>NW_026125700.1:0-1200000 GCF_943737965.1 Phodopus roborovskii
TCTTTAGGCCAACACATTTGTTGTTTTAGGTCATTGATCATAAGTTTGTCCAATATATATAATCCCATATGTATTCATAGAGAAATCTATACATACTTGAAGCATTATTCAAATTAATCTTCTAAGATGTAATTTTTATAAATTAGTTTACTACATTTACAGGAATAATTTCTACTTTCATAATGGCATTTCAGCAAACATTTAAATGATTCCTTAGTGTACAGTAGTGTAAATTATGTATGAGAAACTTCCTTTAGTCTGTAAATCATGCTTATAAAAGTAGGGACACAAAAAGTATGTTTTATACTACATCAAAGCAAATATAAATCTAGTTTGTTTAATATCTAGTTTTAAATTTACAATGAAGTAATTGTACATTTTCCAATAAAATTAATTACTGAATGTATTTGTAGATATAAGGAAATTAAGATAAAATTTGCTAACACTTTTGAAGAAGTTATACTAATTAGGGCATCAGTCATTTCTCAAATACTCAATTTAGCTTTACAGAATGACATGCAATTCCATCAACATTGTTGCATGTGATAGGATTATTTTCTTTGTATGACGAGTAACATTTCACTTTGCATATACATGGCATTTTATTTATGTTCTCATCACTGGTTATGTAGCCGAGTTAATTCCGCAGATTACTCATGAAGAATAATTATGTACTGAACAGGATATACAGGTTCATCTTTGGTATGAAGATTGCTCTCCACTTGTTAAGCAATTGCTGCATATCTCTAGCATTTAGTTCCTCTCCTTTGAATAAGTATCAAGAAGTTCAATAACTGGTTCATATTAGTTTTAATGAATCTTCCACTTTCTTTTACAAACGATGTCTGTAGTATTTATATTCTCACCATCAGTGCACACAAGATCTTTTCTCTTTACTTTCTTGTCAATATTTATGGTTTAGGTTTTAATTATAATTATTAAGTCACATCTTAATAAAATGTACATATGAGCTAAGAAGAATAGAAAATATTAGGTCTCAAAGATACCTGAATCAAAAGAATAACTTACCAAAGAACTTTTTCAGAAAGTCTAATTTAGAATGAAATCTATACTATTAGAAATTAGGGTATTTATTTCTGAGTGTATATTTAAGAAACTGCTTGAAAGGTACACAGTGGAAAGATGTCTGTCCTTTGAGAATTAGAAAGAAACCACAAACTGTGTTCATGTATTTTTCATTCATCATGATCTTCCAACTTTAAAGAAATATTTCAATCCTATGTGCTCCCTATAACAATGTTTCTGTGATCCCACATTTGAATCGGGGAAAATTGTTTATGCAACTACTGTCTATGTTATTCTTATACAAGTTAGCAAGTGACAATTTTAGAAAACTGGGCTTTCAGGTTTTACTTTTTGAACTTTGGATACTTTTTTTCAAAATTGCAATGATTAGATTTTGCTTGTGCACAGCAGCATTAAATAGAGTCAGAGCTAGAGTTTATAATCATTTCAGCCTGCAATGTAAAATTCAGCAGAGAAGAAAATCAGAACAAAAACAGTGATGATTCAGATTCTAAAATATATGATGTTATCCATTTATCCAACCTCAAAAAAAAATGTATGGCTTTTTATTATTAGATTACAATGGATCAAGATGTGTGTTCACACTAATGTTACCCTCATTTCCATTTATATTAAACTGGTATTTGTTTTTTTAAAGGAGGCACATGAATGAACAGAGCCTTCTGCAATCTCTGTTTGTTCAGCTTGTAACATGCACAATAGCAAATTCAATCTTGTTAAGAGGCTTATTCCTCGGTGTAGAAGTTACTTGAATTGTAAGAAAGTTTGAATTTACATAGATTCCGTGTTTGTGTGAAAGAATAAATTGAAGTTCAAAAGAACATTTTTTCACACTAATAAATAGCTTATGATTTGAACAATCATTTGCCCAAATGGGAAGAAAAAAATTAAACATTAGTGAAGCTGAGTTCATTTTAAATGCCAGTTAGATTAGACTTCTTAAACTCAAGAACAATTTTTTATGCAGTCAACTTTGAAGCAACATTTATTTGTTTAATGAGGTACAATTGAATATATATAGTCACATAGTATCATTTCGTTTGTTAGAAACATTTTTTATTTTTACATACTTGTTACAAAGTGAAAGGTGAATTTTCATAAATCAATACATGGCAAAACATGTTGTAAACATGTAATTTATGTGAAGATTATACAATGATTGCAATCTTTACTACACTCTATTAGCATAAATATTTGTAATGACTGTCACTGGTCACTGAAGGGAGAAGTCAATAGAGCACACTCAGGAAAAATGGACACAGCTTTTTAAACAATGAGACCCACACACATTCAAACAATAAAATAGAAAAATATTTCACATTGATTTTAACAACAAGTATGGCTATGGAAGGGGAGTTTTCTGCTGACTTCATTTTCTAGGTTTTTTCTTTCTCTTCATAAGGAAATAAACAAAATAATATGTACCATGTATAAAGAGTTTAAAATTCAGTAAAATTATCAGGAGAAGCACAAAAACATATCCCTTTATTTGAAGTTGGTTACAGAATGCTACATAATCCTTAAGATCACCAACAGATTAATGTTTTTAAAGAAACAGAAAGAAAAAAAACAGGATTAGAAAAATTATGTACAAGATTAAAGAGATAGCTCAATGGTTAAAAGCATTGGATAGTCTTCCTTTTTTCAATACACAGTGCCCACATGTAAGCACATAATCTTTGAACTTCAGTTCTAGGGTATTCAATATTCTCTTCTAGTCTCCTCAGACAAAACACCTATGAACATTTATAAACGTACACTAGTAAAGATCATGGTATGTAATATGGACATGGTATTTCATTTTAAAGTTGTAAGACTTTTAGAAATAAGCATGAAATAACTTGATAACATTGTAATTTAGTACAATCATGATGTTGACCCAACATGAAGTACACAATTATGATGAATAGAAGAATAATGAATTTGATGTTATATTTGAAAATATATAACATGTGAGTATTATTAAAATTAGAAAGAGACATTTACTTTCATAATATAGCTCCAAATTATATATCCACAAATGATAATAAAAATTTAGGAACACTCAGTTGAAGCTAGTCTTGGTGATATTAATTGAAATTTCAGCACTCCAGAGGCAGAGTTAAGGAAATTCATTCAAGTTTGAGGCTACCATGGTTTGCATAGTTAGTTCCAAGGCATTCTGCCACTAAAAAGGTATTACTATCACACACACACACACACACACACACACACACACACACACACACACACAAATAAATAAATAAATAAATAAATAAAATAGCAAAATAATTTAAACAGATGCTTTGCTTAACAAAAACAGTAATTTTTTTAAATCAAAGACATCAAATTTAAAATACAAACCCCACAACTAAATGTTACTATAGTTCTGTTAGAATATTGGTGCTCATTTGGTTTCATCCTTATTTTCCTTTCTTTCAAGGATCCTAGTCCATGGTAAGATGTCCCCTATATTCATAAGTTTATATAAGAAATAAGTAAGTTTGGGGAGATACAAGTCAGTAAAGTGTTCTACAAGCATGAGGAGCTGTTTTGTTTTGTTTTTTTCCTGAATTTTGTCACCTAATACCGTGCACATTACATTCTCACTATGAATGAGCTAGCCTAGAGGGATCTTTCAGCTCCATTCCAGGTTGATTTTCTTATATTCCTTATCCAGGATGTGTAGTGTCTTCAGCAATATGGTCTTACTGTCTCCTTGAGTGGGCAATTGACTCTAGTTTAGGGAACCTCTGGTCACTGGGAATTTTACTCTTCATGGATGATTAAAACAGTTTCTAACAAATCATAGACTTTTCAATAAGCATCCTAGTTGCAGTTCTAGGATGTTCACTAAGTGCCCACATCATTTGGCTTACAATCACTATAAACTCAATTTCCAGGGGAGCCAATGTCCACTTCGTGTGGGAACCTACTCACTTATGGTACACATACAAACAGGCAGGCACACACACACACATACATAAAATTAACTAAAAATCTAGATGTGGAGGCACTCATCCATAACCTCAGAAATGAGGCAGAGACAGATAGATTTTTGTTGCTATCTGGCCTAATCAAGCTAATTTTAAAGTTAAGTTGGAAAGTAACTGTGGAAAGCACCACATGTCCACCACATATATGGACACAGATACAAGCAAGCATGTCTCAAAATCTCTCTTATTTTTAATTTGATGTTTAGAAACAATAAGAATAATGTTAAAATGTCACCTCCATCACAACCATTCAAAATGAAATCTTATCACACTGAAATGTAACTCTATGAATTTTATGCTTGGGCACGAATGTTATAATGTATAGCCAAATTTATTTCTACACAAGTAAGTTACATATATACTAATATAGTTTGAAATGAATAAACAGTGTGGCAATTTAAACTACCTGCTAAAAACGTATTTTGCAAAAGTAATAAGATAGTGATTCTCATTGTCTTCTTCGAAATCTTCACATAACTTAAATGTGAGATCAGGAAGGAGGGAGTGTAAGGTCAGAGTTTAGAAGCACATTGACATTTATTTTTTCTCAGAAAAATAATGACCAGATACATCCATTCAAAAGAAATTGAAGGTGGTTATTTCTAGATTTTAGCAACAATATACTGGTTTAAGCAGATCCAGGTTGTAATGACAGGACTGGACCTCTAACTTGTTCATTTAGGAAGACCTGTAGGTATACTTTAAAGTTTGGCTCATGCAGATATGAAAAACTCTCTAGTCACTGAGAAAGAGGTTGACTTTCCTTATAAAGTTAAGATTTTTATATCTACTTACAGATAAAGAAGTATATGATTAAACTTTCACTGGATTAATTATAGTTAGCTATAATATTCTTAAACCATTGTACACAAATCATCATAACTGACAAAGCAATAAAATTTTAATTGAGACTACAAGAAATTTATTAGTAAAGTATTTACACTATTAATGCATGTCAGCTATAAATGTGAAAAACAAGTAAGGATTTTTATTTTCTTATTTCTATGTACAATGTTTTGAAATAGCTTCTCTACAAATAGTACATTGCTGCATATGTCCTACTATCATGCCTGCTATCACTAGGCATATCACTGGATTCCCTGGAACCAGGGATAAGGACAGTTGTATTTGACAATGGGGATAACTGAACTCCTGCCTCCTGCAAGAGACCTATGAACCATGTCCCCATTCCCATTTAATCTTAAAATTGAGGGCAGCAGAAGCTGGCCACAAGAAAACAAAACAAAACAAAAATATATGTAGAATCAATTATTGTTTAAAATGTTCATTTTTAGTGTGTGTGTGTGTGTGTGTGTGTGTGTGTGTGTGTGTGTGTGTGTTTATGAGTTTCATATGTGTAGAGATCAGAGGACAACTTTTGGAATACAGGTCTTTCTTTACATCTTATTGATGAAGAGCCTGTTTCACTGTTTTTGGTGTGTGTGTGTGTGTGTGTGTGTGTGTGTGTGTGTGTGTGTGTGTACTCCATAGTAGCTAGCCCATAACTTTCCAGGCAATTCTCTATGGCTACCTTGTATCTGAATATGGGAGTGCTGTGATGAATCAATATTTAACTTTTTCTGTGTTCTTGGGGCCAAACAATAGTTATCCTTGTATGCTATTTTTTTATGTTTGTATCACATCACTGACCTTAAATTATTCTTTTAAAAAATATGTGTATATGTGAATATATAGACCATAGAAGAAGCTCAGATCATCCTTAGGAATCTTATGTACATCTTTAGAGTCAGCATCTCTCATTGCCCTTAACCTCACCAATTGTGCTATACAGGAGGATCATTTTGCAGGCCTTATCCTAGTGCTGTGAATACAAGTACACATCACCATATGCAGATTTTTTTTGTGAATTTGGGAGATCAAACTCATATCCTTCTGCTCAAAAAACAACCGATTTACAAATTGTACTGTCTCACCACTACTAATATTAATTAACATCTAGTCACACTGTATGTCTTTCAAAGCATCAACAGGGGAATTTGTAAATATTGTATGTACATTAACTGTTATGGGACATTTGTGCACTGTGTAAAGATATATTGATGTGGTTGGCTTAATAAAGAACTGAATGTCCAAAGCTAGGCAGGTGAGAATAAGTAGGACTTCTATAGACAGAGAGGAACTGAGAAGAGTATGAGGTATAAAACAAACCAGTGAGACACTGAGGAAGTCAGACATATAATATGTAAGATAGGTAAACAAGCATGTATTAGAATATAGATTACTAGAAACTGGATAATTTATGTTATAAAGAGCTAGTTGGTAACAAGCCTAAGCTAAATCCCAAGCTTCCATAATTAATAATAGGTATCAGTTTCATGTATTTGGAAGCTAGTGTTCTGACAAGAAAGTCTGGCTACATTTTCAGAGAAGGCTACAGATGCACATAAAGTCATGTCCAGTCTATGGAAACCACTTGACAGGTACAATATATTTGGAAATTTGCTTAGATGCAGATTAAAGAAAACAAAATGTGTATAGACAGTAACAAAAGTAAATACTTAAAAATATTTTTTTAAAAAGGAGTTAAGTAGTGTAAGGAGACTAAGCCACCTAAGGATGGAAAGTACACAGAGCATCTGGATAATACATGGTGCTTCATTGACTTTGATTCACTTGCTGGAGAACCAGCTGCACCCTGCTCCGTGCATGGCTCTCCACAGCTGATGGCTTTTGGATTCGATATAGGCACAGAAAGACTCATCCTCTATTGGAGGACTGATCACTAGGAACTTTTCCATGCTGCAGTGAATATATGCACAACACAAAACGGATTTGTTTTTGTGGGTGGGAGGTCAGAAGGGTAGAGGCAGACATGGAAAGAGAAGAAGAAGCCATAAAAATAATTCAAAGTAATAAATATATCAGAACTAAAACTGATGCCCCTGACCTTATAAAAACAGCTTTAAAGGATATCAAAGACATATCAGTTCGTGACATAATAATAATGGGTGATTTAACATCCAAAATTTTTATGTGTGTTGTACAACCCAAAATAAAATCATTTGTGTAAGAGGGAAGTGTAGCTTCTTACTGTACTGCAGTGATTTTAAGAACAGTGGTCCCTTTACATTGATAATTTTATGCTTGTTCCCCACATGGAGGATTGTTAAGAAAGAATTAGGTGGGGACTCATAGATACAAAGTGATTTCTCAGCTACTGCCCCCCAGCACCATGCTTGCCAACTGTCAGTCTATTCCATGATGGTCATGTACATAATCCCCCATAAAATCCTTTCTTTTGCAGGTTGCTTTGGCCATGGTGTCTCCGCACACCAATAGAAATGTAACTTAAATATAGCCCCTCCACCTTGAAGTTCCCTGAATCTTGGATAATAGGAGGTTGATATAGGTGTCTCACCAATATTTGAGTACTCAGAATCACTGATAATTGTCATTTTTGCCATGTATGGAATTTTACATTAATGATTACCCACTGGGGAAAAAGCTTTTCTAATCAAACTTAAGTACAACACAAATGTATGACTATAACATGAACAGAGCATAAATATGTAGAAAACCCACAGTAGTTTGCCCCCTGCAGCCTATGTCTCCATAGTCATTTTTTAAAAATAAGATTTATAGTTCTAGAATAAAAAACCCTCTTGTGGTGCAGATCTCATGCCCTGTGAGAAACAGGTTGGTTATTTCCTGAGGTAGATTGAATGAGAATGTCACCACAGGCCCTTATATGTTGCAAGATAATCTTTTTGTGCACTGTCTTTTCCAAGGCACCTTCTGATTTCTTTAATAAAAAGAGTAATGGACATATCTAGGGAGACAAATCTTATAAAAGACATCTCAGCAGAGTGAGAGGGAGATGAGATGAATCTAGGCATGGGAGATGCAGGACATGCAGAAGAGGTAAAAGCAAAAATGCAGTATATAGATGAATAGAAATGGGTTAATTTACATTATAAAAGCTAGTTAGAAACAAGCATAAGCTAAAGCTGAGCTTTCATAATTAATAGTAAGTCTCTGTCATTCTGAGCTGGTGGCCTAAAGGAAAGTACTTCTACACTTACATTTAAACACTTTGTTGCAAGAGAGTATAACTCATTGGAAAGATCTGAAAGGTGTAGCCTTGTTGGAGATGTGTCACTGGGAGTAGGTATGTGTTTTAAACAGCTTACTCCTATCTAAGTATCTCTCTCTGTCTGATTATCCATCTCTCCATCCATCCAACAATCTATCTAATATCCCTATTTATCAGAATGTAAATCTCTCATTCACTGCTCCAGAACCATCTCTCTGTTTCCCACCATCATGGTCATGAACTAACCCCCTGAAACAATAATTAAGACCCCAGTTACATGCCTTCCTTTATAAGTTGCCTTTGTCATAGTATTTATATACCATACTAGAACAGTAACTAAGACATCTCCATAATTATCATGCATATTATACTAGTAGGAACATTTTTTTCCAGCCTGTTCAATATTGTAGCATGCAGTTATAGCACTACATAAACCCACTGATGTGTTTTCTATACCAGCAGTCTACATAGTCCTGTGTTCTGGTACTATGTAAATTAGAATGTAGAATTAATGTAAGAGGAAAGAATTTAAGAACTGGTTGGTCATGAGAAGAGTTCTGAAGTATTAACTTTTGGACATTATAAGCCTGTTAGAAACAAAATCCCACAGCAGCTATGTATATCTGAATGATACCTTCACAAGATCAAATCAATGAAAATTACAACATGAATGGGGGAAGGAATACTGTGGCACTTTGCATAGCAATTGAGCTAGTGGCAGTTGGTGGATGCTGAAAAAGGAAAAGGGACTAGTTTTTGGGACATGGCCAGTGGCAGGCAGGCTGTTCATGCCCAGAGTGGGTGACCAACCACTCATCCATGTGTTAGCAGCAGTAATTGTACTTAGAGGGGTTGTTAATAACAAATAAAGTAAAGGAGGACATGAAGTTGCCAGAAAGATGTATATGAGACAGTAAGGGAAACCCTAGGGGAATAATGGTAAGGAGATACAATCAAGATACTTTGTATAAATGAATGTGTCCAAGTTTCTTTTTCTGTTGATGTGATTAAACACTAAATAATAAAAATTTGGGTGAAGGAAATATTTATCTTAGGTTATAGATTGTAGACTATCACTAAGGGAAACCAAGGAAGGAGTCCAAGTCAAGAACCTCCAAGTAGAGCTTTGTGGTAGTGTTCTACCACAACAAAAGAAAAGCAAACTGACAAAAAGTGGTACCAAGAAACAAGGGTGTTGCTGAGATGTACAAGAGTATTGTGGGAAAATTTTAAACTTTGAACTGGAAAAGCTTTTGAATGTTTAGTGTATAATCCTTAATAGGATATTCTTTGGGAATTTGCAAGATAGAAATACTAGAAAAATGTAGTTTTTGGAGATCTGGATGGTGAAGTTTCAGAGAAGAGTTAGATAGTCCTTCAAAGCTACATCTGGGCTAGTTGCATGCTATTATAAATTATGAATCTATGGTCTCTGGTCAAATGATGCTGGAGAATGAGCTTTGGTAAACAAGAGACAACTACTCCAGAACCAAACCCTTTGCCTTACTAGGAAAATTGATGCTCATTAGCTGGGGCTGAAAATATAACTGTGATTAATAAGAGATCAGCATCATTAAGTGAAATCTTCTAAAAATATTTCCTCAGGGATAACACACAGAGGCTATGGAATAGGAAGCCAAGGCTTTACCACAAACTTCAGTCAAACATGTAAAATTAGCTATACATGTTATAAATCTGAAGAATTGCATGGGATCAATGATTGATATGCGAAGGTCCAGCACATTGTGGGTGTTACTACCTTGGGCAGGTTTTCCCAGGTCATGGAAGAAGTCAAGCTGAACAAGCCATGAAGAGCAAGCCAAAAAGCAGCTTTCCTACATTGTTTTTGCCTCTCTCTGTTCCTGTCCTGAATTCCCTCACTGAACAACTATGATCAGAATGTATAATGAAAATAAATATGTCCTCCAAAAAATTTTTGGTTAGTGTTTCATTCCAGAAACAGGAAACAAACTAGCTATGAAACTTTCAAAGAATAAAATTATGATTAAAATAAAAATACTATATCCTAAACAAAATTTACCTAGAGTTAAATATAGAGTACTTCATCCAACTGATAGAGAATACAGAATCACAATAACTTATGCTATTTTCTCTAAAATAAAGTTCATACTGGGTCACAAATAAGTCATAATAAATAGAATTGAATTCATTTCTTGTATTATGTCAACGTCAGGACATGAGGGAATAGCATTAGAAATCAAAGCCAATGACACCATAGAAACAATAAAAATAATTGAATACTGAACAATTCATATCTGAATGAAAAAAAATGAATCACTGAGGAATTCCAGTAGGATATGGTAATATCTTGCTTATACTCTAACACATAAAGATTGCCTGAAGGTCAGAGCGCAGAACAAGCCACTAGCTAACCATAGAGCTCTGGAGGTCTGTACAGACAGACAGGAATTGATATGGCTGGTCAGATAAAGGAGTATAAGTTGGGAGGAGACAGGAGCTTGATTTCTGTCCAGTCTGAGAATTTTGTAGAGGTAAGAGCTATGGTGGCTGGGTGCTCTGCTTTTCTTATCTTTCAGTTTTCATCCTCTAATATCTGACTCCAGGTTTTTAATATTAATAACAATTAGATCTTGTGCTACTGCAGGAAAATTAAATGTTCTTAGAATCAAACAAAATTGAAACCCAATCAATAAAAACTCCTGGGATACAGCTAAGGCAATTATAAGTGGAAAGTTTATAGCCATGAAATATTCTATTTTAAAAAATCAAAAATAAATAACACATTGATGTACATCAAATTCTATTCTTTCTTTTTCATTTAAATTAGAAACAATCTTATTTTACATATCAAGCTTAGTCCCCTCTTTCACTCTACCCTGTAAAAGAATAAAAATAAAATCATATATGAAAAAAAATGAAGTTACTCTAGTGCACAAAGGACTTTAGGAGCCCATTTCCCATGGAGGGATACTCCCTTAGCCTAGAGACACTAGGGGAGGAGGGGTGGCTAGGCCCTATCCTACATGACTTGACAGATTTTGATGATTCCTCATGGAATGCCTCACCCTCCCTGGGGAGTGAATTGGGCATGGGATGGTGGTCAGTGCAGGACCTGGGAGGATGGGAGGCACAGAGAACTGGGATTGATATGTAAAATAAGTTTGTTTCCAATGTAAATAAAATTTATAAAAATTAAAAAAAAAAATTGGGGCATTGGTGTTGCACTCCTTTAATCCCAGCACTTGGGAGGCAGAGACAGGTGGATCTATGTGAGTTTGAAGCCAGACTGTTTTATGTTGCTTGTTCCAAGCCAGGCTCTAAATGAATATAGAGAAACCTTGTCTAGAAAAATAAAACCAAACAAAAACAAAATCAAAATAACAAAAACAAAACAAAACAAAACAAACAAACAAACAAAAAAAACAAAACAAAAAAAAAAAACAAACCAAGGAACTATGAAGTTCCAGTTGATCTAAATATCCAGAGGATCACTAGGCAGACTCATTCCTAAATCTGAAAATTTAGGAGAAATATATACATTCAATAAAATATATATAAACCACATTAACAAGTCCTGAACAAGCAAATATTTTGAAGAAATAATTGGAAATCTCTTCTCAAAGTAAAAGGTCAGGATTGGGGGGATGTGCTGCTTAATTTTAGCAAACATTAAAAGAAGAACTAAGATCAATATTCTCAAAGTGTTAGACAGAAGACAAAGGGCAAAATTCCTACGAGTTCCATTTACCAAGTCAATATTAGCCTGGTATTAAAACCAGGTAAGGATAGAGAATATAACTATAGAGGAATTTTTTGTAATGAATATGTGCAAAATTACCAGTAAATTATGCAAGCAATAAAAGTAATATGAATATCATACACCGTAACCAAGTAGGTTAGTTCCAGGGAATATTAATTTAGCTTCAAATAAACCTCATTGATAATTGTGATATATCACTTTAAAATACATAAAGGTAGAAATTACCTGGCTAGTTGGCTAGATAGAACAAAGGCCTTTGATAGTGTTCAATGAGTCTTTCTACAAAAATCCTTGAAGTAACTAGTAATAGAAAGAACATATCTCTAGCAAAATAAAATGAATATACAAAAAAGCTAGCAGAGAAAGAGTAAATGTTGAAAAACTCAATGAAATCCTACTGAAATAAAAAGCAATGCAAAACTGCCTTTTCTTAATATTCTTAGTCAATATGTGTCTTAGCAAAAATGATAAGACAAGGGAATGAAATAGCACAGATATGGGTAGGAAAGGAAATAAGAAAAGAACCTGTGTTTGCACATGAAATGTTCTGATGCTTAAAAGACACACAGGACTACTACAAAATCATATCTGATAAATAATTTCAGCAAATTAGCTAAACACAGCATAAACATGCAGAAATCAGAAGAGATAGTTGTGGTGTTACATGCCACTAGGATATGCTTAAGAACCCGAGGCAAGTTGATAATGAGAAACAAGTTGACTACATTTACACTAGTAATTAAATTTCCAAGGCAAAAATATAAGGAAAAAATAAACTATCCATAATAGCTTAAGCAACAGTAAACATATGGAGGAATAAGTTTAGCAATGGAGGCCTCAAAATTTATCCAATGAAAAATCAGCATTGGCAAATGGAAAAACAGACATTAATTTTAGTATATGGATGGCTCAAATGTAAAAATCTATTCTCCATATACTAAAATGATTTGGAGGGAAAGGGTTCACATAGTCATGATGGGGGTTTGGTAATTCTTTCCTAGTTACTGTTGTACAGTAGTAGGTGCTGGTGTGAATTTGATAGTTACATAAAAGACAAGTGAATGTGAATATTAATAATATGTGAGAAATACAGTCCTGTTCAACACACAGACAACATACAAACATGCATGCACATATGTACATATGGATGAATTATTGTACATATATACATGAGCAGTACAAAGTGTTTAGGGTCAGCATCAATATTACATTAATTTTTCAGTTTTCATTTCATTACACACTGGGGCATGCTTTTGGTCAAAATGAGTTTTTCAGACCGTGATCCAAACAGATTCTCACTCATTTTAGTGTTCCCAGATGCACAAATACAAACAGAGTTGTACAGATGGCAAACAAATAAGCCTCTGATCACTGCAGCCTTCATAGACCAAATCCTTCTTTGCTTTAACGCAGTATCTCTAAACACACTGCTCTACTTCATGACTGTCTCTGTCTTAGTTACCATTCCATTGCCATGAAGAAACACAATGTCCAAGGCAGCTTATGAAAGAAAGCACATATTCCATTGTGTAAAAATGCATCATTTTCATTTTCCATTCATTAGGTAATGAATCTTTAGGTTGTGTGTAGAATAACTCTGACAAAGTAAGAACAGGTATCTGTATAGTAGTACTTGTAATCCTCTGGGTATTTGCCAAGAGTGGATCATATGGCAGATAAATTTTTAGCTCTTTTAAAGTGGACATTTTCATGTTGCTTAACATGACATTATGACATTTAAAAATGTGGGACATCCTTTATTTAATGTATTATACACAAAAGGCTGAGTAATAGTTATCATTTCATTCTACTATATTTCATTTTAGAGTTTATCTTCAAGATTATTATTATTGTCAATATAATTTCTCTATACAGAGTGGTGAATTGACCCAATTTTATCTTTTTTGCATGTAGTTTGTCAGTTGTTCTAGTATTATTGATTAATAAGTCAATAATCTGACCTGAAAAAACAAAGTGCAGCCTTTCATGCACTTAATTGACAAAATAACTTTATCTAAAACACACCAATCATAAATGCAAAAATTATCTTGTTTCTTTCCATTTGTTTTATGGATATAAGTTTCCACACCTAAATCATATCATTTATTGTCATTATGATGGATATTTTGCAATAGGTATATGTGAATCGTCCAACATTTTTCTCAGTGTTATATTGATTCTCTCAGTTCCTTGCATTTTCATATGAATTTTAATATCAGCCAGTTAAATTTTACAAAGGAGATTCCAGTGAGTCTATGCTTTTTAATTTATAGGTTAATTTGGTTAAGACTTGCCTATTTCAGAATGTTTAATCTTTCAATACATAAACCTAAAATGTTCAAGTAAATTTATTTCTAAGTACCAATTTTATTCTTTTGATGCTATTGCAAATGGAAATGGCTTCATAAATTATTTAGGAGACTAGTAATGTATACATGATTGTAATTGATTTTTGGATATTGATGCTGTATGCTATTACTTGACTGAATTCATCAGTCATAATCAGATCTTGGAGAAAGGGAGTTCCTTGGGATTTTCCACATTTAGTATAATGATATGTATGAAAAAGATGGTTTTATTACTTATTTTCTGGTACTGATTCCTATTATATATTCCATTGCCTTATTTTGCTGAAAAGGTTTCTAATATAATGTAGAACAGAGATAATCAAAGAAAATATACTTTATTGTTCCTAACTATAGGAGTAAAGAATTTAGTCTTTCATCATTTTACATAATTTCAGCTGCAAGTTTTTAATGAATACACTATATGAGGTAGAGAAAGTGCAATTCTATTCCTAACCACTTGAGTACATTTATAACAAAATGATGCTGCATTTTGTTAAATTACATTTCTGTGTCTATTAAGATGCTAATGTGTATTTTACTTTATACTGTAAATATAGTTTACTAAATTCAGTGATCTTTCTGATGTTGTATAAACTTTTCCATTGTGAGGTATATTATGCTTTTCCGTAGTATACAAACACCTTTCCTCCAGTGCTTATTATTGTTTTCCAAAATTTACTAGATGTTTTATACCAAAAGATTGATTTTTGGAACACTCCAATTTATTTTCAAACCTGAATATTTTTATGCAGAAATCAGATTATTTCTTCTCCATGTTTTAGAATTTTACATACAAAGAATTTTTAAATGGATGTGGGTAAATTTTAATCGTTAATTAAATTTCTCTTTATTATAAATTTCTTCATACAGTTTGCTGTTTAGTAATTTAAAGTTACTATTAGCAAAGTTATTTAGATGACTGGTTTTCCTATCTTTCCCCCCCCCCCTTAACTTATTCGAACTTAATTTTTTCATCTACTAAACAGTTTTATTGTCCTCACAGCCAAAATCTCTCTTCTATTAAATTTCCATGCTACCTAATTTCAGAAGCTCCATTTGTGTTTCAAATTCTCTTCAAATTTTCTTCTCATCACTAAAGATTACTTCATTGCTATGTCCTGCCCTCAAGTTCACCGAAAATCTGTACTCGCTAGCATACCCTGGTCCCCTGCTAAAATATATTGCTCTCACCTTTTACTGTTTTAGATTATATAATTTTGATTTTATTTTTATGACCTTATCCATTTGGGTTTTGCCACTTTTGAATAAATATGATAAAACTTTAATTTTTAAAATATGCTTCTTTGAATGCTTATACATAGTCATAACTTCTGCTTTAATGTATTACCCACTACTGTGCCTATATTGCAATCCAGTCACTATGTTATTTGGGGGTATAAAACAAATTTTATATTTTTTTCCTTCTTCTCAATTACTTTGTTGACAGAAATTTTGCATGATGTATTATGGTAAATCTATTTTTCCATTGTTATTCTGTGCTTGTTAAATTAACATGTGTAGGTTAATTTAGTGAAGTGTATTTTCTTTGCCTGTTGTGGTTGCTACTATTGAAGCTCAACTTAAAATTCATTAGTCTGCTTAATTATTTATTCACTTGCTTAGTTTACTTTTATTTCATTCTTTCCCCTTGAAAATTGTCCATCACCAAACAATATACATCTCTTAAAAATAGTTGTCTTCATCTAACAGATTTTCTTTGTAACACAGCAACTTCTACAGCACTTCTATTTTACAATACAGTTATGTATTTGTTATAGGAAATCACATTAAAATTTCAGAATACTACTAAGGAAACCTTTTTGGATAGCAGTTTAAGATCTCCTATGTGCATCCTCAGGTTTAGTTGCATTTATTGTCTTTCATATATATATATATATGCACATACTTTTGAGTAAGTGTATTCTCACTCTATATACTACACTAAACATGAATCAAAGTCATTTGTCCCTCTTTGACAATCTATATCTCAAAATTTCATCTCTATTCTTATTCCCTGTCAAGTTCTTTGAACAATAACAACAATTACCTATCAATCAAATGGCATCTATTGAAAAAGTAGGTAGCACTTTAAAATATTTATATTAACTTTTCAAGTGATAAATGGATTTTATAAAAGATTTGCCAATATGTCACTACCAAAAAAATATCCAATTTTTAAACTTTTTCACAGTACTGTTAGTAGAATGAGCAGAAGAAAACTTGGCTTATCTGTGATTCATTCAATTTAATTGCTTTAAACATATATGTTCACTTTCCTCAGGAAAACAAGCATTTTTTTAAAAAATTAAGGTGTTTTTATACATGGTTCTCTGAAAAGTAACTGAAAAACACATTTTTCTTTGTAAAAGAATGACAAACACAGTATATCCTTCCATGTGGTTTAGCAATTCATCATATTTATCAGCACTCACAATTGAGCTGTGGCATCGTTGCAAAAGATTTAAAAATGCAGAAATGGCATTTATGCTGTTAATTGAATTAACGAAAACTCTTCAAATTATTGATTAAGTCATATATTGAGAAATTCCAGTTTCAGAAGATTTTAAAAATCACAAATTAGATTTATGTGATTTTTCCCCAAAGGAAATAGTTTATAATGTTGTTGTTTATTAATAGTACATTAGAATTTTGAAGTGTTCATAAATAGAACACTTAATATCAAAATTAAAGTACTTGGATATGATGTGATAAATCTTTGTATTATAGGAAGGTGTCTGATATTATTTATGTCTAATTTTAATGTCTTAATTTAGGTATTGTTCTGTAATGAAAATGGATCTGAAAAAAGGGTATACTTTTCAGTTTTTCAAAAATTTCCTTGTTGTCATAACAGAAATTGTAATTTTTAAGATCATTACATACAATATCAGATAAATGAAATCTTGCAACTACTTTAATTTCAAAATGCAAGGTAAATTTTTTGAAACAATACAATATTTAATTAATAAGATTCTTTTTTATTTTATATAACAAAGTCCAATTAAATGAAAACAAACATTTATACACAATATTTGGGAATTTGGGCGTTGTTCTTTCCAAACTACTTCCTGCTGGTAAGGGGCACTGTCATGGGGGATTCAAGAAGATTCAGAAATCCTGGCTGTAGTCTGTAAGGCTGCTTTGTCCAGCTGTTTTGAATGTAGGATCACCTCGTACTCGGTTTCAGGCGGTCTGGCGTGATCAAACCACATTAGTCTGGAAGGAATCCACATCTTTTCATTTTCTGTGGAAACAAAAATAGAAATCCTTTTCCCCAGTACCTTGTCCTTGAAGTTAAATTTTGGAGTCAAAACATTTTTTTAATTTAATTTATTATTTTACATGTTGATCCCAGTTCCCTCTCCCTCCCTCCCTACCTAACTCACTCCCTCCTTCCCTCCCTTTTACCCTCTCTGCCCTCTCACATGCACTCTAACTACCCTCCCTTCCCATCCCCCCACCCAAATCCCATTCAATTTCTATTGAAGATTTATTTCTCTTTATTTATTTTTTATTTTACATGTCGATCCCAGTTCTCCCTCCTTCCCTACTTCCCTCCCTCCTTTCCTCCCTCCCTCTCTTCTTCTTATTCTCTCTGCCCCCTCACATGTACCCTGATCACCTTACCCTCCCATCCCCCCTCCCCAATTCCACATGTAGGGTAATAACATCCAGGTGTGGCAATGTAAATCTGTCAAGTCATTTGAAGTAAGGACTAGGACTTCTCTCCTGTCTCTAGGTTAAAGCAGTATCCCTCCATGGGGGTTGTGTCCACAAGGTCCTTTTGTGCACCAGGAATACATCCTGGTTCCACTGTCTGAGCTCCCTTAGACTGCTCAGTCCTTCTAGCTGAGACCCATATTCAGGGGGTTCTGAGTCAGTCCCATGCTGGATTCCCAGCTATCAGTCTGGGGGGCCATTAGCTCCTCCTTGTTCAGGTCAGCTGTCTCTATGTGTTTCTGAAATCTGGACTTGTCCTCTCTGCTGTCTGAAAGACTTAGTGTTTGCTTCTGTTTCCAACAGGTACTAGATGAGGGCTCCATGGTGGTGGATAAGTTAGTTGTTGATCTCACTATCTGGGAAGGGCATTTATGGTAGCCTTTCCACGGTTGCTAAATTATTAGTTGACAGCAGACTTGTAGGTCTCTAGACATTTCTTTAGGTTCAGTTTTCTTTTCAAAACAATAATGGCTCCCTCTTTTATGTTCGTTCTCACTCTTTCTCTCTCTCTCTCTTTCTCTCTCTGTCTCTCTCTCTCGGTCTCTTCTATTCCTATGTTAACTCAATCTTCCTAGTCACATGTGCTTTCCTCTCCTCCCCTTTTCTTTCTCCCAGTTCTCTCTCTATTCCCTGCCCCCCTACTTCCCATGTGAAGGGGGAAGGGACAAGTCCCCCAGATTTTTATTTATTTTTATAAGTTCTTTGAATGTCACTACAACACTGCCTATGAAGATCTACTTATAAATATCTACAAAGTCGCTAAATCCTAAGAAGTTATCTGATGATTTTGTGATGATAGGAATGATGTACTGAGGTTTTCTTTCCTTTTCTTCCTTTTATTTATTTATTTTTCTCATGAATATGTCATGTGTAACATATGGCATCAGCTTATATACTCAGTATATTAAAAGTTTCGATGATAAAGAAATAGAACACGAGGTCTAATTTAGAAATGAATTAATTATAATGTTTTGTTTTAAACCAACACATTTCTAAAGTAACTGGTACATTAGACTTAAAGTTCAATACTAGGCACATTATGCCATTGAGATTTGGTACTCAGAAATGACATTTGACTATTCTTTAAAAGTGTTTTTTGGTACACACATTAAATAAAGTGTTGAATACTTAACTCAAATTTTGAATAAAAGATTCAACCCAAAAATGAATCTAAATAGGCATAAAATGTATGCATTTGCTTTTTTCTAAATAATATGACATCAAAATACAAATAGATGCTTTTTAAAAAAAATACAGCTCAGCTAAGTGCTTCAAAGGACTGTTGAAACTGAACAGAATTCCCGATATACCCTAATGTAACATGTTGTTATGAACAATTTTCCTGCAATCCTGTTCCTACAGCTGTATCAGCAATAAATAACACACAGAGACACTGTATTAGATATAATGCTGTTGGCTTGTTACTAGCTTTTCTTATTGGCTAGCTCTGTCTTAAATATTAACCTATTTCTATTAACTTAAGTATTTCCATGTAGTCTTATCTCACAGGAGAGAGGGTCTGGACCTTCTTCCCCCTCAATTCTCTACATGTTGAATCTTCTCCCTATTACTCTCCAAATCCCCCATGTCTCTTCATCCCCCATATCTTGCCTTCCTATTTGCCAACAGTGCTTTATTCATTAACCAACAAGAGAAACATTTACAGAATGACATCTCCCAAAAACATGTAACACAAAATCTAGAAAACTCCAAATTGATTGGGAAAATCTTAAAGAAAAACAACCAGAGGATATACTCACATTTATGACTATGTGTCTTGAACTACCAAGAGAAATATCTATTTACAATAATACTGAGGGATATTTCTCAGCCAAGAAAGATATCTGGAAATACGGAAAGAGCTCAGAACATATAAAATAGTACAAAGTAGATGGAGAAACTAAAGGAGTGCAGAATCTGAAATGCCCTGGCTGATGACAAGGGATGGCAAAACAAATAGAAAAGAATAGATTACATGTAGAGAATATAAAGTGATGAAACAATTTAATATTGCAATACCCCTTAGAGAAGTCTGTTTTATTCTTGGCAAGACATCTGGAATATAATTGTTTAGTAAGTAAGCTTTCCTCCTCTGGAATACTAACTTGTATTTTAGATAATGCAAAGCTGGTAAGATGTTTCCACAATGTGATGTGAAGCCCAAGATTCTTTCATCTTCTCTGACTCTTCATACATATTAAACAGTGTTTTATATCTCATTGAACTTAGTAATGTATTTATTACATTGCTATTTCTCTATGCAAACAAAAGTATTCTGGTTTTGATGGCTTGAGGTTATGTATTTTCTGTTTTCTCATGTGTGTAGTAAACTTCCTTATGTTGGAGTGTTCTTTGTAGCATCTTCTGTAGTAATTGGTTAACAGATATTGTTTAAATTTAACTTTATCATGGAATATCTAATTTTCCAAATGTTGGAACTGAGTAACATAAACAAAGTTAAATAGCTAATAATTGACTGTGCAAGAATTTGAATACACATAGTTACATTCCAAAATCTGTGCAAGACTGAGAACCACACTCTTATATTTTCTAGTGAATAAACAATACATAAAAGCAACAGTGAATAAGCTATGCATTAAATGTAAATATAAGTTAAAGCAAATGGATTACTCAGGAAGAAACTTGTATAATTCAAAAGAAAGTATCCTTTGGGCAATTAGTTTTGAAGAGATTTCTCATTTAAGATCTTATTTTCATTTAATTGGACTTTGTTATATAAAATTAAATAAAAAATACTCTATATGCAAAAAAAAAAAAAAAAGATCTTATTTGTCTTTCTTTGTGTACCCAAAATATATTAGTTTTGATATATACCTGTACATACGTATTTTTATAGCTGTCAGTGTTGCTTATTTTATGGTAATACAAGATTGGAAAACCCTGTTTTGTACCTCTTAAGTATTTATTCAGTAAATAATTGATTTTAATAATAATATGAATCAACAAATTTAGTAAGATACATAATGAAGTTAAAAGGCTCCTGAAAGTGTAATGGAAGATCTTATTTTTGAAACACTGCCATTAATCTTAAGTATTTTAACAAGCAAAGTTCTAGTAAGTGTAATGATCAGGAATATGTTGGTAACATCAAATATTTATATAATTAAAATATTCAGGACTTTCTGATATTTTCAGTTAAACAATATCAACATTGAGGTATAAATATCAGATTCAGATCTGTCTGTAATAACCGATGATAATTAGCATGACTTATTATTAAAGTTAAGAGGCAATTAAAAATTAGTAAGGAAAATTATGCATATTTTACTTTGAATATTTTACTACCACCTTTCAATGAACTGTTTTATTGCACCAAATTTATCATAACAAGTAATTTATTATAGTTTTTTATTTTTGTTTGATACCAAGCTCTGTGAAAAAATAATTTATATTTTCCTGACATTTACTTGTTGATAGTAGTTTTTATAACCCTGCATTTTGGGTATACAATTTATTTTTATCCATGAGAATTTGTGATTTAAGATTGCATGGCAGCCTTCTTAGTTTTATGTCTAGTGAATCATAACACTGGCAAACTATCTTCAAATATAGGAGGTCAATAATAGAATGAAAATGTGCTATATAGTTAACACAAGGTCTGAACATTTTAAACAAATCTTATCCTAATAAGTATCACATATATTCATTTTGATATTATTCATATTTTCAGTCATTTGAAAGATATAATTCATATTTAGATGGTAATTTGTGGTAGACTGTGCTCAATAAATCCTGTTATTTGTTTGGCTGTATCTCATGGTCCAAATAAAATTTTCTAAATAAAAGGAAATCCAAGAGAAATGATTTCTTTACCGAGGGAACTAAGCTTCATAACTATATACTGATTAATATTAATTACAATAATATTTTCCTCAAAAAACTAGAGAAAACAAAATGATGCTCACCATATACTGTTTATTAAATATATTTCATATTCATTCTAACTCATTATTATATACAATGCCTGAACAGATATTTCAATTACTCTAAATGCTTTGTTGCATCACACTGTTTGAACATAACCTTTCCAAAACATATATTTTAGACATTGCTTTACTTACTTCTTAAATTAAATTTTAATATTTTGAATTGTCAGGTATGTTTTATTGCTAGCAATGTAGCAGGAGAATTAAAAGACTGTTTCAAATGCAAAGATAAGTCATGTTGAGGAGTTTTCCCCAAACACTAAAAGGGTTATCAAAAGAATGTCTAATTAGTAGTATAAGAGGGACAATAATTTTCCTTTTATATTTGTCTACAACAACAATTAAAACACTATTATTTAGTGTCACAATTACATTATTTTTCTATTATGAAATAAAGCCCCAGGCTTCATATTTTGTGTGTTGTTTTTGTTATTTTTTATTTTATTTGAAACATATTTTTTGAACTTTTCATGTAACATATTATGGTAATTGTTTCCCCTTCCCCTACTCCTCCAAATTCCTCCTCACCTCACCTTCCATCTGGATTCATGTTCTTTCTGTGTCTAGTTAGAATACAAACAGCCATCTAATTGAATTGGTATTTATAACTGCTGGGATGGAAAAATCAGTTTTTTCCAATAGACTGACACTGGTATTTCAACCGCTCCAGGACAGGTCTCATGCTCAGGAGTAGTGGACCAATACATAATGAAATCCTCAGTTTTATTTTGTATACAGTAATTTGTTTATAGTTTGATGAGGTTTTTAGGAGGGTGTGATTTAAATTCACTTTCTTGTTTTTATAGTGTTGTTGTATTGAGTTTCTATTTGTTTTTTTTTTTTTTTTTTGAGAAAAAACTTAAAGTTGGATCATTAGGAAGGGAAAGAGAATCTGGAAGGTCTTGGGAGAGGAGAAGAATGCTATCAAGTATATTTATGTTTAACCATTGTTTTAAATAATAAAATGTAAAATAAATAAAATGACAAAATATGATAAATTGTAATATATCATGAAATGCATATAAATACAGAGACACACACATACTCAGGAATCCCACAAAAACCTAATACTGGAAGTTGTAATATATACACAAAGGATCTGTAAGATAGGGCACAAATTGCACTGACTTAACTTTATGAAAGAAAGATCCTCTAATCATGCCATTCTGTTTTGTGTTGGCCATCTATTACTGGCCCTGTGGCCTACTATTATAAGTGGTTTGCTTCCCCAGTGAGAGTACCTTGGAGAAAACTATTGCATTAGCAATCAATTGAAGATGGGTGAGCATGTCTACTTCTATCATTTCTAGGTGTTTTCATGTTGCCAGTCTCTATGAGTGCATATGTGTACCATCCCTATTGTATCTAGAGGGCCATGATCACATGATGTCCTCTGTCCCCTCTGGTTCTTACATTTCTTTTGGAAGTTGATATTTATTTTTAACAAACAGAAATATTTGTTTACAAACTGTGAAATCAGAAAAAATTATGGAATTTTGCAATCTAGTTCTATTCCTTTTTTAAGCATGTTTTAAATTTTTTTTATTTTTACATTTTTCCTTCTTTATTTAAATTTGAGACAAGGTTGTTTTACGTGTCAATCCCAGTTTCCTCACCCTCCCCTCTTCCCCTATCATCAAATCACCACCCATCCCCTGCCATTATATATATATATATATATATATATATATATATATATATATATATATATATAATTTCTCTTTTTTAAATATTGATCCTAGTTCCCTCTACCTCCCCATCCAATCCCACCCACTCCAACTCTACAGGGAAGGTGATACCTTTCAGGAGGGATCATCAAAATCTGTCAAGTCATTTGGAGTAGTGTCTAGGACCTCCCTCCTGCCTCTAGGCTAAGGGAGTATCCCTCCATGGGGATTGTGCTCCCAAGTTCCTGTTGTGCACCAGGGATACATCCTGGTTCCACTGTCAAAGATCCCTTAGAAGGACTGCCCAGGCCTTTTAACTGAAACCCGCATTCAGGGGGTATGGGTAGATCCAATGCTGGTTCCTAAGCTATCAGTCTGGGGGGGGCCATGAGCTCCCCCTTTTTCAGGTCAGCTGTCTTTGTGGTTTTCTGTAGCCTGGTCTTGACTTCTTTTCTTATCACTCCTCCCTCTTTGCAGCTGGATTCCGGGAGTTTGGATAAGTGTTTAGCTGTGGGTGTCTGCCTCTGTTTCCATCAGCTGCTAGATGAGGAAGCTATGATGATATGTAAGTTAGTTATCAATCTCATCAGGGAAGGGCATTTAGCTTCTTTAAGGCAAAGGACTCAGTCGACAAGACCAAACAGCAGCCCATAGACTGGGAAAAGATCTTCACCAAACCAACTTCTGACAGAGGGCTGATCTCCAAATATACAATAAACTAGTCACCAAACACCAAATAACCCTATTAAAAAATAGGGTACAGAACTAAATAAGGATTCTCAATAGAGGAATCCAAAATGGCTGAAAGGCATGTAAGAAAGTGCTCAACATCCTTAGCCACCATCAGGGAAATGCAGATCAAAACAACTCTGAGATACTATCTTACTCCTGTCAGAATGGCTAAAATTAGAAACACCAATGAAAGCTTATGCTGGAGAAGATGTGGAGAATGGCGAACACTCCTCTACTGCTGGTGGGAGTGCAAACTCTTACAGCCATTTTAGAGATCAGTATGGAGCTTCCTCAAGAAAATGGGAATCAATCTACCCCTGCCTGATTTTTGACATAACAGCTAACATTATACAATGGAAGGAGGAAATCATCTTCAACAAATGGTGCTGGCATAACTGGATAATGGTGTGTAGAAGACTGCAGATAGATCCATATCTATCCCTATGCACAAAAATTAACTCCAAATGGATCAAAGACCTCAACATAAATCCAGCCACACTGCACCTCTTAGAAGAAAAAAATGGGTGGTACCCTTGAACAAACTGGTAGAGGAGACCGCTTCTTGAACATAACACTGGTTCTTACATTCTTTCTGCTTCCTCTTCCACAGAGTTCCCTGAATGCTGAGGGAAGATAGTTGATGGAGACTCCTCTTTAGGTTTAGTATTCCAAGGACTCTCACTCTGCACATTTATTGACTTTGGGTCTCTGTATTTGTTCCTATAAACTGCAGGTGTAAATTTCTCTAGAGATGGCAGAGGGGAAACCACTTATCTAAGTATCGCAGAATGCCGAGTACTCAGAAGCAGAGGTAGGCAGATCTCTGTGAGTTCAAGGCCTGCCTGGTCTACAGGGCTAGTTCCAGGACAGGTCCCAAAACAATATAGAGAAACCCTGTCTTGAAAAACCAAAATAGAAAAAAAAATAGTATAGCAGAATGTTGTTAGGAATCTTTTTATTGCTGTGTTCTTTTAGTAGTACATTAGTATTTAGTCTTCCCCTATGTTCATGTTCTCCATTCCTTGGCTACCCAGGCAGAGGTGGGTAAGGGATCCATCTCACAGAATGATACTTAACACAAAGCAGACATGTTTAGATTACTCCCATATGGTTTGTGCTACCATTGAAACAGAGTGGATGTTTATGTAGTTGAGTTGGTATTTACCTTTCTCCTTTGGTAGACTTCAAAGGACCTTCCAGTACCATGAATAGTAGTCCATAGCAGTGAAATATCTAGGTGAGTACCAGCTTGACTTCTCTACGTTTAATGAACTGTGTAAGTGTTGTCTTCAGTAATAGCATCTTACTTTCAGTTTGTAGAGAAAAAAAAAAAATGTCTTGAAATGTAGAACAAACAGGGAAGGATGGGAAGACATGGTAAAGAATGATTATGATGAGGAGCATCTAAAATTAAGAGCAATTTGGGGAATCATGTGGAAATTAAATATAGTAGACACTACCTGTAATACATACATATATAAAATATATTATATATATATATATATATATATATATATATATATAAAATCATCAAACACTGGGTAAGACAGAACCACAGCATCTCTTATTATGATTCTAATACTGAGAATGGTTTACATTTAATTGAGTTGGTGGCCAAAGTGGTGCCCTGGAACACCCCCAAAATTCCAGGCTATGTATTGGGTATTCCATCACATGGAAATCTGTCACTATTGATTAAGCTACAGTTCTACTTTGTTCCTATCCATTTCTCAGACTGTCAAACTACTGATATACATTGTTTCTATTCTTGTATGTATCTTTAAATATATTGCAATATCAGCCATAGCAATATATTTGGCAAGAACCATTTATACACCAAATATATATTTTCAAATGATGCCAACTCAACTAGATTCCCATAATAACATTAATGAGCTTTTTCACTGAACTATTTTGTTTATATCCATTCCTCTTAAATTATTAACAGAAATTCAAAATCTGTTAAAAGATAATGTTGTCTCAACTCATTTTTAGTTACCAACATAATAAGCAAACCACAGAATACTAACATTTGAAATTTTATGACATGCTACCACATATAGAAAATAAGTTTTTTTTCATTGCTTTTACTACTGAATATATGGAATGAAATATAAAACTGGTATACCAATGTTTCTTACTTATAAATATAAACAATTCCTAGGATATTACTTACCTTACAAGTACATTTATTAATTGGTCACACAAAGATAAATTATAAATTTCTTAACAAGATAGGTAAGTTATCTAATGTACCTTTCATATTCAAAACATGAAAACTTTGTGCACATTATTCTTTCAATGGTCCAGCACAAATTTGACCTCATAATTTATTGCTTTATCATAATTTATTGAAGAATTACAAATCCAACAAAATACTTTTAATTGAGTGATATTAAGTAAACCGAGAAAGCAATAATCTGATCAAGGAATTCTTCCCATCTTTTATTCGTGTACTTTGAATTCACTTGTACTCTATTTGTGAGCTGCTTATCTAAGCATGATTCATGGGAGTCACCTAATAGAGATGTAATTTTGATCTTAAAAGGTTTGTACCAGAACAAGTTCATAGTTTGAAAAAGTGTTTGACAAACTGTTTCTGGGAACACTTAAAACTATGTAGTATGCTAAAGAAAGAAAAAAAGGGGATAGTGAGATTCCATGACTCTTTCTGTAAAGAATATGTATATGTACACACACACACACACACACACACACACACACACACACACACACATTATTTGATTTCTATAAATTTCTCCTAGGCTTTAAAAAATTGTAAATCATTTGTCTGAGCAACTTAAAAGACTTCCTCATCCAAATCTGACTAAACTGGAATTTACCATTTAAGTATAAATGCATAGAAATTCAGAGAAAAATTGTTTATGGTGTTATTTTTAATAACTCACTCTAAAAAGAATTATTTCAAAATAAATATGTGGAAAGAGAAAACATTGATTTATTAGGAAAATTTAAGATAGGTTTGAAATGCACATCCTAGAAATACATTGAAAATTAAAGGTTAGTTAAAACCCGCAAATCAAAACTTCAATATTTAATGCCATATGAACATTGAAGTCTACTTGATTATATTAAGCATATATCTTTTCCTGCTACATTGAGAATATTTGTCAAAATGACAAATTGTTCACAAGTATGAGAATTAAGTTATTCAAAACATTGTTTTTCCTTTCTGAATTTTATTTTGAAGCGTACATACAATAGGTGACGTTTTTATTGTTTCAAAGATATTAATGACTGAAGAAGAAATGGTTTGATCGTGATAAATAGGTTTTTACTGAAAAACATTTCAAATTATAATCTATAGAGCTCTGTACTACTTGCTGTCCAACAAGGTCACAAGGTATTATTGAGTATATGAAAGCAGCTATTCCCAATAAAATACCCTTTATTTCCAAGAGATTGGTGTCTTTGACCACATCTAGGAAGATTTGACATATAGAAAACTTAAAGCTCTATGACTGAACATTTATTAATGGAAAAAATGATATGATGATAAAATCTTTTCTCTCAAATATTAATCTTACAGCTATATCTCATGATAACATGAGTAATTCAGGCAGAGAAGGGGATATCTTTTCACCACAGCCTTTATCCTTCCTTTTAAAAGTAATGTTATTTACAACTTCAGAGGGTTTTTATTTTGTAATTAATAATGACCATTAAACTGAAAACAAGACTTAAAAAGCACATGAGCAGTATATTTAATTTTACCCAGCTTAAGAACATCTTTACAAAAGATCTTCCATGATTTTCTTTTCCTCTCCTCATCTGCTTTTTCTGAGAATGCTATGTCGTAAAACCAAAACAGGTAATATATATATTTAATTTTTTTCTAGTGAAAACAGGTAATAGTTCAATCTCAAGTTCATTTCTGTCAACAGTGATACTACTACACTTCCTCAGGTATACCTACCTTTCTGTCCTCCATACATATCAAGGCTTTGCAAATAAGAAAATAATCCCTGAAGACAACACCCACAGAAACAATTGAACATAGAGCAGTCAAGCTGATGCTAACATAGGAACTTCACCATTTTATCCTATTGCCTTTGGTATATGAAGGGACTCTATATGCTACCACAAGATAAAAGGAAACACCAATCAAGCCACAAACCCTTTAATATATAGTCTGTTGTGTCTGAAAAATATGGTAGGACAATGGTGGCAAAATCTTGTGGAAGTAACTAATAATATTTATTTTACTTCATAGCCACTCCAAGAATAGGAACCCTTAACTTGACACTACTTGGGAGACCAAGAACCAGAGACTAGACCCAGACTCCAGACAGCTCAGAGTTCTAAAGTAAAACCAAATACTACTGGACTTTAAAAAAGCAGTGATGATTAAATAATCCCTAATAATATCCTGCTATAGTCATAGATCAGTAACTTATTTAGCCATCATCAAAGAAACTTCCTCCTGCAGTAGATGGGAAGAAAAGCATACCCACAGCAGACATTACAAAGAGAGGGGGGAAGAAGGGAGTGCTTGGAACACTCAGCTCTAAATGATATATATCCATCTAGTTCTTCCCCTCAGAGCTCAGGGTACCCTGTGTAAGAGCCAGAGGTGATGAAGGACACCAGGAAAACAAAACCCTCTAAATCAACTAAGCAAAGCTCATATGAGCTCACAGAGACAGAAGCAGCAAGGACATGACTAACACAAGCTTGGACAAGGTTCTCTGTATAGCTTTCAGTTTAGAATTTTTATGGGAATCCTGAGTGTGTGTGTCTCTAATTCTTGTGTTTTCTTTTGGTTTCTATTTTTTTCCCTCAATTAGTTTTCCTTGTACACCTTCGATGTGCTAGCTTATCAAGTTTTATTTTGTTGTTATTTTGTTTTGGTTTGTTATCTCAGAATCCCATTCTTTTATAGTGAGAGACATAAAGGGAGTGGATTCAGATAACAGGGGAAGTGGGTGTGACTGCAAGGGTAGAGGGAAAACAAACTGTAATAAGTTCATATTTTATTTAAAAAGAATCTATTTCCAATAAAAGGGGGAAGATTGCACTGAGCTAGAGGCCAAGGTCAGGGAGGAATGGGTGAGCCTGTTTATTGTCATGGGTGTGTATTCCCTCTTATGTTATCCTGGCTACACAGCTCTGGCTCTGCTGAAGCCATGGCCAGATGTTTGGCCTTCCCTAGGGTTCATTAGTCTTTAATAACTATTTCTACTAAAAATAAAGGTACACACTTTTTCTCTTTTTTAAAATTAGTTTTCTGAGAATGTCATATAATGTTTTCCTGTCCTTTCCTCTCTCACATACTGAACTGTCTGCTGATCCAACTCATCTATCCCCCATAGTCACACAACTTTGTGTCCTTTGTCTTTTATTTATTTCTTTTTTAATTTTTATTTTACATATTGATCCCAGTTCCCTCTCCCTCCCTCTTTTCCTCTGTCCCACTTTATCATGCCCCCTAACTACCCTCCTAGTGTGGCTTGCTCTGAACTCTGTTTTTCACACAAGATTTATTTGTTATTTCATGAGCAAAATATCACCACAATCTATGAGAACTTACTGACTAGTAACCACCCTAAAAGGAGTAACCCATTAATGGCACTTGTTCTTTTATTTGTTTGCCTCTTGTGTCTAGTGGGGCATTATTGAAATGTTTAATATTATAGGATAACTCCTCCCTCCCTCTGTCCTCTCTCTCAATCTCTGTGTGTGTGTGTTTGTTTGTGTGTGTGTGTGTGTGTGTGTGTGTGTGTGTGTGTGTGTGTGTAACAGTTTCTATGGAATTACGTTTCCATATGACTTTTTGGAATATTTGTAATGTTATTTATCCCTTCCTATACTCCCTCCTCTCCAGCTCTCCAACCAAACATTTCTATCACAATATGTTCTTTTAAGCTGTTTTACCAGTGTTTTTGTATCCTCTTAGTAATCTCGTGAACTCTATGTGTATTCCAAATGAAAAATATTTAAATATTCAAAGCCAACATCTACAGATGAGAGAAATATAACATATGACATTCATTTTTCTGAGTCCAGATTAATTCAAACTTATTATTACCTAAAAGTTTCACAATTTCATTTTTCTTATTGGTTGAATATTTGATTGTGCACTAATTAGTTTGTGGGCATATAGCATGCTTCCATTGTCTGGCCATTGTAAATACAATAGCAATGAATATGGATAAACAGATATCACCTGAGTTGGATACAGAGTCCATTGGACATACACACAACAGTATTGTAGGTACATGATATAGCATTATATGGTATGTATACTTCTACTTTTTGTTTGTTTGGGTTTTAGGGGGCTTCACACTATTTTCTACAGTGACTATACCAGTTTACATTTCCACCTGAAGTGAATAATTCTGAAAAAATCACATGGTAATATTCTCTATTATTATGGCAATACAGTTTGGAATGCATAGTTTACTCCAGAACTGTTTTTCCACTAAGTTACCAGCTTTTCATTATTTACATTGTTTATGTCACCACCAGTTATATTTGCTTTCTAAGTGTTGTTTGCATTACTTTAGTGTCATAACATTACATTAAGTGGGGACTGTCAGTGCACATATGTAAAGAGTACGGTTTTTCCACCTGCCGCCTGGTCTTGTCCTGCTGCCGCGCCAGCCCCAATTAACACACAGAGACTCTGTATTTGATATTATGCTGTTGGCCAGGTGCTAGTTTCTTATCAGCTAGCTCTGTCTTAATTATCAACCCATTTCTATGTATTTCCACGTGGTCTTACCGAGAGCGGAGGAATGGCGGTTCTGTTCTCTCCAGGTTCTCCATCCTGACTCCTCCTTACTACTTCCTATTTCCTCCTTGTCTCCTAGTCCCTCTTATCTTCCTTTCCTATTGGCCAACAGTGCTTTATTATTAACCAGTATGAGAAACATATACATAATGGCATCTCCCATCACACATATAAGAGATATTGGTCTCAATACAAAAGTGGAACATTTAGTCCATAATATTCAGAAAAAAACAAAAAGAATCATAATCTGCTTATCTGTCATTCTCCATCTTCTTTTTACGAGTTTACCATACTGTAAATGAAAAATCCAGTATCAATAACCAAGTAAACCTATCACAAAATCCAGGATCATGTGACAGAGGGTACATACAGAGTAGTAAACGGGATGATACCTAATGCTAAGGATTTTTGAGAAAAAGCTATTAAGAAACAAAATATTTCATATGTGTGTGTGTGTGTGTGTGTGTGTGTGTGTATTTAATTGAAATTACTCTACTAATGGGATGATGTCCTTCCCTGACTTATAAATTGTCAAATAAAAGGTACAATGTTAGATGTGACATACAATTACTTGGTCACAGTTTTTCCAGTGACCCTAAATCACTATAACATCTTACCATTGCTTATTTGCCCATTGGATGATAGTCAACCCTTATTGCTGAAGACACAACCCATTTTTATTACAGTACATGGAGAAATCAATTTGGAACTGATAAAGAAGTGGACACCCTGAGGAGTAGCTTTCAATGTACTGGAACATGCTCTGTAAGCTTTTGAGGGGAAAGTCATAAATACTCTCATTCAGCTGTGAACTTTGTGAAATGGTCCAATAATGAAAAAAATCTTATAGAGGAAATTAACTGCTTCCTGATTGTATTTAAAGGAAGAAATACACACCTGGAGCTGGAAATCTGGCCAAGAAATTATGGTGGGGAGCTCACAGGACTCGGGGTTAAACCTATTACCAGTTTTCTACTAAACACACAGTAACAAACTGTTATCTAATTTTCACTTCTAAAAATTTTAGATTAGTGCAACTCTCAAATATCATCAAAGATGTCTATTTATGCAGTTGGGGTGGTTAACTAAGAAACTCAAAGCTGGTCAAAATTCAGAAAGTAACTTATTGGAGTACTCATCCACAAATGGTATATCTACATTATCCCTTACACTAAGGCTCAGTGCCCATTGCAAAATTGTAAGAGACAGATCCAAGGGAGAAAAAGACTGAAAATGAATCCTCATGAAATTACAAAAGCTGTTGTCATCTCCATAAGGCAGCTTTAAATATGACCAAGCCAGTCAACATTGCAGCATAGAGTGGACAGCCTGACATACCTAGATATATGGGCATTTGAACATATTATCCACTACATTAGATACCTTAACATGGCTTTATTATATGGGCGACACAAATTGAAGTTGAGGAGATAGAAAAAAATAAAAGGGGGGAGAAAGTTGGGGTGGGGAGGGGACATGAGGCACAGGAATCAAGGATGAGTTAGAAAAAGGATTGAGAGGTGAATACAACCAAATACATTGTATGAAATTAATAAAAAATGAAAATATTAAATGAAAAATTATATGTTATAAATATATATAATCATATATGTACTTATGGATCTGATAGTAAAAAACAAGGTTCAATGTAATAGCTAAAATAATACATAATTTAACAAAAACATTTTCATGAATTCTTTTTTTCACTTCTGTTACAAACTGCAGTCAATTAGAAGCATAGTGTGTAATAAAAGATGATCACTATCCCAAATCAATTTTGAAAATAAATAATTTGGAAATAATAAGTAAAATAGAATTATCAAATCTGAATACTTACAATATTGTGAAACTGACACAGGTAGGAGTGAAACTCTGCAACTTAAATTCTCAACAGATATTGGATTGTTGTAAAACTAGAGGAAAATATTCATAGAAAGATATCCAATAAATTGTGTACTTTTTCACTTTGACTCTATACTTTCCAAACATGTTTAATAGAGAATTATTGAAGGATTTTATGCATGCTCACTGTTCTTTCATTTTTGAAAATCCCAAGACAGACAGACAGACACACACACACACACACACACACACACACACACACACAGCTGTTAAACTACAAGATAAAAGGAATTGAATACCATCCAACTAAAGTCAAAAAACACAAACAAAAGTTCTGCTTTGTGTAAATTAAAAAAAAATAATTTTCCTTAGGAGACACCTATATCCCAGTCAGTATATAAACACTAGTCCCAAAGAACTACTATGCCCAGATCCTGCGATGGATCCTAGGCAGCAAAATAAAATCCCTTATCTCCCCCTGGGTCACAGAACATAAATAATATCAACACAGAGTTAATAAGTGGACTCATATTACCCTTTGCTCTGGCAACCTTTCATCAAATTTATTGCCAGAGCTGCTGCATATTATTGTGTTCTTTATTAGGCATTCTTCTCCCTAAAGATTAATTCAGGGCTTTATGAAGCTGCATGTTCCAGAGGAATAGATGATTCCAAGTAAGTTAAGAGGTGTCACATTCACATCAATATAGACACACATAATTGTAGTCAAATATCTGGTGGCATTCTTGACATAGCCCACTGGCTTAAATTTACCATGACAACTCTGTCTCTCTGACAGGGCTGTATTAAGAACCTTTAAGGTGCATACATGTTGAGGTAAGCAGATAATACAGACCAACTGTACTGTGTGCACTCAGCTACATCTACAAGATGGCAGGGTAGCATATACAAAAATGAAAGATTCAGTCACACCACATGTTCCTGGTTATATCTTTGAATATATATATATGTGTCAAAAATATATGCTGCATTGAACTGAGGTGGGGTGATCTGCCAGATGGATTACATATGTTTCACATACTGAACTTCTGAGAGGAGGTATTAGCACTGTCTTAACTTGTCTTTCTGATGCCAACATTTAAGTTATAATAACTGACTGACCTCAATGAAAAATGTAATCCATTTACTCAAAATGTAATCACATCCTTCTTTTATCTATCCATTAAGTAACTGTTGAATGCCTATGGAGGTATCTACTAAATATTTAGACATAAGGCAAACTGCTTTGTATTGTAATTTTTTTAAAGTCCTGCATTGTTATATGTTTAATATAAAGGATTTATAATTAAAAGCTTAATCATTTAAAAGTTTTAAATGTCGTTGCATACAGTTCCATTCTAATGCACAAGGCAAAACACTGCATAGATATTTAAGGAGACTGTTTAGCCTACTTAGAGATCATCTATATTAGATATACTGCAAAATGAATTTTATTGTGTTGCCTGGTCAAAAATATATAAAATTCAAGTTTTCAGTATTTATAAATTCAAGTTTTCAGTATTTTTTTGATAATGATTTCTAGTGTTGAAATTATTATCAAAGGAGATATATATATATATATATATATATGTAATATTGGTAGCATATGTTTTCATTCCATTTTCAGTGAAATTACCATCAAATAAAAGCTATCCTTTAGAGAAAATACAAACACAAATTTACTGGTAGTTACTATAAACATTTTACATGTATTAAATATCAGCATATGGTAGGTACTAAAGAAGAAAATTGCAATAGTTCACATATACATAGAAAAGTAAATGCATAGTTTTAAATCACTAGAAAAAAGGAAAGAAAGAAAGAAAATGGAAAAGGGGAGGAGAAAGTAAAATATGAAAACTATATATTTAAAACTAATAATCAGTAAAGGCTTGTACAGACTAAGTTATGTATGTAAATCCACAAAAAAGGATCATGATGCTTTTTAATTTACCCATTCTGACAGGAGTAAGATGGTATCTCAGAGTTGTTTTGATTTGCATTTCCTTGATGGCTAAGGATGTTATCCACTTTTTTAGTGTCTGTCAGTCATGTCAGATTCCTCCACTGAGAATTCTCTATTGAGTTCTCTACCCCACTTTTTAATTGGATTATTTATTGTTTTTGTAGCTACCTACTTGAGTTCTTTCAATATTTTGGAAAGCAGCCTTCTTTCAAATGTGGTAAATATCTTTTGCAATTTTATGAACTGCCATTTTATCTTGTTGACTGTGTCCTTTGACTTTCAGAAGCGTCTCAGTTTCAGGAGGTCCAATTTATTAATTGTCAATCTCAGTGTCTGTGCTACTGGTGTTATGTTCATGAAGTAGTCTCCTGTACCAATTCATTCAAGGGTACCTCCCACTTTCTCTTTTAAGAAGTTCAGTGTAACTGAGTTTATGTTGAGGTCTCTGATCCATCTGGACTTAAGTTTTGTGAATGGTCATAGATACAGATCTATCTGCAGTCTTCTACACACCTACACACCATCATACAGTTATGCCAGCAAAATTTGTTGAAAATGCTTTCATTATTGTTATTATTATTATTATTATTATTATTATTATTTTACATGTCGATCCCAGTCCCCTTTCCCTCCCTCTTACCCTCTCTCTGCCCTCAACATGCACCCTGACAACCCTCCCCTCCCAACCCCCCACCCCAATTCCATATGTAGGGCAATGCATTTCCATTGTATAAATTGAGCCTCTTTGTCAAAAATCAGGTGTTCATAGGTATGTGGGTTAATATCATAATTTTCAGTTTGATTCTTTTGGCCCTCCTGTCTATTTCTATGCCAATACCAAGCTGTTTTTCAGGACTATATCAGTATAATAGAGTTTGAAGTCAGGGATGGTGATGCGCCCAGAAGTTCCTTTTTGTACAGGGATTTTTAGCTATCCCGGGTCTTTTGTTTTTCCCTATACAGTTGATTATTATCCTTTCAAGATCAGTGAAGAATTGTGCTGTGATTTTGATGGGGATTACATTGAATCTGTAGATTGCTTTTGGCAAGATTGTCGTTTTTGCTATGTTGATGCTACCTATCCAAGAGCATGGGGTATGTTTCCTTTTTCTGGTATCTTCTTTAATTTCTTCCTTTGACTCAAAGAAGACTCAAAGTTCTTATTATATGGGTCTTTCACTTGTTTGGTAAGCATTACTCCAAGATATTTTATGTTGTTTATGGCTATTGTTAAAGTTAATGTTTCTCTGATATTTTTCCTCAGCCATTGTATTTATTAGGGCTACTGATTTTTTTTTTAGTTAATCTTGTATCCTGTCATTTTGCTGAAGGTGTTCAACAGCTTTAGGAATTCCCTGGTAGAAATTGAGTCACTTATATAAACTATTATATCTTCTGCAAATAGTGAAAGTTTGAGTTCTTCCTTTCAAATTTGTATCCATATATATATATATATATATATATATATATATATATATATTTAACAAAACAGTTATCAAATAAGAACCATACTTAACAATGTTCAGTCCATTAACATTTTGCAAGTTTAAAAGAAAATATTCTAACATCTATCCTATCTTTGTGAGTCTAAAGACTTATATGTAACTTAACTTTAATCCTAACGAAGAAAAACTATAAACATAACTATCTGTTTTCAAATCCATCAAAGAACACAGAAGGATAAACTCTAGAAATGACAAAGACATTGCTTGGTCAGTCACCCTATGTTCTTCTATAATATTTCATCCTCAACCTATAGGCCAGAGTGTGTCTGGCAGACTCTTCTGCAAAGTATTAAACTTTAAACTGTCCACCTGAATTGGCAGTTTGTCAGTCACTTTTTTCTGTGTCCTTCAGAATGTCTGGCAGACTCTTCTATGAAGCAGGAATCCTGTAGTGATGTCCATCTTGAATCAGCAATCACCTTTCTGTGGGTCCTGCATGTTCAGTTTATACAGAATAAAGTCAAATAGTCCAGACAAGAGCAGTATCTTGTTAAATGGTTTGTCTTGCTATATTGAAAGTAAACTCCATAACATGTTTCTTCCATGTTCATCTTCCTTTCTGACGCAGGTGGTGTTGCCAGGAGCAGTTATGTTTTGCTGTTAAGAAAAACCCTAAACCATTTAAAATGTCATATTCTGTAGGTCTTTGAAAGAATTGAAGAATGCCTATTGATCTCAAATACATCTTTAAAACCTAACTGACTTAATTCTAAGTTTGGACTATCATAGGTAACTATCTATAATCTGTGCTAAATTATACATTAAATTTTTAAATGAGCTATATAAACACAATATCTAAGCAAGAAGAGAAATATACATGTCACAATATTGACCTTAAATTGTATCAATAAATAAAAGTCCATTCCAAAACAAAGTAATCATAATTCCAATTTTACCTTTAAAAAGAGATTGGTTGTGGTCATTAACCATTTATAACAACCAACTCCAATTAAATGAAAACAAACATTTATAGACAATATTTGGGAATTTGGGCATTGTTCTTTCCAAATTGCTTCCTGGTGGTAGGGGGTGTTGTCATGGGGTTCCTAAGAGGACACAGAAATCCTGCCTCCAGTGGTCAGTAAGGCTGCCTTGCCCCAGCTGTTTTGAATGTTCACCTGGAACGTTGTTTCAGGGGGTCTTACTTGATCAAACCACATTATTCTGGAAGGAATCCATAGCTTTTCATTTTCTGTGGAAACAAAAATAGAAATCCTTTTCCCCAGTAACCTGTCCTTGAACTTAAATTTTGAAGTCAAAGCATTTTTAAAAGGTATAAATTGGATTAATCAAGCAGCATTTGTTTTAACAGTTGTTGCTATTTCTTCAGCAGTCAAACAATTTAAAAACAATACAATAGCATATAGTATACAGAATACTTTTGTGCTTTCCATCTTAATGTGGCTTTTTATTACTCTCTTTCTTCTACTTCTATTTTTGCATTTATTATTTTTCATTTTTATTTTACATATCGATCCTAGTTCTCTCTCCCTCACTCCCTCCTTCCCTATATCCCTGTCTCCCACCCTCCCATGCCCCCAACCACCCTCCCCTCCCACCTTCCCTCATTACACATGTAGGGTGGTACCTTCCAGGAGGGGTCATCAAAAATCTGTCAAGTCATTTGGAATAGGGACAAGGCCTCTTCTCCTGTCTCTAGGTTAAGGGAATATCCCTCCATGTGATACCAATACACGTAGCTAAAAATAGATGAGAATTATTGGTTAATTTAAGTAGCAAGGTCTTGATAATAATAAGACTGAGAAATTGGCCAGATGGTTTATAATTAATAAAAGCCTTTGTGTTTTTACTTTGGATTAAAGGGCAATGGGACCGGACAGGAAAGAAACTTCCAATCTGCATCAATGTATATAAGAAATCCTCAATTTCTTTGATGCCTGTCATTAACTCATCACCCTAAAGCAAAAACTATTTTGTGCACACGAACACACACACACACACACACACACACACTCACTTGTATATAGTAATTTTAATACATTTATGTTTTCAAAATCCAAACTCATTCTAGAAACTAAAAAAAAAATTATCTACTCACATTTACTTAAATTAATCAAAATACATTTTAGACTTGTACAAGTTCCAGCTAGTAAAAATGAAATTTAATTCCCAATTCAGATTTTAAATGCAGTTATTTTACAGTTTTACAGTTTCAGGACAGAGTTTATTAAGTCAATTTGTTCATGCAACCAATAATCTTAAGGTGAATGGTAAGTACTTTAATAACAGTATTTTATGAGATAAAAGAAAATTGTGATGAATTGACTCATGTTCAGCAGCTGTATATTCATTGCCCAGCATATTCATTTTATTGCTTCTAACTAATTGTTATCTTGAGTTGTTTTATGCATCCAAATTTCTCCTAAATTATAACTTAGAGGTAGATTTATGTTGCACTGACAAATGATTGATGTATTTTTGTTTCTAAAACACATGAAAAAGATAAGTTAGAATTATTTGGAAACATTCATGAAGATAGAGGACAGTGCTTTGAAAAGGATTAAATTTCTCAGGAGCTTAAATGTTATTTCATTGAGTTTCTCTTCCATCATTCTTGCTTAACTGCTAATAATTACTTGCATTAAGCTAAAATAGCTCTCTTGAGATGACTGTGGGTACATTAAAACACTGATAATGATGGACAAAAGTTTGGATCTTTTTTATTTTTACTTATCTTCTTAGATTTGGGAAAATTGTATTAAAAGTGGTTTTGGTTAAATTTAAATTATCTTCTTCAATTTACATCCTGAAATAGACACACTGGAAAAAGAATAGTTCCATAAAATATCGAACTGTGACTCAGTTGATAACCACTATTTGCCTATTCTAAATTGCTTGTATTTGCAGGTCAATGGTAAAAATTCAACTAATTTCTATAATTTACTAGACATTAGCAAGTTATATAATAATGAAGTGGCTGTTTTGTACTCAATTAAACATTGTTGGTTTCTAAACTAAATGGAAGGGTCATATTATTCCTGTGAAGTGTAGTTGCCTCCATAATTTTACTAGTTTATTTTAAAGTTGTTTTCACTAAGCATGTATTAATTCTAGATAGCCCTGAGTTTCATAAAGTCATTTTACTATAGTGAATAATTTACATTAACATATATTAAATATGTTACTCTTTATTGACCAATTTAACAACACTAAGTCAAGTAACTTAAGAGATCATTCATTGGTATTATTTCAGAGTTCAGAGAATACAACCTATTAACACAGTGACAGGAATAGGAACTCACAAATGAGACTAAGGGAGATTGCTCATATCTGGATGATGGACAAAACACAGAATGGGGTAGTGCTCAGCTAGCATAATCAAATGTATAGTTCCAATATTCACAGCTCCAGGTTTGTGGATAAAGTACATGTTTTTAATTGTTTGGTATGTAAGCATGTGGGCTTGTTTTAAACACCTAGACCCCATGTAACAAATTTGGATGTCAGTAACAGATGAGAGAAGCCCTCTCTTGATTTGTTTGTCAGACCTATGCAAAGTAATTACATATCATACAACCTATGCCTATTCTCCTCAAGTGACCTCCAGAGGTGGAAGGAAGTCCTTACTGTTAATGATACCATACACAGGAACCCAAAGCCCATGAGTTTGAATTGATGAATACCTCCTGCCAAAAGAGTAGCGTTCATCACACCAGACGGTATCATACAATCTTCCAAAGGATGAAAGTAAACAACATTTGTACCCATCTATAATGTTTATGGGTGATCATAGTGCCATAATAACCCTAAGGGAGAAGTAGTGGCACAGAAATTTTATTGAAAACCAATAGCTCAATAACTGGAAATAAAACTTGCTCAACAGGCGAAAACCATGTCTGATACTGGAAAGTTATCAAACTACTTTGTTAGGTGAAGTCACAGATCTTTGTAGTAAATTTGAAATTTACTAAACCAATATAATCCCTAATAACAATATAAACCTTTTTCCTTTAACCATAGACAAGTATAATTCTTAACACCTACACATCAAGGAAAATTGTCTTTGCACCAGGTTGAGACAATTACAGAAATTCATAACTATTAAAATGCAAGAGTCGTGAAGCCCAGTACCAATGGACATTCCTAGAAAACACTCCTGCACCTAAGGCTCAGGAAGCCCGATGAAAGAGGCAATAAAAAGGTTGTTGGAACCATATTATTCCAGAATATTTAATGAGACATTTTCAGTAATGTCAGAAGCTCTATTCATTAAGTCTCCCCAATATGAATTCCTAAACTTGAGTTCAACAAGTAAGATAAGAATAGACATACCAGTGGACAGGGTGAAACCTTTGAGGTCTCAACCCTACAAGAATTCCTATATGCAAGGAAAAGATACTTATAGTCAGAGAAAATACCTTTTCCAGGTATCTGATACCAATTAGTCAGCCCCAGTCCAGAAAACTAACATACAAGTACCATTATATAGGTTAAGCAGGTTATATGTAAGGCTATATTTGGGTGTGTATGTATATATGCATAAAATATCAATTACTGAAAAAGAGGCAATGATTTTGAAAGGGAGTGTGGATATTTGGGAGAATATTGGATGATTTGGAGGAAATACTAGGAAGAGAGAAATCTCATGATATAACTTCAAAATTAAAAAAAAAATGGTTTGAAATGAATTAGAGGGAAAGATAGGCCTAGTGAGAAAGGAACAATTCTCGAGTGGGTTAGTATTACAGTAGTCATATATGAAATTTTCAAAGAAAAAAATAATTGGGGATCTAACATTGCATGTTGTGCTCCTTTGAAGAAGGAATTTCCTCATAGGCCCATACATGGGCCTATGCTTTCCATTTGGTGGACATGTTTGGGAAGGATGAGAAAGTGTGGTCTTGTAAGAGGATGGTGTGTCACTGGGGCTGAGAGCTTTGAATTACAAAAAGAAATTGTGGCACTCCTATTGTTTCTTCAACTTTCAACTCTTTCTGCTGCCGTGTCTTTTTTGCACCAACAGAGGTTCTAATGCTCTGAGAACATAGCAGAGCTCTTCTTTTTGTAAATTACCTAGGTCTTGGTGTTTTGTCATAGTAATGGAAAAGTAATTAAGACATATCATCTCTACTTTTTTAATTTTATGAGTACCCTGTTGTTATTCTAACAATTACTATGTACATGTTATTTGTTTTTCTATTCTATTGCAGCTTTCAATAATCTTTTTTTCTTAATGTCCGTATATTTTATGTTTTATCTATGGTATGATATTAAAAGTATTTTTTTTTCATGTTCATTCTAAATTACCGTCTAAATGCCTCCTGCAACTGTCCCTTTCCTTAGATTTCTCATTTGATTTTACAGGACAGTTTCTATTATTTTAACTAACACTTCTACTCACTCTCAGCCATAAGTGTTGATCATTTTGGCTTCTCTGAACCACATCAAAATGATGTATAAATTTTGCAGACCATAAAGCAACCACAAGAAAATCACCAAAATCTTTGTCATATTCACCACCATGGATAAGAAAAATAATCCTCACAAGCCATGCGGTGGTGGCACATGTCTTTTATTCCCAGCACTGGTCTACAGAGGAAGTTCCATGATCTGCTCTAAAGCTATAAAGAGAAACCCTATCTCCAAAACAAACAAAATAATAATAATAAGCCTCACAAAGCATTCTAATTTTTTAGTTCTGTTATCAAAGAGTCTTTTGAAATCTAGTCACCATTCCAAAAACCCAATCACTGATTAAAAATGAGCATATACAATAAAATGTTATTGAAGTTTTTATATACATGCTAAAAAGAGGGAAACAAAAATATTTGCAGACTAAGCATTCTATCATCAGTATGCAAGAGAAAGAAATACATACAATAGTACATATATATATATATATATATATATATATATATATATATATTCTGTATAATACAGACTTAAAGTTAAATAATACTGAAACTGTAGACAATCTGAATTGAGTTCCTTTTTTTAAAATATTAAACTGAATTCTAAATTTAAAAGACTTAAGTTGCAAAAAAAGATTCTTAATCATCAATAATTAACTTTAAATAGTGATGCTATATTTAAAACAATATTTTTCATCAAATAGCAGAACACATTATCAAATTCGTTACCTTTTCTTCTTAAAATATTAGTACTTGAAGTTTTAAGTAGCCAAATATGGCATGCATTGGACTTTTTCATGATGATGGCTGTAGTAAAAAGGACCACTGTGTGAACAGATACTTATAATAGAGTGTTGTGTATTGAAATAAGGGTGTTAACAAATCTCCTTTGTATTTATGACACCAAATCAGTATTATATATTGCATTCATCTTTCATTTTCTCATTTGCAGTCATTTTTGAAAGATGAAAGAAGTATAACATCTTTGAACAATATGAAGGCTTTGCAGGGCATCACACAAAAGAAGTAGAAGTCCATTAAAGGTGTTTATTTAGCAATTCCTCTCAGTTATACAGTGTATTTGTGAAAGTTTTCTTCAGGATCCAATTAATTAATGATGTTATTTTGTTCTTTTGGTTAAACAGCCTTCCACATATAGTTTATAACTATAGATTAGTTATGGTTTTAATCTTGGCCAGAGAAGCCTCTTTTTACAGGAGGCAGTAGTGGGAAAGAGAAAGTGCTTTGAATAAATGACTATGGAGAACTCAACCATACATGGAAAATACATATTACCTTCTCCTCTGAAGGCTCAGGGGGGACTGCAGAAGTTGCAGAAACAATGTAATATCCAGAGGATACGACGTTCTCTGGAATTCTTTGGGGATGATATAGCTCTTCCATTCAAGAATTCTTAACTTTTTGTGGTTACTGGCACAAGATCTTGCACAAATGGAGCCTTTCAATACTCCACTAGGTATGGGGGAGGAGCATATGAGGCTCCCCCACTATATGAGGATCTACTGACACCTAATGGTTGTTGGGGAAGTGAGTAATTTTTCCTCAGGGTTGTAGATGTTGTTAAACTGTTCATGATCCAACAAATAACCTCAGCCCCATGTACATGCAAGAATTCAAGTGAGACCAGGATAAGGATCTGAGAGGGGAATGAAAAGTGAATGTGATCAAACTATTACAAAAATGTAGAGAATTGCTGAATAGTAAATGAAGAATATATTTTAAATATAATCAAAGAAAAACAGGCTACATGTTAAAGATGGAGTAAAGGGACAAATAGGAGGAAACTGAAAGAGGACACATGGGACATACTGGCTGTGTGAAAGACAATGTGTGGTATAATTGTATTCTAATTAAATTATTTTTATTAAAATGTGTTAGGATGAGAGTAAAACTTACTTTGCTTGTTTTTTATGGTAAATTTTATATAAAGGGATATTAAAGGAAGAATTACTAAAACTAATTAGTAGACTTTAATGTCCTGGATAATTACAATAACAGGGAAAAGAATCAATGCAACATATTCTATCATACAACAGTGGAGGTTAATAGGGATACCACATTTATCATAAAGTCAGCATATACAAACATGAGTTTTACCAACTGTTCTTCTCCATAGTTTCCCATTTTCAAACTTCCATCATGATCACATCAAGATTTTCTCATTATCTTTGTCTTTTTCTACTTAAACAGTAAGTTTTAATTGGCTACTATGACTTATTCACTTGTCTCTGATTTTTTTTACATTTTAAAATATTTCACATAAATTAATAGATGATGTTCTGAAATCTATCATTTCTCACATTTTCTCTTTTTAGGTATTCTGTTTGTGAGAAAAATATAGATAATTAACACTACTACTGTTCAGAAATAGACTGACACATTTAAGTTTTTTTACTCTTTAAAACCAAGTTTCATTAATTATAAATTTGTTTTCCTTTTAGAGCTTGGAAATACAATCACATAATATTTTTTATAATTAACTACTGGTAGCAAATTTAGTAAAATAACATAAGAGTTTATGTCAATATTTTCCTCACTCATGAAGTAGAAAAAATTATCTTGAAAAGTAGTTTTAAAAATGAAAACAGAGAGGCATGCCCAATGCATAATACCTTAAAGTATACTGAGAATGTCCAACAAAAGTGATTCCACTTTGTCCCAATTTTCTTTTTAACCATTCTAATCCCTCATAGTAAACATTTCAAGTAATGTGAAGGCTTCATAATGAAAGGCAAAGGCAATTTTCTCTCTTAAGATGCAATTAAAATCTCAAAAATTCCACTGTTACATATCCATTTATATAACTGACATTGTAACACATTAATACCAATACTTTGATTTGTTTGTTATTCTTAATATTTCTGTGATTTTTAAATTTGTACATAAAGATTCAATGTACTTATAAAATTAAGTATAGCTATATTGTCTGTAAAAAAGTAAAGAATAAAAACCTAATAAGTAGAATCTATTCCTCTTATTACATGATAAAGGAAATGTACTTTGTTTCCTATTTTTCTACTTTGAAGATATAATGAAATTACATTAAGTATTTTATAATAGATATAATGACAGATACATTCCTCAGAAAGGAATTTCTTGAGTCATACAATATGCCTTGTGTGTGTGGCATATATATGTGGTATATTTATAAATAAATGTTTGTGCTTGGAATCATGTTCATTAATGCTGAGGCCAAAGTTTTCTCTAGATGTTTTGCTCTATCACTCTCTACTTTACACTTCTGAGAAAGGCTGAAAACCAACAAGCTGCAGCAATCTATCTTTGCCTACTACAGTGCTGGGGCTACAGGGGTGTATTTTCATGTCTATTTGATTATTTAGATTCCACGGTTTGTATTCAGATCCTTGTATAGCAAGCACTATAACCTACTGAGCTTCCTCCATAGCTGCAAAAAGTATGATTTTCAAATATGGACAGATATTATGACGTTGTTCTTAGGAAATTTTTACATATGTCAATTCTTTTTGAGTATTAAAGTTATTAGCACACTTCTCTAACTGACACATAAAAATCTAAATGTATTTTAACAATTACTTTTAAAAGACTTGAGACATTCTATATTTCCGTGCTCATGTTATTTATGTTTCTGTGAGTTAATAACATTTATTTATTTTTAATACACAGTTGTGTTTTATTGACACATTTGTAGAAAGTTCTTTATACTAAAAATCGGTTTCTCCGATAAATTAAATTTTAAATGAATGAATAAGTTTCTATTATTTTCTAAATTTGTGTTTTTTAAATCATAAGTAATTTATCAGTAGTTACTCATCACTTTTACAAAGCAAATTAATGAAATGTTGATTTATCTGAACTAATATAAATGTCTCCACAGTAACAAAAAAATGAAATAATTGTTCAATTTCTCTAAAATAAATGCATATAAAGTTATATAATAGAGGAAATCTTTCAAAAACTTTCATAAAATAAATTTATATTTGAACTGAAAATCAAGTTTCTTCATAATTTTCTCATTAACATATTCATTATTAACTTATATTAAGCAGAAAGAAATTATTTACTGTGGCCCTGTCATTCCTTGACTACATGCAGATACAATAAAGTAAATTTGTGAATTCACTACTGATATTATGACTAAATACTGAAGTTCCTGTGTTGGTTCCATGGGATTGATGTTTCTCTATAGCGTAAGTTATGTAATTCAATAAAGTATATAACACTTATAAAGGTGATGTAAAAACTGTGGGAGTGGCTAACCAATGACTTGATCAGCTTGATACCCATACTATGAGATGGAGCCCACTTATGACACAGCCTGGATGGCCATGAGCCAGAGGCACAGTAGCCCAAAGACTTAGGATATTACTAAGCATGAACTGAAAAAGTCAATGAAATGATTCCTAAAGATATTCTGCTATAGTCATAGATTGTTGCCTACCCCAATTGTCATCAGAGAAGCTTCACTCAGCAACTAATGCAAACAGCTGCAGAGGCCCACAGCCAAACATTAGACAGATCACAAGGAATCTTGCAGAAGTGGGGTAGCAAGTATTGTAGGAGCCTGAGGGGTCAAGGACATCATAAGAAAATCCACAGAATCAGTTAAGTTTAGCGCATGGGGGCTCCCAGAGACTGAACCAATAACCAGGAAGCCTGTATGGCATTGACCTAGGACCTCTGCACATATGTTATAGTTGTGTAGCTTGGTGTTATTGTAGGACTCCTAACTGTTGGACCTGTGGCTGTCTCTGACACTTTTGTTGGCTTTCCTCCTACCAGGCTTTTTCTTTTGGGCCACCATCCAGCTCCCAAATCATGACACAGAGACTTATTAGTTATAAATTCCTGGCCTTAGTTTAGCTTATTTCTGTCCAGCTTTTCTAATTTAAATTATCCTGTTTCATTTCTTCTATATCTTGACTCTGGGCTTTGTTTATCCTGTATGTCTGTATTTCCTTCTTACTTCGTGGCTGGTGGGTGGCTAGGTGGCTGGGAGGCTGGGTGGCTGGGTGGCTGGGTGGCTGGGTGGCTGGGTGGCTGGGTGGCTGGGTGGCTGGGTGGCTGGGTGGCTGGGTGGCTGGCCCCTGGCACTTCCTTCATTCTCACATCCTTTTTCGTCTCTTGTTCTTCCTTTCTTGAGCTTAGGATTCTCATCCTATTGGCCATTCAGCTTTTAAGTAAACTAATCAGTTGGCTTAGGTAGACAAGGAAAAATAGATGCAACACATTTCTATGTAATTGAGAACACATCCTTACATCATTAAACAAGTGCAACATAACCAAAAGTAACCCATTTTTATACAATCCAAGTCATAATCGGCATCATGAACAAACACATCTTTGCCCCAGTTAAAATAATAATCCATAGCCTTAATAAGAAAGGAAGTGCCTATGTATTTAATATTCCATGTTTGCATCATATCCATGGGAGACCCGCCCTTTTCTGGCGAGAAGAGGAGGAGAGGTTTGGGGGGGAAAGCAGGGATTTGATAGGGAGGAACTGTGAGGAAAGGAGGATGGAGGGCATACAGTGATCAGGAATTAAAAATTGTATATGCAATTATTTTATGCAACTAAAAGTCATTTGCTAACTTTAAATTTTAAACTGAATAGTTAAAAAAGATTTGTAGTTCCATTACTTCTCCAAATACATGGCCAAACTGAAAAATAAATCCTTTTACACAGAAATATCAGAAATCTGTTGCTAATATGTCATAACTTATGGAATAAGTTTCCTCATTTTTCATTTTAGTGTTGACTGCTCTCTGACTGTGATGTTAAACTAGAAATCAAAAGAAGAAAAGAATATGCAGAGAATGGTTATAGGAATAACCAACCACTTTCAGTTTAGGCTGAGGAGAAAAACCAAAAACTGTTTTTCTGCTAAAGGATCATAGCAGTAAAATCACTACTAATGGCATTCTTCTATACTGACAGATGATTTTCTTGCTCAGTTGTCATCAATGAAACTGCCTTTTGTAATAAATGGAGAGAAATACAGGGGCCAACAAAAAGGCAATGAACAGAGACTGAGAAAACTTGGTATTTTCAGTTCTATATGGACTGTGTCTATCAAGACCTGCCCTCCTGTTTCAGGGAGCTAAGTGGAAGAGAAGCATGAAAGATTGCAAGAGCCCGAGGTGAAGGATGACTCCAAGGAAACAGGGTTCTGTAGATATATTAGGACATCAGAGGCATATGTGAACACAAACACACTGTGGTGGCATCTATAGAGCCTGAGAAGATTCAAGCCAATCCTATCCCTGCACTGGGAGGAGGAGGTAGACACATCCTTCTACACATATCCAAAAATTTATTTTCAATGAATACTTGCCAGCAAAGAAAGAATTAATTTTCTTCAGAGGAGTATCACTGGGTATATTAAGGATACATAATGGTAGAAACAATATCTAGCAGTAGTTGGCAAAATAAAATGAACTTGATGTTATTTGTGTATATTATTTCTCTTAAATTGTTTTGTTAAAGGTTTTTTCTCTTATTTGTCTTTTTCTTATTTATTTTTATTTATGTTTATGTGCATTTCTCCGTGAGTGTTGTATATGTATGTGTCTGTGGGTGTGTGTGCGTGTGTATGAGTGTGTGTGTATGCCTCTCTGCATGTGTGTGTAATTTTTGTATTCTTTTGTTCGCTTGTTTTTAAAGGAGGAAATGAAACAGAGTTGAGTGTGTAGGGGTTGTGGCATAAAGTTGGTTGGATAGATATATCAGAGACATTGTGAGAGGAATTGAGGGAAAGAGATGTACGATGACAGTTAGTTAGAGATCATTGATAGAGGTTAAGATAGAGTTTTTTGTTTGTTTGTTTTTGTAAGGCATTTCTTTATTTAAGTTTTCTAGAAAAGGGAAATCTTTTTTATTTTCAGTATAGAAGCTTTTTATTTATTTTTATTTATTTTATATAACCAAGTCCATTTAAATGTAAACAAACATTTATAGACAATCTTTGGGAATTTTGGCATTGTTCTTTCAAAAATACTTCCTGCTGGTAAGGGGTGCTGTCATGGAGGATTCTAAGAAGATGCAGAAATCCTGGCTGTAGTCTGCAAGGCTTCTTTGTCCAGCTGTTTTGAATGTTGGATCACCAGCGACTCTGTATCAGGTGGTCTGGCTTGATCAAACCACATTAGTCTGGAAGGAATCCACTGCTTTTCATTTTCTGTGGAAACAAAAATAGAAATCCTTTTCCACAGTAACTTGGCCTTGAACTTAAATTTGGAGTCAAAGCACTTTTTAAAATGTAATTTATTATTTTACATGTCAATCCCAGGTCCCTCTCCTTCCCTGCCTCCCTCCCCTCCAGCCCTCCCTCTCTCCTTCCCTCCCTTTTACCCTTTGTGCCCTCTAACATGCACTCTAACGACCCTCTTCTCCCATCCCCCCACCCCAATTCCATATGTAGGGGAATGCCATCCAGTTGCGGTCATGTAGATCTGACAGGTCATGTGAAGTAGGGACTAGGGCTTCTCTCCTGTCTTTAGGTTAAGGCATTTATCCCTCCATGGGGGATGTGTTCGCAAAGTCCTTTTGTGCACCAGGGATACATCCTGGCTCCACTGTCTGAGGTCTCTTAGACTGCTCAGTCCTTCTGGCTGAGACCCATATTCAGGGGGTCCTGAGTCAGTCCCATGCTGGTTTCCCTGCTGTCAGTCTGGTGGCCCGTTGGCTACTCCTTGTTCTGGTAAGCTGTCTCTATGTGTTTCTGCCGCCTGGTCATGTCCCGTCCAACTGCATCTGGGTTCTAGTTCGACTAGCCAGTTTCCATAGTGTAATGGTTAAGATGGAGTTTTTAAATCAGGCTTTATAAAAGACAAAGTATAGAATACCAGAGACACACAACCCTGTGAAACTACTGCATCAATCATTCAATAAGGCTGAACGGTATTCTATCATCTCCCTACACATGAGAAATTTGATTGCAGACATATTTTGTAATGAAATCAAACTTATTTTTGAAGATAAAGAAACTTGGAATCTATTTCATCTTATCTAGCTAGTATCTGTCAAAGGAAAACATACATTAAATATAAAACCTAACTCAAACAATATCAGCTATGGCAAGCTAGCAAAATAAAAACTTATATACTTAAAATATAAAGTATAGGTGGTCTAAATCATCATAAGTTGAACTTTCTTCTTCCAATACAGTATTACCCAAATGACTTTGAATTAATTCTTTGTCTCTATTATATTTCTTTCTAATGAGCCCTAAAATATGTCCAAGTAAAACATGTATATAACACATTTATTTTAAAAATGTAATTATTTTCATTAATTAAATTTATTCTTTTACATCCCAGTCACAATTTCCTGCCATCTAAGCCTCCCATTCCTTTTCCTGCCTCTGCTTCACATTTCCTTCCTTCTGTTTCTATTCAGAAATGGATAGGTCCCCTATGGCTCCAAGAAGTATGACAAATTAAGTTAAGGTAGTACTAAGCTCCTTCCCTTTTATTGAGGCTTGGCAAGGCAAACCAGTATAAAAGACTAGGTTCACAAGAGTGAGCCAAAGCTTTGGTGACAGCCTCTGCTTACACTGTTAGGAGTTCCACAAGAAGACCATGCTATACAATGATCACATAATGTAGATGGCCTATGTTTGTCTCATGGAGGCTCCTAGGTTGTTGGTCCAGATTCTCTGAGCACTTATAAACCCAGCTTAGTTGTTTCTTGAGGTTTCTCATGTGATGTCCTTCAGCTTCTGGCTAGTACAATCTTTCTCTCTCTTCAGGAGGATTCTAAAAGCTTGTCCCAATGTTTGGCTATGGATTTCTGCATCTGTTTCCATCATTTACTGGATGAAGACACTCTGATGACAATTAGTAAGTCACCAATCTATGAATGAAAACATGTATAGTACATTTGAAAAAAAAAAACTTAATCAGAATCTATACTGTATTAGGTTAAACATATTATACTATGATTTTCCTAACGGAAAACAGATACAGATGTCCAGTATTAAGAAGCCTGCTTTCCTAATTTTAAGGGTGGGAGGAAGTGAATAGCAAATGTCTGCTTTTAATCCATTCTAAATATAACATTAGGAGTTTCAGTTTAGAAACATATAACAAAATAACTGAAAAATGACAAATTTTCAATAGAGGCAATGCAGAAGGCAACAAATATATGAAGGTCATAATGATAATTCCTAAAGCATGCTCTTAAAAACTGAAAGCTGTGATAGGGCATGTAATCTTGCTGAGCTACTCAGCTGTTGCTAAAAATGACTTTATGAAAGAGAAAGAGGAGAGAGACGTAAAAAGTAATATTAAGATAAAATCATAAACATTAAGTAGAAATAAGAGTTTGTTCTTCAATTGTCTCAAATGCTGCATAAAACCAGGAAGGAGTCATTTGGAAATCTGTGATAAGTTCGCCATAATTAATAAAATATCAAAAGTGGCCAGATAAAGGAAGTTTCAAACCACCACATCTACTTTGCTCATCCTAGTGATAAAATATAGTCCATCTTTGTAACACTGATGTTGAAATGTTCTTTGTAGGAATTACTTTTTTAGTATATTTCTAGCTGCTACAGAACTGATATATAAAGTGTGAAGAGCAAGAATAGGAGGCCAGGCAGATGCAGAGGGCTAGCCACCCAGACACACAGCTAGTCAGGAAAGAACAAAAGCAAGATACATAGAATAAAGAGAGGAAAAAGCCCAGAGGCAAAAATTAGTTAAAGAGAAATGAGACCATTTTATTTAGAAAAGCTGGGAGCAACAAGAAAAGCTAAGGGCGAGAAGCCTCTCTAAGGCAAAGGACACAGTTAAAAAGACCAAAAAGCAGCCCACAGACCGGGAGGAGCTTGAACACTCTCTTGCTGGCAGGAGCAGAGAGGAGAGCATGCAGAGGAGAGCATTTGGTGGAACTTGCTGGTGTTCATCTGTCTAGGTTGTAGGTTATTTCTCCCTAAATAAGCATCAATTCGGCCTATTTGTTTATCCTGATCCTTATTAAACCACAATATTAGCCTTATTTCTAGATAGTTTTTTTTTTAACTTAAAATAATCCAGTTTTATCAATCGAAGTGCTAGGTGTCTTCCCTGCTTTCCTGCTTTCTCTGTATCTGCCAGGGTGCATCTACAATCAGGCTGACCCTGGATGGATGGCTAACTCGTGGTTTCTCTCTGACCATCAGATCTGCCTATGTCTCTTCTACCTATCTACTGGCCGTTCCGATTTCATTTGACCAATCAGGTGCATTATGCAGGCAAGGTGAATCAGCGACATATCTTTACATAGTTAAGAAAATGCAGCATAAACAAATGATACACATATTTTCATAGTTAAATTATAATTCTAATCCACAGCATTGAGTCTTCTACAATATATATCTAATGTGTCTACTTATTTGCATTTTCAAGTAAACAAAATAAATTTAGCAATTTCTTTCATCTTCTAAACTAAGCCTCACCTCCTACATCTGTAATTCTGTAATATAGTTTTCGTATTCCCACAATAATTAATATTTAAGCAAAAGAGGTTAAATCTTCCAAAAGTTTTCCATCATGCCAAGCATAAACTATGAAATGTGAACCATATTTGAAACATAGTTTTATTTTGATCTATTCATGTTTTTATTTGCTTTTTTCAATACTGATTACTCATTATCCATATCTATGAGTGAAAAAATAAGAGATAAGTGGGTATCTCATGATTTAACTTTTATAATTCCTTCAAACATTTACAGAAGTAAAATAGTACATACTTTCATTTACCTTCTAAAATAATTAGATCGTTGTAATTAAAGCTTGGTTGATGGTGTAGTTATTTGAATAGTGTAATAATAATAGTGATTATTAAAAGTATAATTTATAGAGAAATCATCAACAGACATCATTGTTTATGTTTCACATGTTACTTATGTCAGTGTTACAGTAACTGTTTGAAAGATTCTAGTAAACTGAGACAATTTGCAGACAATTATGTCTGTAATTTATTAGCTGTAGTTCATATTTAATATTGTTTTATTTTATGGGTTGCTTTTTACTATAGGACAGATTTTTTAAGATTGACTATCTCCTAAAAGAGTTTAATTTCTTAAGTCATACAATGATTTTACCAAATAAGCTTTTAAAAATATTTATAATAAGAATTTATCAAGAAGTGCATGAAATGGCTCACAATTTTTATGAGTATGTCCAGTCTCCACACTTTTGAGAGTAAAAAGCTGATCCTCATCTTCTGTGGGATGTACTGAGACTTAGAATTTTCATGAAAATTTTGTCTTAATGAGAAGTAGAATATATTTTGTTCAACGCATTAATAACATCACTATCATCAGAAAAAAAAACAATTTAAAATTCATTGTTTCCTGTTCTATGAAATAATCTATGTGATTCATATAAATAACTTCTAGTAAATAATAAAAATCAAAGCAAGAACAGTAACAAAATCCTAATAGCACCACCTGCTATACTTTTTTCTCCTTGATTAATTAAGAGTAAATTCTTCCATTAGGCAAGCAATCTCTGTATCCTCAGTATAAAGTAATATTTAGTATAATGGGTTTTAATTGTCCTTAATTATTTTATATCCAAATTGTCATATACTGCAATGTAATTAGAACCATAATAAAGACATATCTTATTATCATAGTTTATTGAAATACTGCCCTCAGCTTTAGATTCTGGATATCATTCTGAGGTCTAACAGGACCTGTAAGTCATTCTACTCTCATAGTTGAAGTGGAAAGCTACAATGGAGCACAAACTGTGGCAGAAAATACGCAAACTTTTGAAATCAGCTCCAGTAAAGACTAAACCTTTTTCCATTTATCTTTTTTTATGATGAGCTTTAGACAACTTATCTATTCATCAATGACATAATTAACATTAAGAATGAATTAATATATTTACATTTTAAACATTAAAACCATTATTTTCATACCTAAAATAACCCAAAACTGAGTTAAAGGGAGGGAATATCAGCTTCTTTAATAGTAGTCATTAGATATTATATAGGCTGTTTATTAGGAGGCTACTATACAAGACTCTTTGAAACCAATTTCAGAATCTACCTTTTACTCAATAAAATGATCATTTAAATGAGAGTTTTTATACATTTAAGCACAATGAATGAAAAATTTAAACTGTGATGCAATAGTAATAATTGCAGCTTTAATTTTCACTCCACCACCACAGGTTATCATACTGCGTATTATGACATTTTTGTCTTATATGTGAAGACTTATACTCAACAACAGTAAATCAATTTTTGGTATATAGAAAATATAGAAGAAATTATTCCATTAGGAGGGAGATTCCTAAGAATGTGACCATTGACCATTTTCTTTAAGGAATAAACTCTTGGGCTAGATCACCCACCCACCCACAAAAGCATGAAATTGTCTTTGAATCAAATGATATCAATATAGATATCAGTAGATTGTAGACAGTATACCATAGGAAAGCTGAAATCCCTTTTATAACATTATACATTATAAGTTAAGGAGCAAAACCAGCAACCTCGTTTACTTACAAAGTGGAGGACTTATAAAGAATATATAGCTAAAAGAATAAAATTTTGTCACACTGAATGAACTTACTTGCTTTTATTTCAGTACTCTAAATTTCTATTTTATTTGTGCCATTAGCCCACTTTTCATGCAAATTATCACAGTGACATATTTTGTACATATTAAAATTTCAATCAAAAACATGACTTGTCATGTTAACATTAGTATATTGTCAGCTCAGTGAGGGGGTGATATATTTATAAGATCAAAGGTAGACCATTCAAGAAATCATTCAGGAGATTATTGAATATCCATATCTCTCATCTCCAAGCTAATGTAAAATTTACAATATTTGTCTAAAAGTAAATTTTATATTATTTTGTTCATTTGTGCTTTTGTTATTTATGTGTAAACAATCAATAATTGAAGTTGGACATGAAGCTCATTGGTTAACAACATTTAATACTCTTCCATTAACCTGAGTGTGGTTTCTAGCCCTCTCTGGTCCTTAGGACAGTGTTGTGGTCCTGTGTTGCCTGGTAGAGGATGATTCTAGAATCCTGCTATGCTGTGGACTGGGGGTTCCAGATAGAATGTGTTTCTAGGCATTGGGAGCCAATACTTAGGAGTGGGGAATGGCTAGAAGGGTTGGGATGCAGAGGTTCACAGGAGGGAGGCAAGCAGGATGCTCCACCAATGTCGGCTTAATGTCCTGGAGATGGGGCCAGAGAATGAGGTGAAGCCAAAACAGGTGATCTGATACTGAGCTAGGGATAAGATCGAGACATTGAATGTGGACATGAAGACAGAGGAAAGATCAGAAGGTAACCTACCTGCCTCTCTGGAAGACATGGCTGGTAAGTGCTCAGTGAAAGCCTATTCGAGTTGGGGACGGAGACCAAGTGATAATGCCCATAGAAAAGTTTGAGGAGAAGATAGGCATGATTTGCAGAAGTTGGGAAAGGCAGAGAGGGAAAGAGATAGCACAAGGTGGTCTGCTACAAACCTAGCAGTGAAATGGGGGCATTGGATTTGCAGGAAAGGAGGGAAAGTTAAACATCTGAACTTAGTCTTCCTGATTCCCTGGCCTGGGTAGATGATATGGTCTTAATTTAGAGGGAAAAAGTTAAGCTTTAGTTTATTACCTTCACCTCAGTTTTGTGAAAACAAAATTCAAGTACTCCATTTTAAAGCTGAAAATAAAACAGTACATGCAGACATACCTTGATAAAATTTAAGGTAAACTCCTTAGGGTGATAGTTTCAAAAAACATATTTTTGAGGTAGAATAAAACAAAGTTTAGGAGATATAAGTAATCTGCCAAACATGAAACTTTATTTTGCCAATTCTAATTGTGATACTTTTTCTTCTAATGTAAAATAAGACAATAGATATTTTAAGTATCTAAACACGTTTAACTTGTTGAAATTACATGTTCTGTTTCATCCTCAAAATAATAATTTTCATGACAATTTGTTTTGAAAAGTAATAATTTGTTAGGTATACTTAATTTGTATAATTTGTTTGATACAAATTCTTTGTCTGTTGAAGATATTACTTTATTAGCAGTATTATCTTTTGCATTCAAAAAGGAAGTCCAAGATTTAGTTATTAAAAGACAATTACTCTTGGAATCCTTATAGGGATGAAATTATCTTCTGAACATAGTACATCAATCCAGTACTTGCCTTGAAATATTGGTAGTTGGCAGGCTTTATTTGTAATATGTTAGTTCACAGATTATATAGCCTTGTTGGGAAAAAGTTATTTAAATTAGTACACAGTGATAGAAGTTTATAGCAGAAGAAGACTATTACCAATATAGAATGTAAAAAAAAACATAATGGCAATATATGGGAAGGACACTTTGTTGTTATGGTCATGATTGAGATTCCAATGGATAAGACTTAGAGTGACACTAATACATAAGATAGATTATTAAAATACAGCTCATGTGCATAGTACATGTCTAGATGTGACCTTGAAAAATGATTTCAGAGAGCCTAGTTTTGTCTCACTAGAAACAAGTGGTGAAATGCCATTTGGAAATGCAATCCTTATAATTACCTTCATTAAGTTCTGGAAATAAAAATGTAGGTTAGTGTCTGAATTAAAAACATTACTGGAAACAATGCAAAACATCTACAATCTCTGTCAAAAAATCATATGACATATGGAAGAGAACTTGAATAGTAGACAATCAAAAACACTGTTTGCTCTGGTAGATTATTTACTGGACTTTTCATGAGAATCAGACCAATAAAATATTGTTTTATTGAATATAATAATATATTAGGAAAAAGTACTTAAATTAGTCTTCAAACCTTTCTTACTTTTGTCTTAGACTGATATAAGCAAATTTATTTTACTCCCTGCGAAGAAAAGGGAAAGTTACAGAAATCTTATTTTAGAGTCAGCTACTAACTGGAAAATTCATATTTGACACTAAGTGAGAGATTATCTGTTACTTTATTTTAATGTTTAACTGGACTGTATTTTGCTTGTTTTCCTTTAAAAATGAGTCTAGATGAATCCAAGAAGCATTCTAGTAGTTTATGAATAATATAATTTTTGAGTGAATTTCTTTAGCAAGCTAGATTGAAGATGTCGTTCAGATTGCATCCTGGTGCTACCATTCACATTCTAACACTTATATCCAGTATGTGTGCTTTCCTGTCAAAAGATGATTTCTTTGAAAGTAATATTTTAGTATGTAATCTCAGTGTGGCAGCTAATAAGTGTGAAAATTTCAGGAAATCTTTGTTTTACTAAAGATAAGGATTACCAATATATAATGATCTGCCTGTAAGACTCTAGGTGGCTGAGTAAAGGAGTTGCAGCATAATGACTTTTTAAGACACAGAGAGCTGTTTGTTGTCAGTCATAGTTCATGAATAGTTTTGATTTATTTATTTATTTATTTATTTTGCATTGTAGGAATGGGTACTTTCTTTTTTTCAAGTCCTGTGGCATTGTGGCATATCACAGTGCAGGTTGTATTTTCCAGAATCCTTTTTATTATGTATGGAGGCACAGGAATAAGACATTATGATGTACTAAAAACTAAATGTGGGCTTTTTTAATGCAGAGAATAGTACTTTTAAAATGTAGTGATATATATTCACTTCACGTGCCATATTTCCAAATCAGAAACATTTATGTGATTTGTAAGCAATTTTCTTTCTTTGGCTAAAGAGTTTACTCTTTATTCATGTAGTGTTGGCCAGATTACTTTCCTATAAATGAAGTTCTCCAAATACATCTCTGTCACCCCGTTCATTTTCCTGAATCAGCAACCTGATAGAGCTTTCTTTAAAGTTTCTTCAAAATATTCCACACTGGAGGGGATACTTTCACAAAGACTGATTCAGCATGTGGAGCAAGAAGGGGACTTGCAGATTTATTTATAGGGGTCTTTCAAGGCTGGAAGGGGCTTAGCTGATGTATAAAAGGATGGTTATGCAAGTTAGCCTGAGCTTTCAGAGAATGAACCTCAGTCACTTTTGGTTTGAAATGAATACTCTGCAGCATAGTGAAATAGTTTTCTGCTTATGCCAAAGCCTTGTATTATATTTTCCAGTGAATAATAATTCTCACTTTTCAAAATGTTTCATATGTGCCATTTCATATGTTCCTCTCCATAGACTAAGTAAGCATGACAGAGAAGCCTAATTTGACCAATGAAGATAATAAAACAGGTAGGCATTAAAGATTGTGTTGGAGATAATGAGACTAAACTAGTAGTGTTGCTTTACTTCTATGAACTTTTCAATTAATACATTGTCTACAGGTTTGTGCATGTGCATTCTACATAGAGAGGGTTCTTTATTATGAAACCCAGATTGTGTGACAGGCTGCAGTTTCCTTTATGAATAAATCAAATCTGTCTTCTAGACAAAGTGAGCAAAGAGATTTTAAACTCAGTAGTTTAAGTCTCATTCATACTATTGACATGTATATGAGAAAAATGCAGTCATTGATTATTTCATTTGAATTTGGGCATTAATTTCAGATCTTATGCTATCTTATTTGTAGAAATGCTAAAAATATTTCATTGTTCATCTATAATACCGCTTCTTTAATTCACAGTTCAAAATACAAACAGAATATTCCTTAAAAGTAGAGTTTCCTAGTGGTTAATATTAGTTAATATTACTTGTCAACTTGACTAGACTAAGGAATAGCTAGACAGACGATACAGTACAAATTGTGTGTATTTTCTCAGCGAGTGTTGGCGTCATTCAAGTACCCAAGGTCTTAGAACATAAGTTCAGAGGAAAGATGAATTATCTCTCTCTCTTCCTTATCTATGAAAATATTGTATTATCCATGGACATCAAAAGGCTTTCAGGCTTTCAGCTAGACTATACAACATACCCAGAATCCCAGTAATTTTGGTTTGTAGTTTACCCCTTCCAGAATCACATAAACTAAGTAATTTTTATCAGTATATATGTGCATAAGTATGCACCTATCTATCATCTATCTATAATTCTCTGTCATCTATATATTTATCATTTATAAATATTTCTCTCTCTTCCAGAAGAATGCTGTTCAGCAAAGGAGATATGCATGTGAAGCTACTGAGCTCTCAGGTACAACACTGAGTACTCATTTGACATGTCTCACAAAATACAGTTCAAAGTAGTAAGTCACAAGATATGAAGATTTCTTAAACTACACATGTATATATGCATGTGTGAACATACACATGTATTGGAAGATAACAAGAGTTTCCATAAGGCATAATTTATTCACTCATCTGTCCAAGAATCTGATTAGGTGAAACAAATTTCACATAAAATAACCACGATGCTGTGACTATTTTGCATAATGGAAGGTTAAATGGGTGAGGTTTAAGCTGTTTTATTTAAAATAGTCATTGTGCTAAGAACTAAAAAGTAGGAAGACACTAAATAGTCAGAGAATAGGATAGTGTATCACAAGCAGAATGAAGACTGTGTATAAGGATAATGCAAGAGGACACATTTGCTGACTGTATTAACAGCTCTTAATCTTAGCAAGGAAACCAAAGAAACAGCAAATTCATCAGTGAAAAATAGACTTTATTTGAATACGGATTAGTGGAGTTTACATAAGCATCCCTGGCATTCTTATGAACAGTGTTAACTCTGTAATATATTCTTTTCATGAAGGAATGAACTTTCAAATATTCATCCTCATCACCTATCCCAATTGTCCTATGGTAATAAAAGCAACGAGAATATAAAATATACTTACCTGTCTATTTATTTTTTACACATGCTATTTCTACTCCAATCTGTCTGTCAACTATGTACTATTCTTATCTACTGGCAAGCTAAAAGTGTTTGTTCTTTAATCAGGGACAAGATCAAAAGGTGGTGTCAGATTTTTTGTTGTTGTTGTTGTTGTTGTGACAAGTGATAAAGTATCTTACTCTATTTCAAAAAGCTATACAATCCATTCTAAGCAACAAGAGCTGGTCATTATATAATAAACATGGGACTACAGTAAAAAAGTCATCAAAGCAATTTAAAAGATCAGTTTGATGTTTGACAGGGAGTCAATATATATCACTATTTTGTGGTGACATGCTGAGGTAACAGTTTACTCAGCTTTCGCCTGTGCTGTAGTATCAGAAAATCAGGAAAGTCAAACAAAATCCAAGATAATAAAGCCATGGTGAAGACCTAAAACTAAGTGGATAAAGTTGAAATATAAATTCATATTGAATAATTAAGATATAGTGGGAGGATCATTGTGTATGTCTGACCTGCCTCCATTAACCAAGCTAGCCTTTCAGATCACTTTCTCTGTGTCTCCATTTTTTAATTAGGAACTATATAGGTTAGTAACACTTCACTTATTACACATTATGTATTATCAATCACCTCCATCTCTTCTTTCATCAATAGGACCAGTAAAATCTTAGAAGAGAAATCGGCCTAAAGTATAAACTCTGTATTGTCTCAGATATTTCCCCTTATTCTGAATAGTACAATAATGTACTAAATACTCTACATTCTAATTTGAGGCAATAAATAATTTATTAGAGAACAACTTACACATTTGATTATAGTAAAGATGTCAGAAATGTATCCCATATGTGTATCATAGTCAGCCTGACTCTAGCAATATCTGAAGTCACAACAACACAGATTTGAATACTAATCATATTAATAAAATATGATAAAATCAGTAACACATTAAGTACATGTTGGTACATTTATAGGGTAAATGGTAAATTAAATTTCTATTTCATACCTCTGAATTGACAATTGTTGAAAAGGTTTTATTGGCTCTTAGATTATATAATACAGTATATTTTTATCATATTAACCTAATCCCTCAATCCTTTCGAGAACCACACTCCATTCTTGATCCACAGAACTCTGTGTACCTAATTTATGCTACCAGTATATTTTTGGATATGTGGATCTCTACCAGAGTGTGGTCAATATACCTGAGGACATACACTTGATTTCAAGAGACTGTCCCGTTCCCACCAGCTACCCATTACCAATAGCTCCTTAGTTGGGAATGAAACATCATGCCTACAACCAGTTTCCATGTTGTAATTTTTGTCTGCAATTAGCTTTCACAGATCTTACTTATACAGTGACATATGCTACAAGTTCTAATGGGAGAATGACATGTTATGATCAGAAATCAATGTTTCATTCTATTCATCCATCATATATGTTGCATAAATGCCCCATTGTGGCTGTAATTTCTATAATCTCTTATTCTCTACACCGTGGTCAGTTTTGGTTCTCCGTGTTAAGCCACATATACTGCAAAGATCAATTTCTCTGATGAGATGTAGTAATCTACTGATACAATGATAAGTCATTAAGAGTGATTTTAATACTATGTTTATTTACTTAGTTTAGCAGAAGAATGGTGGTAGGTTCTCCTTTAGAGCCTATGATCTGCCTATCTATAGGTTCCTAGCTCCAGTGATGTCCTCTTTGTGTTTTATTTTGTAGATTGACACTTAAATCCAGTAGGAAAACATTTTCCCAATTATTCATACCATTATTTCACCAGTAAGCATGAGTAAGTTCATATGTCAATGAGTAAGACTGATGACTGTATCATCTTGAGGTATTCATAGCACCTTCTCCACTGTGGAAGTTAGCCAACAAAGATGATTCTAGATCAGTACCAGCTTTATTTTTCCATGTTCTGTGACTCAATGATTTGTGTGATTTGCAATAGTTTTGCTGTCATCTTCTGGGAAATCGAGAAAATAAAGAATTTCCAATAGCTTGGAAAGTTTTGGAGCCTATGCAACCTTGCTTATCTATAACTTCAAAATACGAAATTCATCCCTGGCATTGGGACATTCATTTACGTGCCTATAGTATATAAATAAAAGAGCAATGCCACTCATTACAGGGTGACATCCTTTAAACATTCCCATGCATGTGTAGTATATTTAAAGATGCTTATTATTAGTTAGAGCTTTCCTTATCATTTTTTTCAAAAGGTATTTAGTGTTAATAATTACATACTGTATTATTTTCTCTACCCTAGCCTTCTATTCCCAAGCCAATTACTCCTTCATGTACCATTATTCCCCAGTATCCCTTTATGCCAGTGGGTTCTACTTCCCCTACCTTCTTGATATTCCTTCTGAATTCCTGGACATCTGTGGGTATCCAAATGAAACACAAGTATATAAAGTTTCTAAGATAAAAGCCATAAATAAGAGAGAACGCTTAATATTAGTCTCTTGGGGGGGGTTGCCTCAGTCAGAAAAACTGTTCCATCACTATCCATTTCCATTTAAATGAGTTATAGTCCAATGTATACATTTACAGCATTTTGATTATCTATTATCATTTGACGGGGATCTAGGCTGTTTCTGATTTCTATGTTCTTTTAATAAAACACAAACGTACATGGGTGAGCACATAATTCTAAAATTGGAAATAGAGTCCTTAGTGCATATATCCAAGAATGGTTTGTCGGGATCATGATGTATATCTGTGCCTAACTTTCTAAAGAAACTGCCCACAGATTTCCATTGTGGCTACAACAGTATGAAATGTTACTTGCAGTGACATGGTGTTCCTCTTCACATCCACACCAGCATTTGTCTTTATTTTTGACAAGCACATCTGCCAGATGTTCTGTACCTAGACATACATAAGCTAAGTCAACAATCTTAACATGATAATGTTTTGTCATTCACATAACACAGAAGAGACAGAAAAATGCAAGAAAATATAAATATCACACACCGTATCAAAAGAAATAACTGTAGATACACTACAAAGGAGTATAACTCCATAGTCATTTAGGTATTTAACAGGGCCTCCATAGTTAAAATGAATATTAGGAAGGTATATGTAAGATCTTATCCTTCCCTTGAATTTTTTTGTCTGTGAATAAATTTGTTTCTGTTAAATTTTCTGTTTCTCAAGATTACTAATAATTGAAAATAGTTTATAAAAGTTATAATGCAAATATCAATATTAATGAAATAAAATGTGATAGATTTGAGAGGGATCATGTGGAAGGGAGGGCCTTCAGAGAGGAAAGAGAGGCAGCAAAATAATATAAACATAGTACGTATATATGTAACATATATGTAATATAATGTAAATATATCTCAAGGTAAACAAATTAAGAAAAAATATAGCGTAATATTTGAAAATGGATCAGAAACAATGAAGCACGTGCTCACTTCTTTCCCATAAGTCACAATTCACTTGCCAAACTAATTTGACCAAAGTGCTAAGTAGACTGTTAGAACCTACAAAAGAAATTATTTGCTTTAAGCGAGTGGCTTAGAGGACTTAAATTGGCAGAATTCAATAAGAAAAGACAGCCCACAAAAAAAGAAAATTTGAGTGTACTTTGAATAAGTATGATATTGTGAAATAAGAAAGGGTGGGTCAACCATTCTATTACTGGAGGAAAAGATGCAAGCAAGCACAATACTTTTGATGTTAATGGCTCAAATATCCATAATTTTCAATTATAATATAGCTGTGAGCTCTCCTGTGTTCACTCCATTTAATGAAGTTGTCCTGGTGACTTAGGATACCTAGGCAGAAACTTTTGCAGTGCACATGTTTTAAGCTAGTTGTTTATGTAACCTTGCATTTAGGCATACCAAAGCCAAAGTGAAATTAAATTAATTTGACCCTTAAAATACATTTATAATAAGGGGAACTAAAGACCATTAAATGAAGATAATACAACAAAACCAAAATCAAATTAAGACTCTGTCCTGAAGACCTTTAAGGTGGAGAGGGCCTTTGATGTATTATGAGTTATTAAATCACTCTGTTCATTTCACAGTGTCTTGCTTTTGATAGAGCCTATGATGAAATATACTTCACTGATCCTGTGCATAATTAATATCATTCTGTGGTCTTCATCAGATAAGTCACCTGTGAATGTAAAGTAAGTGTGTTTTCTTTGAAATCTTTTCTGTAATGGATCCTCAAAGCATAGATGAGTGGTCATAGACAGTATCTGAAAAACTATTTAAGGCCTGATTTTTAATGAAATTGACCTTAATGCGTATAATTTATCCATTCAATAATTTCTATCTCATTTTAAGCCAGTTATATATTTTTACAAAAATATAAGTATGCCAGTCTCCACTTCATCTATGGTAGTCAAGGAACCTTCCACTGACCCAATTATCAGGCTCTGCATTCAACTTCCTATTCAGTTACTTGGGTTCATATTCCTTCCTGTCATAACTAGTATCATGAATTTGAAGATGAATACAACAGGATCTTGATCAAGTTTTCATTATCTAACAGTAAAAATAACTATAAATAAACTATAGTATGATAAATATGTTACAAAAGTAGCATTGCATAAAGCATAAAAGAATGTCCCTTATAGAGTTTTCATCTTATTTTGGGGATTGTCTTTGTTTGCATGTAGAGTAATTTATGTTCATAGATATGCATGTTGGTAACCATTCACACCTGTAACTGTAAGTAGAACAGAAGTCAATATTAGTATTTTCTTGTCTATATCCACATTATTTTTGGAGAAGGGGATACCTTAATGAATGCAACTTTTCTGGTTCAACTAGACTAACTATCTGGCAAGGTCTTATTATTAACCTTGCTTCCCTTCCTTACTGTAGAATTAGTAGACATGTGTTATCATGCCCATCTTTTGTGTTAGTACTGGAGAATTTAATTCAGGGCATAATACTTATGCAGCAAAAACTGAGCCATCTACTCTTTCCCTAAAACTACTTTTATGATAAAAAAAAAAAAAAACATCTGCCCCAAACAAACCAGTCATAGTAAAATAATTGCCTTCAGACATTTAATCCCCCCATCATGAAAGATAAAAGCAATGCGTAACATTCACAGATTATATACTTTCTGCATTAAAAATGGTTTGCCAATTTTTCTCAAAATTATTATTTGTTTCACTTTTGAAGATCACACATGAGAGCCATTAATTCTGCCCTGAAGACCTAAGGGCAAAAGAAGAGATTGAAAAGACACGTTGGAGCCATGTAATGAGTGACATTTATGAGGGCATTATGTTTTTCCCTGTTAGTAAAAAAGAAAAGCTTTTAACATTTTTAAGCAGAAAATAGACAGCAACAATCATGCTTGAAATGTTTCTCAGATAGCAGTATTTAAAATGATAAAGGTCCTTAAAAAGGCATTGCAAAGTCTGAATAAAAACTTACATTTGTCAATAGGAACTTAAGTAGAAAATCTTTATCAAAATCTCCCTACTATATGATGATATTCCCCTACCCAAAATAAAACCCTGTATTCAATAGTAAGAGCAAATGGATAATAATTGATAATCTTCAATATTCAGACTTTGGTCTTGAATAAATGATGATGGCATATGTTAATACAGAAAATATTAATTTTATAACAGAACTGATTTCTGCTTGTGTAACTACTTTCCATGTATGTGATTGTGTGGGTGCATACCTTTCAAGTACAATGGAAGAAGACATAGAAAAACTTCCTCCATTGCTCTCCACATTTTCTTTCTGACAGTCTCCCCCTAGAGCTTGGGTCTACATTTTAGTGGCTAGAATAAACACAAGTAGAACCCCCAAAAGCATTTCAACTCCATTTCTACCCACTTCAGGAGCTAGGAATACTGTTGTTTCTGGAACTCTAGTCTTATTCAATGGTTAACTCTTGAGCCAGCTCATAGACACATCAACTAATCTCAAATTATTTTTGAAATAATTATTTATAAGTCAAATGACCATCACTTCAGCTATGATATATAATATTGAAGATTTTGACAGATACAAAAGTAAATGTTTTACAAAGTCTACCAAAGGATTACACATTCTGAACAAACAACAAAACAAAACAAAAGAGCTACAGCTTTGAAAATTAACCAAATATGACAGGATATTGCCACTAATTTTGTTCTTCGGAACTTGATATTAACTTTATTGCTGAAGACATCACATACTGGAGTCATAGAACATGATGAAATCAAGCTACTAAGGGACTGGAAGATTCATTCTTATTGGTGAGCTTTTAGAGAAGAAAAGCAATCATCAGTCATATGCAGCTGTGCCATCTACAACACACAATTTGTGGCTTGCCTGGTGAGAAATGCCCACTGATTCAATAGGAACAAGAATCACATTAAGCAACCAGTTGCTTTATATTTGGATATCAGGCCCACTTTAAAGTCATATAAGGCACCATTATTTCACCACAAATCTTGGATTTGTCAAGGCGCAGGCAACTAGAAGAAAATACACTACTGTTATGGTGCTAAACAGATACAGTATTCAACCAACTCCTGATGATTTAATGCTACACCTCTAAAACAACTCACTCTCAACCCTCAGATGAATATTTATATTTTCAGCAGATAGTGATTAATGCAGAGTCACACCACTGGCCAAACTGCAGAAAATAAGTGATTACAATCGTACAATGCTAAAGGGCTTGTTTATACCACACCATCCCTCTTACACCTCAGGAATCCCTATAGAAGAGGAGCAGAAAAATAGTTAAGAGCCAGAGGATTTTATGATAATCAGGAAACACCTTGATTCTGGGTAGTTTCTCATAGGAACTCTCAGCAGTCGTGCTAGCATGCACAAAACCTGTGCTAACTCCAAGCCGAACAAAATCTGAGCATGGAAATGAGAGTTTGACATGAATTGCTCCCTCCAGCCATGCTGATCATGACAATTGTTAGCTGCTAGAAAAGGAAGGGCAATTTGTCTCTAAGAGAGTAGTCCTTAGCAAGTCAATCAGACTCCAGTGTAAGATCAAAAAATCAAGAATATGTAGGCAACACAAACTGGCCTTGAAAGTTGGCTTGTTTGTGCCTTAGAAAGGACATTGTTAAGTAGATAAGAATTGAGGGGTAATGAGTATAATTAAATATATGGTACAAAGCTCTCAGAGAACTAACGCAGTATATTTATAAGAATTGTGCCTTGCCAGGCAGTGGTGGCACATGCTTTTAATCCTAGCACTTGGCAAGCAGAGGCCAATACGAGTTCAAGGCCAATGTGGCCTACAAAGTTTGTAGAGAAACCCTGTCTCATAAAACAAGAACAACAACAAAAAAAATGTGCCTCAGGAGAAAGGGTCTAGTTCCTACTCCAGATGACTCTTGACAGATTTTGTTGATTCCTCTTGGAAGGCATAACCCTGTGGAGTTATGGGGGGTGGGATGGGAGGAAGTTGGGGGGCATGGGCGGGAGGGAGAGGGAACTGGGATTGATATGTAAAATAATCAAAAATGTGCCTCAAGTTTCAGACATAGATAAAATTTCAAGAAAGTAAAATACTTTGCCTTTATGTGTTTCAATACTTTTCTCACCCATTCAGAATTCCATGAGAGCCTTCCCTTTTACTAATTGTATCTCTATTAAGTAGTTGCTAAACTTTTCTTTCCAAACTATCAACTCTCAATGCCTACAGTAGAGTGAGATGTCTTTCATTTAAAAGAAAGCAATAAATACAGTTCTAAAATAGAAATTATAGAATTTAAAATATAATTACAAAGATAAATATTAAGGAAAACGATAAGAAATGCAGCCAAAGAGACATGAAGAAATCAAAGAGATTTATCAAGTGCCTTTAACTCCAGGTCTAAGTGATCCAACACCGTATTTTGGCCTCCACAGGTACTTGCATGCATGGGCACATGTACTCATACAAAGAAAAACACACAATACATATAAACAAAGAATTGACTCTGTACTAAAAATTTAATTTAAAAATTAACATGATTGTTACTAAAGTTATGAAATGTACAGCCAGAGTCATTACATTTTTATCTGTGTTATTAGTTGTTTGACAGGAGTATATAAACAGGAGTAAATAAAAATAGTCTCCTATACATGAAAACTTTATTAAATATATAAACCCCTAAAGTATATACTTTAGTTGTAATTAATGATGTATTTTACCTATGTCTTAACCTATCTGTAGATGGAATTATATTGTACACTAACATTTTCTCAGGTTATTTTGTTCATAATCTTCACAGGTGTTATAATATTGTCCAATCTCAATAAATTTAATTAAGAAAAACTGTGATGTAGTAAATATTTCCTTATAGTTCATTGAATCTTCAGATATTAATATTTATGTTAACCAAAGTTTTGTCTTGTCCACAGTTGATTCCCACAGAAAACTTATTTGATTGTCTACCATTCGTTTTGTGCCAACTGTTGTCACAGACAGAAGTAGGCTCTGGAATGATAGTTATGTGTTCCTGAATATTTTTTTCTACAAAAATATTCATTTTAAATTAAGATATAGTTATAAAATTTCCTTCTCATTCTCCTTCATTCTATTCTTCACATGTGCTTCCCTGAACTCTCTCAAATTCATGCCCTTGTCTTCTCTAAACATGTTTGTAACACGTATAAATAAACACACAAATGAATCAACATATAAGTATAATCTATGAAGTTCATTGAATATTGCCTGTATGCATGCATTTCTGGGCTTACCACTCCATATTGGATAACCATTAGGAGGGTCATCTGTGGAACAGGGTAGGATTAGGAAGGTGAATTTATTTGACTTCTACAGAGTACAGGCCTAGTGAATCATGAAGAGCCTGAGATATGGATTAAGTGTGGGGTACAAGGAATGAAGTCTGGTCAAAATCACCATTCTTATAAAACTTTTAAGATATTTACAATGGTGGAAAGACTATATTTCAATCCTCATTTATTTATGTTGTATCTATGCTGATATATAAAGAGAAATGATGATACTGTGCTTATCATAGTACACTACATCTACTTAATGTTGTGAACTAAAATTCATACACTTTAAAAAGTATTTTCTGTTTCGGATGAAGAGAATGGCCTTGGGCATGTATTATTCTGTGTTGAAAAATAATTCTATATTACTTCTTCCCTTATACAACACTAAGCTGCATGGGTTTTATTAATATCTTTGTGATTCTCTTATCTTTGAAAAGCTGCATAATAGAATCATTCCGCTATTGGTAAGAGTTTAATACTTTCTGAGAAATGAATGTTCCTTTTTCTCCAAGGAATGCCAAATACTCGAATACTTCTCCACTCTCTTAAGCAGTTATATCTATATATCTGAAGGTTTAATCCAGATTAGTTCTTGTTTTTGACATATGGAGAAGAAGACTTTTAGGAACAAATTTTTGCAGTTCCACATAACAAGAGGACTCCATGGCTTTGTGTGTTACATTATTTCTAGATGAGAGTTTTTAAGTCATTCATGCTGATGTGTGTTTAGAATAAATAATATTAATATGTAGTGATTTAATTGTCTTATACGTAGCTGAGACATATATTACCACAGTAATACCTCAGAGTGCATCTTTGAAAATTCAGCACTCTATATGCATGACTACTATATTTGTGTTGTCAAAAAACAATAGCAAATATTGGGATTTATTTTCCTGACAGAAATATTTGACCTTGTATCATGCCAAGTAATAGTCTGAATCCATGCAATTTAAGTGGTATGTAAGAACATTCTGTAGCCTCCCACCATTTCAAATATACTTGGTATATCTCTGTATCATTGAATGAGTATTATTTAGTCTAAAGTGTCTAGATATGTTATATAATTAGATCTAAGAAGTCAATGTGCTGAGTTGTAAAGATTTTATAACATTTTACTGTTAAAATAAAGTCTTCACATTTCCATTGTATTAGGTATTATTATTAAATTTGGGTGTTGTATAATACATAGGAGGATGACATTCATAGTATATATGCATATTCTGACATTTTATATAGTGTTTTTTTTAGTATATGCTGATATTGATACCAATGAGTGGAGAATAACCAAGTCAGCATGAACATTGTGGAACTGACAAAATTTTAAATCCTTCAATACGACCACTAATTCCTAAAGCTGAGAGTTAGGGAATTAATTGAGCCCCTTTATTGCTTATACATTGCAATCATATACCTATAAACAACAATAAATAAACTCTATAGATTGCATTTATATTAAAATATTCTATAACTTAATTATTTTATGGAGACAACTTATTTAAATCTTTATAGCTTACACTCCTTAAACATTCTGGAATGAAATTGATGAGTAAGCAATGCCTTCTCAAATAGAGTTATACTCAGTATCATGATCATAAATTATAAGATTGCTTCCATTATGGGCATAGATAAATTTTGCTTGTTTAAGCATAACATAAGAAATATAAAAATTATGATGGAATCAAGACAGTTTCAATATTCTAAAATTTTGAGATTTATATTACTTATTCAAAAAACTACGTGGGAGGATTTGATTCTAGTGAAATAAAAAATCAAGTTGTTTGTCACTTTGGTTAACATGGAAGACTGAAGCCATGACTCTAACTTGCTTCATCTCATAACTTTATGAAAATTATATAAAATAATGCAGTAGAAGAAAATGGAAGAGGAGCAAAACAATTAAGATAGAAGAAGAACACCATAAAAATTATAACTTAAAACATTGAAAGTTGAGCCAGGCATTGGTGGCATATTCCTTTAGTCCCAGCACTCGGGAGGCAGAGGCAGGTGGATCTCTGTAAGTTTGAGGCCACGTGGTTTACATAGCCAGTTTTAGGACAGACAGACTCCAAAACAATACAGAGAAACCCTTTTTTGAAAAACCAAACAAAACATTGAAAGTAGAATAATGTAGAAGATAATAATAAAGTAAGCACTATGTTCAGAATCTAGAAATGACTCTCAAACCAGTTAACTATAAAACTTCTGATACTTCTGTTATGGGAAGTTTTATATATAAAAAAAAAAGCAGACATGAAAAGATCATTTCATAGTCTCTTGAGTATGTAACCACACCTTCTTATCATGTTTAAGTGGGGGGAACTGAAACAAATGAGATTTTTGGATCTGGTATTGTTGAAAGACATAGGAAAGAGAATGTCATAGCTAGCACCTAGACATTATCTGAGAACTTAGATTTTGAGTGATAGAATTTCCCCGGTGAATATTTGCCTTCAATTTTTAGAGCATTGTCAGTTGAGATTAATTTCTTAGGAAAATGATTATTGGATAATTCCATTATATAAGGTTAACAGTTCTAAAATGATGATGTATATGTAGTGGTTATAACCAGCCCTTTTTCCCCTCTTAAAAGGCTTGGTCAATTCAGCAGAGGCCACACATCCTAAAGAAAATAATTTTCCCACTCCAGTGGCTGTTAATTGTCAACAGTTCCTTAGTTTAGGTTAGAACTCTGTGCCACAGAAAGTGTGATCAAGAACTCCAGGGGAAAAGCTGTGTCTGCAGAGAATGACTGACTGATTAGAACTGTAGTACTGTGGAAAGTGGAATGTTGTAAATCCAGTAACTGACTACTTATCTTGGGCAAGTTTGAGCCCTCCAGAAGAGTCATTCCTTGCTTACCTCTGTCTGAAATAACATAGTTGTAACTAATAGATATTTTTTTTAATTTGGAAACTATTAACTTAGCAGACCAGTAGCTTCCCCCAAACAAAAACCTAGCAATATCATCCGGAAGCATCCTGGGCTCATAGAAATGATCGCCCCATCTTGCTGTTGTCACCTCTTTGAAGTAACTACAAAGGTATTAAAATTTGCCTTGATTTATGATGTTCTTGTTCTCTAAAACTGTAAACACTTCATGAAACTGCTTTCACCTTGGAACATGGAATTTAAGGTAACTTAAATCTGTGTTCTCAGGCCATGGCCACTGAAAATATCTTATTTTCTTTTAAGAATAAATAAATAAAAGAAAACAGATCTCTCAATTCATCTGCTTCTAGCTTCCCTCCCTCCCCCCTACTATATCACTGTCACCTAAGCCCCTAAATCAAGCAGAAACCCCTGCTAAGCCTCAGGTCTTTCCACAGACCTCCACTCTCTCTCTGTTAACCTAGGCACAATTTCTCAATCACCACTCCAGTGTAGCAACAGATCACAGGCTGCCTCCCCCACCCTGCCCACATGTCCTTACGATTGCACAGACTATCCCTTCCTTACCTGCATTCCCCCACTTATCACTATATCTCAGCAGGCATTCACTGTGAAAATACCAGATGAGAATGACAAAACACAGACATCCCACTCTGGAAATCTAGATAACAAACAGAAACTAAAGAACAAAGCAGCCACCCAACAAACACAAACCCAGAAACCAGCCCCTAGACCTATAATCACCCCAAAACCAGATTCCTACACAAAGGAAAAGAAAATAACTTCAGCCAAGGCAAAATGTCTCCACAAGAACACAGCTATACTACCACAGCAGGCCTTGAATATTCCAACATTGCTGAAACATGAAAAAGTCTTTAAAGCAACTTGCATGAAGACTGTAGAGTTCTTTAAAGAGGAAATAAATAAATCCCTTAAAGTAAGTCAGGAAAGCACAAACAATTGGAGGATATGAATAAATCCTTTAAATAAAACTGAAAAAAAAAATACAAACAGTTGAAGGAAACTAATAAAACTATTAAAGACCTGAAAATGGAAAAAGATGCAATAAGGAAAATATAGTTGAGCAAGTATCTTTTTGGTAGGATGGGTCACTCTTTGGGTGTATACCTAAGACTTGTATAGCTGGGTTTTTTTGGTAGATCAATTCTCAATTTTCTATAGAATTTCCATCTTGATAGCCGTAATAGTTGTACAAGTTTGCACTCCCACCAGCAATAAAGGAGTGTTCCTCATGCACCACATCTTTTCTAGCATAAGTTGTCACTTGTGGTACTGATTTTATTCACTCAGACAGATGTAAGTTGGAATCTCAGAGTCGTTTTGAATTACATTCCCCTGTTTGTTAAGCATGTTGAATATTGCTTTGTTTTTCAGCCATTTGAGTTTCCTTTGTTGCAAATTCTCTGTTTTTAAAAATTGGATCATTTCTTTTTTGAAATATAATTTCTTGAGTTCCTTATATATTTTGGATAACAGCCCTCTATCAGATGTGGAGTTTGTGATAAGATTTTCCCACAGATGGGCTGTTGTTGTGTTTTATTAACAGTGTCCTTTGCAGTACAGAAGCTTTTAAGTTTCATGAGGTCCCATTTATTAATTGGTGGTCTTACTGCATAAACTATTAGTGTGCTGTTCAGGAAGTTGGCTCCAGTGACAATGTGTTCAAGACTATTCCTTATTTTCTCATCCATCTGTTTCAGTGTATCTGTTTTTATGTTGAGGTCTTTGATACACATGGATTTGAATTTTGTGCTGGACAATAAATATGAACCTATTTGCACTCTTCAACATGCAGACATCCAGTAAGACCAGCCAATTTGTTGAGCACATTTGATCAACTATGTACATACCATCATTAAACACAATATCCAGAAACTGAAAACGACTTGAAATACATCAACAGAAGATGCGATATGAAATGTGGTATATGTGCGCAATGGAATACTACTCAGATATTGAAAATGACTTCATGAAATTAGCAGGGGAAAGGCTAGAACTTGAGAAAAAAAGTCATCAAGTCTAAATAACAAGGAGGGCTCTAAGGCAGATGCTTTTATCTCCTTGAAAGGGAAATAGAATAGAGATTGTGGTTGGACTTAGGGCAGATTGGAATGAGAACAGGAAAGATATGGTGGGACTATTTGTTAGGTGTGGAGAGAAAAAGCACAGGAAGATATGACTGGATTAGAGAGATTTTTCAATGGTGTTGTATAAACCCATTACAATAGAGACTCCCAGGATTCTACAGGGGTGACCCTAGAGAGGACTCCATACATAAGCAGGTAGATTTCACTCATGGGACTGGGACATTAACCCATCCACAAAACCGATCTAACATCTATCACTTCTGTAAGATATACAGGGGCAATGGATGTGCAGAAATTGTGGGAATGGCCAACCAATGACTTACCTTATTTGAGACCTGAAATATGAAAGGTATCCTATGTCTGACTCTGTCTGGATGACTAGGAAAACCCAGAGACCTAAAATAGAAAAAGAAATCAATATAATTATTCACAATGTTATGCTATATTCATAGATAAGTGCCTAGCAGAAACTCCATCAAAGAGTCTTCCTCCAGTAGCTGCTGGGATCAGATTCAGAGACCCACTGCCAAACATTAGGTACAAAGAAACTCTAATTTGGAGATACTCATGGGGCCAATTCCCTCAGAACTCAGAGAACCATACTGAAGAGAGGAGGAAGAATTGTGGGAACCAGAGTAGTTAAGGATGTGAAAATACCAAAGTCTAACAACTATGCAGAACTCATAGGATCTCACAGAGACAGAAGTGGCAGTCACAGAACCTGCGTAGGTTTGTACTAGATCAGTGCTTTATCCAGTCTTCCTCAGAGGGGTTCCCTCCAGCAGCAAATGGGAACAGATACAGAAACCCACTTTCAGATATGCAGAGAGAAAGAATCTAACTTGGAGATCTCCATCAAACCCATTGCCTCTGGACCTGAAAGATCCAACAGAACAGGAGGAGAAAGATTCAAAGAGCCGGAAGGCATAAATTATACCATGAGAAAAAAGTGTGTATGAATTCACAGAGATTGAAGCAGCAAGCAAAGGACCTACAGGAGTATGTGTGAGGGATATATATATATATATATATATATATATATATATATATATATATATATATCTTAGTATTTTATGGGAATACTGACTATATTGACTATAAGAACAAATGTATTTTTGACTTTTGTGCCTGTGTGTGGCACTCTTTATTTCCTGTTTGGTTGCCATGTCAAACATCTTTATGATAGATTTTGTTTAATCTTATTGCATTTTATTCTGTCATGCTTTGTTATTATCTTGTAGAAGCCTACACTTCTCTAGGGAGAGGCAAGAAATGGGTGGAGCCAGAGGGGAATAAAGGTGGGGCAGGAACTGATAAGAGCAGAGTCAGGGGAAACTATAATCAGGATATAGTGAGAAAAGAATATGTTTTCAATAAAAGAAAAATACTGAGGGAATTCTGTAAATGAAAAATTTAGAAATTCAAATGGAAACTACAGAGGCAAATTTAACCAAAAGAAAACAAGCCATGTAAGAGAAAATCTCAGGCATTTAAGATATGATAGTAGAAATAAATATCTGTAAAAGAAAATGCTAAATAAAAATTTTCCTTACACACATTTGTTGTGAAATGTTAAAGATATGTTGCATTTGTTAAGCTGTGGGCTATTTGTTCAAGATGCAGTGATGTGTTGCATTCTTTTATGTTGCATTTGTTTAACTCTTTGAAGATCTGTTACTTTGCATGTTTGAAGCACCTGATTGGTATCATAAAGAGCTGAATAGGCAATAGATATGGAGGAGAAAATATTCATGGGGTGGGCTTCCAGGCAGAGAGAATAAAAAGGGAAAAAATAGGAAGGATGATTGAGAGCAGAACAAGAGGATGCCAAGGACCAACCACTCAGTCTCACAGCCAGATATAGAAAAAAAGGAATGAAAAATTACAGAAGCATAGGATAGATGACATAATTTAAGGGCAGATGATTAGAAATAAGCCAAGCTAAAGCAGGAAATTCATGAATAAGAATTCCAATGGCTGAGAAACAATGAAGTGATCAGAATTCTTAGCCATCAGGGCTATTCTTATTGAGACTCCTTTGAGATTCCATCTTGTACCTGTCAGAATGGCTGAGATCAATAACTCAATGATAGCTCCTACTGGTGAGGAACACTCCTCCATTGCTGGTGAGATTGCAAACTTCTACAACCACTATAGGAATCAATGTCGTGGCTCCCCAGAAAATTGCTTTCATGGAGCTGAATCCATATGTTTTAGTCTCTTTGATGCAAGAAGGTAGTCTACTGAAAGAGAAACCCAGCCATTCTCTACTACATGCAAGATGTGCTGAAGCAATACTGGTACAGAACAGGAATGAACTGAGGATGGGCAATGCTTGAATAGACAGGAACCATGCTTGGATGGCCAGGAACCAGAGACGGAATATCCCAGAAACATAAGGCAGAATTTAACAGACAGTGTTAAACAAATAAGATAATTGCTTAATTTAAATAACTGAGATGGTTCCTTATGCTATACTCATAGATGGGTACCTTGTAAATTTTTCATAAAACAGACCTCATCTGACCCCATATGAAAGTTGGTGCAGAGATATACACCACCAGACATTATGTAGAAAGAGAGTCTAAATTGGAGCACTCCATTGGGTATCTTCCCTCAAATACTGTTGAATCCTGTTGAACAAACTTTCCCCTATTCAGATTGATTGTTGCAGTTAGACAGGATGGAACACGTGGCCTACTGACCTAAACAACCAAGCCTCATATCTGCTCTTGGAGGCTAATTTTTCTTCCTAGGAAGGGCCATTCATGGGGCCTGCAAAGATCTGTACCAGGTTCTCTCCCTGTATTTTATGGCTATTAGGGTAGTGTTTTATGGGACTCATAACAGTGTCAGTGGGTATATCTCAGACTCTTTTACCTGCTCTTGAGACTCTTTTCCTGCTATTGGCTTACCTTGCCTAGGCTTGTCTCACTGTATCTTCTTTTGTCTTGTTTAGCTGTCATCTTTTGGAATCCAGTTCCAGAGAGGAAGGAGTGATTAGCAAAGGGGTCAAGACCAGGCTGGAGAAACCCACAGAATCAGCTGACCTGAACACAGGGGAGCATAGGACTGACACAGACCCCCTGAATGTGGGTGTTAGTTAGGAGGACTGGGCAGTCTATGGGGCCTCTAGTAATGGATTATTATTCATCCCTAATATAAGAATGGACTTTGGGAGCCCATCCCACATAGAGGGATACTCACTTCGCCTAGACACAAATGGGAGGGCCTTCCCCAAATGGTATGACAGACTTTGAAGACTCCCCATAGAAGGCCTCATGCTCCCTGGGGAGCAGAAAGGGGAAGGGCTGGGGAATGGTGGGGATTATAAGGGAGGATTGGAAAGTGAGAGAACTGGGATTGATACATAAAACAAACTTGTTTCAAATTTAAATTAATAAAAGGTAAAAAAATCCCTACTTCAAAATAATAAAAAAATATTTTTTTCAATGAATGACAAATATCTCAACAAGAACAGTGAAACAATGGCACAGTATGAATGGTAACTTCAAAATGAATAGAAACCATTTTCTTCTATCAAAATACATATCTAGGTAAAGCACAGAACATGCCAGGTGTAGAATAAATACATTTGTAGAACATGTAAGCTTGCTTAGAGAACTACTGATTACATACCCCATGGAGAACAAGAGAAAACAATTATCTGAGAAATAATAAAGGACTTATGATAGTACAACCCTTACTGTGTCACATGTTCTAAACTGAGAAATCAGGAGAGAAAAACTAATATTAGAAGAGGTGCAAAATAATCACTCTGTTTAGAAATAGATAAATATCTAAATAATAATTGAAGAGTAGAAAGCCTTGTTGGTGAAGTGATAGTAAGAAAATGATTTACTTTTCTTTCTTTTTTTACTTTTAGGGAGTGGTCATAGTTTATTTATTGAAAAACAAATGTCATATAAAAGGAAATCAAGAAAGACAATTTATATTTCAACCTCAGTAGTAATTTATTCTACTTTTAAGGTACGAGGGAAAAGAAGAATTGTTACCTCTTTTTTAAAAAATGACTTGAAGTGCTTTAAAAATAATCCAACACATGTCTATATGTTTATGTTTTCTATTTACTGAAATAAGTTTTAAATCAAATGAGTTAACAGTGATAAGAAATTACTAAAGCATATCTCAAATTTGAATTCATGTTACCAAAGGACAAAGAATTTCTAGATAGTATTTTTCAAACTAAATATTTTAGTTACTTGGTGATAAATGCCATATCAGAAATTATGTTAAATACATACAAAAAAAGGCACAAGTTGATATGTAAACATTATTGATGCGATTCTACCATATGGTTTTTAGAAATGATTTTCCTGGGCTGACCATTTTTTACCTGTTTGGTTTATAACTCTGGGTGAAAATCCTTTATTAAGTGTCTTTGGCTTAATGTGTAACTGTTAAACAATTACAAATCATTGTGTCTGAGTTTGTGCCTTTTAAAATATCACTGAAAACACTATGGATCTGATGTAAAAATTGTGGAGTGTGGTGGGGGATGGGATGGGAGAGTGGTTGGGGTGAATTGGAGGGAATGGAGAGAGGGAGGGAGAGGAAACTGGGATTGATATGTAAAATTAAAAAAATGAGTAAATAAAGAAAAAAGAAAGTATAAAAAACAAATATGTGTTTTTCAAGATTTTAATTTCCTCCAGCTATAACATTACATTCCTGCTTTATGTAGGAAGGGCATTTGGTATACTTACTTTTTATCTGTTTTGGTGTGGCTTTATATTTTTATTGTTAATTTTTTTTTAAATTTTACTTTTCAAGACAGTGTGTCATGTTATCCAGGCTGTCCTTGAAATTGCTATGTAACTGAGTATGACCTTGAACTTCTGAACTCTTGTCAGTGTCTCCCAAATGCTAATATTATAGGTCTACACCACCATTCTTGACTTGATTTATAGATTTGCTCTTATGATATTTTATACACTTTTAATTTGGTTGCCTTTTTCACATGTCATATTTGCATTTCAAGATTTCTGATGTTTCAGTTTCATGGATATTTAATTATGATAGATCTTTGTTTCTGGAGGTATATTTAAGCATGGAGTTTGGATATATTTGAAACCCTATACAAAATTATAAAAATTATAAAAGACAGAAAGGAATAAAGGTTGCAAGGTAAAGATTAAAAAAAAGCTACATTGAAATTTAAGAAAGACTATTTATATGATATTAACTTAAATTATTTCCCAGTACAGCTATTTAGAAGTAAGCTAGCTTTCCTTCCTGTGATACTTAATTATATAATTTTTGTTGTTACTTTTACCTATCATTTCTACTTAATTTAATTTTTCTTGTTTAGATTGCTATTGTTTTCCATTACCTATTAAGACACATCTAACACAACACCGTGAGCCATAGGAAGCCCAGAAAAGCTACGAATGTATCCCTATGAAACCTAATAAGATGTGAAACTTCACAAGAATTGTTCTGTTTTTCTTTTGTTACTTGATTCTATAGTTATAAAGCATAAATTTTGTAGTTGAAAACTACAAAACCAAATCATGATAAGTAGACCATTGAACCAGGAGTTCAAGTGTTTGAGAAAACGTTTGTCATGCAATTAAAGTTCCAAATAAATATTTAAAAAAACAAGAAATGAAAACATTAGCTTTGTTTCTGAGCAAAATTTCATGCTACCTCAAGAATATTGATTCCAATCCACGAATGCTACAAACTCAGTTATAAAAGTGAAACATCCTTTACCAACTGCATGTTTCCTATGTTAATGATAGTATAAAGACTAGGATCACAAGATTATGAAATTGGAGTCTCCTTGTTGACAGGGAGGAACTTTCCTTTTTGTAATTGCTCTTTTCCTTCTAACTCAAATGTCATCTTCCTTCAATTCTGTTTCTTTTTCACTTCTCAAGCAAAACTCACTAGCTCAAGAGACACAAAATGTATTTCAAGGAATAAAATTTTATACTCCATAATTTAAACAAATTGTAACACATTGGCTTCAGTTTTACATTACTGTGATGGATGGAGCTCCGTTTAAAACAAACTCTAAGAAGTATTAAATTTACACAAGGCTTATTATACCAGGGTAGTTTCAGCCTTGGAGAGAAAGAAAGGTAATTTTATATTAGTTGCTTTTCTCTTTTAAAAAAATCCATGTTAATGGTCCTATTGTTTACTTGGTCAAAATAAACTCCATCATTGTTCAACTACCTTTCCTGAAAAGATGCTTGAGAACTCATCCTTTTATTTCCCCTGGTTAGTCATACAGATGACAACTAAGGCTTTTCTTCCACAGGGACCTTAAAGCATCTAGGATTTTATAGTTACCCAAAATAAAACACTTGATAGTTCTTTACTCACAGAAGGAGAATGCTGGTCAACAAATGAAGAGAGCAACCTCTTAGACATTGCATAATAAGTACAACTCAAAGTTATTTAAAGATGACTGTTGTTGTTTATGTGGAATGAGGTTACTTTGGCAGGTAGGATATAAGTCAAAAGCTATTATATTGGGATAATTAGAGAAAAACATTTGTACTGTTCCAGTGGTTAATGGCAAGTTTTTTCTTTTTAGAAGAGCAAAACAAAGCAAGCTTTTTATGATCATAATGGAACCTGAAAACACTTCATGGATGAAAATACATATTTTCTAAAACACCTGATTTACCTTAACTAGCTCAAATATTAGCTGTAGCTTATGAGAAATTTTGTTGGTAGGGAAAGAAGGTATATAGACTTTCATTTGAAAATGGTTCACAGAAAATGTCCTCAAAGATTATGCTATGATCTTTGAATGATAAAACCATTGTTATCTTATGGGACAATATGATGAAGTACTACAATTCAGAAATTGCAGTAAGCACAATAGCAATAAAATAACAGATATGATAATGGTATTTTCATCTTAGAATCAATCTCCTTTCATGGCATGGAAATAAAGGGATTATATAGGCAAATATATTTAAGATATAAATGTGTAGAACTCAAGAGGTTATAACAAGAAGATTGTCATTTAGGGTTATCTGCAAGTATATAGCAAGACCAGACTACAGATCTAAAATACATTATTTTAACCACTTCCACAAATATGTTCTAATTAGTAGGAAAATATTTCATCAACTCATTTGGTGGATGTTTCATGTTCAGCTTTGTATAAAATCCCAATAATCTGCTCATTATACTTCCTTGAATTTATCTGTATGAATATTAAAATAATGTAGCACTAAGCTTCTTGATATAAATGTGCTACAATGTGATATAATGTGCTACAATGAGTTTCCTTCCAGCTTTATTATGCACATGGAGAAGTATATAGTATTCCAAATGTTGTTAAGTTTTGCATTGTTGAACAGTTGTATTAGAAAATAATCAGTAGAATAGGTCATACCAACCAAATAAATTCTTAGATAACAATATTATGTTTTTCTTTCAAGAAATTTTAATCACTGTCCTGGTCCTATTTTAAATACTCAAATTTTATAGATCATGGGACATCACAAATAGCTCTTACATTTATATAACTGAATCTATTCTTAACTACTTTTATAATTTAAAAAATATTTCTGCTTAAAATACATCCCTACCACTGGTCCCCCTCCCTCCATTCCTCTCACCTCCCCCCAGATCTACTCCTCTTCTCTTTTTCTTCAGAAAAAAGCAAGGCCTCACAGGGATATCAACTGAACATGGTATAAAAAGGTACAATAAGACAAGGGACAAACCCTCATATCAGGGCTGGAAGAGGCAACCCAGTAGAAGTAAAATTTCCCAAGAGCAGGCAAAGAGTCAAAGCTACCCCACTCCAGCTGTTAGAGGTGTATGACAATAACATAAAGCTAACAACGATAGCATATATGCAGAGTACCTAGCACAGTTCCATGCAGGTCCCATGATTTATACTTCAGTCTCTGTAAATCCATGATGACTGCTTATTAAGTCTGTAGGCCATTTCTTCTATTTTCCCCAATCCTCTGGCTCTTACATTTCTTCCTTTCCCTCTTTTACTGGATTCCCTGGACACCAAGGCTTGGGACACAATAGAGATCTCCTATTGGTGTGTTCTTTCTGCCTAATGTTTGGCTGTGGGTCTCTGCATCTACTCCAATCAGCTTTCAGCACCAACTTCTTGGCTAGGGACAGATCTGTGAGTATATAAAAGTATCATTAGGAATCATTTTATTTATTCTACCATAAATGCTTGAATCCTGGTTATTCCTGCAGTGTCAGGCATGATCTCCCTTTTGTGATGCAAGTGTCAAATCAGACTCTTCAATTTTTGGTCACAGCCACAAATTCTGAGACTCCATTGCCCCACTACAACTTGCAGGAGGGACAGATTATATTTTGATGGTTTAGAGGTTGGGTTGGTATCCCAATCCCACCTCTGATTACAGAGGATGGCTGGTTCAGGCTCAGAATATTCTGTTACTAGGAGTTCTCACTAGCATCACTCTGAGAGAATACTAAGAGTTTCTACTATACAAGGTTTCCACACCACACCACCAAATGCCTTCCAATTCCAGTATTCTCTCCCAGTGCTCTTTTGCTCCATTCCTTGCCCCACTCCTGTCTGATGCTTCCTTTTCCCAATCCAATTGGAATTGATCTTAATTATCTTTGAAGGAAACTCTGATCTCAAGTCTGATTATTTTGGGTTAAACAATCTCGGTTGCAATTCGATCAATGTTTGTTATAGATACATCATACACAAAATATAAATGTATTACCTTTAATTTACATTGTTAAAATAAATATAAAATTTACCCATTTTTAGCAATTTAGACTACACTATGGTAATCAATCTCCTACAAAACAACTTTTTTATAATATCATTATAAATCAATAAAGCAAAACAATAATAAGATTCTCAGAGTTATTTATATAAGTACTGTTCTTAAAAAGAACCATCATTTAAGGTATAGGATATCTTGAAACCAAACAATGAACAGATTATATAAATGTACTCCTGGAAAAACAGTGTTGAAACTTTTGCTTAGCCTTTACAAAACAATAACCTCAGTTTTATGAAGACTTTAGAAGTCTATCAATCAATGCAAACTCACTCAGCTAACTGAAATAATGCAAATAAAATGTTGCTCTAAATAATTATTTCATTTGTCATTTTAAACTTATGAATAGTTTTAATACATGATTAAGGAACTTAGAAGTCTTACTTCTATATATGTCTGACATTGTATTCAAGTACCACAACTACCAGAATCTGGTGAACCTTTAATGACATACATGAGTTGTGTATAGAATTATTAAGCATAAATTATAAGCAATTGGAATATATAGTACTAACTGATTAGTATTAATATTTACGAGACTACAACCCATTCCCTTATTTGCTAATGTATATGCATTCATATCCTTGCTTCAATTTTCAATATCCCATTTTTTTACCCAATTGTAAGTATTTGGATTTTTTAACTATAAACGTATTACATAATGAAGTATGAAATCATGTACTATATTTTTAAATATCATATAATTTCTATCAGGTACAAGCAAGAAGAATGAGAAATATTTATGCATACAGAGAAGAAAGTTGGGTCCATCAATAGACAATACAATTCAAAGAGAAACTCAAAGGTGATGTTCAAAGTTGTAACTGATACATTTAGATTGGACCGTGTAGTGTCTTAGTTGTGTTTTTATTCCTGTGAGTACACAATATGACCAAGGCACTTATAAAAGAAAACATTTAAATGGGAGCTTGCTTACTGTTTTATGGGATGAGTACATGAACGTCATGGCAGGGGGTATTGCATCAGGCAGGCAAGCATGGTGCTGGTGTAGTAGCTGAGAAATTACATCCTATTCGTGAGTTTTATGCAAGGACAGAGAGGAGAGAGAGGAGATAGAGAGGAGAGGGAGGAGGGAGAGAGAGAGAGAGAGAGAGAGAGAGAGAGAGAGAGAGAGAGAGAGAGAGAGAGAGACTGGGACTAGCATAGGCTTTGAAACCTTAAAGCCCTCCTCCAGTCCTCCAATAAGGTCATACTTCCTTATCCTTCCCTGAACAATACACAAACTAAGGATCAAGCAATGAAATATATGAGTCTACAGAGACAATTCTCTTTAAAACCACAATAGATAACAAAGCCCGTGTTTAATGCAGAGTGGAAAATAGTTGAGGAGGTGACAGCAGAATGGCCCTCAAGTGTAACATGAAACACAAAAGACATAGACAGATCAAAGATCAGAAAAGCAAAGCAGCCAGCCACTAGCTTTCACCTCTAACTCAGCTGAGAACAATGAGACAGTACTGAAACTGCTCCCAAACTCACTCCTCCTCAGATTCACTCAGACTGTGATGCTCTCCTTAAGCTGTCTAGAGACTAATTCTCAGGCTGCTTGCTTGTACCTTTTATACCTCTCCAATCCAATTATTAAAGGCCTGAGCTCTCATTCACTCTCCAATACCCCAGGGTAGTCTTGAACTCAGAGATCTGCTTACCTCTTAATCCTGAGTCCTGGGATTATAGGTGTGTACCACTACTGCCTGATCTCTATAGTTTGAGGCTGGATTTGTTTTCTGTATCCTCAAGTAAGCTGTAATAAATCATAAATAATATAACACCACACTCAAGTCTGGAAAACATCCATAGATGATGGGAGATGTCATTCTGTAAATATGTTTCAAATATCGGTTAATGAATAAAGCACTGTTGGCCAATGGGAATGCAAGATAGGTGGGACTAGGAGACAAGGAGGAGAGAGGAAGTAGTAGGGAGGAGTTCCAAGATGGAGGATGGAGAGAGAAGGACACCAGCCCCTCTCTCCAGTAAGATGAGACCATGAGGAAGTACTTAGATTAATAGAAATGGGTTAATATTCAAGACAGAGCTAGCTGATAAGAAATTAGTAACTGGCCAACAGAATTATATCTAATATATAGTCCCTGTGTGTTATTTGGGGCTGGCACGGCAGTGTGACCAGGCTGGCAGAAAACCTACTCCTAACACATATTCTCAAATTGGAAATAAAGTCTAATAAATATCAAAGGTTTTCAGATTCAAGCAACATTGGGATCATTGAGTCAAAACCTGAAGAGTCCTTGAAACTTATGGTTTATACAAACAAGCAAGGCAAATCAAAATGAAACCAACAAAAATCTGCAACATCTCTTGTGATGTATTTTTCTGGAATATTATTTTACTTTGTAAAGATGTGTTACATTTGTTTTGTTTCACCTTGCCTGCACCTGATTGATTTAATAAAAAGCTGAATGGTCAATAGCTAGGCAGTAGAGGGAAAGGCAGGGCTGATGGGTAGAAAGAGTAAGGAGGAGGGGGATTATAAATTCCACAGAAAGGAGAATAAGGGGTAAAGTGAGGACATGCCCCTGCCACCCAGCCAGCCAGCTATCAGCCAGCCAGACACAGAGGAAGCAGGGAAGTAGTACATACAGAATGAAACAAAAATAGAAAGTCCTGAGTCAATGTAAAGAAACAAGTTAAATTAACTAACAATAGTCAGTGGGCCAATCATAAACTAAGGACAAGCATTCATAATTCATAATAAATCTCCATGTCTTTATATGTCTTTATGTGGTCCAAGAAAGCCTCCTACAATACATAAACCATTTAATATTATTTCTTAGACTGTTGTGACTTCTGCCATATATACCCAAATTTTAATATTATTATGACCATAATAAATCCATTATGATCACTGGATTTTGCAAATGTTTGCCTGCATCTACAGATAATTACATTAATATTTATTTATTTATTTTTGGCTTTTCAAGACAGAGTATCTCTGTATTACCTTGGATCCTCTACTGAATCTCTCTCTGTAGACCAGGCTAGCCTTGAACTCACAGAGATCTGCCTGCCTCTGCCTCCCAAGTGCTGGGATTAAAGGCATGTGCCACCAATGCTCGGCTGATACTTACATTAATTTTTAAAGGCTTCCTTAAAAATAAAATCACCTTCTTAGTAATATCATTCACAAAGCTGACAACTGACCTATCTCCCTAGTTGTTCTCTGACTCCTTATAAGTACAATTTTATTTGCATTTATCTGTATTTAATTTTTCTATTTTATATCTCCCCAATAATACAACCATTTCATGAAAGCAGAAATGTCTGTGTCCAAGACCTGAGTTTAAATCAATTCTATGAAACTAAAGATATTAAACTTGTAGAATTTCCTATTATATAATCTTTTAAAGATCATACATGTATATTTATTTGAATTTCTTTAACTGTGTTTTATTAAGCAGACCTATCACCATTGTATAAGCTTTACATCTCACTAAATCACTTCTTAGTATTGTGAACCAAGTGTCTTTTGAAACTTCAATAAATATTATTAAATTAAAGAATAAAATTAAAATGAATAGCTTAAATATTTTGGGGATGGAACAGGTTTTAGAAAAGAACTTAGTAATAAGTTTTGATATTTGACTTTGTACAGGACTAGGTGAAGATGTTGGATATCCCTTGAAGTCCTGAAAAAAGATGCTGTTCAGAATAAAATGGAAGAAAACCTAGTAGTGAATCAATAGTCCATGATCTAAGGGCAAATTTTGCTTACCTGATAATTGTGCTAGTGGTAGGATGCAGACATACATTAGAATGTGCGGACTTAATAAGTGATGTTCTAATTACAGTTTAATTACCTGTATTATAGCCTCTATCCTTATACTTAAGAGCCGATTTACATTCTGTCTTAGATACATAACTAACTAAAACATAATCACTTCATTACTGTACTTGATTATTTCTTCCCTTTCCCCCATTATTTTAAAATATCTATAGCTTTTAAGAAAGTGTATTGATTCAAGCTCTAGTTTCTAGGTGACATAAAAATGACATTTGACTAGTAAAAATAGTCAGATGTTTTGTGCATAACTTGAATACATTTCAGCATAAATACACATACTAGTGCAAACACTTGGAAGACAAGGAGTGGAGACAGAGAAAGGGGAGAGAGAGAGAGAGGAAGACAGAGAGAGAGAGAGAGAAAGAGAATACTTAGTAAGTGGTGAACCAAAAGATTTATTTTTCCTTGCTAATAGTAGCTTCTTTATAGAATCACTCTCCTCTTCCTGAGCCATTAATAAAGAATTCATTAAAATGAACCACTAATAAAAAGAGCATAATTAAATAATACATTATGCTTTAAATAATGGTCAAAACTGGTTACAATGAAAACTATCTGTGGATTGATCACTCTAAATTTATAGAAGCCCATCTGCCTTAGTTTTTAATCTACTCAGATTGTTTTTTGGCCAGTAGCACTGCCTGGGGCAAATTTATATCAATCTGACAAAAAGGAATAGAAAGTCTTGCTTCAGAAGTTCCCATTGCTTAAAACTACAATACTTCTTTAAAAGCTTGAAGGTGTTATAATTAAACATGCATCAATTGCTTGACTTGTCAACCAAAGGCAGTTATTGTAAAGCAGTTTTTCCCTTCAAACAGGCTCTCATTGCGTATGCCTGATTGCATTTATAGAAAAAAAAAAGTATAATTAAAGTAAAAATTTAACTTCTGGGAAGGAAACCTTATCTAATTTTCTCCCAAATCTCATGGAATTTCTTCATTTTCTTGAGAGCTATGCCTACTGAGTATGCTTTCACATTTACAGATAGATATGAGCAAACATCATTAATATGTAGATTTTTTGATGATGGCTTGAGGGGAGGCATGAAAAGACAATAGAAATGCTAATTTGACTTTAGTGACAAAATTGCAATTGCAGTTGTAATTAAAAATACTTGTTTTGGGTAATTTCATTTTTATAGCACCCTCACCTCTTGTCTTTTCCTAAATAAAAATAGAATGCTATAAGCAAAATAACACTTAAATAACTGGACACTACAGACTCAAATCCTAATCATTTGGAATAATTTTAACATTTCACTATCACGTCAAATTAGCAAGTCCTTTGTTATAAAAGCAACGAGGAATAAATTTACCTTCATATGAAACTGATTCCATCCCTAAAGATAAAGAATGATACAAAAACCAAATTCATGAAAAATTGATGACATAGAGAATATTCTTTTATATGAAAGGAAGGAAGATCCCTTTCCCATATATTTAAATAAAGGAGCACATTCTACTCCCTTGTTTTTGTGTGAATAATTGCTTTTTTAAAAACAAAAATATTTAATTAAATTGAAAATAATTGCATTGTTAACATACCTAAATTAGTTTGAACAGCAAGTGTGGAAAAACTGGACATTCTTACTTAAGCAACTGCCTTGAAGGAAAAAAACGCTCTTTTAAAGGAGTAATGTAATAGGAAAAGCACAAAATAAAATAATTGGTAGATGTTTGTCCCAGAAGGAACTAAGTTTATAATTACAAATAAAATGTATTTTACCTACAACAATATATAATATTTAATAATATATGTGACATATAATATATATTATGTCATATGTATATAATATATTTTGTAAAGATACATACTCTGTCTTTAATTGATAGTTTCTGACTATATTTACATATATATATATATTCTGTTTCCTAAATGGTTATGCTCAATTTCTCTGTAACCTGAACTGAGGTTGGAAAGCAACTCAAGTATATAAATAATTGTAGATATATAGGAATGTGCATAAATGTGGTCCAATTTGACTATTGTTATATGATTAAAACAGTAACAAATAAACAATGAAAATAAGTCTTGATTAAGTAAATCTGAGGTTGCAATTAAAAGAAAATTCTAACATTCCAAAAAACGTCAACTTTCATTTTGTTCCAATTATATTTTTGAATTTTATTATCTCCAGATGAATTCTAAATTCATCTAAGTCTGGAATATAGAAAGAAATATGCAAGCACAATTTTCATCTAATTTTGATGGTTCTACAGCTTGTTTCATACTTGAAAAATCGAAGCACCGTGTAAAGATTTGTATCAGGGCATAATCCTTTAGTATCCTACATTAAGAAGAAGGTTTTAATCTACGACATTATGAAATTCGTGGACAGTTTAAGAAATGGCTAAGACTGGCCATATTATTTCTATTTTTCACAAGGGAGAAAAGTGAGGCTTAATCAGTAGGTGGCATAAAGAAAACTTCAGTTTTATTATTTTTTTCTATCCTGTTCTAAGTAACAGTGAGTTAAATGAACAAGGGAGGATGTGGAGAAGTGTTCCAGCCAAGAGTGCACTCAATTTTGTAGTTCACTCAGAGCCATCACTTTCATTGTTCTTTCTGATATTCCATTTTTCTAATTATCCCTGTGACTGGTTTGTAAGGTTCAAGCAGAAAGGTCATTATTATTTAAATAATCATAAATTAGTACTCTGCTTCTCTGCTGGTTATCTCTTTCATTTTCAGTTTAGAAAATGTTTTGGCACAGCCTCATTGTTACTTTAAGAATTATGGGAATACGTAATTATAAGTATACATTGGAATACTTGATAATGAGTACTTACACATACATGGAGGCCCTGAAATTCCATAAGGCAGCATCACTGCAGCCTTCATTTCTGTTTTGTAAGGTGAGATCCAAGTCTTATTATTTTCAGAGTAACTAAAGCTATTATTTTAAATTAGGTGAAATCTCAAGATATTTATACAAGCCATATAATTCACATTTTGAAAGCACATTTGTCTGTTTTCTAACATTTAGGTATTGGTTTAATTTACATAGGGTCTGGAGAAGTGGATAAACACATGCCACATTGTTCAAATGAGGGTCAGAAGACAACTTGTGGGGTCAGGTTCTCTCCTTCAGCAATGGGGTCTCAGGCCAGAACATGGGTTCTCAGTTTGGCAGAAAACACATTTATTTACTCCTTGAGTGATCTTGCATTCTTAACCTTTCTTTGAAATGTAAATTTAAGGGGGTTTTTATACATTTAACAAATGTATGCTGAATGATGTTTATTCTATTTGAGATACCATATGAAGACAATCACAAAGTTTTATACAATGAATTCTTGTGCATAAATAAATTTTTAAGAAGAGATCATACTGAAAGATGAAAATAATATTTATGATGTCCATTATCCCACTTACATAAATTACATTCTTAAAACAAATATGAATTCGAGTTATTGTTATATGTTGTTTTATTTTTGAAATTGCTAGTGAATTACTTTATATGTTTGAAAATCTTCAAGGGCAGGGATTATGTATATAGTTAATATGCTCGAAAGTTTTAGTGGCTCTATTCCTCAATAGTTTTTCAATCTTAAAACAAATAATGCTGAAAATATTACAGTTAAATATTTGGCTGCAATATATAAAAGTATCTTAATTGCAAGTATAATTCAGTATTATTTATTAATTTACTTGTGCTCGGTTTCTTCAAGTTAGTATGATGTGCTTTCTGGGAGCTTCTCTGAAAATAAGATGATCAACAATTGCCTCTGAAATCTTCCTTTCCAGCTATAGATGCAATTATGTTCTCAATCCTGTCTCCTCATTTCCTACCCTGCTTTAAAAGACAAAGCACTATAAACAGTTTACCCTCCCATGATGTTTTTCTCATTAAATGTGTTGCATCAAGAATTGTATTTTGCTTTGTGTTTAATGAGGATGTTTGCAAACAATTATGGTTTTATGTCCTCCATCATAGATGATGAGTTGTGATTAGAATATTTCAGTTTCCTACCAAAGTAAAAGTCAAGTTACGATGAGGGGTATTTTTTTGTTTGTTTATTTGGTTTTAGTTTTGTTTTGTTTCCTCGGCTGTCCTATTAGCTTTGACAAAGTTGGGGATGGAATTTGGGAGTGATAGTTTTTCTCTTAGGAGCCATAAAATTTAGATGCTGGACTGAAAATCAAACACATATCTGCATTATAAAAGTCTTCACTGTAAAGCTATTGTTAATAAATGTAATATGCCTTATTAAATAAACATTTTAGGATGGGGATGTGCTTTTCACCTAATTGTAATTTAATAACTTCCTGTAACAGCATCTGAATTTTCAATGACAGCTTTTGCCCTTCAGGCTTTACACAGGATAAAAGGATTTGGCAAATAGCTTGTTTGTAACTCAACCAAAATTTTTTGATAAATATTTGATATTTAAGAAAACGTACTTAATGAGTTCCTGAATATTTCAAGGAAGCTGTGCCACTGTTTCATTTCTTTCTGTGCATTGTGACCCACTGAAAACTCTGAGGACCTCTTGCTTTCTTTCTGTTCTCTCCTGTCCTTTTCCGTCACTCTGCCAGGCTTTCACTGAAGGTGCACATCTGCTGCCATAAACACACAAATTAGCACATCAATGTTTCTGTTGCAAAAAAGTCAGTGCAATAAGAGAATGTTTTGAAAGCAAGCCAGTTTGTCAGTAAATTATAAGCTTCATTACCATAAAACTCTTAACAAATAGAAACCACATCTCATTAACTGAAAGCACAATATGACTGCAGCAATACTCATCTCCCCAAAGAGTGCTTATCCACAAAAAAATAAAATAAAAGTTTTGCTTAGAGCTGCCACTAATGACAACATTAATTTTATTTATTAAAGAATGTCTAAGCAGTTTGCAAAACGGACATTTTATCCCTTCCTCAAACTTTTTTTTTTAATTTATTTTTTCTGATTAATCACAGTGGCGAGCTGGAAACTGGTTTTGTATGTTGACTAATGGCATTCTGCTTTAGGGTCATTTGATTTCTTTGTTGTTGTTTTGCTTTTACTGAGGATTCTACCCAGGGACTTGTGCATTCAAACCAATCTCATTACCACTAAATTACAATCCATAACCCTTCAAATTTTACTTGAGCAATTTAAATGATACTGTCCTGTAACAAAGTGGGTTTGAACTTTCTCTACAATTCATAGGTGCCTTGGAGTTGCAATTCTGAATTTAATCTCCCTAATAGATGCCATAACAGACCTGTAGAATCAGGCCTGGCTTAATGTTCTTCTGATAATCTTAAAATTGGGAAAAAGGGAGAAAGTGAATGTAAGTAGTATTCCTATGTTCTACAGATGATGGCACTCTTTTCTTCAAGTTATTTGTTCCTAATTTTGTTGAAAATCAACAAACATAATTTATTCAGTTACCATAGTAGGCTCTGTGTGGTTCTACATTCTTAACATTTTCTTTCAATTCTAATAAACCAAAATTCTAGTCAACTCTTTATAGTAGCTTATAGCTTGTTCAAAGTGCTGAAAAGTACTGGTTTTGCAAAATGAACCTAATTCCAAGTTAATGAAGCCATTTGACTGGCAGGAACAAGGATTATCAGAAAAGACAAAAAAAAAAAAAATGTTTCAAGAAGGTAAGAAAGTATGGTTGATTAATCAACTATTTAATTATGAGCCAAGTTTCAGGATATAATAGTGTAGGAGATTAAATGACATGTGACTTGTGTTGAAACACTGAAGAATAAATAGGACCATAGAAGAGTGAATCAATATTGAACATGTAAATTTTTGTCGAGAAAAAAAAAAAAAAAAAACAAGGAGTGCATGGTGATTTTGTACATTATACAAAAGCTTGAATCTTATCATAATTTAAAGTTTCAAACAAAAAAAAATGTTTTCAAATGTTTTGAGTAAAGAAAGTTTTTATGTCTTTTGCATGGCTTTTCTTCCAATTTCACAGCAAAGATGGGGAAAGAGTTAATGTTGTAGAGTGAAATGTGAATTCAGTTCTGTGTCAGTGCAATTGCAACCTTAATGTAGTGGCTTTATTTACACAGTCTTACATCAATCTCTAAGTTTATGTCTTCATTATCTGATGGGGTAGTACTTTATACCTCACAGAGCTGTTATGAAAAGTAAATAGAAGAAAATTTGTGTGAGTGGAACTATCATAAAACTGTTGCAGAAGCAGCGGCTCTTTCCTTTATCTGCCAGTGAGGTTAAAAATATCCATTATCTTAACAATAATTAAAAATCCAGGTGTGATTTTAATTTTAATCTCAGATGAATAACTAATTTTGCTGATGCATGGGCCTATACCTACTTGGAGGCAAACAGAAACAATTTGCTTGAGAATCAAACATAGCTTGGTGTCTTGTATTTCAGCAGGTAATCCTGTCTTAAAGGGATACTTGTTAAGTATAGCCTTGCCAGAACAAGCACAGCTCATTCCAGATAAGAGTGTTAGCTACAGCATTAGGAGTACCCCTTAATTGAAGCTTCTGTACTGAAAGAACAGGAAGAAGCTAATGAGGAAAATTCCAAAGAGATAAAAGACTCAAAAATATGTAAAGTGGGCTAAAATAAAACAGAAGGAGAACACAAAAGCCTGGGCTCCCAAGAACTGAAAATAAAAGGATGTAGTTGGTTAAATTCAATTCTTCTTTTTATTTACTTCTGTTTCCCTCAGCCCCCCCCCCCCAGGATTCAATTGTTCATTGCTTATTTGATGTGTTTCTTGGTTAGCTATAAACATTCTTTTTTTTTTTTTTTTTGCATCTGTATATTAGTCTACTATTTTGTTTTGTTTCATCCTTAAAGGTAATTTAATGTTTTAAAAATGAAGGTGTAGAAGACAGTATTCTAATGTTTCTCAAATATCTGTTCAAATATCTGTGCAAAAATCTCTTGTCCAGGGAGGCACAGGGAAGAGGGAGAATGAATCTTCCCCAGGCAACACCAAATGGTCAGACCTGAAAACATATGTATGAAAACATTATGCAAGCTGAACAGGTTATATTAGGATTATAAATGCATGAAATAACAGTTAATGAAAAACGAGGTCATGAATTTGAGAAAGAACTAAGAGGCCATATAGAAGTGTTTGGAGGGAGAAAATGTAAAGGAGAAATGTTGTCATCATAATATACTCTCAAGAAAATTTTTTTTTAAATAGGAACATGTTCAATCTATTTACAAGAAATCAAATTTCCAAGTACATTACCTTTAAGTTATTTAAGTTATAGTTCTGAAAAACAAATAAATTTATACCTTATTAAAATCAGAAAATCATCACAATGTCTCCATGAGATGTTATTGAGATTAAATACATAATACATTATAAAGACATAAATAAAGCTTCAATTCAACTTACTCATTAACATCAGTCTTCAAAAATATACAAAAACAGAAGACACTATTTCAACAAAGTCAGTCATAAAATATGAAAATAAATGATGCCTCTATGCTTGAACCTCCCACTGGGTGTAAGGTTCTGTCTTGACAACCGCAATCTCCTCCTTCAGTTCTGCACTAAAGGCCTTGTCTAGAACTAAAGGTTCTGTCTTCAGGCCTTGTTTTCAATAGTGCCAGTACACATAACAATAATAATAATCATACCTGAGCTATCAGTTTTAGAGGGGGTCAGGACATGATAGCGATTGGAGGAAAGAAAGGAAAAGGCAAAATGAAGTAACTATTTTAATTAAAATTCTGTTTATAAATGAAACCAAAAGAAATGTTAAAAGCAGTACAACATGTATGGCCTCCTTCCTATATTTAAAACCATATTTTAAAGACATAATTATAAAAAATTCTCTGTGAGTTCATCAAGGGACTTTCCTTGTACAAGCTCCCATTCCTCACTAGAAGATAGTAAAGTCATTGCTTGCCATATGTTCACCTTGCCCATCTGTTTTCAGTTTCTTGAGGAAGGACTGTTTCCTTATTGCCACCTGCTGTGCAGCTCATGCTTTAAGCCTTGTCATCCTTTGCTGATTCTTGCTGCTCCACTGGGACCTAATCGATTCTTTGCATTTTTTGAGACATCATATTTGAATAAATTTCAAAACTATCTTGTTTATAGTGTCTCTTAATTCCCACTACATTTCGTATCATCAATAAAAGAAATTATATATATTACTGGTTTTAAAGTGAAGAACAATGTAATAATAATGAACATCATTATTCAGTAAAGCCTAAGAAATAATGTATCCAGGGACTCTCTTTGGCCTTTGGTTATGCATACCCCATCTTGCAGTAATTCACTTAATGGCCTAGTTTCTCCACTTGCACATAAATATGAACACACTACCTTTTCCTGACAATGCACCTAGCAATCTCAAAACCACCGTAAACCCTTGCCTGTAATTGCCCACATACAATCCTTTCTCTGAAAAGTGCAGTACATTTCCCCAATCTTGATAATAATCAAATCCAGCCAGATTCTGTTCCAGTGTATTTCCATTATATCTGGGCAGGAAGACTAGAAGGGCCAGTTCATCCTGAACTGGTATGAGGGGTATGTGTTGGAAGGAGTAGTAAGGAAAAACTATTTTCTCTAGTAAAACTTTAGAGATATTCCTCTATTTACCATCTCGTGTCTGTGTATAATTAAAACGTTATTTACAATTGTTAGTTGCTAGGACAAGAATCTGGAAAAATGCCCCTGTCTCTGGACACTAACAGTGGTTTATTAGCACCAGAATATTTTACAAAATAGCTGATTTATGTGTGCACAGGAAAAACAATTTTATCAGAAGTTTATGATAATGTTTATTTAATGTTCTTTTTATGTTTGGAGAATTGATCAGAAAAATAACGTACATCCACTTGGTTCAGACTAAGACCAAGTTTGTAGTATTGTCATTACCATGACGGAAAAAATATTCATGCTAGCTTGCTAGCATTGTGCCATGTTTATGCATCATAAAATAATAATACAACCATATTTGTCTGTAATTGTTCTAGAAATAAACAGGTGGATATAGCCAGAAGAAGTGTTTACATTCTTTGTGAGGGTGGATGACAGATAAAATGCAACATTTTTCATCACATTGAGGTAAACATATAGTATTGATATGATTTCTGTGTGCTGTGATAACACCTTGTTTGTACAAATAAAGCATGTCTGAGGATCAGAGGGTAGAACTTGCCACTAGCTAACCAGAAAGACCAGGCAATGGTGGTACATGCCTTTAAACCCACCACTAAGGAGGTGGAGTCAGAAAGTGAGATGGCTGGACCAGAGAGGAATATTGACCAGAAGAAACAGGAACTTGCTCTCTTTTTAGCTAGGAATTTGATAAGGTAAGGTGTGGCTGTGGCTTACTCCTTCATCTCTCGGATCCTTCAGTTTTTTCCTCCATATCTGACACTGGGACTTTATTATTAGAACTTGCATTACAGTGTGATGCTATTACATTTTACCTCAAGGCTGAGGTCATACTTTGCAGTTATTTTCATTATTGAGCTACTATTGGTCTTCATTTTCACAGTGTAATTTTTAGGAGGACATTATCTTGATCAACACACATTCACAGTGAGAGCTTTTGTATTCGTTTGCTACAAACATTTTTCTTAGTCAGGGTATTGTAAAACTTTATTTGCTTTTAAAAATGATATTCATATGAGCATGGAAGTTTATGTTTTGGATTATACTTAATTTTTCTTCAAGTTATTCAAAAACTGGCTATTAGAAAATTTAGTCAATATTGTCAATGTGGTATTATTTCATTAATATGGAGTTTTCCTTTATGTTTTATAGTTTGAAAATATTTTTATTCTAGAAGTTTCAACAACCTCACTCTGTTCACTTAATGTTCCATTCTGAAGTCATGTTTATCCCCAATCAATTCTGGTTCCTTTACTAGAAAATGGTATTAAAAAAAAAAACTTTGTTTGTATTTGTTCCTCTCATCAGTCAAAGCAAGGAGAGGCATACATGCAATAATTTATGCATAAAAGTACCTAAACATTTTTATATTCTATGCATACTTATAGTAAATAAAACACAGAAATACCAATGTCATTTGTCTTATATTTTATTTCATTATATTCTCTTCTTGCTTAATTTTCAACTCTAACTCCAATTGAAAAATTTGAAATTTCCCCAATAATATGTGTTTATGTAATTTGACATATTCAATGTACACGTGTTACAATCGCATTGCTGACAATATAGTATTGCAAAGAAGTTCTTTTATTAAAGCATAATGTTTTTGCGTTGTTACAGATTCAACTAATTTTCGAGAGTGTATGGTTCTCAAACATGTTATTCTTACACCTATCAGCTTATTTTATACATTGCTACATATTTTAATGGATTTCTTATATTCTATATTCCATTCTGTAAATCATAAATGTCCTAACTGTATAAATGATGTTTCACCATTGCAGACATAAAACTGAACTGCTGGTGTCTTAATGCTAAATTGTTCTCTTTATATTTAAGATTATAATTACAAAATCTGATCCTTTCCTTTCCTCAGTCCAAAACCTCTCACAAACACCTCCCTTCTCCCCTTAAATTCTTAGTCTCCTTTTTACTATTATTGCATGCATATATGTATGTGTACATATGCATATGTATAAATACATACATTCATAACTACAACATGTTCAGACTGTATAATGTTACTTGCATGTATGATTTCAGGATTGACTGTTTGGCATTGAACAATCATTTTATATGCCTTTCCTGTGAGGACTACTTGGTTGTTCCAAACTTTATTCAATTGCCTATAGCTCTTTGTGGTGATATATTGCTTATCATCTAATAAAGTCACTTGGGATCAAAATGCAAAGCTAGCCACAGCCACAGAACCAGGCTATGGTGATACATACCTTTAATTCAACCAGGTACACTACTTACCTATAGAAGCTGGGCAGTGGTGGCATATACCACTAATTCCAGGTCTCAGTAGACAGAGGCAGATGGATTTATATGAGTTCAAGGCCATCCAGAGTTACCTTAGAGTGAATCAGTATAAAAAAGAAACAGATCACACACACACGCAAAATCTCAGCACTTGGGTTCCCATGCCTTAGACCCAAGCTGTAGAGAGCTATATAAGATAGGAGCAGAGCATTCAGTAGCTAGTCTCAGAGATTTCTTCTCCAATAACACGGAAGTCAGAACAATCCTTTAAGCCTGAAGTAGAGGTAAGAGATAGTGGCTAGCTGCTTTGCTTTTCTGATATTCAGCTTGATCCCCAATATATGTCTCTGAGATTTTATTACTTGAGTTACAGTTCTTTGTCCTCAATTTGATAGGAGTAATAACAATATGAAGGCTCTTTAGGGAAGTAGAGAAAAGCAAATACAGAACAAGGAGGAAGGTGGGTAAACTAACAATAAATACATCTGAAACAGTCACAAAAATCTTAGACTAAGGAAATGTCCAGAGACCTACAAGAATGACCCCAACTAACAGTCTAAGCATTAGTGGAGAGGCTACCTTAAATGTCCTTCTTCTTCTATAATGAGATTGTTGACGACCTTGTATGCCATCCTAAAGCCTTCTTCCAATAGCTGATGGAAGCAGAAGTAGGGACTCACAGCTAAACACTGAGCCGAACTCCTGGAATCCCGTTGCAGACAAGGAGGAGTGATGAGCAAAGTAGTCAAAACCAGGCTACAGAAACTCACAGAAATAGCTGACCTGAAAAAGGGTGATCCCATGCACCCCAGTCTGATAGCTGGGAAACCAACATAGGACTGATCAGACCCTCTGAACATGGGTGTTAGTTAGAAGGACCTGGCAGTCCTCTGTTAGTGGATCAATATTTATCCCTAGTATAGGAATGGACTTTGGGAGATGATCACACATACAGGGATACTCTCTCAGCCTAGACACATTGGGGAGAGCCTTTATGCAAAGTTCCCTGTTTTCACAGCATTCATTTTGTTATGAGAGCTTTTGTATAATTAAAATTTTTTGAATTATAAGCATTTTTTGCTGTATGTTATAACCTATTTTAAATATCCATTTCTCATAAAGTTATAACTTCTTATGATGAAAATAATCAAACATTTTCATCTGCACTTTACAAATAAACACTGGCTATAATTATCTGTAGCCACGTTACACTTCCATATTGCACTAGAACTGCTACTATAATTGATCCTTTTCCTATCTCTCATTCTTTCTTGTCCTCTCAAGCCGCAAACTAATATTTAACTTTCAGTTTCACTGAGATACACATTTTTTAGATTCCTTTTCTGATTTACAAAAAAAAGTCTACCCCCACCGTGTGTGTGTGTTTGTATATGACCTGAAATGGATAAAATTCACGTTTCATGCATGTTAAGAACACACTCCAAGATTGATGAGATCGCTCAGTAGGTAAAAGTATTTGCTGAAGTATACTCACTTGAATTCAATTCCAAGAATTCATATAAACATTCAAGGAGAGAAGTGACTCCACAAAGTTACTCTTTGACTTCTAAATGTGTCTACACACACACACACACACACACACACACACACACGCACACTCACTCACTCACACACACTTAATTAAAAAAAAGGCCACCATAGAGCCACACCCCAATATGTGCCTATATTTTAAAATCTATGTTGTGTCAAGTTATTCATTATATGCTGCCAGTCTGGAACAAAGTGGAGGTACTGCTCCTTGTACCAGGGTGCCAGTATAAAGCTTCTAAGTATTTTATCTGGTTAACATATGGAAGCTCAAAGTTTCTTTGCTCTATCTTAGCTTTTCTCAGGGAGGTTTATACTTTTCTTTATTCCATAAATACATGGTAAACAACAAAAATTGTTTTTGGAGGATATATCAGGGAGACATTTTGCATGTTGAGATGTGCAGCATCATTTGCCCCTGCACTGGGATGCATTTTTGTTTCCATGGTTAAGCAACAGAAAGCTTTTTGATTTTAAGCCAAAAAATCTTCAATTTTTATTTAGTCATAATTGAAAAAGAAATCTCTTTCAAAAACTGCATATGGGCATCTTGAAGTATCTTTTTTGAAGGACTCTTATCTTAAATGACTGTCGTGTTTATACCCATGAAAACATTTGGATTAAAGAAACAATGTCCTCATACAAAGTGCTAATTTTCTCTCAAATAAAATAAATAAATATAGATTAAAGGTGTTCTATATTTACATCATCTGGGAAAATTTCCAATAGATAAAAAACCTACTTTAAGGTTGTTGGCTTAATTAAAGCATTTTCATGTTCAGAATAGCCATCAATATGTAAAATGCAAATATTCCTCTCCCTGAATGTACTAGCCTAAAAGCTTGTATATGATTAAGATTATAAAGTTATGAATTCTGCTAAAGAAAAACCTGTGTGGCAAGCTATGAATTGCTTTACGAGCATCAAGAATGACGATGAACATGATGAGAGGGGTTTTTCTTTTACTATTTTTTAAAATTAAAAACAATCTTCTTTTACATACCAATACCAGTTCCCTCTTCCATCCATCTTCCTAATCCTCCCAACAAGCCCCCATCCTACCCTCTATTCACTCCTTATGAAGGGTGAGGAATATCATGGGGATCACCAAAGACTGTTACATCATTTGGGACAGGACATAGGCCCATCTCCCTGTTTCTAGGCTGGGAGAGTATCCCTCCATAGGGAATGCACTCCAAAAGTCCATTCATGGATTATAGATAAATACTTGTTCCACTGCCCAATCCCCCACCCCCACACCTGACAGTTGGAGATTTGTTTTTAATACATTGAACAGAAACTCTTTCAGGTTCCCCTTCTCATCATTGAGGATAAAGAATCTATTCATTCTAGTGTAAGGAAGGAGAATTCTTTTCACCTGGAATTTTACCAGCAACTTTTAAAAAACAACCTGAAGCTCAAAGTGATCTCTATATACCAGCTATTTTTCAAGTACTTTTAATTGACAATTTCCATATACCCAAATGGCACAATTTTCTAGCTGTACATTTTTTTAATTTTTATTTTAAATATTGATCCCAGTTCTACCTCCCTCCCTCTCCCTCCCTCTTTCGCTCTCTCCCACCTTCCTAATGCCTCCCTCCCCTCCCATCCCCACCTCCACATGTAGGATGACACCCTCCAGGAGGGGTCATCTAAATCTGTCAAGTCATTTGGAGTAGGAACTAGTCCTTCTCTCCTGTCTCTAGGTTAAGAGAGTATCCCTCCATGGGGGATGTGCCCACAAAGTCCTTTTGTGCACCAAGAATACATCCTGGTTCCACTGTATGAGGACCCTTAGACTGCCCAGGCCTTCTAACTGAGACCCACGTTCAGGGGGTCTGAGTCAGTCCCATGCTGGATTCCCAGCTATCAGTCTGTTGGCCCATTAGCTCCTCCTTGTTCAGGTCAGCTGTCTCTATGTGTTTCTGTCTTGTCCTTCTACTCTGCATCTGGATTCCAGTTTGACTCAGTGTTTAGTTGTGGGTTTCTACTTCTGTTTCCATCAACTACTAGATAAGGGTTCCATGACTGTGGATAAGTTAGTCATCAATCTCATTAACAGGGAAGGGCATTAATGGTAGCCTTTCCACTGTTGTTCAAATTGTTAGTTGGGTTCAGTCTTGTAGGTCTCTGGATATTTCTCTAGAGTCAGTTTTCTCTTCAAGCCTATAATGGCTCCCTTTTTTATACTCTCTCTCTCTCTCTCTCTCTCTCTCTCTCTCTCTCTCTCTCTCTCTCTCTCTCTCTCCTCTTGTCTATTCCTCCCCTGACTCAATCTTCCTAGTCCCACGTGCTTTCCTCTCCACCCCTTCCCTTTCTCCTAGCTCCATCTCCTCTCTCTGCTCCCCCACACTCCCCGTATGCTCTGGAGATCTTGTCAAACCGCCCTTCTGTGAGAGACCTTTTTGAATCTCTTAGAATCCTCCTTGTATCCTAGTTCCTCTAGTGGTGTGAATTATAGCTGGTGATCCTTGCCATATATGTCTAAAATCCATATATGAGCAAATACATACTATGTTCCTCTTTTTGTGACTGCGTTACCCCATTCAGGATGGTTTCTTCAAGTTCCAACCACTTGCCTGTGAATTTCAAGATTCCATTGTTTTTTTCCACAGAGAAGTATTCCATTGTGTAAATGTGCCACAACTTCTTTATCCCTTCTTCAGTTGAGGTGCATCTAGGTTGCTTCCAGGCTCTTGTCAATATAAATAATGCTGCTATGAATGTAGTTGAGCACATGTCTTTGATGCAAGGATGTGGATCAATTGGGTATATGCCTAAGAGAGGATTGACAGGTCCTGTGGTAAACTGATTCCCATTTTCCTGAGGAACCCCCATACTGATCTCCAAAATGGCTGTACAAGTTTGCACTCCCTCCAGCAGTGGAGGAGTGTTCCCCTTTCTCCACATCCTCTCCAGCAAAAGTTGACACATTGGTGTTTTTAATTTTATCCATTCTGGCAGGAGTAGGTTGGTATCTCAGAGTTGTTTTGATTTGCATTTCCCTGATAGCTAAGGATGTTGAGCACTTTCTTTTTTATTTTTATTTTTATTTATTTATTTATTTACTATTATAATTATTTTACATGTCGATCCCAGTTCCATCTCCCTCCCTTCTTCCCTCCCTCACTCTTATAATCTCTCCCCCCTCACATGCACCCTAACCACCCTCCTCTCTCATTCCTCCCACCCCCATTCCACATGTAGGGCTATGCTATCGACATCTTTTTCCTGCCAGAATGGCTAAAATTAAAAACACCAATGTCAACTTAAGCTAGAGAGGATGTGGAGAAAGGGGAACACTCCTTTACTGCTGGTGGGAGTGCAAACTTGTGCAGCCATTTTGGAGATCAGTAGGGCGCTTCCTCCATAAAATGGGAATTGGTTTACCACAGGACCAGGCAATCCCCCTCTTGGGCACATACCCAAATGATCCACATCCATGCAACAGAGACATCTGTTCAACTATGTTCACAGCAGCATTATTTGTAATAGCAAGAAATGCGAAGCAACCTAGATTCCCCTCAACTAAAGAATGGATAAAGAAGTTGTGGCACATCTACACAATGGAATACTACTCTACAGAAAAAAAAAAAAAATGGAATCTTGAAATTTGCAGGCAAGTGGATGGAACTTGAAGAAACTATCCAGAATGAGGCAACCCAGTCACAAAAAGAGGAACATAGTATGTACTCGCTCATATATGGATTTTAGACCTAGAGCAAAGGATCACCAGCCTATAATTCACACCACCAGAGGAACTAGGATACAAGGTGTATTCTAAGAGATTCATGTAAGGTCCCTAATATTAAGGGGAAAGGGACAAGTCCCCCAGAGCTCATGGGAAGTGGGGAGGCACTGAGTGGAGAGAGAACTAGAAGAAAGAGAAGGGGGAGGAGAGGAAAGCAGGTGCGACTAGGAAGATTGAATCAGGGTAGGAATATAAGACAGAAGAGAGAGAGAGAGAGAGAGAGAGAGAGAGAGAGAGAGAGAGAGAGAGAGAGAGAGAACATAAAAGAGGGAGTCATTATTGGTTTGAAGAGAAACGTGAACCTAAAGAAAGGTCTAGAGAACTACAAGTCTGACGTCTGACTGCAACTAATATTTTGAGCAACAGTGGAATCGCTACCATAAATGCCCTTCCCTGATAATGAGATCAACAACTAACTCGTCCACCATCATGGAGCCCTCATCTAATACCTGTTGGAAACAGGAGCAAACACCCATAACTAAACACTGATTCGAACTACAATCCAGATGCAGAGAGAGAGGACAAGACCAGGTTGCAGAAACACATAGACATATGACCTAAACAAGGAGGAGCTAACAGGCCTCCCAGACTGATAGCTGGGAATCCAGTATGTGACTGACTCAGACCACCTGAATATGGGTCTCTTCTAGAAGGACTGAGCAGTCTATGGGACCTCAGACCGTGGAACCAGGATGTATTACTGGTGCACAAAAGGACCTTGGGGACACATCCTCCATGGAGGGATACTCCTTCAACCTAGAGACAGGAGAGAAGTCCTAGTCCCTACTTCAAATGACTTGACAGATTTACATGACCCCATGTGGATGTCATAGCCCTACAGTTGTACATTTTTATACAGTTCCTCTATCTGTAAGAATGGAAAAATTTAGCCCAATTTTCCCTAGACTCTGCCCCCTAGCAGTGAGTAGGCAAAAGGTCATTCTTGACTGTTTTAAGACAGGGTGGGTTACTGACAGCACCTGTGAGTGAACGAAAACAGGAAATGAGCTGTGCCACACTACCCAGGAGTCCTATCGAAAGCAGACTTCCTGGGCTAAGCATGGGCTTGTCACACTACCCAGGAGCCCCCAACGAATGCGGACTTCCTGGGCAAAGTGCGGGCTTGGATAGTTCAAATTGATTGTTCCACACTGGATGCTATTGAGATGATTGGCTTGTAATACGCGGACTTTGTTGTAACCCTATAAAAGCTTTCTGAACCCTGTACCAAGGGTTTCCAGTCCTGTATCCCACGTGGAGTATGGCTGCGGACCCCAGAGCACAGGAATATAAAAGACCTCATGCTTTTACATCAAGACCGCTTCTTGTGAGTGATTTGGGGGGGGGCACCTTTTCTGAGTCGGGCATGAGGGTCCACACCCTCCGCGGGTCTTACATATCCTATGTACTCTATACATATAGTAATATTGCACTCAAAATTGTGAGTTAGTATACATCATCTCTTCTAAACCATGAAAACAGATTGAGCAACATACTTTAATGTTTCATAGGATTCCTTCTGTATCTGGGAGACTGTTTTCTACAGAATTCATTTATTTTTCTGGTTTATGAAAGAATTATGCCTGCTTAGATTATATACTTCACTTTTTGTCATAGGTACATTGATATGTAGAATTTGTTCTATCAAATTATGAAATTTTAAACATCATTAAATAAAGCAGTTTTTTTTAAAAAAAAAATAATCGTAAGAAACTTTGTTCAATGGTAGTTAACTTGCTTTCGGTCACTTTGTGACTTGCTTTTTATATTCCTTATCAGTTCCATTCATCTTTTCACATCAACATTTCTTTCATGGATTTCTATTTTAGTTCATATTATATCTGCTGGTCTTGTTAGTCTTACATTATTCTTGTTTTTCTTTATAAAGTAAAGGCTATGATCACTGATTTTCTTCTAAGTTGCATTAAGTACAATGCATTCATATGTAAAAATGGCTTTTGATCTATTTGTCACACATGTATTCCATGCCATTTTTATTTCATTCAAGTACATTCAATTTCCTTTCAGGCTTATTCTTTGATGTATGTGTCATTTAATCAATTTATTTGATAATAAAATTTAATTGGTATATTACTTAGTTTTGTTTATCTGGCAACAGAATTTTAATGTATTTAATTTCTACCCTAATCACATTCTCCTCTAAATTTTTGCATTGTTTATATTATTTCAAATTAGTGAAAGGGATTATGACTTAAAAAGAACAGAATGATTGAACATTCATCATGAAATTGAAAAGAATATTTTCTGTTGCTGTTGAACAGTTCTTTTATAAATAATAACAAGAACATAATGATGGACAAGCTGCCCAATCCGCTATCTGTTTACTGATGTTCTGCACAATTGCTTTATCAATTTTTGAATGAGTGTTAATTCCTCAGCTGTAATAATAGGTTTGTCTATTTTTTCTTGTACTTCCATTAGTTTTTTTTTTTTTTTTTTTCACAAATAGTGACAGTGCTTCTTTAGGTACAGGCACATTAAATATACATTAAGTTCTCAAGGAAATATTAAAAGATAATAAGATTTATTATTTGTTAAAATTATGATTTTTCATAAAGAATAGTATCTTTTTTACATCCTTTACATGTATTTGATGAGCTGTATGCACATATTTGGTGGAGCACTAATTTTATTCAATGTTCAATTCCCAACTAGCGAACATGCAGATTCTCAGACTTAACAAAATTCCCTCACTTGAACATTAATACTAGCCAGGCTTTGAAGTCCACAGGTTGTAAATCAGCAGTGTGGAAAACAAACACTTTATTCATAACAATTTAGCTCCCTTTCAACTTGCACAGCTGACTTAATTGGGGAATCTGCACTCATCCTACTTCCTATTCATATTGAGATCCATATTCATGTAATGTTAGGTTCATATGGACAGGGATTTATCAGAGCTGTCTATCACCCTAGGGGGAAAAATTACTCACTCATAGAACATCTTCAATTAATATTTGGTGAATTAATAAATGTTTAAAGATAGCATGTTTATAATGTTTTCAACTAAGGAATTCCCTTGAGCTAAGCTTCTCAACACAGACAGCTATGGAAACAGACAGGAAAAAAATATTCATCCTCTGAAATATCAGCACTTGCATGTTAGCAAGGAAATGTATAACACCCAAGTAACTAAATATTCAAAATTAGTGATTGTGGCTATGAATATACATGTACCATATTTTTCTATAGAAATCAAATATAGGATAATAACTATATTGTAATGATGTTACATTAGGTAGCAATGTAGATCCATACTTAAGGAAGGATACATAAAATAATAGAGCTTTATGTATATTTAATTAAAAATGTATTGAAAGGACATTTTTAAGATTGTAGAAATTTTTGCCTAAATTTTATAAAAAGTCTATTGAATGATTACAATTTCATTGAGACTGTTAAACATTTTACATACGCTAAGCAATTCATACACGAACATACAAAGTTAGCAATACTGATGAATTTCCCTAAAGTCAAAGAACCCGTTCAAATTGGCAAAGCTATTTCCTGAGCCTTAAGTCAAGTCTAGAGCAAACCACATTGCATTTAAAGTCACTGTCGTGCTTTAGGGATGGTAACTTTAAACTCTTGATAAATCTGTGCTACTGCACCCAACTCTGATCCACTTTTTAAATTATTTTAAAGGATATGATTTATTGAAATGTATCTTTTTAGTGAGTTTTTTGACATAACTTCTATATTGTATTAGGTTATTAATGTGGTACGTATAGCTGCTGTTTCTGAGTTTAGTTATTTGAGAATCTTATTTACTACTTATCTTTGTAAAAGGGAAATTTTATTAAAATGACTTTGTAAACATTGTATTTTACTTAAATTTGTATTTATAACTCAAAATTAGAAATACATCTCCATACTATTTAATGAAAAGGTTCGTTGTAAACAAAATGTCAATAGACTATAATTAGAAAAACTAAACAGTTGTGCATTTTCACTATGTGTCAGTTTCTTTCTCCAGAAAGTTTCTGTAGCTCTTCTTCATGCACTGGCAAAAAGTGCTAGGTATTAGCTGATTTCATACCTATAAGAGAGAAAAAAGATGGGTGCATGTTTGTAAGAGAAGGGTCAGAACAAACAGAAACCATTATATTAAGACTATTTTTAAAATTTGTACTCATTATTTTAGCATAATAAATGACCATTTCCAACTGCTTCCTTCATTTCCGTACCTTCACTTCCTTTAATAGGATCCCAATGATATTTGTTCCCAACTTCATGATCTTTCTCACACACATTCATTCATTCTCTTTAAACCAATTGAGTTCATTTGCTACTGCTTCTACATGTATGGTTATAGGACCATTTACTTCAGTACAGATAGCCTCTCACTGAAAAACCAATGATTTGTCTTTCCAGCAGCCATTGGTTTTCATATTTCCTTATCTAGGGTTAAGATTTCCTGACTTGTTCCCTCATCTATGCTTGGATTTTTGTCTAGTTTGATCTTATTTAGGTCATATATGGAAAACATACAATATGATTTCACTGTGGTCATCTACTAGCACAAAAAAATCTTTTTTCTAAAATAATAGTCCAAGATTTTATAATGGGATTTTGCTGTATTTTTTTTACTTCAATCATATTCATTGGATAATTTTTTAAGATATGCTTAGCAATTTAGATACTTGGTGTTTGTACATTTTCTTTAAATTTTAATTACTGCTTCTGAGTGATAATATTTAAATAATTTGGGTGTATAACATGATTTTGGCTATTTCCTCAAACTCAATCTATGGTGAGTTATTTAACTTAATATTATGATAGAAGTATGGCAGATGTTTATTATTATGTTAGTGTTCATATTAAGATGCTGATGACATACAAATGTATATTTTGTTAATAGGTTCTCTATTGGGTTTTAATACTACAGGACCAATTTTCCTCTTAACATAATTTCTCAGCTATTATAGTGGTATATCTCTGTTTGTTGACAAGTAATCACAATCAGCTGAACTTGTCACCAAACTGTATTATATTCTCAGTACACTTGAAGTTAATTATGTACATTTTGTGCTGTAATATTTGTGTAAGAAAAGTTTAAATGTACTAATTCACCTATACACTGAAAAAACTGTGCAAGTTGATATACCACATCTGAGTTTGGAACTAGAAGGCAGAGAAACCTAAAATATGGCCTCTCTTAGCAAATAAGAAAGTATATGATATGATGAATAATAAGCACTTTGTATTGGCAGTTCCAAACCTACTTCTCACAAGTTATCCCAAGCACAAGGCTAAATAAATCTAATTATGTTTTGCTCTGTAGAGTTATTATTTGTTTAAATGTTGTAATCCTCTTATTAAATATTAGCTGAAATTTAATTTGGTATCAGGCAGTAAATATTGAAAAGCAGCCTGAGCTTTTATCAAATCTACCTTGGAATGCACTCCCTTTGATGAATTTCATATTTGCATAATTAAAACTTTTTCCCCTGCTGTTTCCTCCAATTCAGCGAATGTTTCTTGGAAACAGATTAGAAATGCAGATAAATCAGAATGATTACTTTTATTATGAAAACTATGATTATGCAACATGATATACAGTAAACCTAGAAACAGTATTTTTTTTTTCAACTGAGTGGTCAGTTGGGGAGGAGATGAATATCTGGGAAAGCATGTATGAGGGAAATGTGTGATCAGAATATACTCTAAGAAAAACATTTCATTTTAAAAATTTAAAAATGTTTTTATTTATTCTTATACAATACTTTTGATTATATTCATTACACTGCTCTAACTCCTCCATGATCACCTGTTACCTCCATAACCATACAAATTTCTGTTTTAAAAATATTGAATCCTATTCATATTAACTAACAACTTGTGGTTAAGTGGCCACAATTAGAATGCAATACATAAATCAAATATCATTCCAGAGAAAAGGAGTGACTCGCCCTTTCCCATCAGTTATCAATTACTAAGAAATCATTGTTTTGGGGCAGGACTTCATGACCACATCTCTTCCTGTATGCTGGGATTATTTGCTTGCTTGAGTTTGTGGAGATCTTATGCATGCTTTCACAAATGCTATGGGGTTATATATGCATCTGGTCTTTTGTTTCTGAAAAATACTGTGCCCTTGGAGTCATCTAACACCACTGCCTCTTACAATCTTTCTGCTATCTCTTTGCAATCCATTCTTGAATCTTGAGATGAAGATATATTTTTTATGGTTAAGTGCTCAAATATGTTTTTACTTTCTTCACATTATCCAGTTGTGTCTCTCAGTTTAACTATCATCTTCTGCAAGAAGAAACCCTCCTGATGAGATTTGAGAGATAGACAAATCTATGGCATAGAAAGATACATGTATAACAATGAAAAATACATTCAATCTATCTATTGGAAAATTTAATATGAAAATATTTTGTTATTTTCATCAATCATAGTAGAGCTTTAGTTCTGCTATGTGGTGAAATCCTGTAATGAGAATACTTACTCCTTAGACATGTCTGCTTTCAGATAATTTCTCAGGAAAATGATGCCAATATTCAATAATTATGCTCTTACTCAATGGTATTTGATTTTATTTTCTCTAAACTAAAATAAACTCAGAGCACACTTTATGTCATTTATGTTAGTTGCTATAGTGTTGGTGGTATAAAATTATTCATTCATATATGGCTCATTTTAACCAATTACTTTCAGTTTTGTACATTAGTAAAGAAAAGACCAAAATGGAAATCTGGATAGTATATATGTGTTATTAATATTTTCTAGAGGCCTTAGCAATTTATATTAACTAATATATGTTTTAACTCTATTTTAATAATACAAATTCTAAAACTTTTGCCCTAATATAGATTTGTATTCCTAATATATTGAGGATACCAGAGAGGTTTTTATGGCAGGATCATAATCCTATTTATCTTATTTATTGTATTAGATATTAAAAAGAAGAAAAGCAAAGTCATATATAGGCAAATATCCCAGTTGATATCATAAACTAGTTTGGTCTCTGAAATATCCCACTGTATATCCAGGATGGTATGAAAAGGCAAAGTCAAATAAATATTATATGTATGCATACTATTTTGACTACTTGAATATCCTGAAAAACAATCTGTGGAGTCAAGCAATTATCCACAAATCATTTTTTAAAGTACTACTCCAAATGAAGTCAACATGATTATTCATGACTAACCAGGCTATTTGGAGTTTTATAAAATATCAGTTAACTTTGCTACTAAATTAATGGTTTTGCATTCTTTTTTTTTTTTTGTTCCACCAAAGAAATTATGAAAGATCTGTTTATGTAATAGGTTGTGACAATGTTTTATTTTTTTTTAGAGATTGACAGTGGCAAATATGGGCAATAGACATGTGGGAGCAGCAAGAGATACTGCCCTAAAATCCTGCACACATGTAGCATCAATATTTAGTCTTATAACTAATTTTTGTGCTACAATTCCTCAGCACTTGGTTTTATGTAGACTTCTAGCTTCTAGGCAAGCCTTAATTGGAGGATTCCTCAGTACTTGACAGCAAAGTTACAGCTCTAGTGTGGACACAGAATATTGATACCTTAGATAGTTTTATAGTTTTCAGCTGGGTATCTGGGATCCTTCTTTCTAAAGACTTGAGAGCTCTTGGGAATTTTTCTGGAACCCAGGGTTCTTAGGTTTTCTTTTCTGGTTCTTATGATATTTTACTACTATTCACTGTTCACAGTATGCTTTCCTTTTGCTACTATCCTCTTGCCCTGTTCTAATTATTCAGCTGCTTCATTTACAACTGTCAGAAAGATGGATGCAATGACTGCACCACTCTTCAGCACACCCGGCTGGTCTGCTATTAACAATTGTCCCTCTCTGCTTCATGTTTAATTACGCTTCTTTATTACTTAACTCAGCTCACTTTACTGAAAGAAGTCAAGATGACTAGAGGGACTAAGGAGATATCTAAGCAGTTAAATTCTCATACTACTGTTATAGAAGAACCTAGATTTTTTCCCCATCACCTCTGTAACTCCAACTTCAGAGGATTTCACTTTCTCTTCTGTATCTGCAGGTATTGCAATGCATTAATGTGCCCAAACCCATTCTGCCAAAACACATCACACCACACACACACACACACACACACACACACACACACACACACACATTCAAAAAGCATATGAAATGAAATATTTTAAAATAGAAGATTACTTGCATGAAATATTTATTTGGCCTAAATGCTGCAATACTAGGGAATGGGTGGAGATGTTGATGCCTCACTGATTCTATAACCTCCTCATGTAACTATAGGATGAGTAATTGAATCAATTTACAAATATATGTTTGAGTAATTTGTAACCTTTTCCATTAGTACCAATCATAGACCAATCCTTGTGTTTTAGACCAATCATAGCTTGGGTTCACAGACATAAAAACTGACTGCCATTTTGTATCAGTTTGACATCAACAATCCCTCTGGTAAGCCACCAGGGGAAGTATTTTTCCTCTGGCTTGAAACAAAGGTGTTTTGGTGACATTCAAGTTCATAAAAATTTTACATTACAGAACACTGTGTTTCTACACAGTTTATGTTAGAAGTATGAAATTCATTTTAGATGATTTCCTGCTTACAACAGCATTTTAGTAAAGGAACTCCATAATAAGTACATAAGCACCTATGATTTCATTTGTGGTCAGAAACAATGTGCATTTAAACTCCAGAGAATTTGGCCTAGAACAGACCAATGGTATTATTGTCTCAGAGGTAAACAATGAATATCTGCTAGAATGACAAGGCTGATTTGTTACTAAAGAAAATTCTGAAAGTTTGGATTTAATAAAGATCAAACATCATTAGCACATCATCCCTCACTTCAGTTTTTCTGATTTAACATATACAAGATGACCTAGTGCCTCCATAACTGGTTGTAACATTGAGTCATAAATTATATGCAGCTGTTGAGACTTTGTTACCAGAATAGAATCCTACTACTGTTCTGTAGTGCTTTGCTAAGGTACGTTTTTTTCCAATATCTTGGCAACCCACAACAGTTCTTTTTTATAATGAATTATTTACATAAATAAAACTGTCAATTTATTACATTTAAAACTATAATTGGAAGACCTGAGCCAATTAAAACGTGAAAGAATGACTTTATTTGTAAATAGATAACTATGAAGGCTCGTGTTGATCCAAGTCTTTCAAAGAAACATTTATGTCAGTAACATGGGCAGATACAATAGTTCAGACAAGAGTTAACATTGGTCTATTTGTTAATGATTTAATTTTGTATTTCATCAGCAATTTTTTCCACACTGAATTAGAGTCAGTCAGTAAACATGTCAAGCTTCCTCCAGTAAGCTATATATTTGACTACTTGAGAATGCTTTGGGAGAGTAGGGGTAGAACAGGTTCTTTTGTCTCTGGGGACAAGGAAGAAATCATTGAGAAAATAGATCAGTCATTCAGCCTTCACTATCAAGAAATCAACTAATCTTCATTCCCCTCCCCCAGGGTTTCTCTCTAATCATCATAGAAACTTTCATGATTCTTGCTGAGATACACAAGGGTCTGAAGTCCAATTAACTATGCAGTCAAGTAAAAACTGGAGACTATTCAACCACATCAACTGTATAAACAGAACAGTTGATGAGATGTATACAGCAGTAATTAGAAAATTGAAAGCAGTTTTTATCATGTTGATTAAAGAAATGAATAATGATATTATCTGTGGATAAAATCTATGGCTATGTACATGATACAACTTACAATGTTTGAAAAACTCATCTTGTTCAAGAATTATCACACACAGTAATATTATCCTTACTTGTGTGAGGTAATTTACAGTTTCCAAAGCATTTTCAAATAGCTATGTTTACTTCTCTCAAGAGGGAGACAGATTCCAGAGATATTATCATCTGTATTTACTATGCAAGTAAACACATACCTACATGTACCTAGAAAATTATGTTTAAGCATTTCCTATGCAATGGTGTCTTTTAACATATAGCTTATTACTTAATATCACTTTCTAATATTTCTTTATTGATAAAGCAAATATAATTAATAGAAGTTTACAAGTGTGTATCTATTTACATGATTAGTAACTGACAGAATTCAGATTAGAATCTAAATCTTAGCTCTCTTAAATCCATAGCCAAATATCTAAACATTCATTAAGATGGCTTATTTTTTGTGAACTGTCAAAAATTATTTGTATGAATTTTTATGTCTTAAATATTAGCAAGAAGGATTTAGTCTAAACAAGCTTTTGATTTTCAACCACTTAATACAGTTCCTCATGTTTATTATTTTGTTTTTCACATCTATAAAGTGGGTATGTTGGTAATAATTTCCTTAAAGTTTTAAGATCAATACTAACTGAATAAACAGATAAATTCTTGATATATAGATAAGCAGACATAGATTATTGTAAAATTTAGGGTTTTAAAATGTTTCTTGGGCAAGGAATCTTGGTGCATGCTTTTAATCACAGCACTCCGTAGCAGAAGCAGAGGGATTTCTATGAGTTTAATTCTAGGACAAACACAATCACATGATGAAGAGACCATGTCTTTAAAAAAACTATGTTTTTCTCCTTCTATATTCTTGTACGTGCACACACAAGGCAGATATATGGTTAAATCCGAAACAAAGCTGAAAACTAATCCAGATTGAGGAATGCATTGAAAATTGTTTTTGCCTATGGTGTCAGTGAGAGTCTTACTCTCACCTGTTCATCCCTGTCTCTCATTACACATACTTACTGGAACAGCTGGCAGCAGAAAGGATAGATTTATGACCATGGTTACACAGCAGAGCACTATTACACAGAAGAAAAAGCTTGTACAACCTATTCTGGGTTAATGTCATGCTTTCATGGCTCCTATGCTTTAATGTAGTAATTAAATAGTCACACAGCCCTAAAAAATATCTGGTCTAGTTTCTAGATGCATCCTAAGCTTAGAAAACTTTCTACAGACATGGGCACATTTGAAGATGCGTTAATGGGTAGGATTTTCTGACATTGCCCTGCCAGGAGATCAAAATGCCACTCTTCTCATCAGCTTTTTATTAGCTTTTCTGAAACAGGGAGATTGCCCCCCATGTCTCCAGATCCCCGTTCCCTCTCTCTCCCTCCCTCTCACCCTCCCTTCCTCCTTCCCTCTCTTCTTACCTCTCTCCATCCCTCCCTCTTCCCCTATCTCCCACCCTTCATCCCCCACGGTCACCCTCCCCCCCATCTCCACCCCCAACTCCACATGCAGGGTGTTGCCTTCCAGGAAGGGTCATCTAAATCTGTCAAGTCATTTTGAGTAGGGACTAGGCCCTCCCTCCTGGAAAAGGCACATTTTAAATAATATTTTCCAGCACTTATATAGTTGCAAAGTTTCTTTAACATCACACAGATACACATGATACTATTTTGGCATTATAATATTTTCATGACCCCATGATTGCTGTGCAGAAGCAAACATATACATATCTTGTCCCCACTTAGAATTTCAACAGAGTTCTCAAAATCTTTGAGAGAGAGAAATGACATCTGGAGCTGTGACCAGAGAAAGAGGCCATGGGTAACGAAAGGTCTTTAGAGCTTAGCTGCTTTCACAATGAAGCTAGCTTTGGCAAAATATCAGCTTATATTATTCATTTGCAGATTCCATGAGCAGTCGTCCCAACAAATAATAGACAAAGCATAAATGTTATGACATTTTATTCTATGATCAGTGGCTAGCTTAAGCAGCTTGACAGTTTTGCTTCTGTTTTTATTTTCCTAATGATATACTAGAGATGGTTCTAGATACATATATTTATTTTTAAATGTTAATTTTTAATTAATTATGTCTAATTTAATGTTTAATTAAATTCATTTTTAAAATTTACTGGAATTGCCAGATATTGATGCATGGATTAAAACACATGAGAGTAGGTATAATATAGATTATCATTTCATTCAGGGAGAAGTCACTTACATAAGAAACCAGTGATCTGAAAGTTCCAGCTCCAAGGATCCTCACCCAGGCTGCTCGCCATGACCCAACTGGAACCAAGAGCGTGACCTCTGGAATCGGGGATTCCTGACCTACCATAACCCTCCATCTCATCCACACCAAACTGGTGTGGTCAGTGCTACAGGTGAGGTCAGGGTGGATATCTCACTACAATTCCTCTTTTAGTCTAATGAAAAAGAATTAGGCTTGATACAAAACTATATACAAAGAAAGAAAATATCAAGTATGCTGTGGGAGAAGGAAATGTATGAACATACACACTTAAGACATATTGCCACTGAAGCAACACAAGCAAATGGCATTAAATACATATCCAGTCCTAGGGTAAAGGCATAACAGAGATTGCTATAGAGTTGTTCCAAGCTAGAAAGTTTAAATCTTATATCTAAAGTTTCTGTCTAGAAAGAGTGAACAATAATTGTGACAGTCTACTCTTCAACCGCATCAAATACCTGAGAAGGAGGATAATGATAATGGAGTAGGCAGGAAGTACAGGTAAGCAGCAGTGAAGACAGAAAGAGTAGGCTACCTGGACAGCCACCCAAAGTCTCACAGCAGCTTAGGGGCAGCCATCTTTGGCTAATGAATAGAGTATCTGACTGTCCAAGGAGGTAGAATCAAGGAGGTAGAAAGGCTTCTTACCATGACTTGGCAAGGTCCAGCAGTCTTCTATGTTTGTTTCCTGCAAGCACAGTAGGACAGCATGTCCAAAGTTAGTGGTCAAGATGGGGGCAGTTCTTTGCCCAAGAGGCCATTAGCCAAGGAGTGACATCTCAGAATAGCTTGGTGCTGTCAGGAGCAATTGTGCCTCATGTCAAGGGAGTACTAATATTAAAACATTTAAATGCCATATTCTGTAGGTCTATGAAGTGTTTAAAGATCAAAATCTATGTCTGACTAATCTCATAGGTATAGTAAATGTTAGTGAAAATATCTGTAATTCTCCAGAACATAGTTGTACAATCGCCAAAGCTTCCCAAAATAATTTAAGGACAAACAGTTAAAAAATGTAACTATATATGTATATATACTTTTCACTAACAGAGAAAGAAGTGAAATGTCTTGATTAGAGGTAGAAATGTAAAGTGTAATGATGGGAGATGTCATTCTGTATATGTTTCTCATACTTGTTAATAAATAAAACACTGTTGGCCAATAGGGAAGGAGGATAGGAGGGACTAGGAGACAAGGAGAAAGAGGAAGTAGTAAGGAGGAGTCAGGATGGAGAGCCTGGAGAGAATAGAACTGCTAGCTGCCTCTCCCTGGTAAGACCACGTCGAAATACATACAAATGGGTTAATAATTAAGACAGAGCTAGCCGATAAGAAAGTAGTAACTGGCCAACAGTATAATATCAAATACAGAGTCTTTGTGTGTTATTTGGGGGCTGGTGCGGTGGAGGGACAAGACCAGAGGCGGCAGGAGGAAAAACCAAAGTCGTTACAGTGTTATATGATAAAATATCCTAAGTTGTATCAACACAGAAAATGTATATACATCAACATAGTTTTGGCAACTGGGAAAAAATAAAATCTATCTTGCATAAAAAGATAGTTTTATATTTGTGTGCAAAACATCATAAACAGAAAGAAGACCCTAAATAGTCAACATACAAGAGTCTAACTATTTAAGTTATCAAGAATTGAACATATAAATTATCTATAGCTAAAATTTCATTAGAAAATATGAAAATCTACCAATATCCCATCCTAACATATGCTTCCCATAATACCCTTAAATTTATCTTAAAGAGATACACAAGTCTGAACATCACCTTCCATACCCAACCATAATCAACTAAAAACAAATTCTATGTAGTTGAATATTATCCCTTAATGCAAACAATAGGGAAAGAGGCAATTGTTTTTTTAGGATTACTTCCTGTTAAAAGACTTGACAATGACTCCATGGGATCCTGTAGGGGACAAAAAGATCAGAACAACAAAAAGTCTTGAGGGGACCAACTGTAACATTTGTAACTTAGTCTCTGCATGGTGAGAGATGCTTGAGTGAAGTTCTTTATTTTTAAATTTAAAATTTTTATTTATTACTGTACATGTCGATCCCAGTTCCCTCTACTTCCCTCCCTCCCTTCCTCTTACCCTCTCTGCCCCCTCACATGTACACTAACCACCCTCCCTTCCCATCCCCCAATCCCAATTCCACATGTAGGGCAATGCCATCCAGGTGGGGTCATGTAGATCTGTCAAGTCATTTGGAGTAGGGATTAGGACTTCTGTCTCTAGGTTAAGGCAGTATCCCTCCATGAGGCATGTGTTCACAAGGTCCTCTTGTGAACGAGGGATATATCCTGGCTCCACTGTCTGAGGTCCCTTAGACTGCTTAGTCCTTCTGGCTGAGACCCATATTCAGGGGGCTCTGAGTCAGAACCATGCTGGATTCCCAGCTATCAGTCTGGGGGCCGTTAGCTCCTCCTGATTCAGGTCAGCTGTCTCTATGTGTTTCTGCAACCTGATCTTGTCCTCTCCCTCTGCATCTGGAATCTAGGTCGACTTTCTGTTTATGTGTGCATGTTTGCTTCTGTTTCCAACAGGCATTAGATGAGGGCTCCATAGAAAATTAGATGTTGATCTCACTATCCGGGCAGAGCCTTTATGGTAGCCTTTCCACAGTTGCTCAAATTGTTAGATGGCGGCAGTCTTGTAGGTCTCTAGACATTTCTTTGGTTCAGTTTTCTCTTCGAACCAATAATGGCTCCCTCTTTTATGTTCTCTCTCTCTCTCCTTCCTGTCTTCTATTCCTACCTTGACTCAATCTTCCTAGTCTCACATGCTTTCCTCTCCTTCCCTTCACTTTCTCCTAGTTCCCTCTTCATTCCTGCCCCCCCCTATTTCCCCCATGCTCTGGGGGACTTGTCCATTTCCTCTCTGTGAGGGACTTTATATGAATCTCTTAGAATACACCTTGTAACCTAGTTCCTCTGGTGGTGTGAATTATAGGCTGGTGATCCTTTGCTCTAAGTCTAAAATCCATATATGAGCGAGTACATACCATGTTCCTCTTTTTGTGACTGGGTTACCTCATTCAGGATGGTTTCTTCAAGTTTCATCCACTTGCCTGCGAATTTCAAGATTCCATTTTTTTTTTTTTCTGTAGAGTAGTATTCCATTGTGTAGATGTGCCACAACTTCTTTATCCATTCTTTAGTTGAGGGGAATCTAGGTTGCTTCCCGGTTCTTGCTATTACAAATAATGCTGCCATGAACATATTTGAGCAGATGTCTTTGTTGCATGGATGTGGATCATTGGAGTATATGCCTAAGAGGGGGATTGCCGTGTCCTGTGGTAAACTAATTCCCATTTTCCTGAGGAACTGCCATACTGATCTATAAAATGGTTGTATGAGTTTGCACTCCCACCAGCAGTGTAGGAGTGTTCCCCTTTCTCTATATCCTCTCCAGCATAAATTGTCATTGGTGTTTCTAATTTTAGCCATTCTGGCAGGAGTAAGATGGTATCTCGAATTTGTTTTGATTTGCATTTCCCTTATAGCTAAGGATGATGAGCACTTTCTTAAGTGTCTTTCAGCCTTTTTGATTTCCTCTATTGAGAATTCTTTCTTCAGTTCTGTTCCTGCCTATCTCTGCAGGACCACTCTGAGTTCCTGCTGGCAGGATCCTTGACCCCCCTTTCAGGGCTTCTGCTAAAGAGGTCCCAGCTGCAGAGTGTCAGGTTCCAGTGAGATCCTCCTATTGGTGCAGAATCATCCTGCTTATCAGCCCAGCCTTTGTCCTCTATCTCCAGGTCTTGGCTAGAGGAGACCTGCCTATCCATGTGGGACCACCCTTAATTTCCACCTGCCTGGTCTTGGACCCCCACCACCGGTTGTCTAATGGAGTTCCGGGCCCCTCCCAGAGATCCGCCTATCTCTGCGGCAGGACTCTGAGTTCCCGCTGGCGGGATCCTTGACCCCCATTGCAGGGGCCTCTGATAAAGAGGCCTCAGCTGGAGAGTACCAGGCCCTGGCTAGATCTTCCTATAGGCACAAGGAACATCCTGAGTCCCAGCCTTCGGGATCTTTGACCCCCATCGCCAGTCTTCTGCTGGATACTGATCACTGACCCTCACCCCAGGGCCCCTGCCTGTGGATAGTCCTCCTTGATTGTTTCAGCTAGCAAGTCAGGAGTTGTATTGAGCCTTATAATCCCAAACCAGTTTTAGGGTGGTGTGTTTGTTGGTTCAGAGGCATCATGTTGAATCAAATGGAATTAAAGAAGTGGGGCCCGATCTTCTTTCCAGAGAGTTTAAAGATTGCAGTGAGGAAATTAATAACATTAATCACAGCATAGAAAGTTTAATTTCCATAGGTGAACATACAGAGGAAGGTAACAATATGGATGAAATTAAGAATGAGAAAAATTAAGATTTTAGAGAATACTGAGTTAAGACAATAGCAATCATAGATTTTGTTTTCTTCTCTCTTAAACGAATGGCCTTTTGGTATGTGATAGAAACTCTGAATTTTATTTAAACCACTTGTTTGAATTTGGAGAAGGAGGGCCATATTTAACACCAAAGCCAGGTTTAATTTTTAAGTGAATTGGGACTATGATTGTGCTGGAAAGAACACAAGAGATAAGAGTTTAGTATAAATATTTTACCATATGTCAAATTCTTCTTTATATGATTTATTTACTGGGTTTTTTCTTTTTCTTTTTCTTTCTTTTTTTTTTTTTTTTTTGATAGCTATCCTTTCTTCTTTAGGCTTCTACACATTAGGTGATTTTTTGTTTCCTTGTTTTGTTTTGTTTTATCTCTTTGGAGATGGGTATTTTCTGTTTTCCTGTAGAGAAGAACAAAACACTCCCCCTGCCTTTGTGAGGTCTCCATACAACTTGTGGGATATACCTTGGTTGATGAACTATCATTTATTTTCATCAAGAGGTTTCTCTTTTTCAGTTCAGATCTTGATCAACTTTGATGATTTCCAAAACTTTTCTTCTCCTGTGTTAACAAAGGCAAAATCCCTACCCAAATGTAATACATATCATGGTTTCCATACAGAGGTCAATACATCCTTGAAGTATGATTTAGTTCAGAAATGTTTTCTATTGACCAGTGTCCTTTTGTGGCTTTTTTCCTTTCGTATCAGAATTAAGGAAGTTTAAAGTTGGTAAAGCATTATGTAGTCTGTGTATGAGAGTCTTTGTTCCTCCTGCCTATTTATAAACCATTTCCTTTAAAGTGACAATAGATCTCTCAACCATTGCTTATCCTGTAGGATTGTGTGGTATACCACTTATATGCTTTATGTTATAATATTAAAAAATCTGTTTCAATTTGCTGGAAACATATGCTGCAACATTGCCAGGTTTTATTTGTGTAGGTATACCCATAATAGCCATTACCTCTAACAGGAATGTAATAACAGAATCAGCCTTTTCAGAGCTCAAAGCAGTAGCCCATTGAAACCCTGAAAATGTGTCTATTGTATGATCCACATATTATAATTTTTCCAATTCTGTAAAGTGAAACACATCCATTTGCCAGATTTCATTTCTGTGTATACCTTTAGGATTACTACCTGCTGGTAAAGGAGTTTGGTTATAAAGGGAACAAGTAGGACATATTTTACTATTTCCTTAGCTGGTTGCCAAGTGATGGAAACATTACTTTTTAAGCCTTTGCTATTCACATGGTGATTTTTATGAAATTTTGAGGCCTCACCTAGTCCCCAGGTCCCATGAATGTCCACGTAGGTTGGGTGCTATTGCTAGATACTGATGCACTGATTAAAATACATGGGACTAGGTTTAATTTTATTTGGAGAGAAGTCACTTACATAATAAACCAATCATCAGCAAGTTTCTGCTCCAAGGATACATACCCAGGCTGTCCTCTGTGACCCGACCTGAGCCAAAAGAGAGAGCACTAGGTCAGGGACCCCAGACCTAACCTAACCCTCCATCACTTCCTCACCTATGACCACGACCCAATGGGTGTGGTCAATGGCTACAGATGCAGGCAGGGTGGATACCTCACTTCATATTGGCTTTTAAATATTCTGAAAGATATAAGATTTTTGCTAAGTGTGTGGTTGACATCTATCTCTAGGTTGTCCAAGTATATATTTGTACTTTAGTATCAAATAGAAGACTTACTTCACACTAAAATCCAAACTACAAATTTTTAATTCTCCTAAGTACTTAATTCAAAATTGTTTTGCTCATAGGCTATATATTACACATATAATCATATATATATACATGTGTGTCTGTGTGTGTGTGTGTGTGTGTGTGTGTATGTGTTTGTATGGAGAGCAAGAGAGAGATAGTAATACCAATGCCTCTAATCTCATATATAATGTCTAGTAACTATTTCATACCACAAGTCCAGAGATAAAGAATCAATTTGCATTTTTGCTTCATACCATCTAATAATATTGTCAGATTTTTATGGCATCCTTGAATTAATTCATAGGTATTAATTATTTTATAAAGACAACATTTCGAGGGGTAATTTTACATTGCTTTGGATTACTCTGGATTATATGTTATATATTTTATTATTCACACATAACACATTATTGAATACCTGGAATAAATACACAATTTTAGTACATATATAAACACCTTCTAAAGTATAGTATTAGTACTTATTTATGTATTTAAAATACCTAATAGAGTTTTACAATTTTGAGGTGTCCCAGGCTTAGTCGCTCGTCTCATTTACTTGATTTTATGTTACACATTTCTTTCATGAAATACAAATAAGTAGATATCTTATTGAACTGGCATTAAATGGTTTCTACAGTCTTTTGCTATCATTATTCAGATGAAACAATGCAATCTAATATACATAAAGAATATATATATATATATATATGATATGCCAGAATCAATAAGCATTAAGAATTACATTTTCACCTGCATGATAAGTGACAAATTAAATAATATTCTATCACAAAATTAAACCAAGAACAGACAAACAAATACACCTAACACCTAATTCAATAGAGGCAGTCATCAAAAGCCTTGCAACCAAAAATAATCCCAGGGCCAGACGGCTTCAGTGCAGAATTCTACCAGAAATTCAAAGATGAGCTAACACCAATACTCCTTAAATTGTTCCACACAATATAAACAGAATTTTCAGTAAAAATTCTTTTTACAAAGCTAAAATTACCTAGTACCCAAGCCTCACAAAGACACAATTAAGAAAGAAAACTACAAAGCAATATCCCTCATGAATATTAATGCTATAATACTCAATAAAATACTGGCAAACTGAATCTAAAAACACATGAGAGAAACTATCCACCAGTACCAAGTATGCATCATCCCTGGGTTGCAGGGATGGTTTAATATAGGAAAATCTATCAATGTGATCCACGATATAAACAAACTGAAAAAGAAAAAACACATGATCATCTCCGCAGATGCTGAAAAAGCCTTTGACAAAATTCAACAACCTTTCATGAAAAAGTAAGGAGATATTAGGAATACCAGTGACATATCTATACATAATAAAACCAATATACAGTAACTCCACAGCCAACATCAAACTGAATGGATTGCTCACCAGGAAAAAGACAAGGCTGCCCTCTCTCTCCATATCTCTTCAATATTGTGCTTGAAGTTCTAGCTAAAGCAATAAGACAACAAATTGGAAAGGAAGAAGTAAAACATTCACTATTTGCAGATGATATGATAGTTTACATAAGTTACCAAAAAAAAAAAAAAAAAAAAACTCTACCAGGAAACTACTACAGCTGATAATAAACATCTTCAGCAAACTATCAGGATACAAGATAAACTCAAAGAAAATCAGTAGCTCTAATTTATTCAGACAGCAAAAGGGCTGAGAAAGAAATCAGATAAATATTACCCTTTACAATAGCCACAAACAACATAAAGTATCTTGGGGTAACACTTACTAAACAAGTGAAAGACCTATATAATAAGAAGTTTACCATAAATTGGAAGAATCTCCCATGCTCTTGAATAGGTAGGATAAACATAGTAAAAAATGGCAATATTGCCAAAAGCAATCTACAGATTCAATGCAATCTCATTTAAAATCCCAGCACAATTCTTCTCTGACATTGTGAGGATAATAACCAATTTTATATGGATAGGCAAAACAACAATGTACAATAAAGGAAATTCAGGAAGCATCACCATCCTCAAGTTTAAGCTCTATTACAGAGCTATAATCCTGAAAACAGCCTTGTATTGGCACAAAAATAGATAAGTAGACCAATGGAATTGAATTGAGAATACTGATATTAACCCACATACCTATGAACACTTGATTTTCGACAAAACAGCTAAAATTATACAATGGGGCAAGGACAGCATCTTGAACAAATGGTGCTGGCACAACTGGATGATGGTGTGCAGAAGACTGCAGATAGACCCATGTCTGTCACCATGCACAAAACTCAAGTCCAAATGGATCAAAGACCTTAACATCAATCCAGCCACACTGAACCTCTTAGAAGAGAAACTGGAATGCATCCTTGAATAAATTGGCACAGGAGACCACTTCCAGAACATAACCCCAGTAGCATAGAAACTGAGATAGACAATTAAAAAATGGGTCCTCCTCAAAAGTAGAAGCTTCTGGGAGGCAAGAAACACAGCTGAGAAGACCAAATGGCAGCCCACAGACTGGGAAAAGATCTTCACCAATCCTACATCTGACAGAGGCCTGATCTCAAAAATATACAAAGAATTCAAGAAACTAGTCACCAAAACACCAAATAACCCTTTTTAAAAAGGGGGCACAGAACTGAAGAGAATAATCTCAATAGAGTAAATCAAAAAGGCTGAAAGACACTTAAGAATGTGCTCAACATCCTTAGCTATCAGGGAAATGCAAATCAAAACAACTCTGAGATACCATCTTACTCTGAGATACCAGAATGGCTAAAATTAGAAACACCTATGGCTGGAGAGGATGTGGAGAAAGGGGAGAAAGGGGAGAAAGGGGAGAAAGGGGAACACTCCTCCACTGCTGGTGGGAGTGCAAACTTGTATGGCCATTTTGGAGATCAGTATGGAGGTTTTTCAGGGAAATGGGAATCAGTCTACCACAGGACCCAGTAATCCCCCTCTTAGGCATATATGCAAATGATCCACATCCATGCAATAAAGACATGTGTTCAACTATGTTCATCACAGCATTATTTGTAATAGCAAGAACCTGGAAGCAACCTAATAACCCCTCAACTGAAGAATGGATAAAGAAGTTGTGGTACATTTACACAATGGTATACTACTCTGCAAGGGGGGGGGGAATTGGAATCTTGATATTCACAGGCAAGTGGATGGAACTTGAAGAAACCATCCTGAATGATGAGGTAACCCAGTCACAAAAAGAGGAACATGTTATGTACTCACTCATATATGGATTTTCGACTTATAGCAAAGGATCAACAGCCTGTAATTCACACCGCCAGAGAACCTAGTCATTTATCCTTTCTTAAGAAAATGTAAGGCATATATAACTTAAGAAATACAGTAGGATATACTGATTTTGTGATAAAGAAAAGACAATTTTGAAGTCTAGTTGCAGAGTCAATTTTAGGTACATTAAAAGAAGCAGTATATGTTTGTGGCATTAGCAATTTTTATAATCTTACAGTCTCTGTTTTTGTAGCAATAATCTTTAGAAAAATGTTAGAAAATAAAAGCTAGGAAAGTATACTTGGTGAAAGGGAGCAGATAGGACTTATGTTAGAAGAATCAAATGCACCTCCTGTAACAGAGTTGCAAGGCAAATTGTTATCAAATATTTATAAAATGATAATACTCATTGTGGCATTTGTCCAATCTCCACATTTAAACACTTCTCGAGCTGCATTACAGGAAAAACACAGTGATAGAGACATATGCGTTATGGCACGCTGACATACACAGCTAATATACTAGAATACTCTACAAAGCAAAGAACTATAAATTAGATAAAATCAAAGGTACAATTCCCATGGGTGTCTTTCATAGTTTGTTCATTGTCACAAATTGACTGTATAATTCACTAATTTCGATTTTTCACAATATTGATATGACTCACCAAGAAGGGTGTTCAATTCAAATATTAAAAATTGAGCACAATACAAAGTAATAATAACAAATAAAATATGTGTTTACACATACATGAGATTACTTGATAACTCTATTCTATAAAGGATGTTCAGAAATAGTTTTGAACAAAAGATAATGCCCCACTAATCAAAATAAAACAAAAAAAATAAAGTAAATAAACTAAAAACAGTAAGAATTTAAAAAGCAGGGAAATGGATTATGCCTCCATGACTTTTAAAATCTTTTTGAAATGATTTGTCTTTCCAACTGGTATGCAGCACAGTGGATTTAGGAAATGTTTTTCTTGCCCAACTCTTACTGTGCCAAAAACAGTTCCACATTTAGCTTCAAAGGAGTATACAGATTTATCCCTTCCCCCCCTCTCTGTTGTCTGCCTTCCTCCCTCCTTTGCCTAGCAACTGATGACTTCACTAGTAGATCTCTGAGTGTAGAATAGAGCAGTTGGCTTCTGCTTCATTTCAGTTGCCAAACCTCTCTGAGGCAGAAGCAAGGATCAACTCTCCAGTCTAGCCGGCTGGTGAGGGCGTTCAGCTGCTTTGTTCTACAAGCTCATGAAGTTGATCTCGGTCTTCTTTCCACATGGCTTGTACTGAAAATGGGTAAGTATGAGACTGAGTATAACTCAGCTCAAATTTGAAAGCAAAAGATTGAATATTATTACTGTGTTACTTGGGCAGGGACGAGAGGGTTGAAAGCGGTATTGGTGGGGATCATGGACAAAAGTTAAAAGAATGTTATTGTAGACAAGAATACTGATTTTAAGGGGATAAAGCATTAATGATTTTAAAATGTATGTTTGAAATAAGAGTTTAAAAGCCCTAAACAGTAGAACTAAGGCACGAGTAAATTATTATTCAAACAAACTCTGATGTAGTCTAAATGAAACAAAAGAAGTTTAAATACAATTTGGTTTGAGTATGTGGTGCATCATAAAGCAAAAAAGTAGACCGTTCAAAGAGAATGAGTAAACTTTCTTTGACTTCTGTGAAAGAAAGCAATGCCTTGTCCCTGCCCCCACTCCCCAGAGACTTCTCTTATCTTTCCTGCCAGAATCTGATTTCTGGGCTTAGTGAGTTATAGCTCTTACAAGGACTTGAAAGAGCTGCTATTTTCTGTCAACTAGGAAGCCACCTAGCCCACATAGTCATTTTTTGCTACCACTGACTAATAAGGAATTGAAAGGAATGCAGAGCAGCCATTATTAATGATCATATTATCTGTTACCTAAGGGACATGTGGAGACATGGGGCATGTCAATAGGCCAAGAAAGTATTTGCTTCACTATACAAAGGAAGACAAAAAGACTGTGCTCGGTTATTTCCTGTGTGCTCCAGGAATTTAATCACGTGCTTGAAATATTTTCTGGAAAATGCATTTCCATTTTAATTAAATTTCATTTCTGTTTTTGCAAGGCTTGGAGGCGATAGCCGTTCATACATAATGGTGCCTGCGGACAAAAATAGAAACAGGGAGACAAGTCATAATGTGCCACTTGGGTGTCTGAATTCCATGCTGAACGATGATGAAGATGATGCTGAGATTTGGGCCTGCCCTACAGTCTCCCGGAGACCCTCCTTCACTGTGCCAAGAGCAGGAGCCCGCATTCCTGAAAATCTAAGAGCTCTGAGATACCCTTTTACACTAACACCTGCTATTGAGGAAGAGTCCCTAGCAACAGCAGAAGTAAACAGCTCAAAGGGCCTGGAGAGCCAGAGCAAGAAGGGACATGATTCTATTAATATGTCTCAGGAAGTTTCTGCAAGCCCGATGGCACTGATGATCAGAGGCCCAAGAGTTGGTAGTGGGGCTCTTGAGAGAAGTGGCAGTAGCTCAAAGCTATATATGCCTGTGCCTAGATCCCAAGGGTTCTTTCCACCAAGGGGCCCACAGTCACGAGGTCCTCCATATGTCCCCACACTTAGATCGGGGATAATGATGGAGGTGACTCCAGGAAATGGTAGAATGGCATACAAGGGCACCCTGGCTCATGTTTCTTTCCCACTGGGAAGCCCAAGGCACCCGATGGAAAATTGGCAGCAGAGGCCTCCTCTGCATTTGTCAACCAGTATTCAGGGCTTACCTTGCTCTTCTCATTGCTTCATGCCATCTCAACCGCCAGCATTCAATCCATTTCCTGTGATGCCTACTCCTTTTGCTTCTCCCCTGGGATTTGGCCCACCTCTGCTGCCATATTTTTTTCATTTTAAGACTCGAGCAATGCACCCTCCTCCATACTTAAACTAGAGGGGTTTTTATGAAGTAAAGGGGAATAAAAAGAGTTGGAGGATGAGCTCAAAGTAACTAATTTTTTTCCTCATGTATGAAATTCCCTACTATCTTACATTTTGTTTAGCACTAACTAAAGTGCCTTATGAGCTTAGAGATTTAATAAAGATTCCAAAATTTTGACTGTTGTATATGTTTTTCTTTAAATCCCAAGCCATAGATTTTGTTTTCTATATTTCAGTAAATTAGTGCAGATGTGTAACAGTGTTAACTATATACCTTACTTGAATCTTTACCACTGTTTGCTCTTGACTGCTACTTGAATCTGACTGTGGAAAGGAGCAACTGGGACCCTGTTAGGCCAAGTTAAGAGTTGGTAATTTCTGCATACCTAAAGATAGTTTGGCTGCTCAAATGAAGAGGAGTACTTTACAGTAAGTTTCCTAGAGGCTGGCCCAGAGCCACTGAGTTAGAAAATATGCAGGAACCATAGAATGAGATGTGTGGGAAAATGTATACTGATCATATCCAACTTAAAACCGCCCTCCAATTTGCCTGGGCAGAAATAAACATTTTCCAGTCAGGGAAAAGACTAATCAGGCTAAACAAGCATGAAATCGGGAAAGCGTGTTAGGGAAAGCCCTAGGGGAGAGATTCTATTTGAATTAGGATCTGCCCTTCAAGTTTTCAGTTTTGTTAAGACAGTAATATACATATGGTTTGATATGGAAAATTCTGAGGATAGCATTAGGGAAAGTCAGCACAAGAATTTTCATTCTTAGAATAAAAGACTGTTGCATGATTATTTAAATTGCAAATGCAAATATTTTATTGATCTGTAAGAATTTTATTGAGTACTTCTATATTTACTATAGCATCAATATTATAAAGATATATTTGAAAATATATCAAAGCATCCAGACAGCAAATTTGGCAAAATCAACTAACACTGATATAAGTACAGCATATAGAATATAAAAATGGCCATTGTGAACACTGCAATTTACTATACAGTTCAGGAATATATCTTCAAATCTAGTGGCACTGAATAAAATGACTAAATTGCAAATATTTCAAAGAAAACTTAAAATGAAGATGCCGCACATGCAGTTCTATATGTGATGTAGTAGCTAGAAGCTGGCATAAACTGCTGATCCAAATGACACCTATTAATAAGTAAAAAAATTAATATATATTTAATACTGACATTAGGTTCCTTGCTACTATACCCCTCCCAAGCTCAAGGATTCCTGGTGCTTCTTTTTCTCCCTTTATTTCATCATCGGTCACAATAAATGCACAGGCTGCTGTGTAATGGTGAACAGGAACATCTGCACAGAGCACAATGGCTTTCCCTCCTCTCTGTTTATGTCTTGAAGCTGGCAGAATTCCATCAGTTCACTGTGGCCAGGTCAGCGGGAATATTCTGCAAATTGTTTGACAGCTGCTCACTGTGAGGTAGCTTAGTCTCAGCATTCCAAACACTTATTGAATTTTCAGGCTTATTGAGCTGGAGACTTGGGCATGCTTATTGTCATAAAAATATTTTTGAGCCAGATGTTAAAAGATATTTTGACAAGAAATCAAGTTGTTTGTCGGAAAGCCAGTACTGCCTCTCCAGAGAGCTGCCAAAGACTGTGCTGAATGACAGCAGGCAGGGATCTCCTTTCCTTCTCAAAAGAAACACTCTGGATACGTGCTCAAAATGTGTCTATGTACAATTATAGCCATCCATGACAAATACACTGTAACAAGAAAGCACCGCAGAGCAGTCTGCTCTTTTTCAACTCTGTTCCCTCTCTGAACAGTCTTTATGTACTTATTATTTTCAGTACAATTTCTGAACAATGAATACATAGTAGGCATCAAAGAATAACTATCAGCAAAATGAGACATTGTGCTTTTATTTTTGCTTGTGCATTACAGGATAAATGTGTTTTCTTTAGTTTATTTAGAGCGTGGTGCTCACATAACAGGCTTCAGTGAATTCAACTGTCAAATAAGGCTGGGCTTCTGCTCTGTCATGCAAGGGAAATAAAAAAAAAATATTTGTTTTTGTTCATGGATTTTGTAAAGAATCCCGAGCCATTTTGTTATCACAATGAAAAAAAATTCAAGCAGATGAATTACCTTGAAATTGTAATTTCTAAATTACTGATTCCTTCTTAGTCAATATTAATCCTGTTGCAATATGAAAGGTACTCACAATGTAAGGCATTTAACTGCCTTGACTATGTACATTTACTTTCCATCTGGCTCTGTGATCGAGATATTTGTGAATGCAAATTTGAAAATAAGTACCTACAAAGTGAATCTTTCTTCTCATAATAATGAGAATGGGTTAAGTATTTCCCGTTCTAAGTTTTAATTACTGTCACAAAAAAGTTATGTTAACCTGCTAATTATAGCTCTCATTGTATGCTTAGTCATACACTGTGCCAGCCAAATTTTAATATCCTATATACTCTGAGAGCTTTACAGTACAACATTAAATGTCTCAAGTATTTACACTGTTAGCAACATCTATACCTTAGGCAAAACATGTATACATGTTTCTAATCAAAGCACATAAAATGACAGTATTAAATTCCAAATATTAAAAACATTAAGGCTTACTTGTACATTCTCTAAACTGGGATGCTGTTAAAATCATATCTCATTCTTCAGAAAATTAACATGAACAGTAAACAATTCAACTATTTTATATTTCTTGGAGTTTTATGTTTGATGAGATAGAAATAAACTTCATCCACTGTGGGTGGTTTCAGTTAGTAAACAAGTAGATGGTGATTATATATAGAGGACAGAATTCACTCAATAACTGTCATATTGTACCATAAAAATGGTGTTAGATTATTATTACTGAAAGATATTGGTTATTTAGGTTCTAAATACATTTGATTCTCATTAAAAATAAATTTTCATCAAGTAAAAGGCACTATGTTTTGTCATAGAGTAATTCCATAGCTATTCTAATAACTTGCATGACTACTTTAAGAGCCAGAACTGAAAGTACCAAAGAGAAAATTATGTTATGAAATTGACTTACATCACCAATTTGTCTCTCTACTTTTCTATGTTGGTACACCTTTTTATTTGTTGTTGTTTTCTGACAGGGCACAATGTAGCACAGGTTGAATTCAAATTTCTTATAATTCTGCACAGTGCTGAAATTACAACTCTGTGTTTCGTGCATTTCCCTCCTTTGTCTATAATAATGGGAATTATAGTATTATATTTTATACAAAATTACATAGTATTTATCAAATAAAGCTTAGACTTGAGAACTCAGATATATTAACTGACATATGAAAGCATAAACCTGTGCACATTAATGGGATTTCATATAGTTTTTTTGACATGGGCATATATTATATAATATATCAGAACATTACAAATGTTTTCTTCTACCATTTTGAGAAATGCTGTGCATAATTATAATCTATACCTAATCCACCATGCAAGAGATTGCCAAAATTGTTGTGCTATCACTTAGCACCCATTGAGTAAACATTTCCAAAGTAGCTTCACCCTGTTATAATACCCAGCCCCTGGAATTCATCATTCAGTTCTCTCAGCTTTAATTACACTAATTTATTTAGATCATGTTCGCAAGTAATATTATTTGTCTAGACCTGTCTTTTTCATATCATACATGCTAGTTTCTCCTATCTGCTAAAAATGGTCTTTTAATGTTTGTCCAACTGAATATTACTTTGTTCTGTATAATTACAATATTTCATTTGGGAACTATGTTGATAGATATTTAGTTTATTTTCATTTCTTGTCAAATGTGAAGAGTGCCCTAATCAACATAAAAGTGAAGATGTCTCTTCAATATACTGAATTCACTTATTTTTCATATACATGAAATTTGCAAGAATTCAGAATGATATAGGAATCTTGGATTAAAACTTTTGAAGAACTCCTCAAGTTGCTTTCCATAAAAATTGGACTAACATACAATCATTTTAACAATGCATAAGGGTTTTCCTTTTTCTACCATTATCAGATGCTTATTGTTTTTAAAACAGTCATTCTTATTGGGAAAAAATATCAGTTCCTTGAGGATTTGATTTTCCTTAATAATCAGTAATCTAAGCATTTTACCTGATGGCAATGTGTGTTTTCTGAAATGTTTTTAGACACTACTGGCTAATTTTACATTGATATTTTGTATTTGTGTTATTGATTTCTTTTGAAGTTCCTTACATATATTCTGGATACAGTCCTCTTATCACAGGCATTTTTTCAATAGTTTATTTCATTCTCCACAGTATCATTTCTCTGATTGTTTATTTTGTGGTGCTGACACTTATTTTGATTCAATTTCATTTCAGAGCTCAGTGTCCAAACTCCATTCATTATACTTGTACTGTAAATGCTCTATCCACTGAGCCATCTCCCTAACCTCCTATATGCTGCTATATTTCGGAAATAAAATTAAACCTTGTGTATTCTTACAGACATATGAAGACTTCATTACAACTCATAGACAATCAATGTACCATTTAATCATCATCTGGGAGACTTTCATTTGCAGTAGATGAAACTCAACACTGAGATCCATAACTGGCCAATGTGAAGATAATATGACACTTCAGAATATTCAGTCCTAAATGGAAAATATGTACCACATTCATTCCAACTCATGCTAAAAGATTATTACAGAAGAGAGGACCAAAAGAGCCTGAATCAGTAGAAGTGTAAAAAGAAACAGTGTCTTTTGGGCATAGTAGTGCAGCCGCACATATGAACTCAACATCATTTGAGACAGCATGCAAAAGAGAATGCTGGATTCCAGATGTTGGGTAGAATAATAGGGAGAAGCTACCTTGGAAATATTTAATCAGCTGGAACTAGATGTTAGCAGAACTCTTTTGGCAGTCTCTTGCATAGTGGATTAGTTATAGATTACAATTATGCACCACATTTCTCAACATGGCAGAAGAGTCTAAACTCTTAGTATAAATTTATCATGTTTCTGTGAAAGACCACTTATAAAAAAGAGTTGGACAACACAAATTACTGTTGATTTTTTAAATAAATAAATGAGTAAGTGAATAAACCATAAGTTGAAAAGATGACTCTACACTTAAGTGTTCTTGGTCTTGCAGAGAACTCTGATTTTGTTCTATATACACATATGTCAGCTGACAAACCTCTGTACCTCCAAGTCCAGGGTATTTGATGCTTTCCTCTAGCATTCATGGGTATAGAACTCACTCAGTACACATATACACATTCAGGAAAGAAACCAAGACACATAAAATTAGTATTTTTTTTCTTTACCTACTCACCCTCTAAATTATATACCATTTCTTTCTTTAGAAAACAAACAGGCAATCAAACAAAAACACAAACAAAAAGTAAACTAAGGAAAAAATATAAGAAATACATCCACACATTTTTAAAGGACACAAACTTTGGAGGTGTATTTAGAGGGGGTGTACTTAGGAAGACTTGGTGGTATAAATGTATATAATAAAAAGATGTATGAAACTCTTAACACGCTAATAAAAATGTAAAAGTAACTAAATGCTTGTGCACTGTAAATTTTCAGAAAAGTATAAACCAAAAGTAATTACTAAAAATTATTTTTCAATGTATCAATTTCACAAAAAGGAATCTAAGTAAAGTTTAGGTTAGTAAAAGTCATTTCACTATTGTTTTGTTTTAATGTGTAAGTATTTTATTGAAAAAAGTTTACTGTATTCTCAATAAAGAAAATACTTTTTCCCAAATAATGTAATATGTTCCCAGCAAATCCATCAATCCTAAATAAAGGGCTTAGAATGTACCATAGTGTTTGATAATGTAATTTACTGTGAAATATGTATTGGTAACTGGTTTCTTCTAACATTCACATTATAAAAATCTTTGGCATTCAGACCATGGTTATTGATGGATGGTGTTTTTGCATCTAAGTAAGGGAAAAACAGATGGAGAAAGACAGAAGATTAAAAATAGAGATGGGTGGAGACCCTGTCATTTAAGAACAGATGAAATGCTTCAAATTAGGAAACAGCTGCCAATTTGAATTGCTGTGGGAAAATAATACATTTGGATGTGGCAGAATGTAATCCAAAGATTTTGTGGCAATTTGGAAAACTGATGTGTCATGAATTAAGTGTTTCATGACAGAAAAGGACATGTGTAGAGAACACATATTTGACCGGGTAAGGATTAGATGATAAGAGAAACACTATCCAGCCTTCCTAAAAATGAATGTATCTCTGTTGCTTCATTCCTTCCTATAAACATCATCTTGCCTTAGATAGAAAGCAATATCATATTCCTTATGTGAAACTGGTAGGACTTATGACTTAAGTTTCATTAATCTCCTAAACTGTCCTTGGCAAACAAACATAATATCAAGTTTAGTTTCATTAATGAGATATGCACAGAATTGTATTCAAATGCGATCGCTTCTTCTTCAAATTCTTAAATATAACAAAGATTGAACAATTTCTTTATTTCAACTACAGTACTTTCTAGTGGGGTGAATGTATAATTATCAAATTTTGCCTTTCTTTCCTCCAATTAAATCTCAACTCTATAAAATAGAGTAGCTGACTTAAGTACATTTCAGACTGAAAGGACTATTCTATTATTTCCTCAGTAAGACATTTATATACTTTTGATATAGTATTAATCCCCAGTGGTACAAAATGGATGCTAGTCATGTACAATATGCTAATAGAATACCAAGTTTAATAAACTAAATAAAAGATTATTTATAGACAAAATTTGTAATTATATTATTAATCAGTCACATTTGTAGAAAGTGATTAATTTTAATTTATGTTTCCTTCAGAACAGAGAAGGCCTTCCAAAAATATCAACCAAATATGGCATGTCAAGCTTTAATAAAACTAGGCATCTCCCCTCATACTAAGGTTGGACCAGGCAACACTGTATGAAGAAAAGTGTCCCATGAGCAAGCAAAATGTTCAGAGACAACCCTCATTCCCGCTATTAGGAGTCCAACATATCCCCAAACTAAACAACCACAGCATGAGGACATAGCACAGACCCATGAAGGCTCCATGATTGGCAATTCAGTCTCTGTAAAATCCTATGAGCCCTGCTTAGTTGATTCTGTGGAACTTATTTATCTTGTGTCCTTGATCCTACTGGTTCCTACAATATCTGTCCCCATTGCATTGTACACCCTAAGATCTGCCTATTTTAACTAAAAGATAGAATATATATCATCAACAATAAGTATATTTTAAAAATCTCTTCCATATTTACAAGATTTATTATTGTTAACTGCAGGTCTTTTCATAATCCAATTTTAACTTTTTTTATTTTTTTAAATTTGGAATAAGTTGACATGGTTGTCCTCAAAAGAATAAACTGAATAGTATATCATTTCAAATTATAAAAATCTATTTCATCTTCATTTCATTAAAATAAACATTTAAATAAAGGATGGGGCAATTCTACATCTTTCTATATTTCACTCAACAATTTTACATTAACTAAATGACTAGTAGTTTAGACGATGAAGTGCTGCTAACAATACCTATTTGGAAAACGTAAGAAATTATTCATATTTGGCTCTTAGACTCAGCTGAATCAAACAAATGCATATAGCACAGTTTAATATAGGGAACTTTGACATTTAAAAATTATAGTTATTTAATATCAGTTTTAGAAAACATATCTTGTCATATATAATGGGCCTAAACTTAGTGCTACAGCATATTAAATTTTAATAGACATCCATAGAAGTGAGTGAGTTACTAAAAGAAAATCATTCTGTCAGTAACTGAGGATACATACTTTATATAAACATGATTATTTCAATCATGTCTGTTAATCTAGTAGGTACTTGATTTCTTAACAATTTTTTGAAGATTTAATAACATGATGAATATAATGTTTGGACTCCAGTCATTTCAAAGTTTTATGACATCATATTACAGATATTACTATTGTGGAGAGAACACCAAAATATATGTAAATATTAATACAAATGTTCCCAGTAGTACAAGAAGGTAATATTGAAAAATATTTTTGTACTCATTTCATTATAATACAATCAGAAACTATATAAAACCATGCTAAAATAAGATGATGTTTGTGTCAAAAATATGCAAAGTATTTAAGGGTTTCAGCATTATTATTATTATTATTATTATTATCATCCCAACTGAAGTTTCCCCTCCCTCATCTCCTCCCACAGCCTCTAGTCGTCACTGTCCCATCATTCACTCCTCTATTTTCTTCAGAAATGGTTCGGCCTCCCATGTCTTTCAACCAACCATGGCATATCAAGTTGCAGTAAGATTGGGCATCTCCTCTTCTTTTAAAGATATATGAAACAACCCTATAGGAGGAAAGGATCCCAAAATCAGGCAACAAAATCAGGAGTCATACAAGAAGACCAGGCTACACAACTATAATATATATGCAGAGGGACTAGGTCACTCCTACACTTCTCCTTAGTTATCTGTTCATTCTCTGTGTGCCACTTTGTTCCCAGGTTAGATAATTCTGGGGATTTTCTTGTGATGTCATTGGCTTCTCTGGATTCAACAATACTTCCTCTGTCTTCAGCAGAATTCCCAGAGTTCTCCCTAATGTTTGGCTATGAACCTTTGCATCAGTTTCCATCAGTTGCTAGGTGAAGCATCTATGATTGATAATTGCTCTAGGCAACAATCCATGAGTATTGCAAAATATCATTATTAATCATTTCACTAACTTTTTTTCCCAGTCATGTTTGGTTCTATCCCAGGTCTCTGGGTTACCCAGCCTCTGGTTCCTGGCTATCTAGGCCTTGTCAGGGGATTTAATCCCTCTGATGGTATGGGTCGGCAAGATGGAGCAGTCATTGGTTGATCACTCCTAAAATTTCTGTGCTATCTTTACTAAAGAACATTTTGTGGGCATGAAAATTGTAGATCAAAGACTTTGTAGCTGGGTTGGTGAAACAGTTGCTCCACTGGAAGTCTTTCCTGGTTATAGGAGATGGCCATTTTCGGGTCTGCATTCCACATTGCTAGGAATCTTAGCTTGGGGCAATTTACAGGTTCCTGGGAGTTTCCATTGCACTAGGTTTCTAGCTTGTCCAAGGGCCAGCTACTCGTCTCCTTTTTTGATATATCAATTTCGTTTAATTAATTAGTTTCTTAATTTCTTTTACATCCTGACCATAATTTTCCCTCCTTACTCTCCTCCAATTTCTTCCTGCCCACTTTTCCTGGGATCCCTCTCAATCCACTCCTCCTCTGTTCCTGTTCAAAAAAGGGCAGGCCTTCCATGGTTATCAACAAAGCATAGCATTATCAAGTTGCAGTAATACTAAACATTTTCCCTTGTATTTCGGGTGGGCAAGGCAGCCCAGTGTGAGGAATAGTTTCTTAGGAGCCAGCCAAAGCATTAGTGACAGCACCTGCTCTCACTGTTAGAAGTCCCACAAAGAAAATAGGCTACTAAACTGGCACATACATGTAGAGGGCTTAGGCAGGTCCCATGCAGGATCACTGAGTCAGCTTTCTTCATTCATTAAGAATTAAAATGAATTCATTTTAATGTGACAAATTTGCTTTTAGAAAACAAAACTGATTTATGAAGAGATATCACTGTAAATAAGGATCAGGATAAACAAATAGGCCGAATAGATGTTTATTCAGGGAGAAATAACATACAACCTAGAAAGATGGACACCAGGAAATTCAACGCGATCCTCTCCTGTCCGAGTCACGCCAGAAAGAAAGCACCTTTCCTGCCCCCTCCGACCTCCTTCCACAGGTCACTTCCGCCCTTCTCCACCCCCCCAATGGGTGTGGTCAGTGCCAGAGAAGGACTATCTCACTACAAAGAGAATTTTCAATAAACAAAAATTTCCAATAAATATGTAAAAAGGAAAAATAAATACATTCATGTGGCCAATATTTTCTCATATCATCATTACATGATTTGGGATATGTGGTTGTACTAAAAAACTGAACATTTATTGAGAAAATTTTACAATATTAAGCAAATTATTTTAAATTTCAGTTTTATTTCATCGAAGAACAAGAATCATATGTATTGGAGATTATGCTGGGTAAGTGATAATGGATATAGCCAAATTTCATCTACAATATGTTAATGGATATAGACAAAGGTTTACCTACAATATGTTAAACTTACCTTGCAATATACTAGTAAAAGTAGCAAAAGATGACTAGAAATGAATGTTCTGAAACAGACAATATCTAGTTAAAATTTGTGTACACTAAAATAAACAGCAAAGGAATAATTGACACTACAATTTTAAGAATGAAAAAATTAGATTTTACTTATTTTATGTAAATTTGACAAGAAACATTATTCAGAAACAAAGTGATAGTTCTGATCAGATATACAAAAGAGGGTTACTTAAGTTAAAATACTCAAAGACATCTCTTAAGGTTTTAAGCTTCTTTCAGTGGCATCTAAAAGGAGAAGGATTAGATTGCTAAGGGTGGCGTATGAGTAGCATTGTTTTAAATGATGAACTTGGTTTTTAAAGCTTTCCTTAATTGTGCATCATATTTGCCATGATACATGAGATTTAAACTCATATATTTACATAATTATTCATAGGCATACAATGAACAAATATGGGCTTTCCCCTAAAAATGCACTCAGATGGTACAGTTTGTCTTACTGTGCATGCATCCAAAACTAGTTTAGGCTTCATTACCCCTTTCTTCAAAGCCCTATATGTTTTATGATGTTTTGAAAGAAAGTGGGGCATCATCATAGGGTTGTCCAGGAGGATCCAGGATCCACTCACTGCACTGTTTATAGTGGGTTGTACACAGTACTTCTTGTAGGTGAGGGCTGTTTTTTATAATGTGCACTGTTAGCAAAGAGGAGTGTGTGTAGCTCATAAGGAGTGGCCCAGATTGCTATATTTTCCGTGCTCCTGACTGCCAGAGCTTGAGTGGAACCTTTCCCCAGTGTGTTCATCCATTTTATGGTGAGAGGGAATGCTTGACCATTCTCTCTCTCCATATAAGGAAGTAGCCACACCATCTCTTATGAAGTGTCTCTTCACCTCCTTTAGAAGTTCATTAGTTGCTACCCCTTAATAACTTTTATGTTAGCATTTCCCAGTGAACATGAGTAAAGTGACTTTTTCTTATAGGAAGCTGACTGCCAAAGAGCTCCAACTCTTGATTTTCTTCTCTGCATTCACTGACTTGTGAGGTGCCTTTGTTTGTTTTATAATTTCATGGAATTTCATACAATATACAATATATCCAACCCATAGTTTTACCTCCTCAGATGTTTCCCACCTCCCAAAAATGACACAATGAAAACTCAGCTGGCTTCTCGATAAATGAAAATAGAGTTTTAAACAAGGCAATGTACTTCAGCTTTCTTTTGTTTTTGCTTACATTCATTTGTTTTATAATTAATATGCTTTTATGATAGAAATTAAGAGTCTTGATCAAAGGAAGATTATATTTAATTTCTAACACACCTTTGAAGTTTGTATTTCAGTTATTTAAAATAGAAATTTCATGAAATAATAGAAAATGATGCTGTAATTTATGCTCATAATTATGACTGAATTAACACCCAAAGAAAGAAAATGAATAGAGAAAAATAAGGCACATTCAAAATAGTCACAGTAATCTCCATTAAGGGGTTTAGTTTGAGCTAAGGAACAACATATCATTGCAACATTGTGTTCCTTGGTGTTTGGCAAAATGAGTCCATATGTGCATGCTGTTACTCAAGGCTTGATACCTGGATGCACATTTGCTTTCATAAGACATTTATAATAAATCACTTGGGCATGCACTGGGAAGGCTAGGAATAAAAGTATAGGATTCTTTCTTCTACCATGGTTTAAGTTAGCAAAGAGTCAAATACAAAGAGGTCAAATGAAGCAGCATGATGCAGTTCAGTTTTAAAACCTTTAAATACACAGTTCCTTCTCAACTTCACAATTCTCAATTTTCCATTGCACTATAATTGTCCTGGACGTTTAATACTGCCAACCCAGACCAGCATATGTTATCTATAGCCAGAAAAATTCAAGAGGCATGTAGATGAATCATATTTCTGATATCAGTGGAAATAAAGACCATAGGATTATCACAATGTTGAGTTTAATATCTTCCCCCCTTCTGTTGTTTCTTAGTAATTGTAAGCAATAAGAAAACAGAAGATGAACATAAAAAAGAGTGACATGGATATTTTGAAATTACATATAATTTAACCTGTGTTGCAAAACTCTTATGATAAGTTTTCCCTAAGTTATTGTGAGGCTTGTACTTGAAATATACTCTCAATAGCAGACAAACAAAATGTTTGCTGCACTATCAGTACCCTGGATGCCTAGCCAAATATTTGCAAGTTAGAATGCAAATTCTTTCTGTATTCCGTGTGTAAGCATTATAGCAGAGGAAGAAAACTTACTGATTTATCTTCTCAGCATAGATTGTTTTTTCTTCTAATTTGTCCAGAGAAGCAATAGATGCTAATTGTGGACCAGGTTAATAACAAATAGTTTCCAGCACCTTAATATTTGATAAGACAAGAATATTGGTTAAAAAAATAATGCCAGTATAAACCACATTTTCAGTGTTGATTGAATTAAAACATAATTACCATTTGACATGCCTAGCAAATGATCAAAAAACAGTAGGCTCTCAACTGTAAATTACTTGCTTGAAAGCAACCATTTGACATGGAAAGTGGATTCACATGGAAAAGTAAAATAAAATTATTACTGACAAGAAGCAGTTGCTTTAAAAGCATTTCAATGAAGGAAAATCCCTTGAAGCTTCACTGTTGCACTGTGATTTGAACATTTCTAATGGACACATTATAAAAGCATGGTGAGAACCTCGAAAGCCAAGCACTAGGAAACATTTTAAATATATTGTGAATATGACTGCTATGACTTGAAGCTCTGAAATATAAGAAATAATAACATAAATTCATGATAAACATGGAATATAGTAAGTTTACAGATGTAACAATGGTTACAAATCACTATAGTATTTACCATTTACAGAGTATCATGACTAGCAGATATAAATAAATTGACTTATTTCGCATTAACAAAATAATACTCCTTTCCAAATATTTTTAATATACTTTGCGTTTCACTTTTTGTGTTTTCTTCTATAATCTCTAGGAGTGAGAAAGCACTGACTAATTTTATGGCAAATCTACAAATCACTCAGCTGTATTCACATTTCTAATGAAGGAAATTATTTAATTCTTTCTTAGATGGCAACATTTTGTTTTACATATGGAAGGAAATGATGTATGATTAACACTTTATATGGCATTAAAAATAGTGTTACTATATTACTTTTTATTATTTTCATTAGTCTTCTAAGTGATTTAATAAAAAAGTAACCATAATGTCACTGTGGATGATTATTTTAATACTAAACACAGAATATATTCACTTTAATTGCATTCTGCATCAATACAATATTTTCATCTTATTTTTTAAATGATATTCCTTTTCCTTGTATCTAGAACTATGGTAACATAGATTTGTACAGTATTTCTTTGCATGAAAGAACTTCAACTTTTAGTCTAGCCTGTCCTCCTACTGAAGAAAGGGGTGAAAAGTTAAATATATTGCCTTGTTAATGAACCATGAGTCAGATATACAACCATGGATTATTATATTTTCAAATAAAATGATGGATGAATCTGATAAAGCATTTAAAGTGAAAAATAAATTATTTTAGAAGTTCAGAAGATATACTAAATTCTGGTTACTTGTAGAGGAAAATAGTTATATGAAGAGAAGTTATATTATAATTTGCAATATATTTATTTTTATAAAATTCTATTTTCTTTAGGCATGTGTAGAATATTCCTGGCATTTCTTAAATTTTAAATGTGTTTTATATTTTATTATAGATTTTTATGATAGCTGTATTAATGGAAGAACTGAAAGTTCAAACAGAGAAAAACTCTGTAGAGCAAGTAGACTGTCACACCAAACGAGGTAGGAGGGGGCCAGAAGCTTACTACAGAAAGACTTTGGACAAATGCCATCAGGATTATATTCTCAGTGCAATTTCAATGGTATCTTTGGTATCTGACTCATTTTTTTATATGTAGAATTATACTTACACTGGTACTAATTTTGGGCTCACCACATGCACCTCACAGAAGCAAGAGTCTACAGTGCTAAAGTAGTGAGGTTCTTTGAAACAAAATATTATTTACTACTAAAGGGAATTAATAAATATTATTTCACAACTGGATCTAAATGTATATATTAATACTTTAGAATATTAATAAGTTAGTTGACTAGCATTCTTGTACCTATACATACATTAAAGATCAAGTGTTTGTTTCCTTCTAAAACATATCATACACACACAATAAATAAACTAAATTCAGGAAACTCTGGAGTCAGAATCTAAATCCATAGTGTCTCCACAGTACACACCCCATTCCTTTTTCATAAGTGAACAACTACCAGTACAGTGTTCCTTCCATTATAATCATTGTGAATTTAAGCCTCCTTTCATTTCAAGATGCTGGAAAGAAAGATTTTCCCTTGTCATGACATATGTACTTGTTTCTTCCAAACTGAACAAAGAAACAGATAAACATTTCTTTCATCAAAAGTTGTTTCTCTTCTCATTTAAATCCATTATTACAATATGTGCTTCTTTAAAATATGTTTAAATTAAGAAAGTAACAACTACTTTCCTTCTGTTAAATCATGAATTTTAAAAAAGGTCTTGGAAACAAGGGACTACAGAAAATAAAGATGTTCTTCAATGCAGAATCCTAATGAATTCTAATTGAGACCTTCCTTCCTCATTCAGAATCATGAGTGCCTAGCATTTATTCAACTATAAATGTGCTCAATTGTACAAAGTATTTTCCTCATAAATAAGCACAGAAATGTATTGCCCAAAGCTGGTACTAGAAACTTAACTAACTACTTGAGGTTAGTAAGATTATGTATATTAGTAATGAACCTAAAGTTGCTTTCTTAAGCCAGTATTATAAATAAATAAATAAATACTTATCAGTTTATCCACAAGTAAGTTTAGCTCTCAATTCTCATTAAAAAATAAATAATAAAACCTTTGCAACATGTGGAGACCACTACAGAAAGTGAAGAGAGTGATTGACCATGGATATCCAGCTATAACAGATATAGCCATAACACAGGTTTTCCACCCAAGGCTCAAGAGATATCAGATAATGTGGGTACAAACATTGAAAGAGCCACAGAAAGAGAGAGAGGGCTATATTTGTGACCGTTACGTAAGAGGAAATCATAACAATGATACTGTAACAATATAGTATCCTAAACAAGACCTAACCAATGATAACACCAATATACATGCAGGTAAATCTTATTGGCCCTAAATCTACACAATGAAATACAGTTAAATAAGGAATGATAATAGAGGGAGTATTGCGTAGGGATGAACCTTCAAATAGGTTATTGAATTCAAATGGTGAACCGTGAAAACATGTATACACAACCATAAGCAGATTTAATAATGATCAATGAGAATGAAACTAGAAATAGAGACAGTTATTGTGGGGGCATTTGCTGTACTGCAGGAAAAGGTTATGTGAGGTATTTGAAGTGGAAAGGGAATGGAGTAAATGATGCCATTGTGTTTTAATTAAAATTTTTACTAATATTCATTAATTATTTCCCACTCCCTTCTTTCCCCCCTCTCTCCTTCCCCAGTCACTCTTGCATCTCACACACCCCGCACTCCACTGGTAGGGTGATGCTTTCCAGGAGGGGTCAGCTAAAACTATCAAGTCATTTGGAGTAGGAACTAGGACTTCTCTCCTGTCTCTAGGTTAAGGGAGTATCATTCCATGGGGGAATGTGTTCAAAAGTCCTTTGCCACAACAGAGATACATACTGGTTCCACTGTCAAAGGTTCCTAAGACTTCCCAGGCCTTATAAATGAGACCCATGTTCAGGGGGTCCGAGTCAGTCCAAAGCTGGTTTCCCAGCTATCAGTTGGAGGGCGTGTTAGCTCCTCCTTGTTCAGGTCAGCTGTCTCTGTGGATTTCTGTAGTCTGGACTTGTCCTCCCTCTTTTGCATCTGGATTCCTGTTTTCTTGCATTTAGTTTATCCACCAATATTCTTAATGTGGTCATTATTATCCTGATTTCCCCAGCAAGATTCCTCAGATGATCCCTGATTAAAGGATTTTGTTTGTTTGCTTATTAATGAAGGAACAAGAGATTTTAGATACAACTTGTATCCTGTACTGGGTAAGAGTACACGTTTTAGAGTAAGAGTCATCTATATTCTAGTATTACCCCAACAAAAGAGTAAGATATAAATCTATTAGACACTGACTCTCATGACTGTGAGGATACTTTTTTTAACTTTTTATACATACACACACAAACACACACACACACACAGATTATATATATATGATATATATATATATATATATATATATATATATATATATATATATATATATAACATATCAATACCAGTTCCCTCTCCCTCCATCTTCCCCTCTCTCCAACCATCTCAGGCCCCCTAACACCCTCCTCTCCCATCTCCCCCCACTCCACATTTAGAGTGATGTCCTACAGGAGAGGTCATCTAAATCTGTCAAGTCATTTGGAGCAGAGACTAGGACTTCTCTCCTGTCTCTAGGTGGTTAAGGGAGTATCCCTCCATGGAGGATGTGCCCACAAAGTCCTTTTGTGCACTAGGAATACATCCTGGCTCCACTGTCTGAGGTCCCTTAGACTGCTCAGACCTTCTAGCTGAGACCTATGTTCAGGAGGTCTGAGTCAGTCACATGCTGGATTCCCAGCTATCAGTCTGGGGGCCTGTTAGATCCTCCTTGTTCAGGTCAGCTGTCTCTATGTGTTTCTGCAACCTGGTCTTGTCCTTCCTTTCTGAATATGGATTCTAGTTCAGCTCAGTGTTTACTTGTGGGTGTCTGCTTCTATTTCCATCAGCTACTAGATGAGGTCTCCATGATGGTGCATAAGATAGTCATTGATGTCATTATCAGGGAAAGGCATTTATGGTAGCCTCTCCACTATTGCTCTAATTGTTAGTTGGTGGCAGTCTTGTAGGTCTCTGGACATTTCTCTAGGTTCAGTTTTCTCTTCAAACCTATAATGGTTCCCTCTTTTATGCTCTCTCTCCCTCTCTCTCTCTCTCTTCTCTCTTTCTCTCTCTCTGTCTCTCTTCTTTTATTTTCCTCCCCTGACTCAATCTTCCTAGTCCCACATGCTTTTCTCTCCTTCCCATTTCTTTCTCCTAGTTCCCTCTCCACTTACTACTCCCCACTCCACATGTGCTCTGGAGAACTTCTCCCTTCCACCTTCTGTGAGGGACCTTATATGAATCTCTTACAATGCTCCTTGTATGCTAGTTTCTCTGGCGGTGTGAATTATACACTGTTGATCCTTTGCTCTAAGTCAAAAATCCATATATGAGCGAGAACATACCATGTTCCTCTTTTTGTGACTGGGTTACCTCATTCAGGATGGTTTCTTCAAGTTCCATCCACTTGCATGCAAATTTCAAGATTTCATTTTTTTTCTCAGAGTAGTATTCCATTGTGTACATGTGCCACATCTTTATCCATTCTTCTGTTGAGGGGCATCTAGGTTGTTTCCAGGTTCTTGCTATTACAAATAATGCTGCCATGAACATAGTTGAGACCATGTCTTTATTGCATGGATGTGGATCATTTGGGTATATGCCTAAGAGGGGGATTGCTGGGTCCTGTGGTAGACTAATTCCCATTTTCCTGAGGAAACAACACACTGATGTCTAAAATGGCTGTATGAGTTTGCACTCCTGCCAGCAGTGTAGGAGTGTTCCCCTTTCTCCACATCCTCTCCAGTACAAGTTGTCATTGGTGTTTCTAATTTTAGCCATTCTGGCAGAAGTAAGATGGCATCTCCAAGTTGTTTTGATTTGCATGTCCCTGATAGCGAATGATGTTGAGCACTTTCTTAAGTGCCTTTCATCCTTTTGATTTCCTGTATTGAGAGTTCTCTATTCAGGTCTGTACCCCATTTTTAATAGGGTTATTTGGTGTTTTGTTGACAACTTTCTTGAGTTCTTTGTATATTTTGGAGATCAGCCCTTTGTCAGATGTCAGATTTGTGAAAATATTTTCCCAGTATGTGGGCTGACATTTGGTCTTGTCCACTGTGTCCTTTGCCTTACAGAAGCTTCTAAGTTTGAGGAGGTCCCATTTATTAATTTTTGATCTCAGTGTCTGTGCTCCTGGAGTTATGTTCTGGATATGGTCTCCTATACCAATTTATTCAAGGGTACCTCCTACTTTCTCTTCTAAGAGGTTCAGTGTGGCTAGATTTATGTTGAGGTCTTTGATCAATTTGGACTTGAGTTTTCTGCATGACAATAGACATGGTTCTATCTGCAGACTTCTACACACCATCATCCAATTGTGCTAGCACCATTTGTTGAAGATGCTTTCCTCCCCACGTTTTATTCTTTTAGCTGTGTTGTAAAAATCAGGTGTTCATAGGTGTATTGGTTTATATCAGGATTTTTGATTTGATTCCATTGATGTCCCTGTCTATTTTTGTGCCAATACTAGAACTATAGCTCTGTAGTAGAGCTTAAAGTCAGGGATGGTGATGCCTTCTGAAGTTCTTTTATTGTACATGGTTGTTTTGACTATCCTGGGTCTTTTGTTTTTCCATATAAAGTTGATTATTATCCTTTCAAGGTCAGTGAAGAATTGTGGTGGGATTTTATTGGGGATTGCATTGAATCTGTAGATTGCTTTTGGCAAGATTGCCATTTTTACTATTTTTATCCTACCTATCCAAGAATTTGGGTGATCTTTCCACTTTCTGTTATCTTCTTTAATTTCTTTCTATAGAGCCACAAAGTTATTATTGTATAGGTTTTTGACCTGTTTGGTAAGGGTTACACCAAGATACTTTGTGTTGTTTTTGCCTATTGTAAAGGGTGATGTTTCTCTGATTTCTTTCCCAGCCTCTTTGTCATCTGAATAAATTAGGGCTAGCGCTTTCTTTTTTGAGTTTATTTTGTATCCTGCTGGATTGCTGAAGGTGTTTATCAGCTGTAGGATTTCCCTGGTAGAGTTTATAGGGTCGCTTATGTAAACTATCATATCATCTGCAAATAGAGACAGTTTGACTTCTTCCTTTCCAATGTGGATCCCCTTGATTTCCTTTTGTTGTCTTATAGCTTGAGCTAGAACTTCAAGCACAAAATTGAAGAGATATGGAAAGAGGGATCAGCCTTATCTTGTTCCTGATTTTAGAGGCATCGTCTTAAGCTTCTCTCCATTCAGTTTGATGTTGGCTGTTGCTTTGCTGTATATTGCTCTTATTATGTTTAGGTATGTTACTGTTATTCCTGATCTCTCCAAGACCTTTATCATGAAAGGGTGTTGAATTTTGTTGAATGATTTTTCAGCATCTAGGGAGATGATCATATGGTTTTTCTTTTTCAGTTTTTTTATATGTTGAATTACATTGATAGATTTTCATAGGTTAAACCATCCCTGCAATCCAGGAATGAAGCCTACTTGGTCATGTTGGATGATTTCTCTTATTTATTCTTGGATTCGGTTTGTCAGTATTTTATTGAGTATTTTTGCATCGATGTTCATCAGGGATATTTGTCCGCAGTTTTCTTTCTTAGTTGTGTCTTTGTGAGGCTTGGGTACCAAGGTTATTGTTGCCTCGTAGAAAGAGTTTGGTAATGAACCTTGTGTTTCTATTGTGTGGAAAAAGTTGAGGGTATTAGTTCTTCCTGGAATTTCTGGTAGAATTCTGCACTGAAGACATCTGGCCCTGTGTTTTTTTGTTTGGAAGGCTTTCGATGACTGACTGCTTCTATTTCATTCCGGGTTATAGGTCTATTTAAGTTGTTTGTCTCTTCTTGATTTAATTTTGGTAAGTTATAGTTATCCATAAAATTATCCATTTCCTTTGAATTTTCAAATTTTGTGGAATACATGTTTTCATAGTATGACTTAAAAATTGTCTGTTTTTCCTCTGTGTCTGTTGTTATGTTCCCCTTTTCTTTTCCTACTTTTATTAATTTGCATGTTCTCTCTCTGCTTTTTCGTTAAGTAGGATAGAGGTTTGTCTATCTTGTTGATTGTCTCAAAAAACAAAAAACAAATAAACACAAAAAAACCCAACTCTTTGTTGCATTGCTTTTTTGTAATGTTTTTCTGGTTTCCCTTTTGTTAATTTTAGCCCTCAAATTGATTATATCCTGGCAACTACTCCTCTGGGGTGAGTTTGCTTCCTTTTGTTCTAAGGCTTTCAGTTGTGCTGTTAATTCTCTAATGTGACTATCACCTGATTTCTTCATATGGGCACTTAGTGCAAAGAAATTCCCTTGTAACACTGCTTTCAAGGTGTCCAATAAGTTCAGGTATGTTGTGTATTCATTCTCGTTGTATTTTAGAAAGTCCTTAAATTCTTTCTTTATTTCCTCTTTGACCCAGATGTGATGCTATTGCATATTGTTCAGTTTCCATGAGTTTGTAGGTTTTCTGCATTTGTGTTGTTAAAGTCCAATTTTAAAGCATGATTGTCTGATAAGATACAGAGGACTATTGCAATTCTCTTGTATCTGTTGAGGTTTGTTATGCCATGTAATATGTGGTCGATTTTAGAGAAGGTTCCATGTGGAGCAGAGAAGAAGCTATATTCTTTTGTGTGTGGATTGAATGTTCTATAGATGTCTGGTAAACCCAGTTGAGACATAATTTCTGTTAGTTCTCTTGTTACTTTGTCGAGTTTCTGATTAGTGGTCCTGTCTACTGGAGAGAGTGGTGTGTTGAAGTCTCCCACTATAAGTGTTTGAGGTTTTATGTGAGGTTTGAGCTTTAGTAATGTTTCTTTTACGAATGTGGGTGCCTTTATAATAGGGGCATAGAAGTTCATAACTGAGACTTTGTGTTGATGGATTTCTCCTGCGATGAATGTGAAATGACTGTCTTCATCTCTTTGGATTAATTTTAGTTTGAAGTCTAACTAGTTAGATATTAGGATAGCAACACCTCTTTAGCAGAGGCCCTGCCATGGGGGTCAAGGATCTTGCTTGCAGGAACTCAGAATGGTCAAGCAGAGATAGGTGGAGCTCTGGGAGGGGCCCAGAGCTCCAGTAGAGGACAAGCAGTGGGGGTAGGAGGCCAGGCAGGTGGAAATTACGGGTGGTCCTACGTGGATAGGAAGGTCTAGTGTGCTCAGAGCTGCTCCGGGAAGTTCCCCGAAAGTGTCTGGATTGTTGGTTCCACCCTCTGTCCCAGTGCTCAACCAGATTGGTTGGACAGTGGGCAAAGTAGGGCACAGGGTAGGGGGAGGGCAGGCTCTCGTTGGGGTTGGGTGGTGGTGTATCAGAGCTCCAAGAACAATCTTAATGAGAACAGGACACAGGGGAAGAGAGATCAGGGCCAACCCAGGGAATTCCCAGGGGAAGGATGTAGGGGAGAGTCCACCCAAATTGTTCCCAGACTCACCAATAGCCAAGGCCTGGTGATGGGGGCCCAGCTAGTATTTTTATCTTTACTAAATGATGCAAAACTTTAAATTCATGGGCAGCTGAGCAGAATGTTGTTACTCAATGCATCTCTAAGCATTGATGTATTATTTTAGTTCTTTAAATATGAATTTATTTAGAACCAATAGGTATAGCTCATCTTTATGTGACATTTTGACAGGCTAATGCTTAATATGTGTTTTTTTTTTCAAAAAAAAAAAAAAAACCAGACATATTTGGTCATGTGAAATTATTCTAAGAAATGTTTTTTTTTTCCTAAAAGAGCTAAAAAGTAATTTATTACAATCAAGAAGGAGAATTTGCACTTAGCAAAATTTCCCCAAAGTATCTAATGGCTCTATTGATTTTTAAATAGATATATGGTAACTTCTCAAAAGTTAATATTTTTAGTATAAATGTCTTAAAGCCACTATAGTGGTTAATGTCTATATAGACAAATATTAAAGACTTGACCTTCCATGGGTTTCCATTTGCTTTATTCTGTCTTCATAAACAGTTTTTAAGTAAAACGTGTTCCCAAGTGTCATTCTGTATGACAGCTGAAATGGGGATCTAATTTCCAGTGTCTACTTTTGTTCCCTGTGGTGTAATTTACACTAAGCTATTCACAGAATGCTCTAGCTCCTGTTCTGGTTGCAGAATTAACACCTCTAGATACTCCAATCATTACAGAGTTTTTCCTCCCCTTGGCCCTATTTTTGTAGTCATTTCCCTTTACCAAGCATGTTGGAAAATACTGACCTCATCAGAAGAAAATCTTTCTTTAGTTAAGAGAACTTATTTGGAACTGAGAAGTCAACTCCCTTGAATTCTCCACTTACGTTCTTTCATGGATATCCCCAGGAACTTTCCACCTTTTCTTTGTGATTCTGTATACAAAATTAGCTTTGTGCAACAACACACAACTTTCTTTTTTTTCACTTAAAATACAATTTTTAAATAAAATATATATGATTATGATTGCTCTCCTCTTCTACTTCCAGTTCCATCCATTATTTTAAAAATCTGGATTTATTAATAAATATAAAACATCAGACTTAGAAAGAAACCCCATAATCCTGTAAATAAAGCCTTTCTTGTGACTAACTGCTATTGTTTACCTTTTCTTTTTTGTTATAAAGCTATTGGTCATTTGCTTGGGCTACTTATTGGCTAGCTCTGTCTTAATTAGTAACCCATTTCTATCAACCCAGGTATTATCACAAGGCTATGGCTTACACGGTTATGCCCAGTGTGGTGTTACTCATCTGGCAGCTTACATGGTGACTGACTCTGATTATCTGTCCCAGAATCCTTCTCCTGTCCTAGTCCTACCTTTCTTGTTTCCCTATTTGCCAACAGTGCTTTATTGATCAACCAATAAAAGTAACATATATACAGAAGACACCCCCCATTATCTCTTTTCTGTCTAAATAAAAAAAAGTTTTTAACTTTAATATAGTCGAATTATATATAACGAAACAGTTGTCAAGAACTGTTGCAATATTTAGTCCATTCACATTTAGCAAGATGTTTCATCCTTTGTCCTATCTTTGTGAGTCTAAAGTCTTATATGTACCTTACCTTTTATCCTTACTATAACCTTAACTATCTGTCTTCAGCTCCATCAAAGACCACAGGATAGTATATAAACTCTACAATTGGCCGAGACATCTTGATGCCTGATCAGTCATCCCAAGTTCTTCACAATGTGTCTGACACACTTCTCAGCAAAGCATGAAATTTTAAACTATATGCCCCTGTATTGGTAGTTTGTCAGTCATTTTTCTCTGTATCCTGCAGACTCTTTCATGAATCAAGAACCCCTCAGTACTGTCTTGTTTTTTTTCAAATTCAGCAATCACTTTCCTGTGTGTCCTACATGTTCATTCTGTCAAACAGTTCAGGCAAGATCGGTTTCTTGCCCAAATGGCTAGTATCACCATATTGAAAGTAAACTCCCTAATGGGTTTCTCCATTGCCCATCTTTCTCTCAGATATAATTGGGGTTGCCAGGAGTAGTTGTGTTTCACTGTCATGAAAATCCCTAAACCATTTTAAATGCCATATTCTGTAGGTCTTTGAAAGTTTTGAAGAATGCCTATCCAATTGAAATATATCACTTTATGTCTAAAAAAAAAAAACCTAACTATGCTAACTATAAGTTTTGACTATTATACATGACTATCTATAATCCTTATTTAATTATGTATTACATTTTCAAATGAGTTATGTAAGCATAATAATTCCTAAACAAGAGGAGAAATATACATATCAAAAAATTGACCTGTAATTTGTATCAATGTCTGAAAAAATATTCCAATACAAAGTATTTATTTTTATATAAAAATCCCCCTTTTTGCCCTTTGAAAAGAGATTGGTTGTGATACTTAACCATTTATAACCAATGCCATTTAAAGGAAAACAAACAATTATAAACATTATTTGGGATTTTGGGTGTCATTCTCTCCAAACTACTTCCTGCTGTTATAGGTGTTGAAATACCATGGGATCATGTGAAAACAGAAACCTGGCCAAATCTTTGTCGTTGTATTTTGCAAGGCTGCATCATCTCAGCTGATTTAGATGCTGGATCACCTGGGACACTGATTCAGGGGGTCTTCCTCCACCAACCCATATTAGTCTGGAAGAAATCCATAGGTTTTCATTTTCTGGTTATGCTCAGCATGTGTTACTCCTCCAGTAGCCTACATAGTGACTCATTATTGTTATTATTGTTTTCTTTGTCTTCATAAAACTAACAACAGTAAATAAAAGAAAGAGCTAAAGACAATAATCACTTTAGCTACAAAATGACATTATCAATGATCCAACTACATACCCATGCCAATATTAAAACGACAGCAAAAAAGACCCAAAATTATTTCAAGTACTGCTTAGACTGAAATTACTGCAAGGATTAATTTTGATTAAAAAATTAATTAAAGTTTGCTGTAGAATATGTTCATAACTTATTTTTCCTAATGTATGCTTTTCAGAATAAGCATATATTTTAGATAGCTCTAACTGTATACTCATATACTGATATTTACTATTTTATAAATTGGAAAGTTTAAATTACTTTACAATTTCAAATTCTAATCTTAGGGAATTGCCCCATTTACTGTTGTCTACACTAAGATTTAAATACTTTGAGAATATTAGAGGCACATTACTTTATAATATCTAGCATGTTAGAACTGTGTTTAAAAAAAAAGCCTAGATTCCATTATAGTGATCTTTGAGATGTTTTAAACTCTGAACCATAAGCTCTGGATATACATATGAGCAGCACTAAATAGACTGAGCAAGTTTATTTATGTATTTAGGAAGATATGTATGTGTGTATGCTTGCATGTATGTGACAATGATTAACAAAAAGAAAGGCCATGAATTTTAAAGGGAGCAAGGATTTTAAGGAAGGAATAGTAAAGGGAAATGATGAAATTATGATATAAAATAGTCAAAAGAAATACCTAGAAAGAAGACTTGAAGTATGCATAAGTTTGTCTTAATATAAGGCAGATAGTCAGGATTATAAATACACACTTTAATTTCCCTTGCAGTGAAGAGCCTTAAACCCAGGATTTTATGAATGGTAAGCAACATCCTACCACAATGAAACATTATGAATTCAATATTTTTCCTATGCTTTTGAAAATAGTATGTACTCTACACTTACTATATCTCCTGTGTATATATCCTGTACATGATTGTTGAATTTATTAGTTGTTGAAATTTTACTTAATTTTATGTCATTATTCTCCAAGGGACCTAATATGTTACTGAGAACAATTGTTAAAATATTATCCTACAATGGTATATTTCTTATGCCCCCATATGCTTCTGTCAATTTTTCTTTTGTGTCTTTATTATCTTATTAACTTCAGAGAAATCTTCAACCATTTTAACTTTTTACTGTCCAGACATTTTTATAAACATTTCAAATTGAGTAAATATTTAACATGCCAAATATTATAGCAAGAGCATTAGATTTGAAAAGACTAGTGTGTTCTTGTTTTTTGATCATTTATTTTCAATTTCACTCTTGTGTTTTGAAATGACAGCATACAATTTTAAAGTGAATCTGACAATATTTGTCTTTTCTCTGTTATGATTGTCATTTTCATGCTTAATGTAGTCATTGATTTATTTGGGTTTCTATAGTTCAACTTAGACATTTTCTATCTGACACATTCATCTTATGTCTTTACGTTTCCTTCTTGTTACATCATTGTCTATTATTACACGTAGTTTCTTTACTTTTGGATTTATGTACTCTTTTCCTAACAATTTTAGGATTCAAACTTTTTCTTTAAAATAATTTTTAACAGTGTCACATTTGAATCATTTACCTTATCTGCCTTCTGCTCCCATTGATCTCTTTTCAATTAGCCACCACCAAACCCTCCTTGCCTCATTGCCTTTTCTTCTTAATAACTTTTTCTTAAGACCCACAACTGTTGCATGCTCATGAATGCAAGGGACATTCTATCCAGAAGGCATCTTCCCACCAAAATTCTCCACATTCTTTAGTTCATAAATCATTCTACCTCTCCTTCTGTGATACTCCCTAGGGTTTGCAGGAAGTGACATACATGTCCTATTAGGGGACAAATTCTCTCTTACTTTAATCAGTTATGAATCTCTACTTCAACCATCACTTACTGTGGAAAGAGGCATTTCTTTTTTCAGTATTTATTTTTTTATTAATTATTAATTATTTCCTTCCCAGCCTGATCAGTTTCCCCTTCCTTGCTCCGAGTCCCTTTGCCCAACTGCCCCCTAATCTTCCTTTCTCTTCAGAAAAGGGCAGGCCTCCTTAGGGCAGGCCTCCTTCGCATATCAGATTAGGTACCTCTTTTCCTATTAAGGCTAGACAAAGGAGGGGAGTGTTCCAAAAGCAGGTAACAAAATCAAAGACAACCCTTGTTCCCACTGTTAGGATTCCCACAGGAAAACCAAGCTACAAAACTATAAAATGATACACAGAGTGATTAGTTCATTCCCATAAGGAGATCTCTGGTGGTTCACTCTCTGTGAATACCTATAATCCCAGGTTATTTGATTCTGTGGGTTTTCTTCTGGTGTCCTTGATGTTTCTGCCTCCCACACCCCTTCTCCCTCTTTTACAAGATTTTCTGAGCTCCACCTAGTGTTTGGTAGTTGGTCCAGAGTCTGTGAAGTCCCACTACTTCAGGTCTGTGCGTTTCCCCATCATGCGCTTGACCCCACCACTTGCTCATGTAATCCTTCCTCCTTCCCTTCAATTGGATTCCAGGAGCTCAGCCCAGTACTTGGCTGTGAATCTCTACATCTGCTTCCATCTATGAATGAAGGTTCTGTGGTGACAGTTTTGGTATTCACCTACAGTGGGAGTCCGGTTTATGCACTCTCTCCACTATTGCTAGTAGTCTTGGGTGTGATCTTCCTGGTAATTTCCTTAGTATCAGGTTTCACCCTAACCCCATTATGGCTCCCTATATCAAGATTATTGTTCTTCCTCTCCATCCTTCGTCCATCTCTTCTCTCTTCTCTCTACTTCTGCCCCCAATTTATGCAGGATATATCATCTATTTCCCCCTCCTAGTGGGATCCATTCAAGTCTTTTAGGATCGTCTTTGTTATCTAGCTTCTCTGAGGCTCTGAATTGTAGTGCGATTATCCTTTGCTTTACATCTAATGCTTATGAAAAAGAAAAGTACATACTGTATCTTTCTGGGTTTGGGTTTTCTCACTCAAGATTATACCTTCTAAATCTATCCATTTGCTGCAAATTTCATGATGCCAATTGTTTTTACACCCTAGAAGTACTCCATTATATAATGTACCATATGTTCTTTATCCATTCTTTGGTTGAGAGGCATCTAGGTTATTTCTGAGTTCTTTTGTTTCATTTTTCATGTGTTTTCCCTACATCTCCTTTAATTTATCTTTTGAATTTAATTATATTTGATGAACATGGTGATTGACAGAATTAATCACTTCTGAAAATTTACCAACTACTAACATGTTCTAACACTTTCCGATATTTTTGAGGGAAATGAAATGCACTTCTGTAGCACAAATGCAAAATTTTTATTACCCTCTCTCTATGTCTCTTACTTTCTGTTCAGTATTTATCATCAGTGAATGCTTTATTTGGTATGACTTGGTATTAGGTATTTTCCAGTTCTTATTTTCTCTATTTAATCACAGCCATTTTAACTTTAAATATTTGCAGTACAATGTTTCTTATGGATAAATTGAATTATAATATGTCTTTTTGATATTCATCATCTCATATATTTACTTTGTCTATGTGTAGACAAAGAAAGAGAATTTTCAGTTGTAATTAAGATTTTTGTTGACTTTGAGTTCATCCAAAGGAATATTGCAGAGAATTGTCATTATTCATCTATTTCCAGTGTCCTTAGAATTACATAACAAGGCCTGGTTGAGGATGACACCAAAGAGTTTGGGTTACAGGACATTGACATGGAAATGAGCTAGAAGTTATTCCCTGCAGGCTAAGTTCCACAATATGTAAAAAGTGTTAAAGGAAAAGTCATTAATGGCTGCGGAGGTCATATACACTAGAGGAAAATTTGCTATTGTTTTGCTAAATGGGAAAAGGGTCAAATTGCCTTATAAGTACTTATTACTTATGCCCTTAGATCAGTACTGGTCTTAGTTTTCATCAGAGAAGATTCATTTACAGTGGATGAAGTTACTGCACAGACTCATAACTAATCAAATTGTGAAGATGATTTAACTGTTAAGTGCTCATTCATAAGCAAGATACCCATGTTAACCAGTCAAAGACTCCAGGTTTGTTCCAGAAAAAAGAGTAGAAATAATTTAATAGAAATGCTATAAAAGAGTGTCTTCTGGAAAAGACATGACAAAATATTTATGAATTTATTGTAATCGTCATTACTTGCACAAATTCTGATCAAGATTAAGCTCCTCCCCTCTTCCTCATACATAGTACAGGTATTTTTGTGACTATGTTAAGCAGACACCCACAGCTAGACACTGAACAAAACTCCTGGAATCCAGTTTGCAGACAGGGAGGAGTGATGAGCAAAGGGGTCAAGACCAGGCTACAGAAACCCACAGAATCAGCTGACACGAGCAAGAGGGAGCTCATGGATCCCATTCTTATAGCTGGTAAACCAGCATAGGACTGATCCAGACCTCCTGAACATGGGTGTTAGTAAGGAGGACTGGGAAGTATGGGGCTTGAACTCACAGAGACCCATGTGCGTCTGTTTCCTGAGCCTTGGATTAAAAGTGTGTGCCACCACTGCCCAGCTTCTATGGCCATGGCTAGCATTGTATCTTCATTGGCTTTATTAGGTTATAATCAATATAGCATCACAATCAGACTCTGTTTGGGATATCAGGCATAAACATGGTTTGTTCACATGCATATATACATGAAAATGTTCTTACACATAAAAGAATGAAACTTGTAAAAAGTTGGCTGAATCCTTACTGATTCCATGTCATTTCCCTGTATGTATGTTTTTTCTTGTTTACTCAAAGTACTCTAATTTTCATTTTAATGAAATGTACTATATATATATATATATGTGTGTGTGTGTGTGTGTGTGTGTGTACCACATGTCTACTTGTTTTCTATGATTTAGAAGAGGGAATTGAACCCCTGGAACCATAGTTATGGAAGTTTATGAATAGGATACTGGTCCTTCACAAGGGCAACAAGTTTTTCTAACCACTGAGTGATCTCTTCATTCCCTATTATAGTTTAAATAAAGGTAAACATTGAAAAAATACTGCCTGTGGTCAAATCCTTGAAAGAATCTAAAGATTTTTATTAATGCAATCTTATAAGACACTCAAATTATCAATATAGCTGAAAATATATTTTGATATTTTGTTAAATGATTTAATGTTGATAAGTTGTTATCATTGAAATTTACTGATAACCAACTATGAAATGCAAATTTCAAATATAAATCTTCATTATGTCACTGTACAAATAACCATATAAAATATTAAGGAAACTACTCAAACTGAAACACAGTATGTATAACTATGTTATTTGTTGGGGAAATACAGTGCAAAAACAATAGATAATTTAATATTTGGATACCTGGCAAAAGATGTTATGAGTAGCTTAACTTTTCTATAAAATTATAGACTATCAAGGTAATAGTCATGAACACCTGTAGTAATGTATATTAGTATAATATTTGCCCCCAAAGTAGTATAACATTTGTACTCAAAGGAGCAAGGTACAGTGACTACTACAGGAAATAAATTTTGAAATAAAGAAAATTTGTTATTTCTGTTTCTAGAATAATGGGGAGTTAGAATAGAGAGAGTATTTGCTTAACCTGTTTTTACTGAAGCTTAACAAACCCAATCTATTGCAACAATAATTTATTTGATTTGGGCCTAGAGATCTCACTTAATGAGATGAGAGCATTGAATAGATTAAATTTAATTACTGTGCATGCCACAACTATTTGGTGTAAACAAGGAAATAAAATCAGCATTGTATAAATGCCATTCCAATATCTTTAGATTAAGAAATAAATTAAAAGGTGCTTAAGAAATAATGCACAATTTTTCACATTATCCACATGTTGCCAAACTAAGCGTTGCCATGTTAGCCAAATTTGAGAATAATAGAAGTCATCTTTAAAGTGTCATCATAAAAGGATAGATTACATTTTCCTATCACCTCTAATTAGTTCTGTGGCTGTTGAGAGGCAATTTAATCTCTTTTATCCTTCTTAGATAACAGGTAAACAGACTGATTTCAAAGTAGATTAGATTTTGAAAATTTTCCTCTCCCTTGGTTTAAAATGTTAGAATTTTCCCCAAAGATACAATTCTGAGTGTATATTAATTGTAGTGTTAAAACTGAAAATTTCAACAACACTTAATTCACAGTAAATGGAAGAAGAGAAACATTATAAGTTTTACTTTGTTGGATTCTTCCTTTTGTTTTTCCAAATATTTTAAACATATATATATATATATATATATATATATATATATATATATATATATAAAACTTTAGATATTAACAAATAGAAGTAAGCTAAAAGAGGATCACTTTCTTAAGGTATAGGTTCCAATTTATATTGAGTCATTTCAGGAGGCTCAAAAGATGATATTAATAATAGAATACAAGTGAAGAGAATTCTTGATGAAGATAACAGATAATGTATGATGGGGATGTCATTGTGTAAATATATTTCTCTTACTGGTTAATGAATAAAGCTGTTGGCCTGTTACTAGCATTTCTTGTTGGCTAGCTCTGTCTTAAATATTAACCCATTTCTATTAAGCTAAGTATTTTCACGTGGTCTTATCTTACCGGAGAGAGGGTCTTTAGTTCTTCTCCCTAAGGTCTCTATATCTTGAACCTCCTCTTACCTCTTCCCAAATGCTCCTTGTCTCCTGGTCCTGCCTATCTTGCTTTCCTATTGGCCAACAGTACTTTATTTATTAACCAATAAGAGAACATATTTACAGAATGACATCTCCCATCAAATGTATGCATACTCAGTTGTCTGTAACTATCCCACTTAAATGTTGAAAGAAAACAAAGAATATGGTTGGAGGATATGTTCTAAAGATGACAGTAATTTCATATATATATACATATATATAATACAGTTCCTGCAGACCATTTTGAGGTGTCTTTAGGTTATTTTGAGAAGTTTTATTCTTTACACAATGGTAAGTTGTAATGTTTATGATGAAAATGGTCCTAATCTACTTATTCAAAACAGAGTACAAAATGGTCTTAATCTACTTATTCAACATAGACTACAGATAAAGTGAATGAGGAATATGTCTAAACAAGTGTGAGATATGCCATTTACAGAAACATTACAGAAATCCAAGGTAATGTATGATTCAACCTGGAAGCTGGATATGCACTTCAGGGGTAGGATATTTGACTATCATGTTCCTGGCTTTAAGCTAGATCCTAACTGGAAATAAATTTAAATGTATTCATTTGTACATGTATCTTTACAGCTGTAAATATATGATGAGCATCACTAGAGTAACTTAAGTGAAAGGCACTAATGTAGAGTCGACCTGATATGTTACCTTTATTAACTACTATGTCCAATTGAGGATGTTGATTTTTTCTATTATTTTGTTATAATCCATGAGGCAAATCAATACAGTCTAATATTAAATAATTTAGTTATAAGTATGTCTGAAAAAAGTAATTTGTGAGAAAGTACTGTAATAAATGGACTTATTCATCAAAAAATTTCCCATTTATTTAAAAATTACACCTTTCATATCAGATTCAAAATGCATTAATCCAGCATTATTTCGTATTACATATTCACATTTGCAAGCAGTATAATACCAATACAGGCCACATACTAAAGTTTAGTATATTAATTTTAGAAGGAAATGAATAAATAGCACACCAAACAAAAAAGGCTCAGCAAATTTTAATGTGTTCATCATGTACATATCAATATCTAACATACAATACATTACATGTTTTTATAAATGTTTTAAAAAAATCTATGTACTTTACCAATCAGCCTGATTTATGGACAACTAGTTTGGTTTAAAATTCTTAATGCCATATTATCATTATTTAAACATACTATCTAAAACATGATTACTATAAAATCTATAACTGGATTAATTTTATGGAAATCCTAGATTTTATATTTAATTGAACAAAATGTTTTTGAGTTACTAAGATTCTGCTGGAGTTGTTTGAGCATTAAAACCTCCTCTTGGTCCCACATAAAATTGTTTAAAATGGTATAAATTACAAACATCAGAATTGCACCAAAACTTAATGACATTTCAATGAATCTTGATCTACCAATTATATATTCTCTTGCAAATGACACATATTGAATGAAATCATTCCAAATATAGAATACAAGTAAAGCAACAAGTTTAAAGTAGTAAAAAGGGGAACAAAAATACAATGCTAACAACTTATATATTATGTTTTTGAAAAATCATCATCAATTTCCTTTTTATTATTTTTAAATTTATATGATTTAGGAAAATTTTCTATGTGGGGTACGAGTGTGTATATGTATTCATATGTGTGTATGGATGAACATCCGCAGATAATTACATGCATGTTGATGATAGACAGAAACATTGACTTTTCCCTAAATTTCTTTCCATTTTATTTTTGGTTCTTGTGGAGGCAGGAGATACCACTGAACTTGGGTCCTCTTGTCTCCACATTGACAGTGTACTTTGGCTTATTGTTTTTTAAATGCCTAGAGGTATTACAACTGTATCAATTTCCAATCTTGCTTTTGTATCAGATTAATTCAATGGTGTGATTTCTGTACTGCCCACTACACACACACACACACAAAAAAAATCGTTTTGTGTGGTTTTTTTTCTTTTCATATCAAAATAAAGTTATTTTAAAAGTAAAAAAAAGTATGGGTACAACCATATTTAATTTATCTTAACAATTTTAGTAAAAGAAATAATACAAAAATAAAAATGTATCACCCAGATTACAGTACATAAATCTCCAGAAAATAAAAAACAAATGAACAAAAAGCCAAACAAATAATCTTCTAACTCTTTATGATAATCTATCACAATTGTTGTCATCCAGGCATTATTTATAGAGTAGCATGTTTGCCAATGTGCAGAAGATGCTTTTGGTTGCTAAGATAGGGTTAGCGGTTATAGTTACTGACATTTCCTGGGCAAAGGCATGAAGTTGTTAGCATTATATAATGGAAATGGTGTTTACCTCTGCAAGAAAAAGTTAATAGTCAAGAAGTGTCAATGGTATTTTGATTTAGGAGCCTTGATCTTCTACTACTCTTTGCCATTGATTTAATCTTAATTTACTACTAAGGACAATATTTCACATACAACCACCAAAAATGATGGCTTTCTTCTTTAATATCGAAGACAAAATTGGATTCACAGGATGAGTTTATTATCAAATACTTTGTAACTACTTCCAGATCACAACATACCCTATCTGCCCTAAAATGTTCAATTATATATTTCAACATCTTAACTATAACAAATTATCTTTTATAAATCTGTGTGAATATATGTGTGTGTGTGTGTGTGTGTGTGTGGTTGCACTTGTTTGTGTAGAAGCCAAATCTCAACTTTAAAAATCACTATTTATCTTAAGGTTATTTTTTAGTCAGGTTCTCTTAATGTCTTAAATGTCTTTGTTTGCAAGACAGGCATGCTATCAATTTTCCAGGAACTATATGCCTCTACCCATAATTAAGTTTCTTAGTTATAGGCCTGTTCTGTCCAGCCAAGTTAAATTTAGTGCTGGGTCCATGAACTGAGCTCTTCTTGCTAACATACCAAGTGGTTTTCTAATTGAGCCAGTTCTATCCCCTCATGAGTCCTTCTGAAAAATGTAGACTTTATATTCACTGAAATTCTATTAAAGAAGGTTTCTATAATCTTACTAATGATTTCCAACAAGAACATAGTTGATTTTTCAATAGCCTGTAGGCAACTAAAACCTTCTTCAATGAACAGGTAGTAGAACCAACCACAGCCCTGTATTTTAATGGTTGAATCATAGTCTTCATCACTGTTATTTCCCCATAATATCAATTATATATAATCTGTCTCTCATCACAGTTTCCTAAATTTTTCCTTGAAACCATACTGAAGGTCCCTGGTCTATAGCCCACACAGAACTCAGCCCTTCAATATTTGTTAATTATTCCTAATCCTACTTTATGAATAAAATCCTATATTCATAATCCTGATTTATTCCATGGTAAGTTATTATTTCATGTATAAATTAACTCACAGTTCTCTCTCTTCTTTTCCATTTTTTGTAATATGTATAAAATCACAGACATGAATAATTCTGATTTCTAACTATTCACTAGTAACACTCATGCAACTGAAAGCAATTGAGTAAACCTACAATTGTTAGTACTTTAAATTCTTGATTGCTACCTTTAAGTGGCTCTGGCTACAGTCCTTCATTTACTAGGGCATTCATTCTCCCTTGAACTTTGTCTCATAATAAATGGATTATTAACAGCTTCACTTAGCTGCCTAATAAACCTACCAAATTTAACACAATAAAAATAAACAGTTGAGCTACTCTTGACCCTTAAGTCCCAGTCTTCTTGCAAGCTTGCCATTTCAGTTCATAACAAATAAATCCACAGAGTTGTTAAAATAGGCTTAGAATTTTTCTGTTTCTCTTAAAAGAAGAAGTTAATGAGATATTGTGGTCAGGTTATGTTAAATTAGAGGTGTTTTCTTGATGAATGATAGATTTCCATCTTGTTATTGAAATATAAACTTTAGAAGGTACAATTAAAACTGGACACATCAGTTGGGTTAACTAAATTAATTATATTTCTCGTATAAGTTGTTTGTATAATAAGTAGCAAAGCCCCCCCCCCCACCTTGGGCTTATGGCTTTAGTTTTTTTTTTTTTTAAATAACTAAAGAAGAAACTGTTTCATTTGTTCTTGCTAAAGGTTCAGATACTTCCCACCAGAATGCAAGAAACCTAAGAGTACAAGAATTTGTTACTTGTGCATATTTTCTTGAATTTATATATACTTTGTTCATGTTGGTAGCTGCTTTGCTAATTTTGTTTGGTTGGTTTCTTTTCATTTGCAACTTTAAAAAATAAAATTTTATTCCTCGTTTCTTTTTTTAATCTCTCTCTCTCTCTCTCTCTCTCTCTCTCTCTCTCTCTCTCTCTCTCTCTCTCTCTCAAAATAGACTTTTCTCATCCAAATACTAATCAGGCCCAACCCTGCTTATTTGACGAGATCTGGGCACGTTCAGGGTGATCTGCCCTAGCACCATGTTTCTCCTTAACACTATAGTGGCTCTCTCTCTTTATTAATATATCCCTTTCATTGCTCTTCCACTGCAAGCTGATTGGTGAACACCACAACTGTCATCATAGAGCCTGCATCCAGTAATTAATGGAACCAAATGTAGAGATCTACAAACAAGCAACAGGCAGAGGTCCTGAAATCCAGTTGAAGAGAGGAAGGAGTGAATATGAGCAAAAGAGATCAAGATCATGATGGAGGAATCTACAGAGACAACTGAACCAAGCTTATGAAAACTCATGAACTATATAGAACATCATCTCAAGGGGGCCAACGTATTCATTCTGTATTTGGGAGACAGTTGTGAAGTGTGGACTATCTGAGGGTCCTCAGGCAGTAGGACATGATAAAAATGTGGTACACGAGCAAGCTTGTGGAGCCCATTCTCTATAATGGGATGCCATGCTCAGTCTTAATGCATGAGACACGGACTTGGCCCTGCCCCCAAACTATTGTGTGAGACTTTGTTGACTCCTCATGGGAGCCCTTATCCCTCATGGGAGCCCTTACCCATGAAGAAGAGTGGAATGAGGGTGGGCTGGGGGAAGAGGTGAGGCTGACAGGAGGGGTTGGAAGGAGAACTGTGGTTGGAATGGTAAATGAAATTTAAAAGAATAAAATTTTTAAAAGAAAATAAACTGTTCTCTCATATAATACATCCCAACTTCAGTTTCTCCTCCCTCCCTTCTGCCCAGCTTTCCTCGACCTCCCCTTTCTCCCAAATCCGCTCCCCTTCATTTCCATATTAGAAAGGAGCAGGCCTCCAAGAGAGACAACAACCGAACAGGAAAAGAAGGTACAATAAGAAAAGGGTAAAACCCTCATATAGGAGTATTAAAAAAGAAAACAAAAATACAACAAGCTACCAGTCATAACATATACACAGAGGACCTGGTGAAGACCCACATAGGCTCTGGGTTACAGATTCAAGCTGTCTGAACATGTGAGCACTGCTTAGTTGATTCAGTGAGCCATGGTCTCCTGGGGTCCTCCATCAACTCTGACTACAGTCCATTCCTCATTGTCTTCCTCTGGGTTCCTAAATCTTCCAGGTGAGAGACTCATTGGAGACCTCCAATTTAGACGTTCTCTTCATGAAATATTTGACTATGGGTCTCTACACCTGCTGTCATCTGCTGTGGGAGGAAGCCTCCCTAATCATTGTTAGACAAGGCCCTGATCATTTATTTTTCTGTCTGTTTGTAGTTCTTTAGATCAGTCCAATTCTACCCAAGTCTCTGAGCTATACAGTCTCCAGTTTGTGGCCATCCAAGCAGAGTTGGGCATGTAGTTCTTTAGATCAGTCCAATTCTACCCAAGTCTCTGAGCTATACAGTCTCCAGTTTGTGGCCATCCAAGCAGAGTTGGGCATGGGCTCCCTCTTGTGGCTTGGGCCTCAATTTAAATCAAACATTGATTGGCCATGTCCACAGGTTCTGGGCCTACAGCATATCTTGCTGGTAGGACAGATTGTAGGCTGCTGGTATTGTGACTGTGTCGGTGTCCAGAGAGTTCTTGTTCTCTAGCCTGCAGAGAACCAAACCAACTAGAACATAAGGGAAGATGTTAATAATTTTATGAAGATCAGATTTTGTTTTATCTTAATGTTAAGTAGTCTCAATGCAAAGTCTAATCATTACGAGATTTTTTTCCCCTATCTTACCCTAACAAGTCTCAAATATTCAATTCTTATTTCAAGAACATAGTATGGTATTATTTCATATGTAGTATTTAATTTAATAAATTTGAAGAAATTAGTGAAAATCCAGAACATTTGCAGTTCAGAAAATGAGAAATTCTGTAAGATTTTCATAAAGATTTCTTACATTTTTACAATGTGTGTATTTATACAGAGGACATGACATTTACAAGGGAATAGATAATATGTGTATGTACTACGAAACAAAGACAAGGGCCACTTTCTTAGAGTGTTTTTGAAATGTGTTCTATATTAAATTAAAAATGGATTTTTTTTATTAAATTTAGGTTACTTTAAGTTTCAAAAGACCATAGTATAGCAGCTATGCTGGAATTTTTCTAATTAACAACTACAACAAAAAAATAACAGAAAATTTAGTTAAGCTTCTTGAATTGATTTCTCAGTCTCAGGTGAACCTCATTGCCACTGATAATGTGATGTTTGAAAATGGCAAATCCTGATAATTGGTAAAATATGAGGAGGTTATTCTGTCCTATGAGCTAGATATTAAGGGTCTGAGTAAAAGGTACTCTGAAACTTCAGGATTTTAGGTAGTAGGTACAGAACTATGATGTCAGCTTGCCCACCTGAACAACAAGAAAAAGACACAAAATAAGCAATTGTTCAGAGATCCATAAAAGAAATGAGATCCTTGAACAAAATGTTCAAAACTTTGAAGACAGGCAAGCAGATACAATCAATTAATCAAATAGAACCCCCACTAAGATACAATTGACAAATTGATGAATTAGCAGAATAGACAAGTTGGAGAATTGAAAACTCTGTGATGGTGTTAATTGTCAATTTGACAGAATCTGGAATCAACTAGGAGACAAACAAACCTAACTTCTCAAGCAAGCTTGTTTTCAAGGGATTATGTTAATGAGATTAATTGACATGCAAAACCACATCCTAATAGCGAATAGCACCAGACTCTGGATTCGGGTCCCAGGCTGTGAAATGAGAAAGTGAATGAAGTTGATGTGCTGTGATTACCTGTCTTAATCACTTGCAACTTTGATTTCTCCACAAAAAGAGCACCCTCAAAAACTGTAAGCAGAATAAGCCCGTTCTTCTCTAACCACTTCAGGGTGTTTTTTATCATAACAAAAAGAAGAGAAACAAAGAGGAACTCTGTGGAAGTAAATATTAGGGAAGATCCTGAACTTTGGTAAATTATAACTTCAGGGATCTTGCCATATCATCAAGGCAAAGACTAAAGACAAAATCCACTCAGTTCTAAAAAGGATTAGGAAGAAGGAGAGGCATTTCTAAAAACAAAAGTGGAAGAACTGGTGATTAGGGATCACAATGGGACCCTCAAGAAAGTGGAAGGAAGGCAGGGAAGGGCCATGGAATGCATAAGTATGTATAATGATGTATTTGAATGAAAATGTCAAAATGAAAGTCGTTTCTTTATATGCTCACTTTTAAAAGACAGAAATTTCTGTTCTCACTCAGGTGTTCACTTAAGGGAAATATGGAAATTATTACAGCAAAGATAATCTAAAAAGGGTCTCAACAGATCATGATCTATATAAGTTTTGATTTGCCTGTCTCATCATGAAGAAAAGAAGAAAGGAAAGCAGAGAAGTACTTTTAAATATCAAGTCCAGGAAAATATATTAAATATAAAAATTAATAATATTTTCATATTTTAATATAAACACCTTCTATTTTCTCAATTATTTTCTTCATATGCATAGCTCTACTTTTCATTTTTCAGTTTGCTTGTTGTGAAAAAATTGTTGGAGTATTATAAAACAATAATTTGTATTCCTAGTTATTTATTTTGTTTTTACTACCTAGTATGTGTGTAATATGCAATAGTCTTTCCTCTGTTGCTATCTGTTATATTTATTTTAAAATTTTATTTTACTTTAGGAAATTATTTGTGCATATTGTCACTCTTCCAGTGGTAGATGGGTGGGTATCCACATTTTCTGCTATAAGTTCTTGAATTATCTTTCTTCAACCACTGTAGTTTTGGAACACACTTATTGAAAAGTCTATGCTTATCAGTACAATAAATAAATGTAATAAATAATAGAGATATGTTAGGGCAAAACATTAATTTGAAATTACTCAGCTTCAAGTAGGAGTTCTGTGAAGTTGTTTAGTGTATTTTGAAATGCAATGTAGATTAACCGTATCCATGTATTGCAAGCAAAATGGCTTCAGTTAAAAATAAAGAATTCATTCTAATTAAGTATGAAACTAAATCATATGAATATTTCAAAGCCTAAGAAGAGAGGCAAAAGGAAAAACTGCATACAAAACAATAAATAATATACAATGGTAAAGAAAATAGTACCTGCTGCCTCAAATATACCAACAATTTAGGTATGAATTTATGCATACAAATTAAAAAGCACTTATTCCCAAAAGCCTACATGCATGAAAATACCAAGTTATGTTATCTATATGAAATTCACTTTGTTACAAGTGGACATAATATTAACAATAAACCTTCAGGCTCCATTATTTTCCTCCTGTGCATTCAGATTATATGTTCTACTATCCCCTCCTACTAGTTTTAAATATTAGTTTTCAAAATCATAGGTGGCCAAATAAGTTCTTCATTCATACTCCACTTTTGTTAAGCCTTTGCATGTCACTTCCCCACACACAAAAATCTCAGGGAGCATCACAAACAATATGAGAACTAGAAGATCGGTTGACAACGCCCACTGGTATGTTGAGCACACTCGAGTGGATACCCCTCATGAAGGACTATGTATATAGCACAAATTGGAATATTTAATTAGAAATCATGTTAATAATTGAACTTTTAAAATTATTTCATGGAGTTCAGAAAGAATGTGATGTAAACGCATTTGAGGTAATGAGGGATAGATATAACCTATATACATTGTATACATATATAGAACTTTTCAAGAATAAATAAAACACATTTACACCAAAGGGATTGAAAAATTGTATTATTGTGAGGCTATTTAAAAGAAAAAGAGAGAGAAACCATAAAAGAGGGAGCCATTATAGGTTTGAAGAGAAAACTGACTCTAGAGAAATGTTAGAGACCTACAAGACTGTCCCCCAGCCAACAATTTGAGCAACAGTGGAAAGACTACCATAAATGTCCTTCCCTGATAATGAGATCAACAACTAACTTATCCAACATCATAGAGCTATCATCTAGTAGGTGAAGGAAACAGAAGCAGACACCCACAACTAAACACCGAGCCTAACTGGAATCGGGATGCAGAGAGGGAGGATAAGACCAAGCTACAGAAACAGCTGACCTGAACAAGGAGGAGCTAAAGGGCCCCCAGACTGACAACTGGGAAACCAGCATTGGACCGACTCAGATCCCCTGAACCAAGGTCTCAGTTACAAGGCCTGGGCAGTATAAGGCACCTCTGACAGTGGAACTAGGTTGTATCCCTGGTGCACAAAAGGACTTTGGGATCATGTTCCCCATGGAGGGATACTCCCTTAACCTAGAGGCAGGAGGGAGAGCATAGTCTCTACTCCACATGACTTGACAGATTTAGATGACTCCCCCCTGGAAGGCATGGCCCTACATGTGGAATTGATGGGGGGAATGGATTGGGAAGGTGGAGAAGAGGGAGGGAGGGAGAGGGAATGGGATCGATATGTAAAATAAGAAAAATAAATTAAAAAAATAAGATTTAAGCAGCTAACTTGATTTATACAAAGACAGCTTTTGAGCAAGAGAAAATATAAGACATCAAATTGAGCATTATAAAATCAATGGCACCAATCCACCAGAAAAACATACCAGTCTTTAATGCCTATTTATAACTTACTGCAGCACATGGAGATCCAGTCCCCCTCCTAGATCTGCACCAGGGTAATCGTGAGAAAGCCTCAGAGTAGTAGAAAAGAGTCTTATCTGAAGGTTAATAGACTTTTCTATCTGAGGGGGAAAGTACACCAGGACACACTTTTTCCTGGTAACCTAAGAAAATAAGGAACAAGCACATACTTTCCTGGTGGTCAACCTCTGTCTTACTTCACTCTTTTATAGTCTCTCTTTCTTGACAACCTCTCTGTATATATAAACATTTCTCTCTTGCCCAGTATAGTTTTATACTAAGTTACAGTTACAAAGCTCTGCACAGTCATAGCTAACATCGTTTTTGCATATCCTCTCATCATACAGCACTTTACACAATTCCAAGGCACACCTTCTCTGTGTCAGGAGCTCTTTCAAACAGCTCTCTCTCTCTCTCTGTCACTCATAAATACACACTTCTACATTATTCATTCACTCTTTACTCATTCACTTTCCCCCATTCATTCTCTCATGTTTCTTCTTCAATTCTCACACTTCTCTCTCCCAAGCTGTCTTCTCTTTCATATCTCTGCCTTCTGCTTCTGTTCTGCCCTTTCATCACTATTCCTTAAATCTGCCTCGCCACCCCTTTCTCTCACCTCTCCTCTGCCCTCACTCTGTGTCTCTTTACTCTCCTTCTCTGTCTCCTCCTCTTCTACATTGTTCCTCCTTTCACAACCAGACTCTGGACAATTATGGGTTGTTTTGCATGGCCCTACCCAAACTCAAAAAGTAAGCTAAGTCACCTGTTTTTTCTCAGGCTACAAACAATGACCCCTGCATGTACCTCTAACTTGGTGAGGGTTCCCAGACAGAAAATGACACTGGAATTCAAGACTTAGCAACAACAATTAGTTACCTGGATCTTGAGCCTCAGACAGGGATTATGGGCATAACAAAATTGTTTTAAACTCGGGCTTTGAATCAGCATCACACTACCTGGGAGAATTGCCTGGTGTATTTGTCTCTAAAGTTAGCTGTCTTTATGACTGAGAATACTGCATCAATCTGAGAAATGTAAAATATCCTAATATTATTTCTGTTTATCAATATTACACAGCTTAAGCAGAAAATCATCTTCTGCCCATCCACGGTTATATGTGTGCACAACAAGTATAAAACACAACACCAAAGGGCTGTGGAAAGAACATCACAGCTGTTTTTATAAGGGTGGTATAGCAGTGGTACCTAAGAATGTTATAGGAATAAACAGTCAGTCAGTCAACAAACCCCTGGTTTGCCAAGTAGGACTCTCCAGCAACATCTAGTTCGGGCAAATTGTTAAATACTACTTGTCATTAGTGTACAGTCCCAAATCCCTCTGCAGTAATGGGAGTTACAGGTGACCAACTTAGAATGATTCTAACAAATTAGGTATGACTACTCTTTCCAGAAATCAAATGGAAAGTTAACGGTGGAAAGGCAACAAATTATTTGAACCAGCATAGGCATTTTGGGAAGTTGACATTAAGCACATGAGCTCCTCATGGTGGTACTTAAATAATTTTAAGATTTAAATTAAATAAATATTAGGGCAAATAAGGTTATATATGTAAAAGAAATCATCCATAGGCTAACTAAAGTTTGCCCATTCATCATCTCAGTCTCTTTCCTGCAATTTAACTGTGAAAACACTTTGCCACATAGGGAGACATTCCAGTTCTCATGAGACGATTACTCACACTAAGGTTCTATATTTGTCAGTCATACTATATTGCTCTGACTTGATGGGATTTTATTGTATGAGATATGGTCATCTGTCTGTGAGACTTCACTTGTTCTAGAATTGAAGGTAATTACAGGTTTAGGCCAACAACTGGAGATTTTCAGAGGATATTTCAAGGTTCTGAAATACATGCTAGCAAGGTGCTTTAGTGCCTTCAACCTGGAAGGGAGATAGGTACGTTATCACCAGGTTTTAGGCAAAAAAGTCATTAAATTATATAAATATTTTATGTACATAGTTGAGCAGGAATTGAATCCAAACTAATGTGGAAAGATACAAAATGAACCGAGGAATACTTTCACTTACCTCTAGGAACCAAAAAAGAAGATAGTACATTTTAGCAAATACAGCTTCTTCATACCTATCATACTTTTATGTAACAATAGTGCACCAAAAAGGGAAGTATAAATATTAATAAAAGAATAAATAATAAGTGAGACTGCTATTATAAAACAAGAGGCTTTTTTTTTTATCCTAACCACAAACCCAGAATCTAATAAGGGCCTTTTCATTGCATTACCCCATAGAGAAAGACAAAAAGATAAGAGAGGGTAAGGGAGACCACATAAGAATCTAGCCTCAAGCTCTTTTGTAATTTATGTTAATTCATTCTATGGGGTAGAACTTCCATTGTACAAATAACACCTACAAACACCTATGAGTTAAGCATTAAACTAGTTACTTATAATGTGTGATAAAATATATAAGGAGAGATAATATTTACTATTTTTATGAGGACAAGAATATTCAATAGTCTAGTGCTCAGACTAGAAGAAGGCATTATTTCAAAGAGTAATGATCAACATCCTTTATAAATATAATTTGGTAAACCCCAAACAAATTATTACCAAATCAAATCAAGTCAATTATGAACAAAGAAGTATAGATCTATGTCAGTGAGATTTCTTCTCAGTATGCAAGTCTGTTTTATACCTCATAAATCAATTATTGTAATCCATCACATTAATAGAAATGAAAAAAAGCATGTACTCATGTAAATGCACATAGGAAAATATTGACAAAACAATAATAATTTGCAATGAACAATTCCTCAAATTTATAAAGAAAATTGCAAGAATTGGTAATATAACTTAGAAATAGATTGCATGCTACTGTGTTTGAGGTCCTGTATCATCCTCAACTATGCAAAAATAAATTAACAAACAAACAAAAGCAATAAAAAGCAAAATGGGAAATGGCAGTAACTTCTTAGACTTTATTTGTCACTTATTTACTTATCTTAGTACACCATGAGTGGTACTTTGGTCCTTGTATTATGTCCTAGTATATGCTAGTAAAGTGATATACTAATGAGCTGCATTCCCAATATCTCATAACTTCTTAAATCGTATTGCAATGTGAGAAGCTTATACTCTTCCATTTGATAAGGGGTCATTTTCTGTTTATGTATGTTTTTCATTAGACATTTGGATTTGTTTTTGTTGCTGCTTCTTCTGGTAGTCTATGTTGGTATATTATTGATTGGTAACTATAAAAATATTTTCAGAAATTTTAGCATATAAACTTATACTTTCTCATTTTTTATATAATAGAAAAGAAACTATTACTACTAGGAAATTCATGAAAAAAGACACATATTTTCATCCACTTTTCTCCAAGTAAGCAGATGTGCAAAGCCATGCTTTATTCTAGATAATCTATTTTGTCTATTTGGCAGATTCAGGTTTGTGTTTTGCTGTAAATAAATATCTAAATAATGAAAGTTCCTCAACAAAGAATATGGTTAAATAGAAAAGGCAAACTAATTGTTCTAGCTAGAAATCATTAAAATTATAATACTTATTTGTCAAAGTACTTTAGAGACAATCTCACCTGAAGACAAGAAAATTGATCAGCAAGCCCTGAAGATCACATTCAGTCCAAATCCTTAGATTTCTATTACAGAAGACAATGATCTGTCCAGTTTATCCATGTTGTTTAAAGCACAGAAAGAACTTCTACATCAATTTTTAAAAAGTTGTTTTGATTACTCTATTCTCCTTGCAGTTATAATTCTGATAGCCATCTAGTTCCATTGTCAAGTCTGTTTGTATAGAAAGCTCTTACCTTTGAAAATTCACCAAAGGGGTATTGGGATTGCAGCATTCAATTAGTCTTACAATAATATGTCTAAATTGGCTGAGCATGTCAGGATTCCTTAATACTTGCCTATAAAGTTTATTATTTGATTATTTAGGCAAATAACAGTAAACAAAAAGGAATGTGATTAGAAATCTATTGCATTTAATTTTATATGGTTTTCCTTTTTATAGTTATTATGATATACTATTTAAAATGAAATTAAAATATACATATGGAAAATCTCTGCAACTTATCTGTGATTATTGAAAATATGAATTTTGTTTACATGGCTATCCTCAGCTTTTATAGTATACTTGATTAAGCATTAATTCCTTTAGGACAGAAAAAATAATCACACATAACCACATAATTCTTTTTTTAATACCTTTTTGTTGTTAAATCTTAATTTTTTATTAATTCATTGAGAATAACAAGAAACATATTTTTATCAGATACATCCACCTCCCACAACTCCATACAGATGTTCACCCACCTCACTGATCAACATTATTAAATGTAATATATTGAGAACATTTAATGTTGCTTGTATGTTTCTTTTTTTAGGAAAAACTATTGATATTTGATAAACAATTATAAGGCTTATTCCTGGAGAAGACTAATGTTTCCTCTGTTAATAGTAATTATCTACAGCAATTCATCTAGGAATAGGACGTTTGTAGATTATTTGTGAAGGTGGTATTATTATTAGGTTTTCTGCTACCATATTGTTGAGATTTCCAGGTAATACCTTCCCTGTGGCATATGAAACACATGGCTTCATAACAAATGTCCTGGTCTATCCCCTCTTCCCCATATTCCCAAAACCTAAACACAGAGGTTATGTTTTGGTATATCAGTTTGTGCTTGGTTAGTTATGCTTTGCATTTTGTGGTATTATTTAGTGGTCTCTGCTACAAATTTTTTAAATGATGCTGCAGTTACCTATTGGTATAAAATTAAGTATTACAATGAAGTTAGAAATAATATTGGTTTAGAAAAGTAGCAATATTAAATTCACTCATCTTATATAGGACTCCACTGAGCACAGATAATGGACTAAGATTCCAGAATCAAGCATGAATTCCATCCTATTGAGCAAAGCTTTGAATATAATTAGATAGCTATTGGATACTCTCAAGATATGAGTGCTATTGTACCTTTGTGGATTGTCTTGGTTAGGGTTTCTATTGCTGTGAAAAGACACTATGAACACAGCAAATCTTATAAAGGGGAACATTTAATTGGGACTGGGTTATATTTTCAGGAGTTTAGTTTGTTATCATCATGGTGAGAAACATGATGGCATGTAGGCAGTCATGGTACTGGAGAAGTAGTTTACAGTCATGCATCTTGATCCATAGGCAACAAGAACTGGTTGTCACACTGGGCATGTCTTGAGCATATATGAGACCTCAATGCCAATCTCTACAGCCACACATTTTCTCCAAAACGGCTACACCTACTCCAACAAGGACCTACCCTATTAGCCAAGCACTGAAACCCATGAGTGTGTGAGGGCCAAGTCAAATCAAACTACCATATTCTACTCCCTACCACCCCCCCCATAGACTTATAGCCAGAATGCAATGTAAAACAGATTTAGTTTGATTTGGAAAAGTCTCCATAGTCTATCACAGTCTCAATAATGTTCAAAAGCCCAAAGTTCAAATTTCCTTCCAAGATCCATGCAATCTATTTACTGTAGTCCATTGTAAATTCAAAATTAAAAATCAGATCATATACTTCCTACATATAAGGGCACAGGATATACATTGCCATTCAAAACATAGAGAAGGCAGTAAAATGAGGAAATACTTGACCAAAGCAAAACCAAACACCAACTGGGCAAACTCCAATCTCTATATCTCCATATCTAATGTCAAAACACTCTTCACATCTCCAACAATGTTCTGCTTTGTTGACTGCAACACACTTCTTTCTCTTGGTCTGGTTCCACTCTCCGTTATCAGCTTTCCTTGGTAAGTAACCCATGGCTCAGGCCTTTCTAACACCTCGGGGTCTTCAAGGCAATCTAGATTTCACCTTCACATCTTCATGCAATGGCCTCTTAGGTAACTCCATTCAGAGACATACTTGGACACAGTGGCTTTCCTTAGTCACAGAAAAGACACTCTGTAATCATTTTCTTCTATCTTGACTCTAAAACCAGAACAACAACATGGTTGAAGCTGCCAAGATCTTTTGCATGTTGGGGCTGGTACATGGCCCCCACATTCAGTTACATCATAACCAGCTATCTGTTTTCAAGGGTTTCCTTCACTACCTGTGCTTGGATGTTCTGCAGCTTAATCTTTAGAGCAGATTTCCAGCCACTGCCTTGTGAGTGCTGTTAATAAAAGCCTGTAACACCATGCCTGGACCTGAACAATTTTTTAATTTCTTTTTCAGATTAGGAAGATTATCTTGGTGAAGTCTTTCCCTGAGGTTATCACTCCCTTTATTCCATTTACTATCAGGATTTTCTTTAGTGTGCTTTATTCCACTTCAGGATGCACCTTTTTGTCCTCAAATTGTACATTTTGACTTTTTTTTCTTTCTCAGCTTGTCCCTTTCCATTATAGTTGTTCACAAGTCTGAATGCTAACAGATATATGAAAAAGTCAATACTAGACTGTTTTGAAATTTCTTCTGCCAATGGAATTCATCCAAAATTCTTCTATTTAGCCTCAGGCAGACTTTTTCAATAAGGGAAAAAAGCAGCAACATTCTTCACCAAAATATCACAAGGTCTGACTTTAGGACACATACTAATATTCTTCTCCTCTGAAACCCCTTGAGCATGGTGCTCACAGTTCACATGACCCTCAGCACCACTATTTTCCATGTTTCTAGTAGTATGGTCCATTAAGCCCTACTTAAAGCATCCCATGGATTTCCTAATTCAAAATCCTGAAGTCGACATTGTTCTAAAACCTGCATGGTCAGTCCTGCCACAGCAATACCTCAGTCCCTGGCACCAATGTCTGTCTAACAGTTTCTATTGCTGTGAAGAGACACCATGACCATGGCAACACTTCTACAGGAAAACATTTCATTGGAAGTGGTTTACAATTTCATTGACGGGAAAACTACTGATTACTTTCTACCACTGACAGGTGTTAGGAGCAGTTCCCACCGACCAGGTCCCAGAGCCTCATAAGTCCCAAAATAACACACAGAGACAGCGTGTTTTCTTATTGGCTAGCTCTGTCTTAAATATTAACCCATTTCTATCAATCTGTTTCTAAGTGGTCTCATCTTACCAGAAAGAGAGTCCAGACCTCTCCTTTCATCTTGACTCCTCTCTACTTCATCTCCTAGAATCCTCCTTGTCTCCTAGTCCTGCCTATCTTGAATTCCTATAGGCCAATAGTGCTTTATTCATTAACCAATAAGAGAAAACATATTTACAGAATGACATATCCCAACAGCTCCTCTTTTCTGTCTAAAATAAAAAGGAATTTAACTTTAACATAGTAAAATATATAATAAATTATCAAATATATAATAAATATATCAAATTATCAAAATAAAAATTATAGTTTACAATATTTAGTCCATTAACATTTAGCAAGATTTAAAGAAAATATTCCACCATCTATCATATCTTTGTAAGTCTAAAATCTTATATGTAACTTACCTTTAATCCTAACTAAGGAAATCTATAACCATAACTATCTGTCTTCAACTCCATCAAAGTCCACAGAAGAGTAATATATAAACTCTAGAAATGAGAGCGTTATCTGGCTACCAGGTCAGTTACCCGAAGATATTCTGTAATGTTCCATCCTCAGCCTATATGTCATATTGTGTCTGGCAGACTCCTTAGTGAAGCAGCAAACTTTAAACTGTCTATCTGTATTGGCAGCTTGTCAGTTATTTTTGTCTTTGACCTGTAGAATGTCTGGCAGACTTTTCCATGAAACAGGAGCACTTTTCCCTGTAGCACTATCCATCTTGTATCAGCAGTCACTTTCCTGTGGTTCCTGCATGTCCATTTTATACAGCATAAAGTCAAACAGTCCAGACAAGAGCAGTATCTTACCCAACTGCAAAGCATTCATGTCTATACCATAATCCCCTTTTTTCCTCTGAAAGAGATTGGTTGTGATCACTCACCATTTGTACCCAAACCCATTTAAATGAAAACATACATTTGTAGAAAATATTTGGGAATTTGGGTGTCCTTTTTTCCAAACTGCTTCCTGCTGGTTGGTTCACTATAATACGATGGGTAATCCTAAAAAGATGAAGTAATCCTGGCTGTAGCCTGCAAAGCTGCATTGTCTCAGGTAGTTTGAATGTTGGATCACCTGGGGCACTGTTTAAGGGGTCTTTCTTGATTAAACCATGTTAGTCTGGAAGGAATCCACAGCTTTTCATTTTCTGTGGAAACAAAAATAGAAATTCTTTTCCACAGTAACGTATCCTTAGACTTAAATTTTGAAGTCAAAGCATGATTAAAATATATAAATTTGATAAATCCAGTGGCATTTCTTTTAGCAGTCCTTGCTATTTCCTCAACAATCAAACAATTTAAAGACAACACAATAGCATACAGTATTCAGACTCTGTGTATTTCCAAAATTTAGGTAGCTTTTCATATTATTCTACTTCTTTGCTTCTATTTTTATTATTTTTTTGAGACAAGGTTCCTTTGTGTAACTTTGGTTGCCCTTGAACTCTGTATACTAGGCTGACCTTGAAATCTTATTGATCTGCTTGCCTCTGATGAAAGTAAAGGCATGTGCCACCACACCCAGCTAATCTTTCTTTCTTTCTTTCTTTCTTTCTTTTTCTTTCTTCCTTTCGTTCTTTCTTTCTTGATATATTGTTGGCTGATTCTAAAGTAGTAATATTAGAAAAAATGTTGGAGGAGGTAAATAAAGTTTTACCTTGATGAGGATTACAAATTGCCCTCCAAAAAATACAAAGAGGAGATTCTATCTATTACTTAGGATATAAAATAGGTCTACAGAAAATTATACCACAAAATGTACAGATCAGGAGAAATTGTTTCCAGACTCTTGATTACCTTCAAAAATTACTGGGAAAATTTCTCAACTACCGACCATTATTGGAATAGAAGGGCATAATTCAAACAACTAGAAGGGTCAAGAACTTAAATACTCCACAAATACTATCAGCAGAAGCTGACACTGAAAAGGAATTAGAATGGGTAGAAAAGAGAATTCGAGAAGCTCATGTGGACCATGCAGATTCAAAACTAGACTGTATTCTGGTCATATTATCATCCAGAAAATATCCTTCAGGGATTTTTGATGCAGAGGGATGATATCATATTAGAATAGATATTTCATTTCTACCACATAAACAGAATAAAATTTTTAAAAATCTCTGACTATATTTTAAAAGCTAAATTAAGATGCCATCTTAATTTACCAGCAGAAATTATAGTACCTTTCCTTGTGGAAAGATAACTAATATTGAACAGAACTTGCAGTATCTTTTTGAGAATGAATAGCAACAATTATCCCAAAAGTGAGAGAATCTAAATCATAAAGAAAACTATTTATATCCTTCCACACATAGTAAGAAAAATAGCAATCTCTGTTGTCCCTACATTCTAAAATAATGCAAATAAATCAGGAAATATAAGTAAACTAGTTCAAAGCCCTTATAACTCTGTACAAAAGGCAGAGTTGTACACCATTCTCATGGTACTTATAGAACCTCTTGTTCATTCTGTAATCATACTTCTCTACTGGAAGGTAGTAATCTTAAAGGTATACATAGGAATGAAATCTGGCAAATCGATGTGTTTCACTTTATGGCATTTGCAAAATTGAAATATGAGCATCATGTTATAAACACATTTTCAGGGTTTCAATGGGCCACTGCTCTGAGCACTGAAAAGGTTGATTCTGTTATCACATACCTACTATAGGTAATGGCCATTAAAGGGATACCTGCACAAATAAAAACTGACAGTGCTCCAGCATATGTCTACAGCAAAGTGAAACACATTTTTGAATATTATAACATAAAGCTTATAACTGGTATACCATATAATCCTACAGGACAAACAGTAGTTGAGAGATCTAATTGTACTTTAAAGGAAATGTTCTATAGACAGATGGGTGGAATCAAGACCCACCAAACGCAGATTATATAATGCCTTATTAAACTTTCTTAATGCTAATGAGTAAAACAGCAGAAGAAAGGTAAAACAGCAGAAGACACCGGACTATAGAAAAAACTTCTAAACTAACCCAAGGATGTACTTATCTCAGTATAGAAACTGGGATATATGTTACATTGGGGTAGGGGTTTCACCTTTGTATCTACAGGAGAAAAAACTATGGATACCAGCTAAGTTGTTCAAGATCCTATTTGAATGAGAAAATCCTCTTAATGGGGAGAAATGATAATTCATCCACCAAGGTATATCCCATGAGTTGTATGGAGGCATCTCAAAGGTAGGGAAAGTGTTCTGATCTTGTCCTTACAGAAAACAAAAATATATTTACAGAATGACATTTTCTATCAGATAGGTGCATAGTATTTTCTGGTATGATGAGAAACCTGGTGCTACTCAAAGTATAGGCTTCCAAGTCAGTTATATCATGACTTCTCTAAATCCTCTGTATGTGATGTCATCAGCAACAGGCTGTTTCAAGGCAACCTAGTACAATGACAATAGCATATATTTGGTGGAGGTGGAGTCTTGCCAACAACTTAAGCAGACATTTCTCATGCCTAATAGGAGAATTATTTTTTAATTTGTCTGTGTATGGATATACTTATATGTGTACATATAGAGAGATAAAGTGGAGAGAGAGAGAGAGAGAGAGAGAGAGAGAGAGAGAGAGAGAGAGAGAGAGAGAGAGCTGCTAACAAAGAAAATGCATGGTCTGGAATAGGTTACTTCCTTTTGAGTCCATGGACATTGAGATATCCACAAACTCCATAAAATTGCAATATATTGCTATTGCTTTGGTTACCCCCAAGAATTTTCTGGTAACACTCCATTACTGAACACACCACACAAGTGAGTCATAGAATATGCTTTAATTAAGATGGTACACAGCCTTAATCCTACTCATTTAATTTTATAGTGCTGGAAGATGCTTTGTAGGCCACTAAAGAAGAAAGGTAATCACTTGTATTTCACAGATATAAGCTCAATGAACTATAAAAATGGCTTCCCCAGACAGGCATGGCTACTGGTAATTAGTGATATAATGGTTTTAATGAAAATGTTCTCCATCATAGGCTCCTGTGTTTGAACAACATGGTCAGTCCTGATGTTTTGGCAGGTCAAGGAAGTTTTTGCCTTAGTGGAGGAAATGGTCATTGGGGGTGGGGTTTGAGGTTGCAAAGTCTGAAGCCATTCTTAGTGTTCTCATTCTCTCTCTCTCTCTCTCTCTCTCTCTCTCTCTCTCTCTCTCTCTCTCTCTCTCCTTCCTAACTGAAGTTTAAAGTGTAAGTTCTCTTTTTTTCATCTTGCTGCTACAGCTTTCATGTATCATCTTCTCTGTAATAATTCCTTGTTATGAGTAGTTTTCCCTGCCCATCTGGTCCCACTGCTGGGCCAGCCACAAATAGCACACAGAGACATTGTATTAGATATAAAGCTATTAGCCGGTTACGAGTATTTCTTATTGGCAAGCTCTGTCTTAAATATTAACCCATTTCTATTGACCTAAATATTTCCACGTGGTCTCATCTTACCAGAGAGAGGACTCGGACCTCTGTTCTCTCCAACCTCTACATCTAGACTCTCCCACCTCCAGGAATCCTAACACTTTTATGAGCTTAATGCAATTTTAGTAACAATGATTTAGAAAGTTAGGGATTAAATTTAAACAGTTTTGTGTGTAACAGAGCTATTAACTACTTGTTCATTAATAATATATTCTCCTCGATAAAGGCATATGATAAGAAATCATTGATATTGACAGCACTCCATTGAATAATTTGAAAGTGATGTCTTCAGTTTGGGCTGATGTGATTAATTAACCCATCAGCATACTCAGTTGTCTGATGAAGAATAAAAGCTGCATAGCACTGAATCTCAAGTAGAACTTGAACTTTTTGAGAATCTTGAAATCAAATTTTCTTCTATCAAAATTGTTCTAATTGAATTTCAGAAAACTCAAAATAAAAGCTTTCTAAACATTTTTTTTTATTCTGAAAGTAAATTTTCCACATGTGAAAAGTTTACTTTTAATTATTTGAAGTTTATACTGTTTCTTCCAATTGTTGGCTATAGAATTTTTGTTTCAAAATGATTTTTTGGATAAGAATTCTTTACATGATAACTCTCTATTTATTTTCTCACTATTAAATAACAATTTAGTATATTCCCAAGCTAAAATTTACATTGAAAAATGAGTATAATATAATCTTAGGTGCCTGTTAATAAACACTAATTTGGTATGCAGTATAGACAATTTACTCAAAGACATGTGGACTCTTTAATGCAGTTCCTAGTGTTGTGCTGATAACTAACCAAAAAATTATTTTTGTTGCTACTTCATTACTACAGTTTAGCTATTGTTATTATTTATAATATAAATACCTATTATATGGGATATATCACATGAGAACCCTGTAAAACAGTCATTGTAAACTAAAAGGGTCACAACCCACAGTATGAGAACTGTTTGACAAGATTCACAAATCAGAAGGTATTAAAATGCATATTCTTATTCAAGTCATAATAAATGCTTACCTTTGTTATGAGGAAAATAAATCAACTTCTAAATGAGAATTTGAAATAAAAGAATGTATTTTATATAGATATTTATACTCATGGTTTCTATCTATTTTTTCATGAAACATTTAAATATAGAAAAATGTATGGTAGAAGAATTTCATACTCTTATGAGCAAAATGCTTCTGCATTTTTATAGAATTTTTTCCACTTTTATTGTCCTGCTCTATATGATATGAGAGACTTTGAAAATCCCCGTGGAAGGCCTTACCCTTGCTAGGGAGCAGAAAGTGGAAGGGATAGGCTTTGGGAGGGGGATATGGGACGAGGGGAGGTTGAGGGAACTAGGATTGACATGTAAAACAAGCTTGTTGCCAATTTAAATTAAAAAAAATACTGTCAAAACATCACACACAATTTTATTTTACAAAGCAATTGCATTTAGCTCTCCCTCTTTTCCTCCCATTCCACCCACCCTTCCCAATCCCACCCCCAATTCACTCCTTAGAGAGGGTGAGGCCTCCCATGGGGAATTGTCAAAATCTGTCACATCATTTAGGACAGGACATAGATCCTCTCCACTGTGTCTAGGCTGAGCAAGGTATCTCTCCATAGGGAATGTGCTCCAAAAAGCCAGTTCATGCACGAGGAATAAATACTAGTTCAACTGCCAGTGGCCCCATAGACTGCCCAAGCTCCTCAACTGGCAAAAATGTTCAGGGGGCCTGGTTTGAGTCTACGGTGGTTCCCTAGCTGTCTATGAGTCCCCACTTCTTCAGATCAGCTGTTTCTGTGGGTTTCCCCAGCATGGTCTTGACCTCTTTGCTCATCACTCCTCACTCTCTACAACTGAACTCCAGGAGCTTGGCTTGACATTTAACTGTGAATCTCTGGAAGTTCTATAATGTCATTTAAGGTAGTCATCAATCTCATTATAGGGGAAGGGTATTTAAGGTACCTTCTCTACTACTGCTTAGATTCTTAGTTTGTGTCATCATTGTGGATTCCTAGGAATTTCTCAAGTGCCAGGTTTCTAATTAAATCCACAATGACTCCCTCTATCAAGGTATTTCTTTCTGTGCTCACCTTCTCTGTCCTTCCCCTAACTTGAACTTTCTGATTCTACATGTTCTCCTCACCTCTCTCATCTCCTCACCTCTTTCTCCTACTGCCCCAAACTTACTTAGCAATTCTTGTCTATTTCCCTTTCTTGAGAGGTCTATGTATTTCTCCCTTAGGGTCCTCCTTATTTCCTTCCTTCCCTGGAGGTGTAAATTGTAGGCTGGTGATCCTTTGCTGTATGTCGAAAACCCATATATGAGCAAGTGCATGCCATGTTTGCCTTTTTGTGACTTGGTTACCTCACCCAGGATGGTTTCTTTTAGTTCTATCCACTTGCCTGCAAATTTCAAGGTGTCATTGCTTTTGTTTTTGTTTTGTTTTTTTCCTGCTGAGTAGTACTCCATTGTATAAATATACCACATTTTCTTTAGCCATTCTTTAGTTCATGGACATCTAGGTTGCTTCCAAGCTCTGGCTATTACAAATAATGTTGCCATGAACATAGGTGAACAGATGTCCTTGTTGTATGAATGTGAATCCTGGGTATATGCCTAAGAGAGGAATTGCTAGATCTTGAGGTATACTGATTTCCATTTTCCCGAGAAAACTCCATAATGATTTCCAAAGTGGTTGTACAAGTTTGCACTCCCACCAGCAATGTAGGAGTGTTTCCCTTTCTCTATGTCCTCTCCAGCATAAACTGCCCTTGGTGTTTTTTATTTTAACCATTCCAGCAGGTGTCAGATAGCATCTCAGAGTTGTTTTGCTTGTCATTTCCCTTATGGCTAAGGATGTTGAGCAATTCCTTAAGTTCCTTTTAGCCACTTGACATTCTTCTTTTGAGAATTCTTTCTTCAGTTCTATACCCCATTTTTAATAGGGTTATTTGGTGTTTTGTTGACTAGTTTTTTGAGTTCTTTGTATATTTTGGAGATCAGCCCTTTGTCGGATATAGGATTGGTGAAAGTCTTTTCCCAGCCTGTAGCCTGCTGTTTGATCTTGTCGACTGTGTCCTTTGCCTTACAGAAGCTTCTAAGTTTGAAGAGGTCCTGTTTATTAATTGTTGATCTCAGTGTCTGTGCTCCTGGAGTTATGTTCAGGAAGCATTCTCCTATACCAATTTGTTCAATGGTACCTCCTACTTTCTCTTTTAAGAGGTTCAGTGTGGCTGGATTGATGTTGAGGTCTTTGATCCATTTGGACTTGAGTTTTGTGCATGGTGACAGACATGGGGCTATATACAGTCTTCTACATGACATCATCCAGTTATGCTAGCACCATTTGTTGAAGATGCTTTCTATTTTTCAATTCATACTTTTAGCTTCTTTGTCAAAAATCAGGTGTTTATAGGTGTGCAGATTAATATTAGGGTCTTTGATTCAATTCCATTGGTCTACTTGTCTCTTTTTTCCATTACTATAGTTCTATAGCAGAGCTTGAAGTCTGGGGTGGTGATGCCTATGGAAGCTCCTTTATTGTACAAGATTTCTTGCTATCCTTGGTTTTCTGTTTTTCCATATGAATGTGAATATTATTCTTTGGAGTTCTGTGAATAATTGTGTTATTTTTTTAACACTGAAACAGTGATGGAAGCTGGGTGAAGTAGTTTACATAGGAGGCAGATGCAGGCTGATCTCTGAGTTTGAGAGCAATGTAATGTACAGAGAGAATTTCAGGGCTTCCATACACAGAGAAGCCCTATTATGAATAAGAAAACAAAAATTAAGTGATGGAATTGTATCTCTGGGTACAGCTATCTCAATGACTTTACACTGACTGGTAGCCTTATGTCTTTCTCAAATCAATGAATATGTCAGAATTATTTTATTATTTAACTTCTGTTTTTTGGAAGGGTCATCCTGTGATTGGATATAGAAATAAATAGAAGTTGTCAAGAGTAAGTTATTTATAATGTTTATAATACAAAATATTATGGGCGTCAACTCTCTCTCTCTGTGTGTGTGTGTGTGTGTGTGTGAAATAAATCATCAATAACTAAGAACAAAATATAGAGGGTGAAAATAAGATAAAAGATTCTGCACAAAATCCAGTTGCAGAATTTCATTTCTTTGTTGACACCCTTTACCTGTGCAGAAGCATGAGACAATATAAGTAATCATACAGTGTTGGACATTTTAAGAGCAGGAATTTTTACAAGAAGTCTAGGTATTGTATTGACAACTGCAATATAATTATCCAATGTTACTTGAGGTATTCAAATTCATTTGTTTCTTTTAGGATTTTGTTCATTACTCACCTACTAAAAACCTTAAGTGTCTGATGACCTTTCTTCTGATTTATAAACATTCAGCATAAAACAAATGTGAAACCACTAAAACATTGACGTTCTTTGACTTCTAAGGTCACAAATTCTAATTATTTTCTTTTACAAATTTGAAAATAAAATTCCAAGTCACACGAGGAAGCCTTAATGTAGCACACAAACATTTATTCAATAAAAACATGCAACTGATTTTGACATTGCCTAATGACTATGAAGATCAGAGTTCACTGGCCATTTATAGGGGATTTGAGAAATGATTCAAATCTTTAATGAGACAAGATTTTGGTCTTCAAAACAAAATCAATAGAATAGATAGCTCCTTATTGACATATGTATACTTGAACCATATGTGTCCGGTTTTAAGAGGAATTTTTAAATATGTCATGAAAAACTCCATTTATTTGCATGACAAATTTGAAGTCAGATAGGCTTTATAATCCTACCAATACTTATTTTCTCCCCTGTTTCGCTAAAGTTTAATGTAGTGGGTTTTGTTAGCTGATAATTTTAGTCATTCTATTTTCTGTTAATTGTGAGATACATCAGGATCTTGTTCCTCCTTTATTTCTCCTGTTCTGCAAGAGCTCTTGTATATGTAAAGTAGAAAGCCAGGAGCAAAATGTTCAATAGCATTTGATGATATACTTTTAAAATAGAAAATTCTATAATTCTTTGATTATTTGGTATCCATACATCAAATGAATTAAAAAATGTAGGGTTAATTGTCTTATTATGTAATTCTCCAGAAACAAATGGTGTATTTTTAACTACTTGAGTATTTATACATAAATATTTTGAAAATGAATCTGGAGAGGTAGTAGAATGACCATAATGAAAATAGTCATGGGAACATTATGAAAAAAATCAATCAATTTACAGCTGAAGAAGGTCATGTTGACATTAGAGATCAGTTTATTATGTAATTAACATAAAACAAGTACTTACTTCAGACAGTTTTGTGACAATTTGACAGATGCTAGACTTATCTGAGATTAGGGAACCTCAATGAGAAAGTGACTCCATTAGTGATTGATGGGGGCCTGTCCACTGTGGGTGGACTGGTGATCGTGGGTTCTATAAAAACAGAGGCTGTGGGAGCTATACTGAGCAAATAGCAAGAAGCACTCTTCATGGCTTCTGCATCAGCTCCTACTTCCATGTTTGAGTCTTTGCTCTGACTTTCTTCAAAATGAACAGTGATGTTGAAATGTAAGACAAATAATCTCTTTCCTTCCCATCTTACATATTGGTCATGGTGTTTCATTTTAGCAATAGTACTCCTAAATAAAACACTGTCTAGGGGCATATTTTTTAATTTAATATTCTCTTGAAAATATTGTATATGCTAACTTTATAGTGGACATTCATCATTACTTTATGAGGACCCATCATCTCATTTCAATTATGTGATAACTGATGGGCTCTTTGAACAGAGAGTTTTATATATCCGAGGGTAAAGTATAAGGTCACATAATCTAATTAACAAGGTAATTTTACTCAAGTTAACAGAAACCTCTTTATTTGGGATGCTGGTACATATAGTCTACAAGGACCTGTACAAGTTCACTCTTCATTAACTCTCCCAATTAGAAAGCTCACTCTTTGCTGTTAACTGTACTCTACTCATAGTTCTTCCTTGAGTATCTTCAAAAAGACACAGATAATGTTTCCTTGATCAAGGTATTATTTTCTTGCTAAACTATTTCTTCTCAAGAAAAATACCATTAAAATTATTAATCTGTTATTAGCACTCACAATCATTTTATTCTTTGTGATGTACATTTAAAGTGTTATGCCTTATAGAGCTAAATTTAATGCCACAAAAATTAACATCTTGAAAAATAATGTTTAACATATTTTGTGTACAGAGGAAAATCTATAAAATGTAAGAGGCATTTAATATTAAAACCCAATATTGAGGAACTCATTATCACTTGGGTCTAAACAAAATAATATATTAATATATTATATACTTTATGTTTTAATAACTGTGTCTGAATTTGCTTAAGAAAATGACAATAAGGAGGTGGCAGAGAAAATATAGCACTACATATGCTTCACAGTATGTTTATGTAAAATGAGACCATAATAAATACCAGGCTTTTTTCTTTTGGAACAATAACCAGCTCCCAAATCATGACAAGAAGACTTAGTATTAGTTATGAATGTTCAGCCTTATATATGCTCATATCTTGCTAGCTCTTATAACTTAACCTATTACTTAGTATTAGTTATGAATGCTCAGCCTTATCTATGCTCAAATCTTGCTAGCTCTTATAACTTAACTTATTTCTCTTTATCTATGCTTTGCCTCAGAGCTTTTAACTTTCCTTTCTTTTTTCCTTCCTTCCTTCGTTTCTTCCTTCCTCCCTCCCTCCCTTCCTTCCTTTCTGTTCCATTTACCTGCTTGTGTCTGCCTTGTCCCTGCCTGGCTTCTGACCCTGAGAGTGTCCCTCTCTTCCTCCCTTGCCCTCTCCTTCTTCTTTCCCTAGTCTGGATTTCGCCTACTAGTTATTCTCTTTGCCAGGCATCCTGTCAATCACTTTCCTGCTTATCTATTCAGCTTTTCATTAGACCATTCAGGTACCTTAAGCAGGCAAGTTAAAGTAAATACAAACCATCTTTATATAATTAAACAAATGCAGCACAAATACATGCAACACATCCTTATATCATTAAACAAATGAAGTATAAATAAATGTAACACAATTTTACATAGTAAAAGTAATATTTTGCAGCATAAAACAATGTAATACATCTTTCCCTAGCTAAAATAACATTCCACAATACATAAAAATGTTCACTTACAAAAGCAGTTCTCATTATTACATTCATCAGTAAAGATTCCCTTATATAGTAGATTTATTCTATTTTTAAATTATAAAGTAGCAGGTTTCCTTGGGGCACTTTATTCTACACAATTAGGTTTAGTTTTAAATCCACACCTTCATGTCTTAATATTCTTGAGCCCTCATTCCCATTTATAAATTTCAACCCTCTAGTATTTTCGCCTTCAATTATCATGCCTCTTGTGTGCTATGAGCTTGCTTCATTGTCTGTCTACATCACCCTTTTTCATGTCATAAGCTCCTTTTAGTTTCTTATCATCTACATACAGTCCTCCTCATACCAATACACAGATAAACTTTAGGAGACAGGATCCACATGTGAGAGAGAACATATGGTATTTGTATTTATGAGTCTGGATTACCTTGCTTAATATATTTTCCAGCTCCATAAATTTTATTATTTCTTTGTCTTTATGGATGAATAAAATGCCATTGTGTATCTGCATTATATTTTCAGTGTACATTAATCAATTGATTGACATCTAGGTTGATTTTGTGTCCTAGTTTTTGTGGATGGAACAATAGCAAACTCCAATATGCTAGTACAATATTAACGATATTAAGTCTGTTAGTTACATATCCAGAAGTGATTAAACTGATTTGTGTGGTAGCTCTAGTTTTTACCTTTTGAGCCACTTCTACATATACATATTCTTAAAAGAATATGTATATCCCGTTGTTACTTGCACAATTATAATAGGGTATATTTTGTTTACTCCCAGGGACAAAAAAATTCCCAAATCATTTTAGAGTATGTTATACAACAAACTGATGGTACTAGGCCCTAACAGTTGCTAAAATATTCCTCAAAGCTTTCTGCATTCTATTAGAGTAAAGAAGGCTAAGAAGAAAAATGAAAGTACAAGCATTTATTCAACAATAATTTGCAATCATTTGGCAACATGAATTCCATTCTCTCAAGTAAATCATAAATTTCCACATGTAATAGACTCTTTAAAACAATGATTAAGTAATGGTTTACTATTGGATTACACCAACTAGAAATACTAGTCTTTCTAAAGTAAGAAAATACTTTATCTCTTAGAAATTATACTTATTTGTGTACCTATGCACAATCTGTGTATTAGAGTAATTGCCTTATTTTGTAAATTATTGAAGAATCTTAATAAATCTATTTTAAATATTAAAAATATACTAAATCTTTGTTTCAATTAATGACTTATCCTTGCAATAGGTAAGTATTTGCTTTTCAGTAACAAATCGCTATCTTGAATGTAAACATAGAGAATGCTGCAATTTCTATTTCAGATGTTGCATCTTCATCATTAAGTAATGGCTTGAACAATTAGTTTAATATGTTTAATGTACACCTATCACTTAAAATTAAATTAATCTTTTATTTGGTTATAATGTATTCTCTCAGTTACTGGTATGTTTCTTGTAAGAGCTGAGGCTGTTGTTTTTGTTTTGTTTTTTTTTGACAATTCAAAGCTATAGTATTTACACTCATCATGAAACACATGGAAATCATTTACTAATGCAAGAAGCATAATATTCTAAATGACAACCATTACCTTCTAAGTTATTATTATTACTTTACAAGTAACAGCACCCAGGGACAAGACCAGAAACGACAAGCTATCTTTCCTTTTCCACTTAACCTGATTAAATAAAAGCATACTTTGTCCTTACCCATCCCCAGTAGCCTTATTGGAGCTAATAGAACAGATGTTTTGTCACCCAGCTAGTCACATGATTAGTTTTCATCCTGGAGAACATATTTTGGAAACAAGCTAATGAGGCGATCTACAACAAATGCACTTGGTCCCCTTTGGCTGATATTTCGTTGCTGATCTGATGTCATTTATCCTTCATTGTTAATTAAATGAAAACAAGCCACAATTGCTTTCCCTGTATAGTATGTTCAGAAATAAAGCTGTGTAATGTGGTGTATAAATTTGTTTTTGTTGAATTGTTCAAGTTCAAGCGATGAACTTTAAGGCTGTGCTAATTGTTTAAATGAGGGCAAAGACATTTAGAAAGACCCAGGCTCATTATAAGAAGCACTATTGTAACAAGGGTATGTTCTTAATGGAAGGCTCTTTCCACTTATATGATAAAAGCATTTTAGTTAATCTTGGGGTTTATGAGCCAACATGTCCCTGTTGAATACGCTAATAATCAAATACAGTCAGAAGCATTTCTAAACAAGTGGCTCAATGTGATTATCTGCAGATGTAGCAACTGATGCATATTCTTGGCTACTTTTTTTTAACCTATACAGAAAAAGAGAAACTCCTGCCCCAAGTGATATCCATTACTTACTCTAAGCGAATGCTTTTCCTAATGAACAGTTAATAAGACAACAATAAAATAAAAATCTAGGACAATACTAATATGTAGAAATTAGTATTGAGGGAGTTCATCATTTTAAGATCAATTATGTACTAAGCATTTATTTCTAATACAAATTGGATAAAGTGCTTTTTAATTGGCCTTGCTTTACAAATGTTTATCTTTATTATTTTCAAAATTACATCTATATGTTTATGTCTCTATGTAAATATATACACATGAGTGCAGATGCCTATGGAGACCAAAAGACCACCTGAAATTCCCTGGGTCTGGCATTGCAGGGGATTGTGAACTTCCAGATGTCCTCTTCGCTACTAACTATCTCTCTACTCCCTATTTTTTACGCTTGTGCAGCAAAAACTTGGTGTCATCTAAAAGCCTCATTAGTAACCTGTAAAGAAAGACAAATAAAAAGCAGAAAGGAGGCTCCTTGGGAAAACCTGGCTAAATATGGCAAGACCACTTAAAGAAAACTTTTAAAGCCAAACCTTCTGTTACTGCAGGTTGGATTAAAAATTATTCAGTATTTGGTAGGATAATGTTCTTATGGTGCTTTCTGTGATGGTAATTAAATTTTTCCAAGTAAGAACATTGTAACACAAAACACAAATCTACTAAAATTTTATATCAGCCAAACCAATTACTTAAAATTCACCCTGAAAACTATGTTGTTGTAGTTTCTATTATTCATTAAACCTTGCAGAAAGATTTAGAAAGCCAAGTCAACCACAAACCATAGAAGCCAGGCACACGCCTTTAATCCCAGAAGCCAGAAGCTAGGAGGTGTTTGTACACACATTAAATCCTAGGTGGCTCTACAAGTTTGAAGGGGACCATGTTGAATCTTTAGATTTTGGTTTTTAGAAAGGGCATTTTACAATACTAATTTAGAGTCATTTGGAGAAGGAACTAGGCCCTCCCTCTTGCCTCTATAGGTTAAGTGAGTATCCCTCCATGGGGAACATGCTCCCAAAGTTCTTTTGTGCACCAGAGATACATCCTGGTTCCACTGTCTGAGGTCCCTTAGACTGCCCAGGCCTTCTAACTGAGACCCATGTTCAGGGGGTCTGAATCGGTCCAATGCTGGTTTCTTTAAGCATGTGGTTTATATTACTAAAATTGCCTCTCACTCATTCTCTTGCTGTCCATCCGTTTTTATTTCTGTCTTTAAACATACAGAGAAAAACATAGACACAGAGAGAGGAAAGATAGAGGGGGAGAGATATTTATTTATTTCCATAATACAAATATTCAATTTCTAACATACTTTTATCACACAAGTTCAACAAAATAAACAGTATGTATAAGCACATACATACCTATATAATTGATCTCTTATTATTTTATTTAAAATTGCTTAAACAGAGAAGGTGTAACATAATTTAAAGAACTGATTTGTATAATATGCTATAATAAATCATTGCTGACAAATTACATCCCTCTGATGAACCACATGGAGACACCAATAATTCCTAAAGCATATGGCTTCATATTGGCAAAGTATTACACACATGATTTGGTATGACTGAGTGAAATACCTAATGAAGTAAACCTTTAATCTCACTTGTAGATTTTCATTAAAAATATTTAGTGAATACTAGAAACTATGTTGACTGCATAATATTTTAAGATTCTACTTTTGTAATTTTGGTATTTCACTATTTGTGAATATTTTTTAATTGTAAACAAAATTGCTCTGTTGAAATTACATTATCCTCTATTTTACTGTCCCAGCAATTGTTAATACTGTTCTTAATATATCAAGTATTTCAATTTTCATTTTGAAGAAAATGCAATGGATTTAGACTATCTTTAGCCCTTGTTACATAATCATATAAAGAACGTCAAGATAGTAACATGATATAATTATATTTTTAAAATATTTTTTTCCAAGTAGACTCACTTCTTCAGTTAAATGAAGTCTTCTAGTAATCAAAGAAATATAATTGAGATAAATTCAACATTTTACTACACCAATAACACACCAACCATCTTACTCAGCATTCACTAATTAAAACATATATGATATAGATTGAATCATGTATGACAAGCTGTAATATACATAACAATGCAATAATCTTGTCATATTTGGTTGTACCCTAGGTCCCTGGTCTTTCCAGTATCTAGTTCCTGCTCATCCAGGCAGTGTAAGGCATAGGCCTCTAGTTAAACCGGAAATTGTTTGGCCACTGCCACAAGTTCTGTGGCACCATTGTCCCAGCCCATCTTGCATTCATGACAGATTGTAGGTGGCAGGCTCTGTGGCTGGGTTGGTGTCTGTTTTTTTTTTTTTTTTTTTAATGTAGCCTGCAGAGTACTTTCCTGCAACAAAGAGACTAGAACATAAGCATGAATGCTCCAGGAAGTCACCTGCTTGACAACCCCATGTTCAATGATTTGTGTAGATATTTTCCTAAGCAAAGGGTCCTGCTGTTAGTATGCAGAGAGAAAGCCTATATCCTTACATCAGCATAGGTTGCTTGGGTATTTCTATGGGATCCCTTTGACCAATACTACAATAGAATGCAACCCAGTCCTTCCACTGGGAGCCTTCCCTGGGTATAAAAAAATGGTCTGTTCAGACTTCATATCCACTCTTCTTATGAGTACACAATAAGATCACCATCATGGATTCCAGGAAGTTTCTTCAGCATTACATGTCCACATTAACCCCAAATTTCCCTAGTTCTTGCTGTTTCTCCCTACTCTCTCTCCCTCTATCCCCTCCCACCATTTCTCCTGCTCCTATTCCTACCCATCCTCTGTTCTCCTACAAAGTCTATTCTATTTCGTCTTCCAAGGGAGATCCATTCATCCCTCATAGAGCCCTCCTCTTTACCTAACCCCTCTAAGTCTTTGCATTGTAGGTTGATTATCAATTATGTAGCACCTAATATGCACTTATAAGTGAATACATATCATATTTGTTTTTATGGACCTGGGATACCTCACTCAGGATGATTATTTTTTTCTAGTTGAGAATTCAATATCTTACACTAGGATATACGTGCTCATTTCTACTGATAGTTGTTTTTATGAGGAGAGTGATAATGATATTTAATGAATGTATTTAATATTTTTTCCTCTTTTCAAAACTCTGTATTGTTATTTTCTAAACCCTGTGGCTATTTAAATACCTTTGTTTTCCTTGTTCCTCTTTAATTCATTCATATTTGAGTTTCTACATATTCCTTTCTCATAAAGCATATTCAACTCCAATATACCATCCCATAATATTCATTATTAATAAACATATAAACTCTAGAAATTATCAAACTGATTAATGAAAAATACAATCATGCTTTATATTTCAGTTTTTCCTCTTTAGCAGTTTATGTGTATGTGTCAGACAATCTTGAAACCCACCTACTTCAACCTAAACTAAGATCTTGAAACCCTGTGTACTTTCTTACTAATTTCTAGCTAGCATTTCACAATTGATGGTATCTGTATCCATCCAGACTCAAGTCATGCTCAATATCAGTGTCATAATCAATATGTTAAAAACATATTTAAAGCCAGAGAAATAATAAAACATAAGTAATCTAAACATAAACATTTCTACCTATATAACTATAAGCATTACTATAACTCACTGTGCCTATAATTAACAAACTAAGGAAATAAGTGTCTATGGGATATTTTAATGCTATTTATAGGTTGTTATTTATACAGATGTCTTATAAAAGATTTACTAACTTTTAAGCTATTTGAAAGTATATTAATATAAAGAAAATTTCAACAGCATATCCTGCAAAAGTGAATAATGCTGCTCCAAATGAGATGGATTATTAAGTAAAAAATCTTAGCACTGGGGGGGGGAAATCAACCCACAAATCACCGAAGCATAAGAGGCACCCAAAATACTACACGTTGTTACTATTCTTGGTTTCCCAATGTAATGAGGTGATAAGGCATCCTTCACTTTGGATTCTTGGTGGGGAAATCAGTCTTGAAATGATCAGATAATTATTTTACTGCTAGATAGCTTTCATAGTCCTAGAAGATGCTATGGAGTTTGCTAGAGGATGGAAAGTCACTTCATTGGCTGAGCAATCACCACTGGTATGTTTTCCTTGCTTTTGAGGATAATCACACATTACATGTATGTGAGCAGCACCAATCTATCTTAGTAGTTTAAAAATAATAAGTCAATAATACATGGAGTTTCAATGTAGATATATTGGGCAGATCATGGAGGGAACTAGAGGAAAGAATATAGAGTGGATATCATCAAAATACATTGTACACCTGTGTGAAATTTCATGAATGTAACAGGGCCCCAGAATTAGTAAACTCCTAGACCTTAACACAACTGACTGCATGCATGATGGTAATAACATTCAGGCTATAAAGCTCATCAAATAAACAGCATTGGCCAAAGCTAAACAAAGAAGAACAAACAAACAACAAATAAGAAAACAAAGAACCACAACAGAGGCCTAATCCATCAAAGTCCATATTCTATGAAAGTCTCTAAATGTATGTACTAACCTGGCCTTTTTGCTTCTGTAGTTGTACTTTTAGCTAACAGCTCTTGTTAACTGAAGTACATGGTGTTGTTTGGTTTTGTTTGTTTGCTTTTGTTTACTCTAAGAAAGGCTCATTGTTAAGTGGAATTTTAAGAATCCACTCTATTCTCCGGTTGGCTAATAAAGACATTCTATTTGTTTAAACCCATATCCAAGCAACATTACCTGGTTGATATTCCATAATTAGAGTAAGTAGAAACATGATTTTAAAAAAGACCATTGTCAAATTTTCTTTGACTATTGTTATAGAGATATTTTAACAACAACTTACTTTCAACTTTTCAATGTAATGACTGTACTTCATTGTTTTGTTACCCAACAACCAGATCTTTAGCTTATTCACTTAATAAATGCAACTATGTGTTTTCAGTGCATGTGCACATATGTCTGAATACAACCTTTCTGAATGACAGCATTTAAAAAAAAGCATGATACTTATAATGTTTCAATAATTAATTTGTTAACATATATTTATGTAATGGTAATTTTTATTGCCAACAATATATTAAGGCCTTACAGTAGAGACTAGCTATTATTAATGAAAAATGGATAGATAATTTATACTATGTAAACTAAACAAAATAAGAAAATCATTTTTCTAATGTGTTAATTTATATTTATAATAAACTGATCTGTCTTTAAATACCTAACTTATATTTTTCTCATATAGATGACTTTTCCTATCCTAGTCTGATCTACTAGTTGCTGAATTTGTAATTTGCCTCTCCTTATCTGTTTTTGGCTTGGAAATGCATGCTCTATGTATATGGTAAAACCATTGTACCCATAATCAATAGCATAGACATAGCCCGAGAATGAAGTAGAACTACTTCTAATAACATTACATTATAAACCAAGGCTGTTTGAATAACTTTCTTTCATAGGCATTCTACTGGTTTATGTGTATTTTCTAAGAATAGTTTCCATTCTCTTTCTGTTTGTGTCTATAATCATGAAAACATTTGAGAGAGTGAAACCAAACAGTAATGGGGTCAAACAGGCCAATCTAATAAGGTCGTAATATGTTGCTTTTCAAATACTATAATCAAGTATTTGTTGTGCATATGGGACTAAAGAAATGAATATATGAAAATTCTTAATGCAAACATTAGCACTTATTTTCAAATGACTTCTCCTAAGAAAACCAGGAAAAATAAGTACAAATTTTACACTATGCAAGTTACTTATAAAGACTCCTTTAATAGTAAATCTACAGTTTTCTTATCTTTTGTAATATTTAGGATTGAACATTCCAAAAGTTGTCAGTAACAGTTTATTACCAAACACAACTGGTTTTAATTACTAACCTCACTTATTTTAAATTAAGATGGAAATGATCTGCATAGTCTAATTTAAACATGGGCTTACTTTCAGCAGACTTTTTTGTAATAATGAATAGGCAACAATTTATCCTCAGAAGGGCAATATGCTGTACCACAAATCACAAGTTGCATTTCCTCTTATTTTTTTAACTGCAAAATGTGATTCCAAAGATGTTATTAAGCTATAACACCTTTGTCATTTTGAAGCTATAGGCACTTATAGTGCTGAATTTTAGATTACATTTTATATTCTGCCTGTGCCTTGTTTCCGCACTGTATGTAAAGTTATTAAAGCTGTCTTCTTCAATTCCATCTCTACTTAGGAAGCTATGACAAAAAGATGAAAGAGACTACCTTTAATCTCAAAAAGCTGAACCCAATGCAGAATTTAAACAGGATAATACCTAAAGACAATAAGCTTACTTTTCCAAAGGTAGTTTATGATCATTGAGTGGTCACTAAAAAAGCACTGAACTGGAAGTATGTGACAACATAATGGGCCTGGGCTCAATTTCCTCTCTAGATTGTTGAAGCTGGATTTTTTTAAGGATGCTATGTAATTGGCCATTTGCCATACAATGATTGCTCTCCATTGGGGTGGGGATAGGGAACATTTGTTTTGTGATCTGCATAAGAGAAAAATTCATATTAAGACATGGGTGGCAATTAGATTGTCAGAGAGGAGTATTAAATAAAGTATTTCACACAATAAAAAGGGAACTTTTTGAAAGTATGTTTTCTTTTTAAAAGTCTAAAATAGAAATAGACTCAGGAGTCTAATATATTACTTGGTATCTATATAGGGATGGGCATTTTTAAACATTTGTACTTCATTGCTACTATATATCTTTTGGATTTATATCTGTTTCTTTAGCCTCCCATATTCTGAGCTTTCTTGAATGAGAAGATTTTGAATTACATGTACCTCCATTACACATTATTGACCCAGGTTGAGATTTTGCGTATGCTCTTGAAGTTTCCCTAAAATATAATCTTTCATTATCATCTTTGCCATTGCTTTTTGTCATTTTATAAAAAAATACAATAAGGGTTAAAAGTTCCATCTACCTAGATCTAAGCAATTAGAAATTACTGTCAAAACTAATTCTTATGTGTTTCCAATGTGCAGGTTGTTAGACCTTATTATATTATACTCATATTTTGAGTATTCCTATCATCCATTTTCAGTTATAAAAATTAGCTGAATTTGTTTTATAAACATGTTTTATTTTACATCAAGTGTAAGTACAAGACAGTTTGCAAATGAAAAGCGGTCAAATAACTTTTTGTTTTCTGTTTGTGTTCTAAAAGATGAAGTTTAAATTTATTAATATGAATCACACAGGTTAGTGATAAGTCTACATTTTCAGATAATGTATGTTCAGTGTCTTTAATTGGTATATTTTAGCTACATTGTAGCTACATGTTTCAATTACACTGAGTTTTCATTTATGTTAAAGTGCATGTACATGCACATAAATGCGAACACATATGCACAGAGGTACAATACCTCTGTGAAATCATATATTTTTTTAAATATCAGAGATACTACACACATGAATTCTAACAAACTTGTTTTCTAAACAAGTCCTTGGGAGCCCATCCCACACAGAGTGATAATTTCTCAGCCTAGACACATGGGGGGAGGGCCTGAGCCCTGTCCCAAATGATATGACATACTTGAAGACCCCCCATGGAAGGCCTCACTCTCCTTGGGGAGCAGATAGAGGATAGGATGGGAGTTGGTGGGAGAACAGGGGAGGAAGGGATGGGGCTGGAACTGGGATTGGCATGTAAAACAAGCTTTTGCAAATTTAAATTTAAAAATTATCAAAGGGGGAAAAAAACAAGTCCCAAACAACATGATCACCAAAAGAATACTAACATGGAAGGGGGAAAACTTAAAGGGCCATAACAGTAGAGCAAGGACTAAGAGCAACTGGAGAATGCTGAGAGTATGAAAAGGAGTCTCCCTTAGGGAAGAGTCCCATAAATTGGTTCGTCATCCAATACAAAGTGATCAACCATGAGATCTTGTGGTTTTATACAGACTGAGAAAATAGTATTATGTATTTGTAACACACACAAACACAAACATTAAATTCAATTAATCAATAATTATTTTAAGTTTTAAAAATCATATACAATAATATACTTATTAAAACTAAAATTTTCAGGAACAAAAATAATATCATTCCAGCTACATGCTGTCATTGAAATAGATGTCAAATATATGAGCTCAGTTTAAACATCTAAAATAATGAATAAATATCAAGAGAGTAAAAGGGGAACAATTTTGAATATTAATATTATTTTCAACAAGGAAGATTTATGACAAAATAAATTAAATCCAAAAATTTTAAAGACAAAACAATATATAGATAATTAATACACATCTTCTCATATATACATCATTAACATCTACTAATATTTGAAATGAATGAAAATAAAAATAAAAGAAGTTAATCATGAAATAAAATTTAGCATTAACTGAAAGTCTACATCCATGGAAATATATAATATTAAGATGATATATTTGAAAAGAAAAATCTAGCTCTGCTAAAGAAAGAAGCCTCAGCTGGAGAGTGCCAGTTTCCAGTGATATCGAGAGTGCCAGTTTCCAGTGATATCGGACTATCCTGCAAAAACTTCCCAAGTTTCACTCACCCTTTGTCCTCTTCAGCCAGCTTTGGCTAGAGGTGAGTCTGGGCTCAACTGGGGCGGCCTCTCCCCTACAACCTCTTCCCCCCCCCCAATTCCCTGGGTTGGCCCGTGATCCCTCTACTCCTGTGTCCTGTCCCCATCGAGAGCACCCTTGAAGCTCTGATACATCCCCACCCATCCTGGAGAGTGCCAGTTTCCAGTGAGATCAGACTATCATGCAGAAACTTCCCAAGTTTCAGCTCAGCCTTTGTCCTCTTCCGCCAGCCATTGGCTAGAGCCATTGGCTAGAAGCATCTTCTACTGGATCCTCAGCCCTGACCCCATCCCTGGGTCCCTGTATGTGTAGAGACCTCCTATAGAGCTTGGACCACCCAGAGCTACAGATATTGAATCTCTGACCTACATAAGCCCACTAGGGAAGTCCCATAGAGAGAGGGGGAGACCCCACTAACACCTACTGGAAGAAGCTATGGGAAGACAGCAATACAAGAAAACACCTAACAACAGAAAGACAAGCATGACACCACCAGAATATAGGGAATCTACACAAACTAGAACAGAACACAACAACAAAGCAGAGGAAGCAGAAGGGAACAACTCAAAAATTTCTGTCATATAAATGATAGAGGCCCTCAAAGAAGATGTGAGAAAATCCCTTAAAGAAATGAAAGAAAAAAAACAAACAAAAAAGTGGAAGAAATGAACAAATTCCTAAAGGAAAGCAAAGAAAGTACAGAAAGCCAAGCAAAAACAATTAAGCAGGTGAAGGAAACGGTTCAAGACTTGAAAACTGAAATAGAGAAAATAAAGACAACACAAAACGAAGGAATGCTGGAAATAGAAAAGCGGGCAAAAAATCGGGAACTACAGATGCAAGCATAACCAACCGAATTCAAGAGATCGAAGACAGAATCTCAGGCGCAGAAGATAAACTAGAAGAAATAGATTCATCGACCAAAGAAAATCATAAATCCAACAAATCCTTAACACAAAACATCCAGGAAATGTGGGACACCGTGAAAAGGACAAACCTAAGAATAATAGGCATAGACGAAGGTGAGGAAGCCCAGCTCAAAGGTGCCAAAAACATATTCAACAAAATCATCGAGGAAATCTTTCCAAATCTGAAGAAGGACATGCCCATGAAAGTACAAGAAGCATACGGAACACCAAATAGGCTACACCAAAGAAAAAAGACTCCTCGACATATAATAAACAAAACACCTAGCATACAGAATAAAGAAAGAATATTAAGAGCAGTAAAGGAAAAAGGACAGGTAACATATAAAGGCAGACCTATCAAAATTACACCTGACTTCTCCATGGAAACCCTCAAGGCCAGAAGGTCCTGGATAGATGTTCTAAAAGTATTAAGAGAACACGGATGCCAGCCTAGACTACCATATCCAGCAAAACTCTCAATCACTATAGATGGAGAAAACAAGATATTTAATGACAAAACCAGATTTTCCCAATATGTATCTACAAATCCAGCCCTACAGAAAGTATTGGAAGGAAAACTCCAACCAAGAAAGGTAACTATGTCCACAAAAATGTAGGTAACAGATAATCCAAATACAGCAGAAACCAAGGGTAAAGCAGAACAAATATATTCACAATACCACTGCAAACAACAAACCTAAAACAAACAAGCATCAACAATCAATGATCCTTACTCACCCTTAACATTAATGGTCTTAACTCACCTATAAAAAGACACAGGCTAACAGAATGGGTACGAAGACAGAATCCATCCTTCTGCTGCATACAAGAAACATATCTAAGCTTCACAGATAGACATCACCTCAGGGTAAAGGGTTGGGAAAAAATTTCCAATAAAATGGAACCAAGAAGCAAGCAGGCTTGGCTATCCTAATATCTAACAAGTTAGATTTCAAACCAAAATTAATCAAAAGAGATGAAGATGGTCATTTCATAATCATCACAGGAGAACTCCATCAACACGAAATCTCAGTTCTAAACATCTATGCCCCTAATACAAAGGCACTCACATTTGTAAAAGAAACGCTTCTAAAACTCAAAGCTCATATAAAACCTCACACACTTATAGTAGAAGACTTCAATACACTACAAATAAGAAACTCAACAAAGAAACAAAAGAACAGAAGTTATGTCTCAACTTGAGTTAACAGAAATCTATAGAACATTCCATCCAAACACAAAAGAAGATTGAACCCAGTTAGGAATAGCAGACAGGAAAGAGACAGACAGACAGGCAGACAGACAGACAGAGAGAGAGAGAGAGAGAGAGAGAGAGAGAGAGAGAGAGAGAGAGAGAGAGAGAGAGAGCAAAAAAGAGGGAGCCAATATTGGTTTGAAGATAAAATTAAACACAAAGAAAGGTCTAGAGAACTACAAGACAGCTGCCAACTAACAATTTGAGCTTCCGTGGAAAGGCTAACATAAATGCCCTTTCCAGATAGTGAGATCAACAACTAACTCATTCATGGAGTCCTCATCTAATGCCTGTTGGAAACAGGAGCAAACACCCATACATAAACACTGTGTCGAACTAGAACCAAGATGCAGGTGGAGAGGACAAGACCAGACAGCAGAAACACATAGAGACAGCTTACCAAAAAAAGGAGGAGCTAATGGACTACCAGACTGATAGCTGGGAAGCCAGCATGGGACTGACTCAGGTCCCCCTGAATATGGGTCTCAGCCAGAAGGACTGAGCAATCTAAGGGACCTCAGACAGTGGAGCGAGGATGTATCCCTGGTGCACAAAAGGACCTTGCTAACACATCCCCCATGGAGGGATAACTGCTTTAACCTAGAGACAGGAGAGAAGCCCTTGTCCCTACTTCACATGAACTGTCAGATCTACATGACCCCAACTGGATGGCATTCCCCTACATATGGAATTGGAGTGGGGGGATGGGAGGGGAGGGTGGTTATGGTGCATATGAGAGGGCAGAGCAAGTTAAAGGGAGGGAAGGAGGGAGTGAGTTAGGGAGGGAGGGAGCGGGAAGTGGGATTGACATGTAAAATAATAAATTAAATAAAAAAAATGCTTTGACTCTAAAATTTAAGTTCAAGGACAAGTTACTGGGGAAAAGGATTTCTATTTTTGTTTCCACAGAAAATGAAAAGCAGTGGATTCCTTCCATACTAATGTGGTTTGATCAAGCCAGACCTCCTGAAACAGAGTACCAGGTGATCCTACATTCAAAACAGCTGGATAAAGCAACCTTACAGACTACAACCAGGATTTCTGCATCTTCTTAGAATCCCCCATGACAGTGCCCCTTACCAGCAGGAAGTAGTTTGGAAAGAATGACGCCAAATTCCCAAATATTGTCTATAAATATTTGTTTTCATTTAAATGGACTTGTTTATATAAAATAAAAAATAAATAAATAAAAAGAAAATGGAAAATCATAAAAAAATATGTACCTTGAATAGATCCACAAAATGAATGAAATAATAAGGCTGTCAGGAATAAAAAATAATATTCAAAAAAAAGAAAAGAAAAATCTAAAATCATCGGTTTCTCTGTTGATATCATCAATTAGAAAGAAGACCTACTTATAATTATTGCACATAAAGTAAGAAACATAATATGAATTAAGACAAAGCCACTGAGACATAAAAGTGGGAAGCAATATAACAAAAAGTAAATGAAACTAAGTTTCTTCTTTTGTATGATGAGCATAATTAATATATTTCTATGGAATTTAATAGATTAACAATATATATATATAAGCTTCCATGTGCTGCAAAATCAATTTTTTAAAAAAAGTTATTTCAAATAGATAAAATCATATTTGACATATCAATCTCAGTTCCCTCTTCCTCTCATCCTCTCATGCCCTATACTAACCCCCCATCCCATCCTCCATCCATTCCCAGGGAGGATGACGCCCTCCATAAGGGATCATCAAAATCTGTCAAGTCAAACTTTTAAAATTCAGAAGTTTTCAGAACCGACCTCAATGATAATTTTGTAAAAAGTAGTAATGTTTCATAGAAAACATGGACGATGAATAATGCAGACGCATGTGGCATTCAGAAGCAACTCTGTCTACTTGCATCATAATAAGAGAACAGGGACAAATATTTTAGTGACCACACAAAAGTAAATGTAGTTTTTGGGGAAATAAGTCTTAAAAATTGTTGATATGTAAACTCTGACAGATTTAAACTGTACACAATCAATAACATACCCCCATATAGGAAATGTTTTTCAGAGTTACCACATTAAACCATTGAAGTATTCAATATTCAAACACAGTCTTACAAAGCATAAAAAAGAATAGAAGGTGCATAGGGAAATAATGAATAGCAATTACCTCTGTGGTTGATAGTTCAATTTATTAGGTAAGATATTTCAACAATATCTCAAATACACTGCAAGATCTGAATTATATATGAAAAAAGAACTTAAATGAAGAAAATTGTATATGAAAACAATGATATCAATAAAAATATAGAAATTAAAAACAGGAATAAAGAAACAACAGAAACAAATAGTATCAGATTGAAATGAATAATTCACATAAAATGATTATTACTAAATTTGAACAAGTAGAGGAAAATACCAAGTCAGCCAAACAGAATATAGTTGAAATAATTGATTCTGAGGATTAGATCATGAACAAAGAATAATTAAACCAAGCCTCAATAAAGTACAACAGCTGAGTTCTTAATGGAAACTTTGAAGTCCAGAAGAGCATGGAACAATGCATTCCAAGCTAAAATACTGTGTCCAGTCTAGACTACCATTCCATTAAAATTGAGAGCAATAAGTAAAGGAGAAAGAAAAACTTTTCATGTTATAAACACCTTTTTAAAAATATAACAAAGGAACCAAACCTAAAGAAAATACAGGAAATATTGTTGCTGCCTGAAAAGAGGAAGGAGCAGAGAAGAGAGACTATGAAAATAAACACAAAGTCACAACTATTAAAATACAAAATACCTATAGGAATACAAACAACACCCAAATTCCACAACATGATCACACATTCCACAACGTGATCACACATTTTAACAATAACATGAAGTATCAATAGCCTCAATTCTCCAAACAAAAACACTGGCTGAATGAGATAAGAAACTAATGTCTTTCTAAGAATTACGGTTCCTTAGAGTAAAAGGATGAGCAAATTACTACTACCAAATATGACCAAGAAATAAGCAGGCGCTGCTAAACTAATAGCTAACAAAATAGATCTCCAAAATAATTTTATAAAAAGTTTACAGCTGAATTGAAGACAGAGTAACATCAACCTGTTAATATCTAAAATGAGAAACATCAGAACAAATTGGCATTAAACTTCAAATAGTCTTAATAAATATCTGCAAACTTTCAAACAAGCTCTGAAACATACATATAATACTTAGCAGCACATGAAATCTTTTCCAAAATAAACTATATCCTAGATTTATCATGAGCAAACATTGCTACTCCTCTCCCAACATTCTGTAAGAGCATGTTGTAAAATATTACAATTCATTATCAATTCCTATATATTTTCATTATATATTTTGCAGTAGCAGTTTGTACTTACTGAATGTTATGAGATATTTTTGATTAATTATTAGTAAGTCAATTTCCCTAATTAATGGCACATTTTATGTTATTTTATAGAGAAGAAGACATTTTCTTTGATTCCCATTTAATTAAATAACCTATACCTTTTATATTCCATCCAGTGTTCTCTAATATGGTACAAATAACAAAATTATGGTATTACTTGAGTAATTTAAGTAATATAATGCTTAAAACTTTGTAATATCTTTAATGAAGAAATCACAAATTATCACCATAAGGCAGTGGGACCTAGGACCATAATAACATTGGAACCCAGACTGTTTCCAAGGACAATGGTCCTACCTCAGACTGAGTCTATGCTGATGTCCTTGGCTCATGTTGTCATCAAAAACCACCAAGTTGCCCAGGATCTGGCCTGCCACCTGTAGCCATATTAGTGTCCAAAAATTTTGCAGCTGCTTTGCCCATACAGATCTGAGTATTGTGTGCTGCCACACAGGGCAATGGTTTTGTATGGACCCAAGCTGTGGGCATAGCTACATCAGTGTCTATGGCCCTTCAGCAATAAGGGTCTATATTAATGTCTTAGCCTCCTATCTCCATTGAAGGCTGTACAGATATGAGTGGGATATGGGGCACCATTTGGGGACATGTGGGTGTTTGAGAGCCACAGTAAATGACCTGCACTGCTTACTAGGTTCTTGGTAATATGTGTGCCTGGTCTGCTGCTGAGAAACATGTCTGGATCCATGGTTTAACCACAGCCATTGTCTGTGTTGACATCCATCGCCACTATTACCAAGGGCCCTGTGAACATTAGGGAACTGGGTTAACACCTAGGGCCTTGTTAATGCCCAATACTTGAGTTTCTGCTCAGACCATATAGATCTGAATAGCCTGTATTGCCACCCAGGGCCATGGTATTGTCCAGTCCTGGGCTGCTTCCAAGGGCCATGTCTGGGTCCATGGCTCTGCCACAACCTAGGTTGGGTTGATGTCCTTGGCTCCTGTTTCCACTGATAACCGTAAGGATAGGGATGTACAAAGTTGGTCCTGTCTATCTATCACTGGCTGAAGCACATGGGAGAGTTGGTCCTGCCCCTTACCAACTTACCCTGGTAGCACAGCAAAGCTGACCCAATTGATAGCGACTCAGGTGGCTCCACAACTTGTTGAGAAATTGTGCTTTAGTCCAATGTATATTATCAAATAAATTGTTATATTAACCTCTCATTGTTTTTAGAATATTCCCTTTGTCTTATGACTTTGAAATTTTGTCTGTGATGTAACATTTTATACATGTAAGTCTAATTTATTCATATCCAGCATTGTCTCTCCTACATCATAAAAATCAAACCACTGTGGGTTCATCCTAGCGACATAAGTATAATTCCATTTACAGGTCCTTGCTTTCCTTTTTCTTTATTTATATGTTTGTACCATGGTCTTAACCAGACAAGAAATAAAACTCGCTTATTCTAAATTCCTTCAGTAAAGGTCGTACATCCTCTATTTTCTTTCAGGCATTGCTATTCATGGGACTTGATTAATGCTAAATAAGTGTCCCCAATGGCTTGTATGAGTCAGTCTATTCCATGGCTCCAAATTATGTAGCCTTATGTATAACAAGGATCCATAGTTACATTACTAAGCCTCTATAGTTCCATCAAACTTTCACATATCTTATCAGTCTCTATATGCCCCCTTTGTCTTCTACATCTGACAAGTTAACTGTGATGTATCATTGTTGTAATCTTTTTATTTATTCCCTCCTTAATTCTCTGACATCTTCCTGATCTGATTTGCATTAGTCAGGCTGAAAGAAGCCTTTGTTTTCATTTTAAAATCTTTCTACATTCAAACAGTTCAGAGGTAAATATTCCAAACATTTCATAGTCCCATATTAGGTGATTAATAAGAACCTCTTCTTTATATACACCTTTAATTAAATATACACAATTCACTAGGACAAGTAGTTTTACTGTGTAATTTTTATAAATGAGAAAAGTTTAACAGATAGTCATATAAGTTTTACAATGATAAATGGATGTATTAGAATACATTCACACAAATGAATCTGAAGTCTGTGCCTACCTGTTTATGTACAAGTGAATGTAAATTATCAAGATTATGATATAATTTAGAAAACTTCTCAAAAATATAACAGAATTTTTTCACATCTTATGTTCTATGAAAGTAGAACAAGAGTTCTCTGTGTCTTGTAAAAGTCTTGCTAAAATTTAATAACTCCTTTTATTTAAGCTTGAAAAGTGGATGTTTGTGTTTGGAAGTTGTTCTTGTCTGTGTTGCTTTTAAAATGCACACTGTCATGCTTATATAAATACCAATTTGTTACAATCTTGAAGCACCCAGGACAACAGAATAAACGATAGATTTCTTAGATTGCGTCAGCTTGTGTATATGTCTATAAGCAGCCTTTTTGATTGTCAGCTGAAACAAAAAGAATCACCATCAGTATTGACAGCACCACTTCAAGAACTGGGTACTGAATTGAATAAGAGGGAGGAGAACAAAGAGGGATCCATGTGTTTGAACATTTAGATTTTAACTGTGCATCTGATGCTCCAAATTATTGCCTTGAGTTCCCTATAGTAATACACCATTACTTGGCATTTTAATCCAAATAAATGTGTGGTGGTATGAATAGGAATGACTCCCATAGACTCATGTGTTTGAATGCTTTACCAATAGGGAAGTTGCACTATTAAGAGGTATGGCCTTATCAGAGTAGTTGCGGCCTTGTTGGGAGTGGGCTTTAAAGTCTTTACATACTCAATTTAGGCTTAGCATGACAATCTCTCCTTGGTGCCTACAGATCATGACATAGAACTTTCAGCTCCTTCTCCAGCTACATGTCCAATTGCATGCTACCATAATTGTTGCTGTGTTGATAATGAACTAAACCTCTGAAACTGTAAGCCAACCACAACTAAATGCTTTTCCTTTATAACAGTTGCTGTGCTAATATGGTGTCTCTTTGCAGCAACAAAACCCTAAGACAACATGCTTTCTTTTCTAAGTTGCCTTTTGTCTGAATATATTGTCATAGCATCATAAATGAAACTAGGCCATATAAACAATGGTGAATCATCTTTATTTACTTAGTAATTTTGGTGGAGAAGCATGATCTTATAAAAATAAGCAATACTGTAATAATGCCAAAGAGAGAAAAAGCAAGAGTGAGATGGATTTAACTAATTCCTGAAAATATAAACTAAGTAGATCTCCTGTGACTGAAAGTTCTTAGGACAAAGCATTGTATATTTTGAGCATATCTATGCATTCATTTGAAAAACTAAATGAGTAATAGGAATTGATGACAGTGGAAAGGAAAGGATATATTCACTGAGAAGATGAAGAATAATAGATACACAAAGTAAGCATCTTATAATGAAAGAGATAATCATGTATATATGCAACATATAAGATAACAGAATAAAAGGTTGAATAAAAGGCACTCATAATATTTTATAGTAAATTTGACATGTAGATAGAACAGAAATACAGTCAGTAGTAATTAAAACACAAGTATAGTTAGCAACTTATGATAAAGGTAACACTGAATGCTATTAACATTGTTGTGTAGCTCAATGGAGTCTGTTTTTCCATTGATTAAAAAAAATAACTATATAGAGAATGCTAAGGCATGGGAGGCAGCCCAGAAAATTAAGGATTTTTATAAATAATAATATAATAGATTATGGAGGAACACAATGGCTAGAAAAGGGAATAAATATGTGAGGTCTAATAAAATTAAAAAAAATGAAGTGCCAAAAGACTAAAATGAAATTAATTTGCAGGGAAAGAAGGGAAGACCCAATGTTTTTTAAGCAATATGTTATTTTAGAGACCTCAATGTTATATGCATAAAGATAATTCAAAGTCACCAAGCAAATGGTTAATGTTGAGTAAGATAAACAAAATAGCTCTATATAGCTCTATTTCTCATTTCTGCCAATATATTCAATGTTGTAGCTATTTAATTTATAAGTTTATTTTACATCCTGACCACAGTTTCTCCTGGGTCCAATTTCCCTATTTCCCCCCCCCCCCACCTCCCCTCCAATCTAAACTCAATCTGCTCTTCCTCTGTTTCTCTTCAGAAAGTGGCAGGCCTTCCATGGGTATTTAAAAAGCATGGCTTATAAAATTGTGGTAAGACACAGTACAGCACCCCTTGTATCTAACCTGTGTAAGACAATCATCCAGTATAAGGAAGAGGTTCCCAAGAGCCAAACAAATCCTCAGGGATAGCCCCTCATTCCATTTGTAAGAGTCCCATAAATAAAGCAAGCTACACAACTGTAACATATATTTAAAGTTCTTAGGTGAGTTACATGCAGACGTCTTGTTGTTGGTTGAGACTCCGTGAGTTTCTATGAGCCAGGTTTATTGTTTCTGTACATATCTTGTGATGACCTTCCGTCTTCTACAATTTTTTTTCTCCCTCACTTCAGCAGGATTCCCCAAGCTTGGCCTAATGTTGGATTTTAGGTCTCTGCATCTGTTTCCATAATTTACTAAATGAAGGCTCTTTGATGACAATTGGGATAGTTACCAATCTCATAACAGGAGATGGCCAGTTTGGGCTAAGTAGTCACTATTGCTAAGAGTCTTAGTTGTGTTCATCCTTGTAGATTTGTGTGTGTGTGTGTGTGTGTGTGTGTGTGTGTGTGTGTGTGTTTTCTTGTGTCAGTTTTCTACCTGACCCCCAAAATCTCCCTTTCCAGCAAGTGGGAGGCAAAGGCATGGGGATTTCTGTGAGTTTGAGGCCAGTCTGGTCTATAGAGTGAATTGCAGGACAGGAGATCTAGGGCTACACAAAGAAATCCTGTCTCAAAAAAGAAAAACTAAAAAAAAAAAAAAAAATGCTGAAAATGATGTCATCATGGATTCGGAGCTTAGAAGCAAGTATCTTTTTGTTTTTATTTACTTGTTTGATAAGCATCTTATCATTTAAATAAACCATATGTATTCTTTTTTAGGTTATCTTGTGAAATGACTGTAAGGAGAGCATTTCATAAAGTGTTAATTCAATTTCACAGCAAGTTTCATGGAGAGTACAAAATTGAATGACAAGTTTTAATTTTTCAGAGGTAATTAATATCAACTTTCCTAGTTAATCCAAAGCTCCATGTGGAGGATGCAAAAATAGCTTGCTTCATTTAATATGCATAGCAGATGCCATTATAATTCTACACATCTGAATAGTGTTTTCATATTGTTAAGGATTGAGTGCACTATTTCAATCTGAATTGTTGCAGATTTTTTTTAAGTCAATAATACATGCCTACAAAATTAAAATGCACTACTTGTGTCAAACATAGCAAAATCATTGTTTGTTTATTTTTAAGGTGCTAATAAAAAAGATTAATGATACTGTTGGAGAACGAAACAATCTGGCAAGAGGCAAGCCCCAGAATACAGAGTGGCACAGTAGCAAGGGGAGCGCCAGGAAAAATACTTTCCAACCTGAATGCATTCAACAGAATCCTTTTAACCAGTTGACTGGCATTTGGGGATTAAAGAGGGCTTCTTGTTTTTGATTTTTGGAATTTTTCCACCCTATGTGTTCCTCAAATGTCTTAGAGATTATTTACCTCCAGAGAGGAAGCATTTGCATTTGAAGAGATTTCATCAAAAAATCAATATGTGCATTTGACCTCCAAAAACACTATTTCCTAAACAAAAATACCCTGTAATACTCATACACATGTTTCTAGCAGTAACACATCATTAATACAGAGCTTGTTGACTCAAATTGGTGGTAGTACATACTACTTACTTTCTGAAAATAAAGATGAATTTTAGCAAATAAACTGACAATATATTAAGCCCAATGTAATGGAGGGGCAGTCAATCGTTTCACTTATTTATGAAACCACTTTGATTCTTCCAAGAATAAGGGAATTGCTTGTTTTTATGTGTAAATAAAACAATCAAAATCTCCTTTCTTTCAATTATTACATAAAATTCCCAAAGTAAAGCCTTAAATATTAATATAACAATTGTCCCAAAGTTTTGTATCATGTATCATTTGGTTTTAAAAGCCGTGATCTAAACAATTGATTTTGAAGTTTGGTCTACAATCACGCATTAACAACTGCTGATAGCAATGTTAAAGCTCCATTTCTTACTTACTCAATCAGAAATTTGGAGAATATGATACACATATCTGCACTTAGCCAGCATGCACAGGAGTTTGGAAACATTCTTAGAGTTGAGAATTATCTGTTCTAACATTAGTAGCTATTATAAATAGTGGTCTCAATACTTATTACCATACTGTATCATTGTGTTAGTCAACTAATGACTAAAATGCTGACTTACTATATTCCTCAGTTCCTTTGGATTTTAGTTTCCTCAATTAAAAGAATTGTCTAAAATTCCCTTCACAATAAAAATAATATTTTTGGAGGAAAGCTTCTCATTTGCTATTTTTCCCGTGGCTTGTTCATATCATCTTCTTATAGAAACCAGGACCAGCAGCCCAGGGATGGCATCACACAGGATTGGTTGGGCCTTTCTCATTTGATCACTAAATGAGAAATTACCTTACAGTTGGATCTCAAGGAGGAATTTCCTCACCAGAGTCTTCTTCCTCTGATGACTTTAGCTTGTGTCAAGTTGACACACAAAACCATCCAGTACAAATAAACACATATCTATAATACAATAATGACTATTACATATTTGTTACAGTTTTTTTAAAAAAAAATTAAGCAATCTGTGTACACATAATACAATGTATTCACTGAAGTACCGGAGCTCGGCCTGGTTCTTGGTTGTGGATCTCTGGGTCTGGCTCAATCAGTTACTAGATGAAAACTCTATGATGATAGTTGGGGTATTCCCCAATCTGATTACAAGGGTGGGCCATTTCAAGTATTCTTTCCAATATCGCTAGGAGTCTTAGTTGGAGAATCAAGTAGACAAGTTGGAAGAGGAAATATATGAGTAAAGGAGGTCAAGATAATGATGGAGAAATCTACAGAGACAGCTGAACTAAGCTGGTAGAAACTCATGAACATTAGACCTACATCTGTAGAGACTCAAGGGAACCAAACTAAGCCCTCTGCATGTGGCAGACAGTTGTGAAGCTTGGACAAACTGATGGGCCCCTGGCAATAGTACCATAATATAAACCTGGTACATGAGCTAGGTTGTTGGACTCCATTCCCTATCGTGGGATGCTATGCTCAGTCTCAATGCATGGGAGAGGTCCTGCCCGTGCCCAACCTATCGTTCCTGACTAAGTTAACTTCTCATGACAACCCTTTTGCATGAGGAGCAATAGACTGGGGGAAGGCTACAGACTGGGGAGATGAGGTGGGTCAGAGGAGATGTGAGAGGAAGAACTGTCATTGGAATATAAAAGGAAATTAAAAACAAAAAGCTTCCTAGGTTTGGAAGTTATATCCTGTGGGGGAAATATAATACAATGTATTTGTTCAGTATTAAATTATAATAATTATCTATGTACTTTGGTTAATATTAGTTCTTTCTGTATAGCATACAGATTTGCAAGAAAATAGAAAATGAAAATAGAAAACTAGAAATAGTATGTGAATAGACATACTATGTAGGAGATTTTATTTTTCGTCACCAAATAGCTCCTGAATCATGACATGGAGAATTATGAGTTACAAATGCTCAGCCTTATCTTATGCTTGGCCCACTAGCTCTTATATCTTAATTTACCAGTTTCTCTTCATCTACATTTTGCATCACAGCTTTTTGACAGTTCTTTCTTTCTGTATATCTCCTTTCCCAACTCTTATATCTGGCTGGTTAGAGATTGCCTGGCCTGTGCTTCTGAGCATCTCCTTCTCTTTTCCCCTCATTATCTCTTCTTTTTCTCATTCTTTTATCTCTCTCCTACTAAATCACTCTGCAGGCCAGCCCCACCTATGCCTCTACTGCCTAGCCTTTGGTTATTTATCCTTTTATTAAACCAATTAGGAGCCTTAGACAGGCAAGGTGAAACAGCACCATATCTTTACAACATTGATCAAATGCAGCATAAATAAATGTAACACACCTTCACATAGAGTAATACTCTGCATCAAAAACAAATACAACATATCTTTACCTACTTAAACAAATATTTCACAACAATACTATGGTCCACTCTTTATGCTGAAGGGTTTAACTCTGCAATCCTGAGTATGTATGTACAAAATCACTATGTAACACAGGTTGGACTTAAATTTACCAGTAGAGAAATGGGAGCATTAGGCATAAGCAATGGCATACAACTATTTTAATGGAAAAACTTAATACACATTTTTAAGTTAGTTTAGATTTCAATTATAAAGAATCTTATTTTAGATACCAATCCCAGTTCTCTATCCCTCCCATCCTCCCATGGTCCCCACAACCACCCCATTCCACCCACATCAAAGTCTGTCACATCATTTGGGGCAGAATCTAGGCCTTTCTCCTGTATATAAGCCGAAGTATCCCTTAGAATGGTCATAATTTAAGAAACAGAGAGAAAAATGGGGAAATTTCCTGCTTCCCAGAATTAATGTGTGAATATAAAGATATCACAAGTGATTATGAACTGAAAAATATAATATGAAAGACAATTTACATATCTGAAAAGAGACACATTTTATAGGTTCATTTTAGTAGCATGTATTGAAATTTAATTATGTTTGATATAAGGTTATTCATTTAACACTCATTTATTGAATTTTATTTAGAAACAATTGTGATGATTTTACAACCAGAAGCAAAACAAATGATAATAAACCCAACTTCCTTGATCTCAACAGTCAAATTTACCAAGTCAAGAAGAGTCCGTGAAAGTCAAGAAATCTTTTTTTTTTATTCATGAAGGCATTTCCAGCAAAAATTAACAATGAAAAAAAAATGTTTCACTACATAAACTAGAGATCTACATGAAATGAACCAGGAAATTAAGGACATAAGGAACAGTAGTATATTCCCTTTTCTATATCTCTGGCTTCCATAATGTGAGTATACTGTCTTCTGCTCTTTCAAGCTCTTGCCATGATAAACATAATAACTTTGAAGCTGTAATGTAAAAATAAATTTTCAATCCCTTTAATCTGTTCTTTCTGCTATTTTGCTAACAATGATACAATATGTCCTATAAATAGAAACTAAATTTTAGGGTTGACTTTTGTCATTTTTAGTATTGCTTTATTTCTAAATAAACATACAAAATAATAGGTTCAATTATTGTATTTTTATGTATAAAGTCTTCTGTTTTACTGCCATTTCCTGCTTCTATCTCCCCAAATTTCTACTTTATGTATTCTTCTATCTCTAGTATTCTCTTTCTATTTGCGTATCATATGTATTTTGTTACCTTCGTTGGTGGTATGAAAAAAATGGCCCCAAAATGCCAACACTAATGGGAGGTGTGGCATTACTGAAGTAGCTGGTCTTGTTGAAGAAAGTGTGTTTCTGTGGAAGCAGATTTTGTGATCTCATATATGCTCTAGCCACAACAGTGCCTAAGATCTCTTTTTGTTGCCTATGAGTCAAGATGCAGAACTCTCAGGTCCTTCGCCAGCACCATGTTTGCCTGTATGGTGACTTGCAACATCCCATGATGAAAAGTGAGTCACAACAATTAAATAATTTCCTTTATAAGAGTTGCCTTGGTCATGATGTCTCTTCATAGCAATAGAAACCCGAACTAAGACATTTGCCTAATAACATTTCTTTAAAATCCATGCTTCCTACTATAGTACTCTTTTTAGCTTCATGTCCTTTATCCATACTTCTCTTCCACACAAATACACATATACAAAAACTGTAAGCTAGAATCAACAAAGAAGAAAAAAGTATGTGGATGTACCACATTTTCAAATAGCAAATGCAGAAAACATTGTGTTTTTCCCAACATTTATGCCTAAAGTCAGAATATAATTTCTATTTTGTTCTCTTGACAACTCTGGTGTCTTATCAGTCCAGTATCAACAGAAGAATCTGCAAACAAACTTCACCATATTAGTTTCCTTCAAATATTTACCTTACCAACATTTGTTATCCTTAAGAGCCTCGTACCCCTTACTTTGGCTCTTCATGACTCTACAAATGCTTTTTGTTTGTTGAAAATGTAAATTAAGGTAGAGTGTAAAGCTACTGCTCTCACACACATTATATTGAAGTTCTCCTATGTAATGTATAAGTATATTTTAAAAGCCGATATTTCTACTAATGTACTTTCTTTTCTAGTAAGTATTTGTCTCAAGTGAAAAACTCATGAGTAAGAAATTTTTATCTTTTCCACTATTATGGTATTAGCCTTGACTTAATATTAATAGCAATAAAATTTTCACAGCATATACTCAGCTATTGTTTTGCCAAAAGTTAGATTTCGAAGATATTTTCTTCTCTTCATATATATTAGAGTTGCAGTATTGATAATATCATTTGTAAATTATTTCATTGTCTTCATAATGAATTTCCCTGCTGCTATCTCTGAGTCACTAAGTTCTTTTAAAACCTAACTAAAATTAATTTATTCTTTAGCAGATATTTATTATGTGCCCAGTAATATGAATATAAAATGAAACTAGCTTTCTTAAGCATTGTTTTTAATCATTTGAAAGCACACCAACAATATAATGGATAATATTAGTTTTCTTTATGAGTCACATGTTTAAACTTTCAGTCTCATTTTCCCCTGTCTGCCTTATGGATTATACTTTAAAACACACAACTACCAACAGCCTTTTGTGTATACTAGTATTTCTTAATCTCTTTTAGCCATGATCTATTTTTTTCCTGAGTAAATGTTTGTTATCTGAAAATGCATCATTGAATTTGAATCAGGATTATAGAGGAAAATATAGATGAAATAGAGAAATCAAGTTCTATATAATATTAAAAGAAAATTTATTGTAGTTGAAAATTTAAAGAAAAATAATTCAGAACTTCAACTAAGAAAATCAGGAATTATTCCAATCATGGTATTATATAAACTTAGAATACTTAATTTTTATTCAATGATAGATATTTTAAAAAATGTTTAGAGTTATATTTTATATAGTATCCTGCCAATCTGGTCCCACAGCTGTGCCAGCCCCAAATAACACACAGAGACTCTGTATTATATATAATGCAGTTGGCCTGTTATTAGTGTTTCTTGTTGGCTAGCTCTGTCTTAAATAGTAACACATTTCTATTAATCTAAATGTTTCCGAGTGGTCTTGGCTTACTAGAGATGATTCTGAGTTCTGCTCTCTCTGTTCTCCATGTTGAATCTCCTACTACCTCTCCCCAAATCATTCTTCTCTCCTAGTCCTGCCTATCTTGCTTTCCTATTGGCCAACAGTGCTTTATTTATCAACCAATAGGAGAAACATATTTACAGAATGACATCTCCCATCACTGGATGTTGGCTCTAGGTTGGCATTTAAGATAGTCATCATTATCATCATAGGGGAAGGGCATTTAAGATAGCCTCTCCATTATTGCTTAGATTACTAGTTGGGGGTCATCCTTGTGAATCTCCATAAAATTTCCTAGTACCAGATTTCTCTTTAAACCTATAATGGTTTTCTCTATTGATGTGTCTCTTTTCTTGCTCTCCTTTAATCATCCATCTCCCCACTCAATTTTCCTGATCCCGCACGTTCTCCCTCCTCCAGATCTCATCTCCTCTTTCTCCTAACTCCCTCCCCCCTCCATCCATGATCCCAATTTGCTTGCCCCTTTCCCCTTCTCCCTGTTTCCTAGCTTCTCTGGAGGTGCAGATTGTAATCTGATAAATCTTTCCTCTATGGCTAATGAGTGAATACCTCACTTTGGATGGTTTCTTCTAGTTTCATTTGCCTGTGAACTTCAAGGTTCCATTTTTTTTTTGTTCTGCTGAGTAGTACTCCATTATGTAAATTTACCACATTTTCTGTATCCATTCTTCGATTCAGGGGCAACTAGGTTGCTTCCAGTGTCTGGCTACTACAAATAATGCTGCTTAGAATGTATTAAAAAAGATGTCCTTTTTGTACGAATGTGTACCCTTTGGGTATATGCCTAAGAGTGGAATTTTTGGATCTTGAGGTAGACTGAATCCCATTTTCTGTAGAAACCAGCATACTGATTTCTAAAGTGGTTGTACAATTTTGCACTTCCACCAGAAATGGAGGTACGTTCCCCTTTGTTCACTTCCACTCAAGCATAAACTCTCTTTGGTGTTTTTCATTTTAGCCATTATGAGAGGTGTAAGATGGTATCTCAGAGTTGTTTTGATTTGCATTTCTCTGATGGCTAAAGATGTTGAGCAATATCTGAAGTGTTTTTCAGCCATTTTAGATTTCTTTACTAATAATTCTCTGTTTAGTTCTGTACCACACCTTTTAATTGAATTATTTAGTGTTCTGGTGACTACGTTCTTGAGTTCTTTGTATATTTTGGAAATCAGCCCTCTGTCAGATGTGGGGATGATGAAGATCTTTTCTTATTCTGTGAGCTGCCGTTTTGTTTTGTCTTATTGACTGTGTCCTTTGCCTTACAGACACTTCTCAGTATCAGGAGGTCCCATTTATTAATGGTTGATCTCAGGGACAACTGGTTTTGCTTTCAGGAAGTGGTCTCCTGTGCCAATTTATTCAAGGATACATCCCACTTTCTCTTTTAAGAGTGTCATGTGGCTGGATTTATGTTTAGGTCTTTGATCCATTTGGACTTAAGTTTTGTCCATGGACATGAATATGGATCTATCTGCAATCTTCTGTATGTTCACATCCAGTAATGCCAGCACCATTTGTTGAAGATGCTTTCATTTTTCCATTGTATAGTTTTTAATTCTTTTTCAAAAATCAAGTGTTAATTGGTGTGAGGGTTATCATAAGGGTTTTCAATTCAGTTCCATTGGTCTAGCAGTCTGTTTCTGTGCCAATACCAAGATGTTTTCATTACTACAACTCTACAGTAGAGCTTGAAGTCAGGGATGGTGATGTCTCCAGAAGTTCCTTTATTGTACATGGTTGTTTTGGCTATCCTGGTTTGTTTGCTTGTTTATTTGTTTGTTTCACATAAAGTTGAGAACTCTCCTTTGAAGGTCTGTGAAGAATTGTGCTGGGCTTTTGATGGGGATTGCATTGAATCTGTAGATTGCTTTTGGTAATATTGCCATTTTTACTAAGTTGCTCCTACCTATAGAAGAGCATAGGAGATCTTTCTATTTTCTGGTATCTTCTTTAACTTCTTTCTTTAATGACTCCAAGTTCATGTAAAATAGGTCTTTCACATGATTGGTTAGAGTTACCTCAAGATATTTTATGTTGTTTGTGGCTATTGTAAAGGGTGATGTTTCCCTGGTTTCTTTCTCTGGCTCTCTCTCACTCGCTCTTGCTCTCTCTCTCCATCTCTCTCTCTCTCTCTCTCTCTCTCTATATATATATATATATATATATATATATATATATATGTTACTGATTTCTTTTAATTAATCTTGTATCCTGCCACTTTGCTGAAGGTGTTCATCAGTTGTAGGAGTTTCCTGGTAGAATCCTTCGAGTCACTAATGTAAACTATCATATCATCTGCAAATAGTGAACGTTTTATTTCTTTCTTTCCAATTTGTATCCCCTTGATCTCCCTTTGTTTTCTTATTGCTCTAGCAAGCATTTCTATACAATATTGAAGAGATATGCAGAGTGTGGACAACTTTGTCTTTCTCCTGATTTTAGAGGAATTGCCTTGGGTTTCTCTCCATTTAGTTTGATGTTGGCTCTCAGTTTGTTATATATTGCTTTCATTATGTTTAAGTATGTTCCTGTCATCTCTGATTTTTCCAGGACCTTTATCATGAAGGGGTATTGGATTTTGTCAAAGGTTTTTTCAGCATCTAGTGAAAAGATCATGTGGTTTTTCTTTTTCTTTTTCTTTTTTTTTTAATGTGATGGATTTTATGGATGGGGCTTTGTATGTTGAACTGTCCCTCCATCTCTGCATCTCTGGAATGAAGCCTACTTGATCATGGTGGATGATTTTTCTAATATGTTCTTGGATTTGATTTGCCAATATTTTATTGAGTATTTTTGCATCAATGTTCATGAGGGTGATTGGTCTGTAGTTCCCTATCTTAATTGTTTCTTGGTGTGGTTTGGCTACCAAGGTAATTGTATGCTCATAAAAAGAGTTTGGCCATAATCCTGCTTCTATTGTGTGGAACAATTTGAAGTGTTGGTATTAGTGTTTGAATTTCTAGGAGATTTCGTCACTGAAACTATATGGCTCTGAACTTTTTGTGGGGGGGAGAATTTTGATGACTACCTCTATTTCATTAGGGAATATAGGTCTCTTGAAATTGCTTATCTTTTCTTGATTTCCTTTATATTTTTAAATTTTATGGAGTGCAGGTTTTCAAAATATGATATGATGGTTCTCTGGATTTCCTCAGTGATCGCAGTCCATGCTGCTTAAAGTAAGGAAAAAGCAAACAAAACAAAACAAAACAAAAACAAAAACAACAACAACAAAACACTGCTTACTCTTTCCAGCTCATGTTAGCTGTTATCAGAGTAGATACAAGAGAAATCTCAGTATTTTTCTTTTTGCAGTGGTATGTTACAATTCCTTGGTATCAGTTTTGGTCATATGAAAAGAAAAAGGCAGACACTAATATTGTATCAGGCCAGTGAGGCATACTAAATAGCTGGAAATGAAGACAGTAATTTAAATTTAATGTAAACCCTAGTGCAACCATGAGCAAAACACAGAATAAAAAATGATATAACTAAAATCTAAATCAAACTTAAAATAATATTTAATACCCAAGAATATAAGAAAACTATGAAATAAATAGGAAATAAATAATTTGTACTTCTCAGTGGCTAAGTTAAGATAAATGGTATGGTATAAATGCACAAATTAAAAACCAAATTATTATTGATAGATTAAAATAAATTCTATGTTGTTTGTATAAGCCTTATTATGACTGTAAATAAGATTATGGAAAATATTTACAATATAAACATTGTTAAAAACAAAATAGAATTTCCCTTTAATAGCAAATATGAGAAACTAACAAAGCTCAGGAAACTGAAGCAAAGTAAATTACCACCCAAAGCAAATACCATCTAAGTAATACATAGTGACCTTTGATATATGATGATGAAAATAAATAAAACAAACTACTGAACCTGAAAAAAGAAATACATACACATTTTAAACTAATTGGATCCCTGAACACCTCTCAACAACTGACAAACTTCAGAGTAAAGAAATTCAAAATGATAGAGAACTAAACAATAATAGTAAACAAGATAATTGAATTTATAAATAATACTTCAAACCTCATGACAGAGCAAACTATCATATGTTTGACACAGAAGATAAGAATAATTTTCTATAATTTTCTGTTATAAAAGCCTAAATACAAAGGTAAGCAGATGGAAGAAATGCTACAAACTAGAGCTCAAGTCATCAAAATTTAGCTAAGAAGGAATAGAGAATAACCCGTTAAAAAGGTGAACTATTAATAAAGAGAGAGTTAATAAAATTTAGATATACTAAATGACAAAAAGAGATAAAAGACATAAGTAGTCTGGCATAAGTATTTCAACAGAGGATCTAAAAACTATAAAGTATTAAACATTAAGATAATGAAGTGATCAATTCTTCAAGCATAAATTGGACAGCTTTCTCTAAAAGATATAATTTCTTTAAAAAATAAAAGGTACCAAAATTTAGTCCTTTGTGAACAGCGATTTAAAAGTGTATTCATACATTAGACATTTATTTAAAAAAGGTCTAAATTATTTTGATGGGAGATATTCCTCATATTTTATCAAAATTCCATTTAATTCCTTCCCTAATACACACAAGGAGAGAAGACTCTTTAATTCATTTTATAAATCTAACACACCAATCCAAACACTAGACAAAAATAATATAAAACTCGATGTAGTATACAAAATAATTAACTGTTGGATGCCTAGAACTAGTCATTATATTAACAAGGCAGCCCCTAACACTCAGGTAACATGGCAGAAGCAGGGACAGAAAGAGTTTAAAAGCCAGAGAACCAGGGGATCGGTTGCTAAATATTGTCTGCTTGGTATGGCAGGAATATTGTATCCATCAAATCTCAACAATATGGTCACCTAAACATTGTCGATACCTATTAAATGCCCAGATGGATAAGAATTTTTCACAATCCCCAAACTCTAGATGGTTCTCAACCTTCCTAGTGCTGCAACAATTTAAGTCAGTTCCTCAATGTGGTGTTGACCACCACACACAAAATTCTTTTCATTGGTACTTCATAACTATAATTTTGCTACTGCTATGAATCATACTACCGATATCAGACATTCAGGATATCTGACATGTGGCTTCTTTGAAAGGATCTTTCCACCTCAAAATGGTCTTAATGCACAGACTGATACTCAGTACTCTAGATGCAGAGCTACAGGCAAACAATGGCTGCTGAGAGAGGGAGATTCAACCTTCTTCATAGACAAACTCCCTGCTAATTTATCCAGTCCCAAATTGTTAGTCTTAAAAGCATATATGCATAAAGAGCAATCTAATATACTCAATAAGCAACATGTGCATGCATGTCATAGAGAGAAAATAAAACTGGAAGAAACAGTCATGAAGTTGAGGGTGCATAGAAAGAATTAGAGGAGAGGGAGGAATGAAATTGATATAAATACATTGCTTTTGTATGACAGTATCAAAGATACGTTGTTAGAGTCAATTATAAGAGAAGCTTTATAAAAAGTATTCACTATATCTCACACAAATGATACATGAGCTGCTTAGATGGCTTTCTATATTTAGGTGCATGTTGACAAGTCTGAAGAGCTGAGTTCAATCCCTGGGACACACATAGTAGAAGAAAAATACTGACTCCCTCAAATTGTCCTCTAAACTCCATAGGTAGAAGGTGGAGACACAGAAAGACAGGGACACAGAGAGAGCACAGACAGAAACACAAAGAAGTAGATCAGGAGAAAAAGAACTGAATAATGAAATAAAATACAATTACACGTTCAAAGATTCAATGGGTTCTTGCATGACCAATGATTAATGTAGGTGGTGAAATAAAAGTTCTCAAAACAAAAAAGTGAATTCTCAAAATAGTCTAATGCTGTTGACTTGAGTTTCAATATTCCTTTATACACAAATGTAACAACGAAAGCTGAAGGAAGGTTGAGTTCAGAAAACCATGGTGAGTGTGAAGTACTCTTCTCCATCTCTTTTGATTTGAATTCTGTTTTGTTAGATATTAGAATAACTGCACCAGTTTGCTTGGGGTTATTTGCTTGGAAAAAAAGTTTTCCAGTCCTTTTTCTCTGAGTTAATGTCTATATTTGATATTTGATGTTGAGATTTTTTTTTGCAGCAGCAGCAGCAAAAGGGATCTTGCTTTTGCATCCATTCTGTAAGTATTTGTCTTTTTATAATGGAATTGATTCCACTGGTATTGAGAGAGATAAGTGACCAATGATTGGTATTTCCTGTTATTTTTGTTGTAGTTGGTGTTGTTGGTGTGTGTGTGTGTTCTTTCTTTGGGTTATGTTGATAAAAGATTATTTATTGCCTCTGTTTTTGTGTGTTGTGGAATATTTGTTTAATGAGGCAAAGATGTGTTATGATTATTTATGTTGTATTTGTTTAACAGTACAAAGATGTGCTGCTTTGCCTGCCTAAGGCACACAATTGGATTGATCTAACAAAATTCTGAACAACTCATAACTAGGCAATGGAGGGAAAAGTGGAGCTGGTAGACAGAAATAATAAGTAGTTACAAAGAATCTATTCTCCAGGAAAGAGAGAAACAGAGACAGAGAGACAGAGGGAGGTCAGGAGAGGAAGGGAGAGAGAGAGAGAGAAAGGGATGGAGAGAGGAATGAAAGAAATCCACTGTCAGCCAGACAGAAAGCTGCTATACAGACACAAAGTAGGACATACACTATGAAAAAAGGGAAAAATCCCTGAAGTGAATCATAGATGAGGAACAGGATATATAATTATGCTATAAGAGCTAGTAAAGCATAAAATAAGGCTGAGCATTCATAACTAATATTAAATGTCTGTGTCTTTATTTGGATGCTGGTTGGAGACCTAAAAGAAACCCTGCTACATTTGAGGGTATAGTTGACCTTCTAGTTTTGGAGTTATCCCTCTAGAATTTCGGTAGGGCTGAATTTATGGACAAATGTTTAAATTTGATATTATTGTGGAATATCTTGTATTCTCCATCTATTGTGATTGCAAGTTTTCCTGGGCTAGCATTTGTGGTAGCACACATGCCCATGCCATTCTGACAGTTAGAGCCTTCATTGAAAAGTTTAGTATAATTCTAATAGGTCTACCTTTATATGTTACTTAACCATTCTTCTTGTAGTTTATAATCTTACTTTGTTCTGTGTGTTTTTTTTTTTTTTTTTGATTATTGCATAGCAAGGGGTCTTTCTTTACTGCTCCAAACTATTTTGTGTTCTGTAAGCTTTGTGTAACTTTATGGGCATATCCTTCTTTTATAAAAGTTTGTTTTATTTTATTTTCATTGGTGTGATAGTGTCAGATTCCCTGGAACTGGTGTTACACAGAATTGTGAGCTGCTACATGGGAATTGACACTGATCCTCTGGAAGAGCTATCAGTGTTCTTTACCATTGAGCCATCTCTCCAGACTCCAGGCACATCCTTCTTTAGGTTAGGAATTTTTCTTCTATGAGTTTTTAAAAAATATTTTCTGGACCTTTGACCTGGGAATTTTCTTTTTCCTCTATTACTATTATTCTTAGGTTTAGTCTTTTCCTAGTTTCCTAGATTTTTTTGAACAATTGTTTCAGGAATTTTTTATATTTAACATTTTCTTTGACTATTATAATCTATTTCTTCTATTGTGTCTTCAACACATATTCTCTCTTCCACCTCTTATATTATGTTGGCATGTTTGTAGTTCCTGTTTGCTTATCTTATTTTCCTTTTTCCAGAATTCCCTCAGTTTTTGTTTTCTTTATTATTTCTAGTTTGATTTTCAGGTATCAAACAGTTTTATTTATTTACTCTAGTAGTTTGTTTATTCTAGACTTTGTTGACATTCTTTAAGGGATTTTTTTCTTTTTGATTTCTTTCAATTATTTTATTGTCTTTTCCTTGATTTCTTTATGGGATTTATTCATTTCCTCTTTAAGGACCTGTGTCAAACGTAGTTGTTTTTAAGACCATTTTATGGTTGTCTAGCTATGTTAGGATATTCAGGACTTGCTGTAGAAGGATAGCTGAGCTCTTGTGGTGATATGTTGCCCTGGCTGTTGTTCATCGTGTTCTTATATTTAGGCATTTGTATTTGGAGTGACTATAGGTCGAGGTGCCAAAATCTGAGTTGTCTTTGTTGGGTGGGTATTTTCTTCCATTATTTCTGTTTCCTCTCTAGTGTTCTGATTGGACTTGCCTGTAGTTGAGTAAAGGATCTATATACTAGTTGGTGGCTGGGAATTTTGATGGCCTGTATAGCTTCTGGACCAGCAGTGGGTTGCAGCCCAAGTTAGAGCCTGGAGTTCAGGCCATGTGAATGGCCTATGATCTGGCCAGGGGGTCGTCTTGGGTTCAAAATGCTACCCTGGATTCTGGTGACATAAAAGCCTTCTGCCTAGTGTTCAGGGAGTTAGCCTGAGTTTTGAGGGATCAGGCTGTTGGTCTACTCTCTGGTGAAATGAGAGCGATCAGCCAGAGATGTGGGATGTGTTATAATGACAAGGAAGGGTGAGATAGTAAGGCTTATTCTGAGTAGGAGTGGTGGGGTAGAGGGGCAGTATTATCTGATGTTCAGGATGGTAGCCTAGACCCTAGTGGGGTAGGGGTTTCTGACCGAGCAGAATTGGATTCTTGTAGATGATATTTTATTCTTTCAATTATTGTGTGAAGAAGTAATTAAGAATTTTGGAAAGTACATATTAATATAAGACTCCAATGAGGCAAATGATATCTAAAAAGAAAACAAAAGGAATTAGGAGTTAGAAGCACATAATTATTGTTTCTACTTGTACCATCTCCTAACTGTTCTACACTGATGTGAGAAATATCACCTTCATTCTCTTTTGTAAAATGATAATGTACCACTTCCCAACTCTGTGCTAGCTTCAGAAGGACTACTTTGCAAGAACAAAAAGAATTATTTTTTTGATTTGTTTTTACAAAACTATATTACAAATTTTACTACCCTGTCTAAATTCAAATGAGCCAGTCCAAATTCTGCCGTATTACTACAGCGTAAAATTGTGTTGACTTTAAATGTGATTTATTATTATTATTATTTAAAATATTGACTTGTTATTTCTTTTCTTCAATGATGATTAAGAGAGATGTCATCATAAATTGAAGTATTGTTCGTTTCAATTTTTACGAATTCAAGGTTTTATTCAGGGACTGTGGGGAGAAAGTAGCAATGAGTTTTCCAGTGTAAGAAATACTACTTCCATTTATAAAAATGATGGAGGAAATCCCTCAACCGTTTTACTCTCAGATACATACGTGTTTTCTCTTCTTTCGTGTGAGGACAGTTCAGCCAGAAATTTGTACTAGTAAGTCAAGTCAAACTCAAATGCCACTGGGGTTCTTTTTTAAGCAGCATTATCTTCTCTAATAACATGGAGGAGTTATTTACTGTGTCCTTCAATTTGGCAAACCACCAAATTCCCTGCATGTTTGCCACTTTGAATCATTGTCAAGAAGTCTGTTTTTCTTTATGCTTGTCAAAGTTCAAAGGCTATATGATTTCATAGATGAACAAGTGAATCATTTTTATTCTTGCAGTTTATTGGCAATTAAGAAAATTCCATTTTAATTTTAATGTTTTTCTGAGTACTTTAGAAAAAATTATCAGCAATCTTGTCTCCATGAGTCTTTATATAAATTCATGTAGGGATGGTGGGACTTATTATTGGTACTGCTGTCCCTAGCTAATGCATAGTGAATTTAAGTATTTTTACAATCTACCTACACACACACACACACATACCCACACACACACACACATACCAGAATAATAGTTATAAGTTCAAAGTATTGAATAGTTCACATAATATGAAACATAACTTGATATAAAGTGATAAAACAGACTTCAAAATAAAATTCAGTAAAACATGTTAACTTTTTAGGTACATATGATATTTATATATGTTTTTGTGTGTATATGCATATTTTAGTCATAATACCCTCATTCAGACAAGTAACTTCATCAAATCTTCTTTTCTATAGAATCCCTGTTCTTTGAAAACATTAGCAAACACCAAAACATGTATGTCTTTATAAATTTAAACAAAGACTAAACTGCCATCAAGGACATATCGGAAATTTTGAAATGATTTTTGAAAATGAAGGAGATGACTAAAATAGATTTTTTTAAGCAGGAGCTCTCCACCTTCCTTCTACTCGATTATGGAGATTATTCAACATTGTAAATTTCAGAAAACTAGTGTTCATTGCACTCTTTGGTCTTCAATCCCGCATTAGTGAGGGATATGAGAGGAGGAAGGTCTCACAGCATTCAGTCTCAGGATTATCTGGCTACATTGAAGAGATTATTGCAGTCTGGGATTACAGTCTCATGATTGGTAGAGCAAGGTTGGCCTTTCAGTCTGAGGTAGAAGTGAGAGCTAGTGGCCAGCTGCTTTGCTTTTCTCATCTTCAGCTTGATGTTTGAACCCCAAATTCTGACTCTGGGTTTTTTATTTATAGTGCTACAAACATGAGATTATCAATCTTTTCATAAAACAATGTAATAAAATACTGACAATGATGATAGAAATCTTTCCTTCCATAAAAATGATTCATAGAATAATCTATATTTTGAATATATTTACTTGTGAAATCTGCATTGCTGTTCTATGTTTTTGCATACATCTCATATTAAAGTAGGTTTTTATTTTCATATTATTGCTATATAAGAATTCTACTTTTTGTGTCACCCATTACTTATAGAACAATTACGGTCTCCAAGGTCCTGTACAAACTAATGTAATATTAATGTGGAATTTTCAAATTAGTTATATTCAACATACATAATTATATACAAGTGTAGCTTTTGTTGTGACATATTTTTAATGAATATATTTTGATCATATTTGTGCATGGTCCAGTATCTTATCTTGTCTTTCTCTTCTCACTTACTAACTCTCTCTTCCAACTAGCTAACTAGTCCCTCTCTCTCTCTCTCTCTCTGTGTGTGTGTGTGTGTGTGTGTGTGTGTGTATGTGTGTGTATGTGTGTGTGTGTGTGTGTGAACTAGTTTAATTAGGCTTCTAAAGTACATTTATTTTTGTTTTACGCAACAGTATGTTGAGCTTCTGAAAAAGTTTGTGTTATATGTAATCAGAGGTAAGGGTAGTATTTATTATTTTCTGAAGAAAACCTATGCATTTCAACACTGCATGACAGTGCCTCACTGTGGTAAGTTTAAGTATAACACAAAGAAAACGTCAAAAGTTCTACCCAGTGACAATACAGTTAAATATGTAATTTATATGTGAATAGATTACCATTTTAAGTATTTTGTATATTGACATGAAGAAGTTGTTCTAAATAAAATTTAATTTTGTAGAGAAATGTTGATATGTTTATCTTAAAATTGAAAAAAAAGAAGAAAAAATGTTCTGTTGTAAATTAATCAATTCAAAATAATGGAAGGCCCAAGAGTGACAAAATCAGGAGAAATAGCATTAAATAAAGTAAGTAAAATTTTCTTGTTAAAATTGAACATCTGCCAATATAATACCTTTAATGGAAAGCACTGATGAGTATTAAACATAACCAACATTTTATTGGTAGGCAAATTTAGCAGCATAATATTTTTGATGCATTTTAGACTTGTGGAAAGGTATTTTTTAAGCATTTTTTAGGATCTTTATGGAACCATAATCAGTTTTGTGTTGCATCCTGAGAATAATATGTGTGTTTATTTAGCTCTCTTATAGGATGCAAGGGACCTGAAGCCATGGTTATTATTTGTAAACTTTTACAAGATTAGGCTATTCTGAATCACCTATTTTGAGATCACTCAAGCAAAAGAATACAAAGGGTTTTGAAGCTATAGATTCAAAATAGATCGGGAAAGAAGTCAGAATTTGTCTCCCAATTTACATAATGATCTAGGACACTGAATGACCTTGGACACATGTTAGACTGCTCTTTTGAAATCATGTTGATCAAGTGTAGTAAATATGATGGATGGTTCATAAAGATTTGGAAACAAGCAATCTGTAAAATGCAGACCACTCCTCTAAGCAATGTTGGAAAGAGAGAGAAAGCTGAAATGAATTTATGAAGGGACATTTTAAATCCCAAGTAAATATACAAATATTAAAACAAAATGGAAGGAATATTACAACTACCATTTCAGATTTTGTTAGGACAATGATAGTTATTAATGTCTTACTTTGTGTTTATTTACTTATGATGAGATTCTGACAGGTTTGATGTACTTTACAAAGGAAAATCCTCAATGTAAAGTATGAGCAATATAGCTGTGAAATGAACTTTAAATCACACCTTCTATAAATAGCAATGCACTTCCAAAACAGTTGGAAAGAAGACTATCCATAATTCTTACTAAGATATGTAGGAATTTTGTGAGAATGTCTGTGTTATGTGTGTGACATATGAGCATATGTCCGCTATGGTAAGTGCCTTACTCTATCAACACTCAATAATTCCTGCCAGACATGGTCTCTGATAGCTTGAAAATTCCATTTATTGTGTCCTGGGGCTAGGTAGAGAACACAGAAATAGGAACACTTGATACTCTTCCAAATGATTTGACATTTGGTCACAGAACACACATTGGATAGTACACAACTGCTTGTTACTCCATTACCAAAACAATGTAAAACCTTCTTTTCAACTTCGTGGTACCCACATACATGCGGCACACACACACACACACACATACACACACTATTTAAAATCAGAGCATCAGGGAGTTGTATATGAGATTTTGTTCCCTAGTAGTGTCAGAAACTTCGTACATAAAGTCTCAGGAACAAGACTGCCCATTGGCTTATCAAGAAGACCACGGGCCTCAACCCTACACAAAGAAATATATGCAGCTGAAGAAAGCTGGGAGTGGCTGGGGCGGTCCTCCCTAAGTAAGAGCACAACAATTGATTTTCATGTGCCAAAGAATCAGCCCTGAAAACATACATACAAATAGCATATGGACTGATAAGATTGTGTGTGTGTGTGTGTGTGTGTGTGTGAGAGAGAGAGAGAGAGAGAGAGAGAGAGAGAGAAAGAGAGAGAGAACAATAGATAAAAAACAGGCATGAAGCTGAATGAGACTGGCGATGGGAGTATAGGAGTGTTTGGAAGGAAGAAAGAGAAGGAAGATGTTGAAATTACATTATAATTTCAAAAGCAAACACATTGAAAATAGAATATACTAGTGTAATAATTTTGAAATTTGTAAACTTGCTCAGAAAGTTTTAGTACTGAAACTAATATGATACATTCACAAGAATTTTCTATGTATACCATCACATGATCACCAATGTACACAATTTTCTCATTATTTCACAATTATTAAATCTTTTATTCATATTTTGTAATGGATTGTGTTTAATAAGACATCAGCTATCAAATAAAATCTTAGTGGTAAAAGGAATTATTTTTTATCATATATATATATATATGCTTTTACTCATTAAGATATTACCCATATGTTTTCAATTATTATTATCATATATATAGAAATTGTTTGCTCTATAGGTTCTTTTGTTCTTTTTTTACAATGAAAGAGTTAAAGACTTATTTTCAAATGCATTTTTGTGTTTATTTATAAATTTAATTGCCATGTCTTTGAATTACATTGTATTAATTTATTTTCATTTGTCAAACTAAACATATTATATATTACAACAGATAAATATGATGCTTTCATAGAATATTTATTTCTACTTTTCTATGTTTGTAAGAAATTTTCATTGATGTTGAGTTTATAATGATCGACAATATCGATATACTTTTTGTCTTATAATGGTATTGTCTGGTACTTACCTGCATCAGTAAATCAAATTATTTCTCATTTGTTTTCTATATGATGTTTTAGGTAATTCACATTAATTTTGATTTCTGGTTTAGTAGGATTTAACACTAAAGCCATTTTGTTCATTAATACAACAAATAAGTCCTAAAGGGAAGAAATGCCTACTTAAAAACAAAGGTCAAGAGTAATCTAATACTATACCTCATGGAATTAGAAAATACTAACCTAATTCTCTTTATTAGGAAATAAAGGTCAGACCAGAAAAAAGCCCAAAAAAGACTATGAAAAAAAGGTGGTAAAACTTAGAGTATATTTTTCAAATCATACATAATATAGACCAATATTTAGCTATACCAATAATGTAAAATGAGGAGATTGATTAAAGAAACAATATAATAAAATGTAAAGTAACATTATAATGACTACTGCTAAAAAATTATCATGAGAAATCACTTTGAATAATAATAAAAACTAAATACCCCTCTAATCCTAGAAAAATAAACAAATTTCTAGACATAAAACCTTCCAAGAATGAGTAATGAATTAAATGAAATGCTAAACAGACAAGAAAAACAACGGGAAACATACATCCAAAGAAAACTTTTAGGACACAAATCTTTTACTGTTGAATTCTAGCCAGTGTTTACAGAACACTGGGTAGATAATAGGTATGGTATTTTTAATGTTCTCCAAACAGGGAACACTTTTGAATTCATAGTTTTAAGTCAGCATACTGTGATTGCCCAAACTAGACAAGAACTCTTCAAGGGAAGGAAATCACAGACTAATATCACTGATGGTGTGGCATTAGTCACTCTTCTCATTTTACTGACAAAATATCTGACAAGCAGCAACTCAAGGAAGGAAAAGCTTGTTTTGATTAATATTTCACAAGGAAAATCCATCATAGCAGGGAAAGTATAGAGGTGGGAATAGAAGGTAGCCTGTCACATTGCTTATGAAGTTACATAGCGGAGAGAGATGAATGTTGATGTACAGTGTGTGTTTCCCTTTTATTGAGTACAGAAACACAGCCAATGAAAGCGATATATTCTAGAATACAATACTTGAAAATAAAGATGGTGTCTTGTTCATATCTAATTCAAATTCCTAATATGATATCATTTCTAAAGTAGAGACTTCATGAATGTGATATATTTATATTTATTCTCTTTGGCATAATAATTAAGAATGTAATTACTTTAAAATAAGAGAATCTAATAAAGTGGTAAGTAAAGAAGTCACTTGGCTCTGTATTCAAGATGATTTTTACTGTAACTAGAAATAAGTGTTACTCTTTTGTTATAGTGTAGAAATAAGTACCTGAAGATGCAGAAATTAAGCATATAGCTTCGGGGTTAGACCTTCAAAAAGGAAGTTAATATAATGTAACATTGAATATTTTCAAAATACATGTTTTACAGATACTTTTGTATTTTTTCTTTTATATTTTTCATTATAGTTTAATCACATCATGTATCCTATTCCTTTTCTTTCCTCCAAACCCCACCTTGCTCTTCTTCAATTTAATGGTTTCTATTTTCATTAACACAATATCAGTTACTACAATGTTACCTCTATGCATATTTTTAGGGTTTGACCATTCATTTGGTATTGAATCTTCCTTGGGCAAGGTTCTCCCACCCTTAGTTTTCAGCAGTTGCCAGTAGTTCTTTGTATAGAGTCAAGGCCTCCTGGGTTTCTCCTTTCCTCTTTGGCATGTCTTTTGTTGTTAAACTACATTTGCTTGCAGTGGGTACTAGCATAATTCAGAGAACATATGTGCAGATGAGAGGATAATTTATGAGACTCAATTCTATTTTTCCACCCTCTGATACCTCATGATAGATTGGCAGGTCCTCAGATATGGTGGAAACACCCTTTTATACAAAAAGCCATCTTACTGGCACTAGGTAAATATACTATTTTCTAGTCACAGCTTGCTCTTTTCTGTAAAAAAATGGTAACTCGTTCATCTATCTAGTTTCAACATTTAAATAAAATGGATATCATCTTTATTCTTTTCCACTATTTACATTAAGGCGAAGAAAGCATGACTTATGTTTCCTTCATTTTCTATGAGTTTACTGACTCAACAATTGAATTATGACCATTTATGAAATACTTATAAAGCCAAACTTTCCCAACTCTCTTTCTTTCAGTACAGGCCAAAACCAATAGTTTACCTCTTCCTCATGGGTTCACCTGAGAACTTGTTTTGTTAGTTTAGAGCTCTTTCTTTTTCCCCATTATTTACTTCTTGCCATATGCTCTAGCCAAAACCACATATTAGTCAACTAAATCCAATTTTGTTTATTAGAGTTTGTTTCTCAGGAAACCTAACATATATCATCCATTTAGATATTTAAATATCACAGTCAACACCAAACTACTGTTACTTTAAGAATATTGTTATCCAGGTGATTGTGTTGTAAAAGTTGTATAATCTCAGTGTGAATAAAGTACCTGTTATAATCATAGCTAAATCTATCACACATACTTCATGTTCACAGTGTAATTACATTCACAGAAACAAAAAGCAATGCATTTCTCTAATTATAATAAAAGATTCAAAAGGAGCTACATGTATCACTGGTATGTAGAAACCCAGAGAAAATTTCAAAGTATATGTTATTTACCCAGAACACAAGTATAGCAAAGCAGAAAAGTGTAATTTGGGAAGAATACCCATACATTCACATACACACGCACGTACTCACACACCTATCTCCATGACATAATTAGCATTAGGTTCACTCCTCTCTTTTATTTAACCAATGCATTTAATGGGCAAAAGTTAATAAATATCTTCCAGTCTATAATAATAAGCTTGGTATTGTACTTATTTTTGTTTATACCCCCAAACACACATTACTTTTACATCTATATGCCACATTCCATTAACTCTCAGTAGATTGACTTAGTGGTAATTTGGATGCTGTAAGCTGATGAGATAGTGTCCATTTACCATCTCACAATTAATGCTTTATTCATTATTTTCCATTGTTTGTTCATAGCTTTCATCTTAGAGTAAAAATAAGCTCCTGCTGTTAAAAATTTCAGTTATTTCTTTCTTTTTTTCTTTTTATGGAGGTTTGTTGTTTTTGCAATTATGTAAACACAATGAAATAGTACGTGGAAAAGGAAAAGAATAAAGCTATTCTGATGGGAGAGGTCATTCTGTATGTTTCTCATACTGGTTAATAATAAAGCACTGTTGGCCAATAGGAAAGGAAGATAGGAGGGACTAGGAGACAAGGAGGAAATAGGAAGTAGTAAGGAGGAGTCAAGATGGAGAGTCTGAAGAAAGCAGTATGCCGCCGGCTCCCGGTAAGAGAAATACATAGATCAGCAGAAATGGGTTAATAACTAAGGCAGAGCTAGCCAATAAGAAACTAGTAACTGGCCAACAGGATTATATCAACTACAGAGTCTCTGTGTATTATTTGGGGCTGGCATGGCAGCAGGACAAGACCAGGCGGCGGCAGGAGGAAAAACCGTACTCGTTACACTATTCCTTTATCCCTCCTTCATGCACAGAATGTAAGTATCAATACTATATCCATAAGATGGTTTAGGTGAGAGGAGATGCATCCACAATTCTAGTATAAATGCTGAACTCCATATGTTGTAGAAACATACTTCACGTGCACTCTTAAATGAACAAATATAATTGAGAAGGAGCTAGGGTAATAGCGGTATATATGGGAGGAGTTAAGGGGAGAATTACAGGTAGATGTGATAAAAAAAAACTATATAATAACAAATAATTAATTTTTTAACAAATGATATGGGAAAAGGTAACTAGAGTTTCAAATGCTCCATTACTTTTACTTTTGCCTAAAAGAGGATTGATATAAATAACAATTCTAAAAGTAGTAAAAACAATAATTATTATAAACAGAGTTCTCAGGGTGTTGCAGGAAGCCAAATAATATCTAGCAACATAAAGTACCAAGAGCAGAAAGTTTTAACTATTGCCGCACACTGTTAGTGTTTACATGAATGTGTCTAAATGTTTTAGTTTTATTATTTATTTTTCTTTAATTTTTGATGTAGAAGTAACTGTCCTATAAGCATTTATAACATAACACTAGACCCAACATGATCAAACCATATTTTATGACTAGCATGTATTATAGCATTTATAATCAAAATACCTCTCTATGGAGTTCACCTATGGCTTTCAAAAGCCCATGTATAAACCCTTATTTAGGATTTCTCAAAGCTTGCCTGACGGTTCAGAAAGCAAAGCCAGCCACAATCTATAGAGGTCAAGCAGTGGTGATACACACCTTTAATACCATCTGCCATACTAGATAGCTAGGCAGTGGTAGCACACACCTTTAATCCCAGAAGTCAGGAGACAGGCTTATGGGTCTCATTGTGTTCAAGTCCTACACAAGAGTGAAGACTAAGAGAGCTCACAACTTTGACCCTAGCACTGCCTTTAATCCGGCACTCGTGAGGTGTTGACAGTTGTGATATGGCTGGGGAGAGAGAGGAATATAAAGAGCTGACAGGAACTGAGTGACTTTTGCCTTTGAGGATTCATGGAGATAGCATCATCTCTCAGCATTCATGGAGACAGGACTGCCTTTTCAACCTGAAGTAGAGGTAAGAGCTAGTGGCTGGCTGCTTTGCTTGTCTGATCTTCAGCTTGAAGTTTGGACACAATATCTGTCTCTGAGTTTACAGTTTTCATGTTACAATTGAGAAAAGGCAAAAAAATCACACTCTGGATGTCTCATTTCTATATATTTTACCAGTAAGTTTTTATTACTTTATTGTTTCCATATGTAGGATGATATAATTTATTAAGTTATTACCATATTTTGTTTTACATTATATATTTCAATTTATACTACATTTTATAACCAATTTAATAATAAATAAGTTTCAAATATTTACTTGTGGCAATTTCTAAAAGAGGTTGATATTACCTATCCCAGTTACTGATATGAGAAAAATGTGTGCTGTAAGGATTAGTAATCTTTGTCAAAGGCATATAGCTACAAAGTGGCAGATCCTGGATTGGACCTGTAATTACTAATTCTCAGGATCATTTAAAAATCTCTTAATACTTCCCATGTGATAATTATTAATGCTCTTATAATTAGCTTTAATGACTTATTGTTTCTGTAGTGAAGTTATTTCTATATAAAGTAAAACTTTTCAAAAGAGGTGCTTAAGAATTACTGAGACAAATTTTCTAAAGCATTTCCAGTGAAGCACAAATTAGCTCACTAATTTTACATTTTCATATATTTTCAAAAGCTTATGGTATTTTTATCTTGAATATAATCATCTCAAAACTTATGCACATGTACAATAAAAGTTAAACTACATGAAATTTGTAAATGAAATCTAAACTATGTTTTCCACCATGGCTCTGTTCCTGGTTTCAAAAAGTAAATACCTAGAAAATTAAATTCTTATTTTGGTGACTATATCTTTTATTTAGAATAAAAGATTATTTTTATTTTTCTACCTATTTTTTCTTTTTCTTTCCTATTTCAATTATAAACAATCTTATTTTACATATCAATCCCAGTTCCCTCTCCCTTCTATCCTCTACAAATGCCCTATTCCATCCCTCTTCTGCTTCCCAGAGAGAGTGAAGCCTTCAGTAGGGGACCATCAAAGTCTATCACATCTTTTGGGGCAGGGACTAGGCCCTCCTCCATGTGTCTAGGCTGATAAAGTATCCCTATATGTGGAATGAGCTGTCAAATGTATTTGCACACTTGGGATAAATACTCTTCCACTATCAGAGGCCCCATAGACTGCCCACACCTCCTAACTAACACTCACATTCAGGGGGCCTGGTTTCCCAACTGTCAGTCTGGAATCCATGAGCTCAGGTCAGCTGATTCTGTGGGTTTCTCCAGACTGATCTTGACCCCTTTGTTCATCAATCCTCCCTCTCTGCCATTGGATTCCAGAAGTTTGGCTCAGTGTTTAGCTGTGAGTGTCTGCTTTTGCTTCCATCAGCTACTGGATGAAGGCTCTAGGATGGCATATAACATAGTTATCAATCTCATTATGAGAGAAGGGCATATGAGAGAATCTATTGCTTAGATTCTTAGTTGGGGTCATCCTTGTGGCTGTCTTGACATTTTCCTAGTGCCAGATTACTCTTTAAACCTGTAATGGCACCCTCTATTAAGGTATCTCTTTTCTTGATTTTCTTTATTTAAAACAAATTTTGTGAATGTTTTCATTTTAAAATAACATTTAAGTATTTCATGAAATATATTTTTATACTCACTCCTTCCCCTGTCTTTTGCTGTATTTACCCCTTGTATCATAAGTTGTGTCTTTTTTTTATTTCACACATCATGTTTAATTTGTACTTGGACATTCCATTTTTAATAGATATTGGTCAATTTACCAGGAGCAACACTCTTAGCAATCCGCCTCTTTCTGTTTTCCAGAAGCTAACAATTGCCAGTGGTGCCATGGCTAGGTGGTGGGATTTAATGCCCAACTTTAATTTACGTGTATATTTTAACCATATATTTCATATATCTATACCTTTATTATGTTTATCCTTAGTAATTCATCTTCTTTATGCAGTTTTAAATATTGACATGAATATGTTGAATAAATATTTTGATGGTAGGGAAAGAAAAGTTCTCATTGAGTAGATCCACTTTCATGCAATCTCCACAACCTATGTTCAATGAACATGTACCACAAGATGATAGAAGAGAAAAACTCCTGATAGTTGCCCTCTGATCTCTAACATATAATTAACACACATACTCTATACACATACCATGATGGTTTGAAAGAAAATGGCCCCCAAAGGCAATGGTACTATTAGGAGGTGTGGTTTCTTTGGAGTGGATGTGGCCTGGTTGGAGGAAGTGTTTCACCTTGGAGGAGGGCTTTGTGGTCACATATATGAGTAAGATATATCCAGTGTCTCATACCACTTCTTCTTGCTTGTGGGATTAAAATATAGCTCCTTTCCCATTCTCAGCTACTTCTCTAGCACTAGGTCTGGCTGCATGCTAACATGTACTGCCATGATGATATTGAAATAAACCTCTGAAACTGTAAGCCACCCAATTAAATGCTTTTAACTCTTTACAAAGTTGCCTTATGTCTTAGGTAGGGTTTCTTTTGCTGTGAAGAGACTCCATGACTATGACAACTGTTATAAAGGAAACACATTTATTTCATGTAGCTTATATTTTTCAGAGGTTCAATTTATTATCATTGTGGTACAACATGGTGAAATGTAGGCAGACAAGGAGCTGAAAGATTTGAATCATGATATACAGGCAACAAACAGGATGTGATCTAAGACATTGGGTGTGGCTTGAACATATATGATACTTCAAATCCAGCCTCTGTGTTGCCACACTTCTGCCAAAAATGTCATACATATTTTAACAAACCACACCTTCTAATAAAGTCACTTTCTTTGGGAAGCATTTTCTATCAAACTACAAAATCATGGTAATGGTGTCTCTTTACAGCAATGGAAACCCTAACTAACACACACACACAAACACAAAGACACAGGTATATAAATGATTTAATGAATGATTGAATGAATGAATGAATAAATCAAAGATAAATAAATTACACAGGTCTAATTACTACTACAAGCATAAAAATATCAGTATTTTGTCATAGAATATATTATTTACTATAGTGTTGTGACATTTATTGAAGATTAAGGAAATAAATTTCTATTTGTAGCTTGATAGTGATGTTCCTCATATTAATAGGCATAATGAATGTCATGGTAAATAGAGAAAATATGAACTTATGAATATATTTATAATGTGATATGAAGTTTTAAAATGTAAAACAATACATGCATTGATAAGGTATTATTAAATATATGCAGTTTGTTAAAAATGGTTAAGATGTTGTATATAGTCAAATTATTGATATCGTGAATTGACCATTACAGTATAATATAGAATTATTTTATCATTTTCAAAAGCTGTCCTCCCTCTAACCCTAAACTTTCAATTTTCCAATTTCCATAAGTCCTCTGGGTCTTTGCAAGAACACCAGGGAGAATCTTTCTAGGATTTCATTTCATTGAAATACAATGGGATTTTCATATAATGTATATTATCTTTAGGTATATGTTTTAGCAATTCATTTCTGGCTGTCAATATATTTTTGTTTCTGTGTATGAATCTATAGGGTATAAATACTGCCTTCTCAGTACTTTCACTAACTGATTAACAATTACATGTAAATCTGCAGCAGTCAATTTTGGTTTAGGGTTTCACATACAAGCATGTGTTTATACATAAACATATACATATATTTGTGAATATATTAATATCAATTACATGAGGGAAATACTTAAGAATATAATTTCTAGGTAACATAGTTAAGATATGCTTAGTTTTGTATGCAATTAAATATGATTAGCTAAACAATCATTTTACAATGCATTTGGCAGTAATATGTAAGAATTTTAAAATTTAAAAAGTAAAATTCTTAAAAAGAATTTGATGGTTTTAAGAAACTTTATTTTTTCATATTATAGCTACTTTAACTTACAATTTAATTTTGGAATAGCATGCTATATTTATGAAGTTTTATATATTTATTTGAATATGTATATCTTCTTTGTGGGGGGTTTGTATTGAAATATTTCCATGTATTTTTGCTCTCCTTTTTTTACTGATCTTGAAGTGTAATACATTGTTCTATATTTTAGAGACTTATTTGTACATCTGTGATTTGTATATCAATTCTTTTAAGAGACTTTCACATAAGTATTTTCAATGAAGTTCAAGTTATCAAAATTATGTTTGATGGATGTATATAGCATTTAACAATGTGTTATCAGATTCAAGGCTGACTAATTATAATTTTTACCTATATGAAAGAGAGAATTTTATGGTTTGTTGGGCCTTTATGTACATTTATGACTTGTTTGGAATTAATTTGTAAACACTGTAAACTTAATGCCTAGATAATAGGTGTTGACTTTTGGATTTAGGGGCAGGCAGTATATTATTTGGCCTAGAACTTACTATTATATATCCCAAGGCTGGAATAGAGACATCACCATTACAGACACCTAGATGCTTTGTGCAACATTGATAATTAATTTTTCCAGCACTGTTTATTACTATCAATTTTTTATATTTACAGAACTATCTCTCTGGTATATCAGTTCAAATTCATTAATTAGTTTTTCTGTTCATCAATACATTTTAGCTATAGGAAATATATGCCCTTTATTTTGGTCCTTTGTGTTAATAGCATTGTTGAACAATTTCGATATTTGATTTCCATATATTTGAGTATTACTTTGTTCATATCCGTAAGCAACTTGGCAGAATTTTGAGTTTCATGTGATTAAAATTAGTATATCAATTTAGGGAAAAAAACTCATACTAAAGGCTTAATCTTAATATCCATAGATATCTATCTTCTCAGATGTATATGTATTTCATATTTTCTGGCTTCATTTGTTGCATATAAGAATTTAATATCTGTCAACTATAAATATTTGCAAATTACTTGCTTTTATTCAAGGAAATACACACTAAAATATTATATTACATACAAATATGATACTATTAAAAGATAATGTTGAGAAACAGATATATACCTAATATTAAAATGCTTTTTATTTTAGTTAGTAACATCATAAAACCATGTCTTGGTAAATCAATGAATGTTAATATCATTCAATAAGCCACAAAAGATTATTTGTACATCACTGCTATTCTGTTTTAAAAAAAAAATGTATGAAGCCAACACTCAGGAGAAAGTTTTCTTTGTCCTCTAGAGTAGTGCTTTTGAACCAGTTATTTAACTTTTAATGTTATTAGAGATTGAACAAAACTACATTTTATATGAGAAATGTGTAACTTCTATAATTTCATGATTTCAAAAGGTGTATAAAATGCTCAATGAATATAATCACTCCAGTGTTAGCAAATGATTTGTGTGGTGTCTATTCAAAAATTTTGGGGGTGGATCTGTTCAATTATTATCTACAAACACTTTTGTAGAATAAACAGGATTGGTGTAGCATGAATAATAAAAGCCCAGAGACAGTTATTGGGGTACAAGCTGAAGGCCAGATAAGCAAAACAACCAAGGCATAAGAGAACTTGTACTTCGACCAAGGCTGAGGAAATCCTGTCCTCAATGTGGCTGGAGACTAATTCCCTAAGACATAAACCCAGGTCTGAGACCTTGCACCTGTTTTATATACTCTAGATCTAGGATTAAAGACATGAGCTCCTTTTCTTTACAGTCTGATTCACTTTCATGTAGTCCTGGGAGGCCTTGACCTCATAGACATCCATCTGCCTGTGTTCCCTGAGTCCTGGAATTAAAGGTGTATGCTGCCAGTGCCTGACCTCTATGGCTGTGGCTAGCTTTGCATTATGATCTATAGGCAAGCTTTATTAGATCATAAACAATATATCACCACAGTTGGTGAGATGTATAGTAATGATACTATTCTTGATTTGTTATTTTTCATAGAATATATTATGTATGTGCAGAATGGTTGCCTTGTACTCATAGTATTGACTAAGAAAAACAATACTCAGTTTTCAAGTAATTTTCCTCATACTATTTAATTAGTATTGAAAATATGACTAAAATATTTTAAAATATTCATAAGTTGCAGAAGGTCAGATTCACAAATTAACTTCAAACAGATACCTGTATATGTTCATGGTAGTTGTTTCTTGAGTTTGTGAATACTCATAAATATTAAAAAATAGTATCTCCACCTAGGGCTCAAAAACCATGGTTAGATATTCTTGTGATGTCATCATTTTCTTGTTTTTTCTCAGAAGATAAAAATATTTATAAATTTTCAAATTAATAATAGTAGTAGAATGTAGTATTATGGAACTTAGTTGTATACAGATAGAAAGGGGATTCTGTTATCTCTAATATGTAGTTCTTTCTGTAATTAAATTCTACTTTTTGAACAATCATACAAGAAATACAAGTTACTTTGGTGGCTAGGTAGAATCAATGTACAATAAGTATATAAAGCTTTTCAAGGAAAGTTCTGTCAGATACTAGAGTAAGTTCACCTGTCTAATTGAAACCACCTGAGAACTGTGAACATTAGACTTAAATTAAGTGAATAAATTTTGTTCTTGCTTTAGCAAAGGTATGACCACAGCCAGCAATTCATTGACTATTAACAGAGCTGTTAATAATCCACTTTCTAAGATGTCCTTTTACCTAGTGAAATCTGACCTTTAAGTAGATACTAGCCTTTCAACTTGTTTTAACTCGTATTTTCATAACTGGATTTTGGTTGCATATTACATACTGTTATATTATTAACAAGCAGATATGAATTTTCAGGAATATAATAAACATAAAAAGCAGAAATATACAATTAATTTTACTTACACTAACAGAAAGAAAATGGACCATAGTCATTAAAGAAGGATCTTGTTTGCTGGATTTATTATCTTTTCCTCTAAGCTCATTAAGAAAGAGTCCAGCAAAGGGCTAAGGTCTCAATTAATTTTAATGGGCACGACCAAGGTTTAATAGAGTGTGTGTTTTAATTGCCTTGAGAGTAGGTCAAATTGTAGCCTAGTCCGCTATTGATAGAAATAAGATTTTGATCAAGAGGTACAATATACTTTCTAAGAGAAATTGATAACACTACAAACCCTTGTAAAAAATATTGTTTTGCCTAGAAATAGCATTTATTTATATGATTCTCAAAAATAAATGATTAAAATAAATGGCATACTTAATATTGATTCATTTTGCTATTATAACTGTGCATTAAAATATAACAGGTAGTGGATACAATATATCTAGCTGCCATCACATTGTTCTTGAATACATAGCTAAGCTTTCTAAAGCTCAGAGTATCTGCACATGGAAGACAAGTAAAATAATTCAGAAATCGGCTAATCAAATTACCCAGTCAAACATTTCACTGGGTGTTATTTCTTTTCAAAAATGCCATTAGTTATAAATTAATAATTAAATTTTAGATGAAATTGTTTTGGACATTTTCCAGTAGGGTGAATATTCTAATAACTAAATTCTTGTTTAATGGTATTAGCAAAGCACAGCTAAGCGTTTGAGACATTTTGGAAAGGTCAAACTCCAAAATTTATAAAAACAAAATTATTCCCTCAAAATAATCTATTTCACCTTCAAGAGACAAGCACATTAACTATTATCTTTTTGTGAAAGGAAACATGCATTCCACAGGCAGGCATTAATGATGGTTCTGCATTTTTAATAATTAGTAATTCATTACTTAAATATTTAAATAAGTGATATAATTTGCTAGAAATATAAGTTAAAATTTTTCAGTATAGAAAACAATGATCAGAAAACATGTTTGTAAAACATATATGATATAGTGTGTGCATGTGTGTGTGTGACACACACAGAGAGAGAGAGAATTTGTGAAAATGTGTTGAGGAGTGATTGCATGTGTCAACTTGCCCAGGATATGGTACCCAAGTATTTGATCAAATATTTATATTTTTTAGGAAAATATTTTATAAATTTAACTTACACTTAGCTCACTTTAAGGCATGTTGCCCTCCATAGTATGGCTAACTGCAATCAGGATCAAAGATGGAAATGTCATAAAGAAGGAAATACAATAAGGAGGAAATACCTTCTATAATACTAGTAAAAAGCATTCCAGTTTAACCTTGATGGACAACAGTAGATGTTCCTTCATAAAATTGTAAATTAGAATCTACCAATTCTAATATTGATTATATTTCTAAAATAAATGTAATCGATTTGTTATATATATGCCCACATTCACATTTATCATATTACTCATCATAGCCAATATATTAAATAAACATATGACTACTATCCAATGAATGAATAAACAACATTAAGATCGTAATACTATTCAGACTCAAAAATACTAGAATATTAACCAACTGTAACAATGTAAACAGGCCAATAAGATTATGTTAAATGGACTAAGTCAGACATAGTAAGACAAATACCTAATGATCCCATTCATATGTAGAAAATAAGAAAAGTTTTCATAGAAATGGGCAATTAGATATTGTTTATGGGAATCTAAAAAGGATTTGGAGGAAAAGGCAAGTCAAGAATATATAACTATCACTAGACAAAAGAAATAAATACAGTTGTTCTACATAGTAGTGTGACTACAGTTAATTTTTTTCAAAATTCCTAGAAGTTTTGACTTGTTCTGATTACAAAAATGTACAAGGTGTTAGATATACAAATTAAAATAATTGACTATTATATGTTTCCCATCTATATTCACATTTCACATAACATGCAACAAATATACATGATGATTCTGTATCAATTAAATAAAATGTATATTTCAGAATATAAGTCATAATTGATTTGTTTTAATCCTGTTCCCTGCTACATAGTTTTTAACTCAAGAATTCAAATTAAACTGTTAGGAGGTTTTTATTTTCAACATTCTATGGTACATTATGAATTTCAGACAGTCCAAACTCATGTTAATGTTAGTAAATATCAAATAAATGAATTACAAGGGACAACAGATGTATTAAGAGACAAACAATAGACATGTAGACAATATATGTGTGTCTTAGTATGTATGTGTGTAGATAAAGTAATCGCAACTTGTGGGCTCATATACAATCACTTCCTGGGTGTCCAGCAACCAGCAGTATGGGGCTCAAAAGGAATCCATCAGAGTTGGAATTCTAGACTTTTATATCTGAGGGTGGGGGGTTAGGAAAAAGACATCCACACGATCTTGATGGCTTCCTTAAGACATTTTTTTTTTTCTTTTTTAGAATTCTGATTCTGTATTTTGTACTCACTTTTCTTATCTTTATTCAAAAAATGTCCCTTCTGTCTCTCTTGATTTTTATCCTTCTTGCTCCAACTATTCTTTCTTATTCTTTCATCCTTGGTGTTTTCCTTCTAACTCTATCTTTACTCTGGGTGATTTTCTCCTGTCTCTTTTTTGATTTTTTTCCTTCTAACCCATTTAGCTTTATCTTTATTCTTTAACTTATAGCTAATAAACTCCAGGAAAATTTTTCAAACAACATAAAAATTGCAATGTGGACAAATTCTGTTTTCAAGTGAATGATTACAATGAATACAAGTAAAAGGCACTATGTTTTCCATATCCTTTACATAAAAAAGCATTTTATGAATTACAGGTGAAATACAAACTATCCCAAGAACACACAAAAATTCATACCTAAGCAACTTGCTGTAGGTTAACATTTTAAACAAGTGATTCTTTTACTGGTAGGATGAATTTTTCAGTTATAAGCAAAAGGTCAATTATTTTATAACTTATCTTGAAAAGTAATCTCATAAGGAATCACAAACCTAAATTTTTATATGAAAAATAATCAGTCAGTTATACTTTACATCTTCAGAGTATGTACCCACCCATCAATGAGTTTGAAGGCAATAATGAGTAAATGAAGTAAATCATCATATTTGGCCATCAACCCATCCTAGCAAGGAAGGCTCATCAGCTAATAATAATTGGGCTGCTTTTTTCTTATCCCCTTACCTTAACGAGTTCCTCATTCAACTATGTGTGCCGTTCTAAAATTTTAGATTGTATTTTTGAATATTTACCCTCAAAGCTATTTGACAAAATCATACTAGTCTAACTTTAAGTTATTTTCAAATCTTTGTTTCAACTACAATAAACCATTGATCACATCTCCACACATTAAGATTGTAATTTAAACTAGTTTGGCTCTTGGGCTCTGTTGTTTTTTCTTTTTTAATTACTTTTGTTTAAATTAAAAGCAATCTTATTTTACATGCCAATCCCAATTCCCTCTCCCTCCTAGCTTCCCACCACCACCAGCTTACCATTCTACCCACTATCCACTTCTCAGAGAGGGTGAGGCCTCCCATGGGGGATCAAAAAGTCTGTCACATCATTAATGGCAGGACCGAGGCCCTCCTCCCCTTACCTAGGCTGAGAAAGTATCAATCTATAGGGAATGAGTCCCCAAGTATCATTCTTGTACTAGAGATAGTGGTTCCACTGCCAGTGGCCCCATAGACTGTCCAAGACCCCCATCTGACACCACATTCAGGGAACCTGCTTCAGTCTTATGAAGGTTCCCCAGCTGTCATTTTGGAGTCCATGCACTCCTACTTGCTCAGATCAGCTGTTCTCTTGTTTTCCCCTGCATAATGCCTTTTGCTCATCATTCCTCACTCTCTAAGGAATTGCTAAACATCCTTAGCCATCAGGGAAATGCAAATCAAAACAACCCTGAGAAACCACCTTACTTCTAAAACCAAAATCACCAATGACAGCTCATGCTGAAAAGGATGTGGAGAAAGTGGAACAATCCTCCATTGCTAGTGGAAATGCAAACTTGTAGACTCAATTGTTTTTGCCGAAACAATTGCCTATTAGCTATACAGATCATCAATAGAAACTCAGTGTTCCAGCTGTGTGACACTTCTTTGTTTTATTTTTTATCGTCAAACCTTTATTTAAGGTAACATTATTATCAACTAGGTTGTACAATTTCTTCTTCACAATAATCCACAGATAAAACTATTCAGTAGAACAGGATGTTACCACAAGATAAACACACTACATTACAGGTAATGGGGATCTCCACACACCCATTCTCGCCATGCCAGTTACCAGAGAAAGATAGCAGCAGAAGAAAAAGAAATTCTGGCATTTGTTATCTCAGGGTCCTTGCCTGTCCAAGTGTCACCCTCCAGAGATTTGCCTCCTGGTTGGCTGACACCTACAGTTTCAATGCTGTTCATCTGACATGACAAACCACCAACAGACAACTATAGAAATGGCATAGGTATAGGTATACATGTAGATATGCATAAATATTTAGATATTTGTAGAGGAATACTTTATTGGCTTTTTACTTCAGAGAATATTTACAACAATATGGAATTAATGGCTTTATTTTAGTCCTACCTTATAAAATAGGCAAGTGATTTTGTGAGTGTGGATATTATGGCATAAAATAAAAACAGTAAAATATATTTCTTTCATATTTCTTCCTTGTGCAGTGGTCCTGACGTGTAAACAATAGACTGCAACAGAATAAAAAAAAGAATTTAAATAGTATTCCAAAATTCTAATACAAGCCTTTTTTAACCATAATTTATCAAAAATACTAGTTTAATAAGTCAGATTGTGAAATTTGGGTATCAAATATATTTATTACTTAATATTTACACATTTAAGAACAATTTCTTTGGGGACTTTAAATACCAATTATGGTTTAATAAATACCAGGGTCATATTTTGTATTGACTCCCATACTCAACTTACCTTGGTAAGTCAATATAAAATTTCACTAGCTCTCATGCATCTCATGTACTAGCTCTGTGGTTTCTTAAGTTTGAAATCATGTAAATGCCATTTGTCTGACATACACACATCTACACTGGTATATGTTTTATTATGAAATTCAGGATGAGTTTGTTAATGAGTATGGAATAACACAGTTTCTTCTAAATGGTGAATGATATTTAAAAATCTGTGGTTGTAATCTTAGAAAATGCAAGAAAACAGGCTTTACACAGGTACCTGTACTACTGTCTGCATGTCTCTACATGTTGCCATAAATAAGGGAGATAATGAAATTCAGTAAATTTTAAAACAATGTTTCACTATAGTAGCACATAAATGACTAAAGATTATACTTTCTATGCCGCCTTAGATATATTTGCTGTTTTATGATATTTAAAACAATAACAATGACTAAGTCCCTTGAATTGAGAGGGGGAGTACATAGAATATTAATAAGATGCACTCTATTGCTTCAAAAAATCTTCCTATCATATACTTAAAATACCCAATAATAAAATAATTTTAGTCAGTTCATACTCCAATATTTTCTGGTCTTTCATTCCTTTATATCTCCATGCAGGATCAATATTTTATATGCTAATAAGGTAAATTGATTGAAATAAGAAATTAGTTTGTGAGAGAGAAGAAAATAAAACAGTATATTACATTATTATAAGAATCTGGCTAAATTATTTATGGGGTATCTCCTTTCAGATGGGTCAGAATGACATAAAAACTAAGAAGTTAATAATGAGTCAGATGAAAAGAGTATTTCTTAGGTCTTAACTAATAACATTATGTCATTAAGAAATAATTATATTTTTTGAGACCTTGATGGGGAAATCCACAGAATGATCTGATCAAGCTAGTGAGAGATCACTGACTCAGCTCTGACAAATGGGGAACCTAAATAAGACTGAACTAGACTCCCTCAAAGCAGGTGACAATGGTGCAGCTGGGACAATATGTGAGGTCACTGGCCATGGGTCCAAGATCTAACACTAATGCACAAACTGACTTAGTGTAGCCCATTCTATATGGAGAGACACATTACTCAGCCATGACAAAGGGGTGTGGAGGTGGAAAAGTGCCTTGGTCCTGCCTCAACAAGATGATGAAACAGACTTAGTAGACTTCCTAGGGGAGGCCTTATCCTCTCCCAGGAGCAGATGAGAAGGTGGGGGTGTGGAAGGTATGGGAGGAAAAGAGGGAGAGTGTACTGGGATGAGAATGTAAAAAAAAAATAATTAAAATGCAAAAAAAGATTTAGGGATTTTGCATTGGTTTTATCATTACCAAATCATCTCAATTATTTTCAAGTCTATTACTTTGAAAGTAAAATGAGGTATTGCATGTAATATTGCCTAAATAAATGTTTATAAATACAGAGAAGTCATAGATGGCATTATTGCTTTCAACTTTACAGAACATGGGAAATCATAGCAGATAATGGACACAAAATGAAGAACATTATCAAAATAGTTTTTCACTCTGCAGATTTTTTATTATGTCACACACACACACACACACACACACACACACACACATATGGTATTATGAATATGTTCATTGTACTTGTTACTCTCATTGTTTTTAAATTATAGTAAACATACTTGTCATTTATAATCTTTTGTGTATAATAAAAATTCTTTTGTGACTTTGTTTGAAAAGTATAGTAAAATTGTTTCAGTGACATATGAAAGAAGTTGAACAAAATAGTCCTTATGGTTAATAAGGGTGTACTGCAAAATTGTAGCAGATTACAAAATTCTTTAATGTCAAAATTAAATGCTGCACTTTGAAAAATGTTGTTTATTCTTCTTTCTATAACAAGTATTACATACATGTAACTTCCTATTTAACCATATTATAAAATACAGACATATTTATAATAAATGATTAGTAAATTTATAGATTAGTCAAGTGAAAATTCCACTATAAGGAAAAGTAGAATGAAATGAGAGCAGATTGGAGAGCTGGTTCACCCACTAAAAACAAACTAAGTGCTTATTTCAAGTATTAATATATAGCAAATACAACCTAAAGCATGAATGAAATGGGAGGATCATAGTGTTTCTGTCCAACATAATTAGCCAGAGGAATTAGACAAGGGTCTTTGTGAACAGTGATAAAGACAACACATAGCATGGTCTCAGAAACTCGTAATTTAATCTGAAGATTTGGTTTTATTAAAATATTTTCTATAAAATGGAAAATGGTTCCATTATAAACAGCTATAATGCTGCAAATTTAGAAGCTGACATGGGATAACCTATTTTACATAGATGGGATGATGCGACATATATTATGAAGGGGTATAAATCTTTAGTGTTCAGAGACTGCACAAAATTAAGAAAATGAATGTGTTAGCCAAAATGAAGCATTGTGTATGAGTTCCAGAATTTTATAAATTAATCTCAATGACCTATAAAGTTGAAATTATAAATGTTTCCTAATCCACCCAATTTTTCCACAGTGCTCTAAAATATACAATAAACAGAGTAATAATATTTTTCTTCCCACTCTTTCATCCATAACTCCCTAACCTAAAGTTTTCATAACATACAAACACAATTCTACTTTTTTTTGTTACAATTATACATTTTGTAATTGATCTTTCTAATAAAAAGTTAAACATTTACATATTGTAAAATTTTTGTGAGAACAAAAAATAATCATTTCTGGTAAGGATTTTCCTAGTCCTGCCTCATATCTATCAGCATATATCATAGACTTACAACCTACTGCTTCACGACAGGGTTCTTTCATTTATTTCAACCAAGATTGATAATTTTATCCAGTATAACCAGTTGTTTTACCCTGAATTCACTCAACTCCTTGCCATGTTACACAATATCACCTAACACTTGCTGTGATGGTTAATTTGAAACCTAGGACTAAATGCTGAATGGCTAATAATACCCTAAATGGAGGTGTCATCATTCCATATACAGGGTATTACAAACTCTATAATAGTAGAGAAAGCAAGCTGAATATAAGCATGAGTGCATTAATTTATTGCTGTTTGATTTTAAAAGGGATATAACTGGTTTTCCCAAGTTCCTGCCACCTTGACATTTCCACAATAATTAACCATCACATGTTGTCTCTCAAATCACATGGTCATAGCATTTTACTAAAGAAACATGGAAAGAAACTAAGACAGCAAAAGAAAAAGAAACTTAGGCAGATATGGGTAAGATGATATGGAGCCATCACTGCGAAATACTGAAAACTACTTTTACTAAGTATATATTGCATAAAACATAATGGTCAAATGTGGTTTGATTCCTTATTTTATGTTTATGATTCATGGTGTTAATATATAGTAGTCAAAATTCATCTTTAACAACTACCCCTCATTTCTCAGATTCCTAAATTTGTGAATAACCTGAATTTGTAACTACATTTAGACAAAGTAAAATATATTTGGAGAAAAATGTAACTATGATAATTAAATGGTTTATGTTTGCCTCTTTTTATAAACAGAATTCCTGTTTATGCAATTTATAATAAAATACTTCTAAAAAATAAGAAATATGCAGTAAGATAAATGTTTACTATTATCAAAGAAGAGGTAATTAATATAATTTCAATGAATCAATATATCTTTAACAAATACAAATAAACCTATATTTAAAGGATGAAAATGAAGAAATGGTATGTGATTCAGAAAATAGATTTTTTAAGTTTTACACATAATATTATATATGCATATATCAGAAAATTTATTTACGTTACTTTTTATTTAAACTTTTTATTTAAAGTTGAAACTTGAAACAAGCTTGTTTTACTTGTCAATCCCGATTCCTTTACTCTTCCATCCTTCCCTGTTTCCCCCACCAACACCCATACCATCCCCTTTCTGCTCCCCAGGGAGGGTGAGGCCTTCCATGAGACGTCTTCAAAATCTGTCATATCATTTGGAGCAGGGCCTAGGCACTCCCCCATATGCATAGGCTGAAGGAGTATCTTTCTATGTGAAATAGGCTCCCAAAGTCATTTGTATACTAGAGTGAGTGCCCAGTCCTCTTAACATACACCAAAGTTCAAAGGTTCTGGGTCAAGGGTTTCCCAGCTATCAGTCTGGAGTCGATGAGCTCCCCCTTCTGCAGGTGAGCAGATTCTATGGGTTCCTCCAGCCTGGTCTTAACCCATCACTCTTCCCTCTCTGGAACTGGATTCCAGGAATTTGGCTCAGTGTTTAGCTGTGGGTGTCTGCTTCTGCTTATATCAGTTACTAGATGAAGGCTCTAGGATGGCATATAAGGGAGTCATCGATCTCTTTCTCGGGAAATGGCGTTTGAGGTAGCCTCCCCACTATTGCTTAGATTCTTAGTTGTGGACATCCTTGTAGATCTTTGGAATTTCCCTAGTGCCAGATTTCTCTTAAAACAAATAATGGCTCCATCTATTATGGTATCTCTTTTCTTGATCTCCCACATTCTTTCCCTGATTCAATTTTCCTGCTCCCTCATGCCTACCTCTACCATTCTCTGCCTTCTAACTCACTCTCCCCTACCCCCATGTCCCCAATTTGCTTGGGAGATCTTGTCCTTTCCCTTTCTCCAGAGAATCATGTATGTGTCTCTCAGGGTTCTCCTTGCTTCCTAGATTTTCTGGCAGTCCCGATTGTAAGCTATGTCTTTGCTCTATGTCTAAAAACCAAAAATGAGCAAATACATACCGTGTTTGTCATTTTGTGACGGGGTTATGTAACTCAGGATGGTTTCTTCTAGTTCCATCAATTTGCCTGTGAATTTCAAGATTCCATCTCCCTCCCACCCCCGAGTAGCAATCCATTGTGTAAATGTACCACATTTTCTTCACCCAATGTTTAGTTGAGGGCCATTTAGGTTGCTTCCAGGTTCTGACTATTATTAATGATGCTACTATGATCATAGTTGAACAGATGTTTTGTTGCATGTATATGGACCATTTGGTTAAATACCTGTGAGTGGAATTGCCAGGTCCTGTGTAGAAAGATTCCCATTTTCCAGAAGAACCACCATACTGATTTCCAAAGTGGCTGTATGAGTTTGCCCTACCACCAGGAGTGGAGGACGGTACTCCTTTCTCCACATCCTCATAAGCATAAAACTGGCTTTGTTGTTTTTTATTTTATCCACTCTAACAGGAGTAGGATGGTATCTCAGAGTTGTTTAGATTTGCATTTCTGTGATGGCTAAGGATGTTCAATACTTTCTTAAGTATCTTTCAGCCATTTTAGACTCATCTATTGAGAATTCTCTAGTTCTGTACCACATTTTTAAATTGGATTATTTGTTGTTTTTGTAATTAGATTCTTGAGTTCTTTGTATAGTTTGGAAAGCAGCCAGATGTGGGGTTGGTGAATATCTTCCTATTCTTTGGGTTGCCATTTTGTCTTGCCGACTCTGTACTTTGCCTAATAGAAGTTTTTCAATTTCAGGAGGTCCCATTTTTTAAATTGTTGATCTCAGTGTCTGTGCTACTGGTGTTATGTTCAGGAAAAGTTCTCCTGTACCAATTTGTTCCAGGGTACCTCCCACTATCTCTTCTAAGAGGTTTAGTGTGGTTGTCTTTATGTGGAGTTCTCTGATCCATGTGGACTTAGGTTTTGTGCATGGATATAGATATGAATCTATCTGCAGTTCTACAAGTCAGCATCCAGATATGCCAACACCAATTGTTGAAGATCCTTTCTTTTTTCCATTGTAGAGTTTTAAGTTATTTATCAAGAGTCAGGTGTTCATAGGTTTGTGGGTTAATATCAAGGTTTTAAATTCGATTTCATTGGTCTTTCTGTCTGTTTTTGTGCCAATACCAATCTGTTTTAAGGACTATAGCTCTATAGTGGAGCTTGAAGACAGGGATGGTGATGCCTCCCGAAGTTCCTTTATTGTACAGGGTTGTTTTGGCTATCCTGTATCTTTTGTTTGTCCAAATAAAGTTGAGTATTGTTTTTTCAAGGTCAGTGAAGAATTGTGCTGGTATTTTGAAGGGGATTGTATTGAATCTGTAGATTGGATTGCTAAGACTGCCTTTTTTTACTATGTTGATCCTACATATCTAAGAGCATGAGAAATCTTTCCATTTTCTGGCATCTTCTTTAATTTGTTTCTTTAAAGACTCAAAGTTATTATTATGTAAGTCTTTCACTTATTTGGTTAGCATTACCCCAAGATATTCTATATTTTTCGTAACTATTGTAAAACTGATGTTTCTCAGATTTATTTCTGTGCCCTTTATCACCTGTATACAGTAGGGCTACTGATTTTTTGAAGTAATCTTGTATTCTGTCACATTGCTGAAGGTGTTTATCAACTGTAGGAGTTCAGTGGCAGTTTATTTTAATTTTTAGAAGTTAAGGTCAAATATATATTATATATGACAGTGGGATGTTTCAAATCTACAAATCTCCTTCATTTATCTTAAAACCATCATCTACTTTTAGTTTCCTTTTAAAAATTTTTCTTGTATTGTTAAGTAAATTAATTAATAAAATATAGTATAGGAAATTAAGAACTTGGCTATACCCTTTTTCGATATGGCACATTTAGAACACAGGGAGATGAAAACAACATCCATGACCTTAATATGAAATGGTCCTTTTTATAGACCATCCTGTTTGTGTTCTGAATGCCAATCAAGTATTTCATGAATATATTTCAGCAGCTGTAACATTTGATTAAAATTTAATGTAGCCTTACTTCTTCACTAAGTCCAGATGAATTTAGATGGTTAACTGTCTGTGAAATTGTGGCTTTACTTGTTAATTGTTCATGATCTTTATAAGAAGGGAAGTTACTTTTACTTTGTTCTCGAATTTAATGGATATTATACTAAACTTGATTGCAGTCTTATTGCTTACATGCCCTGAAAGGAGTATTAAATAGAATAATACATTAAAAATAAAGCAACTCTTTTCAGGTATGTCAACATGTAGCAGTACATAAGAAGACTTTCATGATCCTAAAAATCCATTGCTGCCATGTTACCCTTTTATTAAACAAGTCATTGAATAAGGACACTCTGTAAATTAATTAACATTTTGGTACTTGTTAGATAATAAGACTCAAAAATGTTTACTGTTGTATGGCATTTAATGTCATAATATATGAGGTTATATGAAGTAAAAAAGCTAAAAAGAGTAACTCCTGATAGATGTGGAACCCTTTATCCTCTTTCATATGAAGAGGAGGGAGACTACTTATATTCACTGCAAAATGAGGTCATGAAATATTTGAGACCTATCAGACATAGGATAATATTCTCTTCCAACTTATAACATTCTGTGATGTTTTTGTAATAATGACCTCTGTTGACAGAATTTCTTGCATATCAATAGAATTATAACAGAAATCTCTGAATGATGATTTTTAAGTAATTGAACTGTTCCTTATTTATAATCGATATTTTACTGTGTTCTTGAAACAATCAGAAGGCATGACAGTATGTTTATTTCAAATGTCCATTTAATAAATTATCACAGACTTTTAGTGTCATTAAGACTATATGTCTTTATAAACCCATAGAACTTTGAGCTACATGTCCATACAAATTTCCCTCTCTTCTTTCTTTATGTTATGAAAATAATTATATCAAGACATTTTTCAAATTCAGGAGACCCCTATTCTTATGACTTAGATGCCATAAAAGTCATTGAAGAGTTATCATCTTTCAAATGTTGAAACAGAGACCTCACTTTTTTGCTGGTTGTAAGCTGGTGCACTCTGGTTCAGTTCCTAGAAGTTGTTTGGCTGTTTTGGTGCATAGCTCTAATATTTCAAGCCCAACATTCTGCTTCAAGACCCTACTCATGCTTGAATTTTCCTTGAACTTCTATTTCTTCAAGGTAAAAGAAATCACTTGCTATCATTTTCTACCATTTTTTTTATAAAATTGCCATTTTCATTAGATATAAAGTATGGCTCTTACAGTATATAAGTATTCTGAATTATAATGAATTTAAATTCTGGTTAAAAAATTTTCAGTCTTTGCATGAATGATCCACTCATAATTTGCTAATATTTTTCGCATCCTCAGTTGTTCCTCTGTGATTTAAGTCTTTTTTTTTAACTCCTCTAACTCCTCTATTTTTTATGATCATGATTATATTAAATATTGTATCTTGTCATTTCTTTTTCTGTATTTTCATATTTATTTCCACAGGATTTACAATTAACATTAAAACAATCTAGTTTTTTGCCAAATAATTTAAATAGAATAGAAAGAAAATTCTTCAGACATTTTCCATTATCTTCTCAGCTTGCTTATAGTTTCTGTATTACACAAACATCATACAGTCATTATGTAGTGAGTCAAATATATGTACTTGTTAGGACCATTTTGTGTTGGTTCATTTGAGTGTTTTACATATGAGGAACATTACCCTATGTTTTTCAAATGTCATATAATTTTTCATTGAAATCAGACCATTAAAATAATTAAGTGTACCAAAGCTGAAGTAAAATCCTAATTATCCAAGGCTTCTTGTTCTGCTTCTTTGTTTTACTATTGCTTTTGTAACTTGATCTTTTAATGATTTTCCTAGGGAAACGTTGTACAGGCTGCAGGCCCTCTGATGTGTGGGCAGTGATGGCCCTGATCAATTAGTGTAGTTAGTAATTACTCAATGATTGGATAGGGATTTGATTAAGGATCTTTAGCAAATAAGTCTTCCTCTCTATGCCAAGTAACAATGTGTTCTACATGCTCAGATGTGTTTTCAGTGCCTGATAGGCAGATTAGAATTCTGGCTCAGCTTTTACTTTTTGTTCAGAGAGCTCCTCAGAATTATCCAGACGTAATAGAATTTTTGGCAATGTTTAGACTGTTGTGCATACCTTCATATGTCAGCAATACACAGCTTATCTTTTAGAAAACCATAAGTATGTTAGAGTCTCCAAATTACTCCATGGATACCTCATTCAACAGAACTTCCTATCTATATATCTTAACAGCTTCGTATGCACTAACACACACACACACACACACACACACACACACACACACACTATTTCTAATCAACATACTGATTCTTTACTATTGTTAAGTATCTATGTCTGGTAATATGGTATCAATCTTTTACCTGCAATATTCTTTTTGCACACCCACTAAGGACTTTTTCTTCAAGCTCTTGTTTGTATTTAGTTTGGAATCAGTTTCTCCTGTCTCTGAGAATATATCATTTTGAAACTGTAAAGATTAGGTAATATAGTTAAGTGACCTTGAGCTCTACTTTGTTTGTCTGGAAATTATATTATCTTTCTTGTCTGCAGTTATTTCTCTTAGGCTTCTCAAAAAACAAACAGCAACATCTCTCTACAGAGTGTTTACTACAGTTTTACTATATTCTATAACATGACATTATGGATTTGCTCCGTCAAAAGTTTTCCAAAAAGGAAATAAAATCTAGAATTATAGTCCTATGCTGTGGTTAATCACATTTGCAATTTCCTTGTTTCTTGGAATTATTAAGTTCTCAACTCCTTTCACATATTTGTCCTCTGTCTTATAACATCTTAATGCATCACAATTTCACTATTCGAGCTTTCCAAATCTCCTATCTCCTACATTGAATAATTGTGCTTTTGCAAAAGAGCAACCTGGAAATTTCATCTAACATTTCCCAATTTTCCATTAAAATGTACTATTTCTTAGCTGTAAGCTCCTTCTAATACATATTCTCAAGCATATATGTATATATATAGTAATGGAATTTACGGGCATATTTCCAAGTTCCAAGTGTGCATTAAAATGTATTGTCTATGTCCATTCTTTCCACTCTCGCCTAATCTGGTTCCTCTAATATTTTTTAGTGCTTAGTAATTGCTTTTCTACAATTGGGTATAATTGTTTTTGTTTTCTTTTGCTTTTGCCATAAATGAGAAACTACATATAATACTTAAATTAATGTGAATATCTTATTTTGTTAGACATGTTTGCTACCAATTCCATCTATTATTGTTCAAATGAACACTAAAAATTTTATTCAAGTTATTGTTCAATTTTCCTCATTAATCTCAGCTTAGTTATTATGAAAAGTGTTGTAGTATACATGTATATTCAAGTATATATTTTGTTTGCTGATTGGGATTACTTCAGTTGGTTAGCCAGATGATATGGTAATCTTAGATTTTAAGCAATCTTCATAATGTATACCATAGTTGCTTCATTAATTTGAATTCCACATACAAGTGTATAAGCTTTCTTTTTTTTCTACATGTTTATCAGGATTTATTTTTGGTAATGTGTTTGAGTTTATCTCAAGAAAAACTTCAATATGGGGTATAAAGGGAGAAGCATATATGTTTCTGGCTTTGAGGAGGTTTGGTGATTCCTTGACTTTCCTGTATCATTGGGTACACATAGACAAAGTCTGAGCTTAGGTCTTGTGTCCTAATTAGTCTTGTGTTTCTTTGTTCTAGTGATCATAATCCTAAATTTCTGAATGTTTTTGAACTCCTAAACTCTACTGGAACTCCACCAGTTAATACGGGAAATTTATATCTATCATGGATGTTTGGTTTGGGTAACTCAGACAAATTTTATATACATATTCTATGTCCCTTGATAATACAGTTTTTAAGAAGAAAACTCTTTCACTTCACCCTGCTTTGGTGTTTTTTATTTCTTTTTTAGATTTGTTTTTATTTGATCACAGATGCTTTCATTATTCTGTTTCCATAGATGAGATTTTCTCAAATAATGGCAATATTCACTCTGATGCAATTTGAATAGTAATTTATAATAAGTCATTTTGTCCAATATTATCTAACTATATTTTATCACTGTAGGATTATGTGACATTTTTAAATTTTATTCAAAAATTAATAAACATACTGAATGCTACTAAATACCACTACATATAGTTCAATTAAAAAAAATTATGTACAAATAATATAATACCTACCAGAATTCGATCTCTGTAGTCAATGTAGATTGCAATAAAATATACAAAGCTTAAACTGTTCAATAAATAGGTAAATGTAGTACAGAAACTTAGGTCTTGAACTTGTTATTCTACATAAAACAATTGCATTTCTCGTCTGCTTATTTCATTTTTAAAATCATTTATTGTTTTTATTAATTCATGTGTGTGTGTATATATACATATTCTATGCCATATGTCTTGATGTCAGAGGACAGTTTGAAGGGATCTTTTCTTCCACTGTGAGTCCAAGGATGTTATGAGGCAGTTTTCCTCTGAGATTGAAGCTTCTACATTGAAGTGAAATTCATTAACAGAAAAAAAAAAAAAAAAAAAAAACTAAAAATGGCTTTAGGAAGTTCCCGAAACTGACCACATTCACTAATCTGAACGATCTTCAACAGTATAGAAGCAGTAAAGAATGTTTAGAGTTGCTCTCAGGCAAACTAAGCTGCAAAGAAGACTCTTAAGTAAGACCAGACACCTAGAAGAGTAAGAGACAATTCTAACTGCCTAGAAGAAACACACATCAGTCACAAAAAAGGACACACTCCAACCTGTTGAACTTTATACAAGATATGCAGTATTCTGTACGTTTCTACTTTTGGTGATCCATCTCCCATGATGGGATGGGCTTAGCTGATCCAGTTGTCTGAGACATTTCTGTTCCTACAAGCAATTCTTCAACCTTCATATAAATCCCATAAAGTTCATTGTTTCACTAAGTTGAGCTTTGGTTTTATCTGTAATTTGATCTGTTATCAGTTCCCTATCTGGGGTGATTAGAACATTGTTTATCTGTCTTCAGAAATAGAGTTACATTAAAAAAAAAAGGGATAGAACTCAGGTTATAAGGCTTTGTGCCAAATACCTTTGCCTGTGGAGATATCTTTTGAGCCCATGAGTCCTTTTTATCTTTTTCATCAGACTATTTGATTTAATTTGTAAATAAACAAGGTAATTGTCTTGCTATACTTTTATACTTTCTACTTTAACTTTGGTTAAATTATAAATACTTAATACTGGTAGAATTCTTCAATGAAACCATCCGGCCCTGGGCATGTTTTGGGGTGGCAGGTTGAGACATATTTGATGATTGTTTCCATTTCATTAGGCGTTATATATCTATTTAAATTGCTTATTTTGTCTTGATTTAATTTTGTTAAGTGATATCTATCCAGAAAATTGTCCATTTCCTTTAAATTTTCGATCTTGTGGAGTATATATTTTTAAATATGACTTGAAGATTCTCTGTATTTCCTCTGTGCTCATTGTTATGTCTCCCTTTTCAATTCTGATCTTGATTAATCATTAGTTTCACTGTTTCTGGGCGTGGTGGTACAACATATTAGGAGAATATGCAGTGGAGGAGAGGTTTTCAACTTTTACAATACAGAAATCACCAAGTTAAGAAGGGCAAGAACAAATTACAAACCTAACAAAATTTCCTTCTGTGACCAGTATCTCACAAAATAATAGCACCAGTTAATGACCAAGAATTCAATGTGAATTTGTAGAATATGTTTCATATTCATCACATAGCAAACAAATGTTCTTTCTCTAGAGTCAAGATTTCTAATGACTGTATTTATATCATTGCCTTGAATATTATAAGATTCAAATACAGAAAACATGGAAGGATTCTCTTCCAAACTCAACAAGGAACATTTAATAATACTTATCTTTCTGGAAAATACAAAGTAAACTGCATGTATGCCTGTTTGACTGTGTGTGTGTGTGTGTGTGTGTGTGTGTGTGTGTGTGTGTGTGTATCACTGGGGATAATTGTAACTTAGTAAATTTACATTTCATTATTGAAATTTCTCTAGGTTCTATTAAGAGAATCACTACTAATTAATATCTCTTTTGTTGAAAATAAATATCTCAAAATATTACAGTGATAGAATCATTAATTATGCTGTCCAAACATATATGAGATTCATTCCTCACACACTTTTCCTTTAAGATCACTGAACATAAATAGAAGGGAATAAAATTTACTTAAGTATATAGGACTAAATGGACATTGCTAATTTATTTTCCTGAGTGGTAAAGACAGCCATATACTTCCTTAGTTTGATCACTACTCGTTATTAATACTACTGCCTTTGATACCAAGCTTATAAATTTGTGATAACTCCATCATTTAACAAGAATTTTTGCCTTGTCATTAACTGTGTATTAGCAGCGCACATTTGTCAGAGATAATATTCCAGTGCTGTTATCTAAATTATATAACTCATTCAGATTACAAATATTTGAATAGACAATTCTCAAATGAAAAAATGCATATGGCCAATAAACATTTTTTAAAAATATTCAACTGAAGAAGTGTTTCAATGGTTAAGATCATGCATTTGTTTTGAAGAAAACCCAAATTTGGTTCCCAGTACTCACATCAGCATCTCACAATGGACTAAAATTCGAGTCTAACAGGACCTGATTCCCTAAGCTAGGTGCCTTGAGAATCAGAATGCATGTACTACATACACATCATGCTATCTGGTACAAATGTGCCCATTTTGCATATTCATCAGAGGATAATAGTGTATAATACTCATATGTAAATATATGATTTGAGTGTGGGTAGAGGTCATGGAATTAGAAATTAACTCATGAGAAGGTACAAGAAAGCTTTAAAAAGTAGTGTAGTAAGGATTATGAAAAGCATATTACATGCAGTTGCAAAAGTGATGTGTGGGGTAAGTCAAAAAGGTACAAGCCAGATCTCCAAGTACACAAGAAAGGTTTGAGTCAACAGATATCAAACCAAACTGTATGTATATGAAATTGCCATAAGTAATTGAGCTGTTTTATATGCTAATTTTAAACTTGAAGAGGAGGCAGGAATGAGCAATCAGCAATAATAGTGCTAAGTGTGCACACTAGAATACCTGCATTTGGTTCCAAGCACCTGTGTAAATTATTTGGTATGACCGAAGACTCTACTGTTGCCTCATTGAATTTGGGAATGGAAACAAGATCACTGGGGTTTGTTGGCTCCATTTCAGTGGTAGACATTATGTGAAAGTATTACAGTAAAAAGTAATAGAAAACATTATCTGAAACACTTAATGTGTCTCAGCATGCACACATACACACACTTTATCATGCATGTGTGCACATATCATACACATTTATTACATCCACACATATATATGTGCATACATAGTATTTAAACATATGTATCATGCTCAATACACACATATAAAACATATTAATAAAAAATTTAAGATATTAATCAGTCTATCTTTGATTTTTACAGTATAATAAATTTCTCTCTTTCCATATTGTGTATTGCTTTGGAGCCTGTCCTGGAAATAGCTCTGTTCACCAGGCTGAATTCATATTCACAGAGATCCACCTAGTTCAGGGCTCTTTAAAGAGGCTCTGATATCAATTAAGTAGCGTTTACAAACAGTTGGGAGAGCATACATTTTCATGGTAGTGTGAAACTAGAAACTCCATGGAGTTGTGCAATAAGCATGAAGCTAGAAATGAAGCTAAGGAATAGAATGGGGCCAGGTGCAGCTTTAACTTTAGCAACGGTGTTTAGCAGATAAAATACTCATGGCCAGGTCCTTTTGTGCACTAGGGATACATCCTGGCTCCACTGTCTGAGGTCCCTTAGACTGCTCAGTCCTTCTGGCTGAGACCCATATCCAGGGGGGTCTGAGTCAGTCCCATGCTGGCTTCCCAGCTATCAGTCTAGTGGCTGTTAGCTCCTCCTTGTTCAGGTAAGCTGTGTCTATGTGCTTCTGCCTCATGGTCTTGTCCTCTCCATCTGCTTCTGGGTTCTAGTTCGACTCAGTGTTTATGTATGGGTGTTTGCTCCTATTTTCAACAGGCATTAGTTGAGGGCTCCATGGAGAAGTTAGTTGTTGATCTCACTCTCCGGGAAGGGCATTTATGATAGCCTTTCAGAGGCTGAGATTGTTAGTTGAGAGCAGTCTTGTAGTTCTCTCGACCTTTCTTTGTGTTCAATTTTATCTTCATATCCCCCATGGAGGGATAACTGCCTTAATCTAGAGACAGGAGAGAAGCCCTAGTCCCTACTTCACAGGACCTGTCAGATCTACATGACTCCAACTGGATGGCATTCCCCTACATATGGAATTGTGGTGGGGGGATGGGAAGGGAGGGTGTTTAGAGTGCATGTGAGAGGGCAGAGAGCGTAAAAGGGAGGGAAGGAGGGAGGGAGGGCTGGGGGGAGGGAGGGAGGGAGGGGGAGGGAGGGAGAGGGACCTGGGATCGACATGTAAAATAATAAATCAAATTAAAAAAATGCTTTGACTCCAAAATTTAAGTTGAAGAACAAGTTACTGTGGAAAAGGATTTCTATTTTTGTTTCCACAGAAAATGAAAAGATGTGCATTCCTTCCAGACTAATGTGGTTTGATCACGCCAGACTGCCTGAAACAGAGTACAACCTGATCCTACATTCAAAACAGCTGGACAAAACAGCCCTACAGACTATAGCCAGGATATCTGAATCTTCTTCGAATCCCCCAAGACAGCACCCCTTACCAGCAGGAAGTAGTTTGGAAAGAACGACGCCCAAATTCCCAAATATTGTGTATAAATGTTTGTTTTCATTTAATTGGACTTTGTTATATAAAATTACATAAAATAAAAAAAAAAAAGACTCATGGCCAGAAAAAGATAGAGCTATAGATTAATTTTCCCTGATAGCTAAGGATGTTGAGCGCTTTCTTAAGTGCCTTTCAGCCTTTTAAATTTCCTCTATTGAGAAATCTTTCAATTCTGTACCTCATTTTGTGAGATTGGGAAAGAAAAGAATAATGATATTTAATCACAGCTCCTGGGAAGCAGAGGCAGGTCGACCTTTGTGATTTCAAGCCCAGCCTGATCTACAGAGTAAATTCCAGGACTGGCAAAAGTATACAGAGTAACCTTGTCTGAGAAAATAAAAACTAAAACTAAAAATATAGAATTAAAAAAAAAGCCATGTAAAGATGAAAAATATACAAAGAGTCTGGATAATGTATGTTATTGTGTTGTCTTTAAATTGATTGTTGAAGAAAGAGCAGCACTTGCTAACAGATATTTGATTAAAATGCTGTTGGATTAATCCAACCTATATATTTTGGAAATGTTTTGACTTCAAAATTTAAGTCTAAGGAAATGTTACTTTGGGAAAGAGATTTTGGTTTTGTTTCCACAGAAGATTAAAAGCTTTGGATTCCTTCCAGTCTAATATGGTTTTAAAGAATAAGTGTTAAGCTAAAACAAAGTTTGCAAAATACTTGACATGAGTGTTATTACACAATATCTCTTGATACAGAAGGCAAACCACTGTGGAACATAACCCATCATTTTTTCTTATAAGAACTGATCTTAGTGATTACTTCATATTACTTGGATTGATATGATATTACTAACCTTATAAATTAATACCTTCTAATTAATTTATAATGGTATAATTCTAAGAAATCAATTTAAAAATCAAATTGGTATGTATTTCACTTCTTGGCAAAAGATATATATATATATATATATATATATATATATATATATATATATGGTTGTGTGTGTGCATGCGTGTGTGTGTATATATATATATATATATATATATATATATATATATATCTGATTTTGAGAAACTGTTTTAGGAAGAGGAATCTGGTGATGAAGAAAGGGGCTAAAATGTAAGGATCATGACAAAGACATTGTGGCCATCCACAAGGGCAACATAGAAACCTGACCTGGAGAAGAAATCAAGAAGGCCACTTTCTAAATTCCTACAAGATCAGGGGAGCATATTTTCATACATAATATTCATTTCCTTGATCCCTGTGGCGGTTGTATAAGTACCCATTGCACCAATGGAGCATCATCTGTGGTGGTTGTAAAGAATTAAAAATATAGAGAGTTTCTTCTACCATAGTCGATGCATATTTCCTCTATATCTTCAAATGATCTGGACTTAAAGGTTTGGTAATAATGACTAAACTAAGATGAGATCCTACGGTTGGAGATAAAAGGTATTATAACTTACTCTGTGATGTTGTACACAAGATACAGTATTTGGCATCACCTGTAAAGAGATTTCAATTGAAAATATTAGTCATCAAATAAATGTGAGATATTTTATTGATTACTGTTTGATGTGAGAGGAATGGACAAGTCTACTGTGAAGAATGTTGAGAAGGTGGTCTTTGGTTGTCCAAAAAGTCTACCCAAACCCTGGAAAGCAATTCAATAAGCTGTTTTCTTCCATGTGTCCCTCATCCACCCCTCCTTGAGTTCCCACCCAAACTTCCCTTACTGACAGACTTGGGGCACGCATGCCAAATACACTCTTTCCTGCCAAGTTGATTTTGGTCTGTATTTCGTAATATCAACAGAGACTCAAATTAGTAACAAAGGTGATTTCAAAAGTGAGCTGATGTTGAGGTTGGGAAGAACTTGACCAACTTGATTTTTTTTTTTAAGGAATGTGAAAGACTTTGTAACTTTGTAATTTTGGAATATAGAATCAGTTGAAAACAAAACAAAGAGTGTGAAGTCTGTCTGATGTGAACCTAGGATAGAGTAGTTCCAAAAGCAATGAAGACTATATTAGCCCAATAGAAGAGGTTTAAAAGCTGAAAACTATTACAAACAGGCAAGAATCCCCTCCAGTGCTATTTTAGCAAAGGCCCAGCTACCTTATGAGTGTGTCCTAAGAACATTTCTGAGGCTAAATTTAAAAGTAATGTAGTAATTTCCTTGGCAGAAGAAATTTGAAGACAAAATAAAATTTAATCTATGACAAGGTTGTTCATTAACAATTCTTATACCAGTCCAGAATGAAAAAGATCAAGTGGGAAAGAAAGTTAAAAAAAACATATGCATACATTGGCAAGGGAAAGAGTACTAGGAGACTTGATTTTCTAGCCAAACCCTTGCTAGAATTCTAAGGCGTTTCCTGCTCCTGTAAGTAACTGAGTAAAAAGAATACCAAGACTGTGATTTAAGTAGGGCAGAGTCCCCCAAGCTGGCAGCCAAAGTAAGCACTGTTAACATTTGGTTGTGCCTTCAAATTCATGAAGTATGAATGAGTAAAGACAACATATATTCTTCTAGTACAGATTCAGAAAGTTGCTGACTCAGGCAGTATGTGGCAGACTTCCCCAAGATGACAGCAAGCCCTAAGAAATAAGGACAAGGGAAATACCCAGGAATATACAAGAATGATCCCAGCCAAAGCTCCTAGCAATAACAGATTGTAGCCTGAACTGGCCATCTCCTATGATCAGGCAAGACTTCCATTGGAGGGATTTAGACACTGAACAGCCACATAACCTTCAACCTACCGTATGCACTTCCTATGGGATGTTCTTGGGTAAGGGTGGTACAGAATTTGTTGAAGTGGCCAAGAAATGACTGATCCAGTCTGAGATCCATACCAAGAGGATGAGCCCAGCCCTAACATGACTGGGAGTGTCAGGACACAGAAGCTGGCTTACCCAGAGACCTAGAATATAACCAAACAGTACTGGAGAAAATTAACTGTCATTAAAATTATGCTTATGAATATTCTGTTATATTCATAGATTGGTGCCTAGCCCAAATGCCATTTAGGAGGTTGCACTGATGGAAACAGAGTTAGAGACACACAGCAAATTAGGCCAAGATCAGAATATCCTGTTGAAGAGAGGGCAGAAGGTCTGTAGACGCTAGTGTTATCAAGGATATCAGAAGAAAGCACACAGAATCAACTGGACAACAAGAATGCTGATATGCTATCACCAAATTCCTAAGCCCCCAAAATATGTTATATAAATACATACCATTAACTTTGCAACAGTCAATTTTGTTATAAGTTATTTTACTATTAGTTTATCTATTTGTGTGTGGGGGGTGGGTGTGTGTGCAAATGTGTCTATGTGTGTGTGTGCGTATATGTGTGTGTACATACTATGATACATAATATGGTGGTGTGAAGTCAAACCTTGCAAGTGGGTTCTCTCCTTTCACCACATGGGTCCTGGAAATCCAATTCAGGTCCTAAGGTTTGGCAGCAAATACATGCTGAGGCATCTCTTTAATCCTGCAATACTCAGTTTGCTATAATTTTACACAGCAATAGGCAATTACACAATGTCCTTCTACAGTTGTAAACTGCAGGCAGATATTTTATTTATTTTTTTGAAAAACTTCAAACAGAACTGTTTAGACCACATATTTGTTTTGAAAATAAGCAATGCATGGGACAGCTCAAAAGCACGGTTAAGACTAAACTATGTACATTAAAACAACATAACCTTTTAATAATAATTCAATCTTTAGCAATGGCTAAACCTTCTGTACTTTTAATTTTTACTACACTGTTAAGTACTCAGTTGAATTTTGAAAGACAAGATAATTTGATCTAAATCATCTAATCCCTTTCTTTTTTCCTTTTAGGAAATGTCTCACTACATAGTCCTAGATGATTTGAAACTTGCTATATAGACCAGGATGGCCGAAAACATGTAGGAATAACTTGCTTCTGCCAAAGAATACTATAATCACAGTGATGTATCATTGTGCCTGGCACTAAATAAGATGTATGGTGATATGTTGCTTATGATTTATTAAATCCACTGGAGATCAAAATAGCAAAGCAGCCATACTAGTTAGCAATAGAAGCCAGGCACACACCTTTAATCCCAGAATTCAGGATTAAGAGGTAGATGATCTCTATTAGTTCAAGGCTACACTGACTACACAAAACTGATCCACTCCTAAAGAGAAATCACTCACGCAAAAGTGAAAGCAGCACTTAAGATCACATGCCTTTGATCCCAGCACTATGGAGATGGAAATAACAGTGATATGACTGGGTGGAGAAAGAAATATAAGGAGGAGGAGACAGGAATTAAGAGCCTTTTGCCTCTGAGTATTTGTGCAGACAGGATTGCCATTTCAGCTGTGTAGAAATAAGATCTACTGGCTTGGCTGATTTATTTCTCTGATTTTCACCTTGAAGCTTGAACCCCAGTGTCAGTGCTACAAAGATGTTCAACTAAAGATGTGATACTTCTTTCAAAATATTCAGATACAGAAAAGAGTGGTATATACATTTGTGTTTAATGCAATAAGGCTTTCATGATAATCTGCATTTTCCCTACAAGCATTTTGAATAACAACTAAAGATGCTCAGAGTACTAAAATGTTCACACACACACAATGTTTTAAGTGGAAAAAGATGTTTTTCATTGTAGCACTATCATTCATTGCATTGTTTTAATTTTTATATATGGCTATAGCACTCAATTAAATAAGGAAACACGAATCTTTTTTGAAGACAGGATTTGAAAATTAAAAAAAAATGTAATTTAGTATTTCATGTTCTCCCAGTGTGAAATATATATCAACATTTAAAATGTACTTGTTTTATATAGGTGATATGAAATCTGGTTCACACCTGAGTTAATTGGGAAACATTAAAATGCATGAAGTTTATGTTTTTTATGTAAATGTAATAACTTCAATTTGACATGAAATTGGGCTTTGAATAACAAATCAAAGTCATTTTGTTTGGCTTTCAATCCAGCAATATCCAATTCTTATATGCATTTATGAATGACCTAGAAGGCATGAAAGTATGTGTATATTACTGTACCCCATTCTACATGTACTAGATTTAGCACTCTAAAGAATAAAGATATCCATTTTTACAGGTTTCATTTCTTTTCTTATTTATTATTATGATAGAATTGGCAAAGCATCTTAGGAAAATAATGTTTCCTGGCAAAACATAAATAATGGAATGAGAATGGAAAGAGCATTATACTCTCGAGTGGAAAAGGCAAACCTATTTTTACATGTGAATTCTTTAATTTTTTCTTACTATATTTATTTATTTAGGTTTTGGGACACATGTTTACATGCATGTCTACGTGTGTGTACATGAGTGAGTGTGTGCATGCACATGCATGCATTTATGAGTGCCACAATGTGCATAAGGAAAATTCAGAAGGGATTGTCAGTGCAGATTCTCAACTGCCAGAATTCTGTTACATGGGTCCATGATAGCCAACTGAGGTCATTGGAATTACCGGAGGCATATTTATTCACTGATTGGACTGTTGAAGTTTATATGGGGGGGTAACATGAGAACACTAAAAACGTGACAATGGTGATGAAAAAGCATGAATGGTTAAACATTTCTACAGTTTTTTTTTCCCCAGTAATTTGGGAAAATTTTTTTTCTTGCCATCATGTGCTCTCCCTCTAAAGGGCAGATAATGTTAAATTTACATCTGTATAAAACTAACCACCAGAAATTCAATGTTAGAAATGTCATCCTGTTGGTCTGAGACCTGCTATGAAGAGCCTTTCATTCAAAAGAAAAGCTTGAACTTCCCCTGAGATTATTTGATCCTCAATCTTTTTCTCCATACCAAAAGCAGAAGTTATCGAGAGCAAAATGTCCTCAACAAATGTGTTTTTTCCTTTCAAACAAGAAGCACCAGAGTAGTAGGAAAAAGATGAAAGAGATTTAGAGCAAAGTCTCAGATATGATCACTTCTTTATTCCACAATTTGTCTTGACATAACACCTGAAACTGAAGTTGCATTAAATGAAAAGACACTTTCTTCATCAAAGGTGGTATAAAAACCCCCAATTATCTATAGAAGTTTCTCTTTTCGTGCTAAAATTGAGTGACAACTTGAGATTGTCTGTTTTCAATAGACTATCCTTAGCATGTATTCATTGAATTTGGGCCAACACTGTTGTCTTAAACCAAACTATGAAAGTGTTGATATATACAAAACAGCATTGCAACATAAAAACTCTATTTGCTGAAATTCATTCATGACAATCCAAAGATTTTTGTCACATCTTGATGTGCATAAACTGAATACTACTGCCTTCCTCTTTGATGACTTAGAAATGGCAGTTAATAAGCAAATGGGGTAGGAAAGGATCTCTAGATTGTTTATTTTCAGGAAGAAAATCAGATATCTTGCAAACTCAGAATAAAAAATCATAAAATATAAATCTTAATATTTTCACAATTAAGTACTAGCCTTTTATATGTTTCTGAAAATGACTGTAACAGTTTTATAATACTAAAATCAATTAAAATAATCTTGCTACTGTTGGTAATCTATTGAAGTCTTATTTGGTGTCATCCTACCATTCATATATCTAAAAACTTTGTGGGAAACAGTTTTGTATGATTAGTCTGGAATTATTAATAATTATAACCATGCCACAATATGGATTCTTTGAATAGCTACCTAAGAAATAATCAACTACATGCCATGTATCTTGTTAAACATTATAGTAAAATTAATTAACAAGACAAAATCATGTCTGACATCATGGAGCATTTACCAGAAGTTTTCTCTAAGATGTGTGTGGATAGCTGAAGAATATCTTTATTTGCCTTGGTTCAAAATCTATGTATTTTGTCTTTTAACAATATTAATTGCTCATTCCAATTATAATAACAATTTCCTATGAATTCATAACTCATGTGTCTTATCCACCATATTCCTTAAAACTTAAAACAGCATACTGTTGGGAAGACGTGCTTATAATCATAACTGATGACTTAAGCTCTTTGTACAGAATCAACTGAATATATGGAGGGAGTCTTCTAGATTCCACACATGCTTTGAATGCATATATCCATTTCGAAACCCTTTGTGTATCAAGTAGATAAACATAAAATTTGAATCTTATACACTATATATAAAATACACACTAAATCATGATATAATTAATGCCTTTTCAGCATTTGATATTTTTTATGTAAGTTTAATGTCCTGGGCATTTGATTATGTTATTTATTGGATAACCTGTAATATTATTTAAAAGTAATAAAAATAGTTGAACACATACAAAACAAAGAGGAAGAAGAGTAATCTAGGATAGATAATTTCAAATACCTGAAATGAAACTATTATACAGCTGGAAAGGAGTTAATGTTTTTCAAATGTTAGTCACAGTTTGGAGTACTGTAATACTATTTTCCAGGTTACATGCAACCACTGCCATCTTTCAATCAGGGCAGCTAAGATCATTCAATGATACAAGAATTAGCCTACTAACACTCCCTCATATAAGGACTGGGGAGCTTCATGAGGCCTAAAAACTCTTATGTCTTATGGAGCTCAAAAAAAGAACATGAACTTTATGGTTGCATGGCTCATACAAGGCTCTCAAGGCTCATGAATCTTCAAGAGTTCCCCCTCCTATAACGATGTTTCATAGGCAGCGGAAGTCTCATTTTTTGCTTCTTGGGTATTTCCTTAGAGTATTAGTCTGTAAGTTGTCCATGAGACAACACAGTGATACATCTTATTATCTAATGGTGTGTTTGAGTCACCTGTGTTTCCATGAAGTAACCTCAATAAACACACTGCTTTACAAATCAGCACTTAAATGTAAAACAGTTTTTGAGTTTGTTGGTGTCCTCCTTATCTATGCTGAAAAGATATTTCACCAGGAAAAGTCCCACAAGAGGAAGAAAAGGTGTTATATGTATAAGAAGGTAATGAAAGAGATCCTTGTGTTGAAAGAATTACCTTGTGCATTGGTTATAATAATATTCATATCGTGGTTGTAATATATTGAGGTGTTGGGAGACATTGATTTTTGAGCTAACGTGACTAGCCATGGTAGTATTGCTATTACATATCATTACCATTACTCAGGCAAAGCCCATTGAAAATGACCGATAAGCATCCTGTTTTAAAATTAAATTTACCAAAAGAGAAAGACATTTTCTTCTCTCAATTACACTTCTACCTTCATTTTAAATGAATGATAGAAAGCCCCAAGAAACAAACATCATTAGAGAAAGGATGTCCTATGTAAATCAGAGCATCTTGCCCAATTCTATTGTAGTGAAATATAGATAATCTCAAATTTCCAAATGTTATGTTTTCAAGTTATTCTCAAATAACTGGCAATTGTAGCTGTTTGTAGCATTGATTCTCAGTCTACCATGTGTGCTGAACAAGTTGAACATTGGCTCTGGGATTTGGCATGTACATTTGTTCACTGTGTTCAATTATTTTGGAGGGCATCCAAACAAACTCATAAGAATAATATTCAGAACAAATTCCTTTTTTTAACAACTTAGCATCCTCACAACATATAAACTACTTGCATGAGTTTGTGTTTGTATACTTTCTACTTTTCCATTTTCATTGTGTTATATTAAATCCCTTATTTAAATTGATGCACAAATCTTTGCAACTCTATAAATTTATGTACTACGAGATATTTCAATATTTTTATACATTTCATGATCCTTATGCCAGAATAAAAATATCTATCTTGTCAAACATTTATCATTTTTATAGTGACATCATTGATAATTCTTTCATTTATTACTATCTGAATTATTGATGTGCAACACAAATATTCCATGGAAAGCCAAACCAGATTCTTACTTTAAGCATATAAGTAAAATTCATGTACAGGGAAATAACTCAGGAGGAAATGTGCTAACTGTGCATGCACAAAGACCTGAGCTCAGATTCCCACCACATGAGGCCACAGAGGCAGATACATACATTTGTCTCCAATAGCAGTACTAGACAGTGGAGGCAATCCTTAGGGCCTGATTGCCAGAAAAAAATATTGCCTAATTGATGAGCTCCAGGTTCAGTCACAAATTCTGGAAAGAATGATGACGATAGTAATAGAGAAAGACTCTCAGCATTAAGTTATTGCTTCCATATTCAAAAGTTGGTGAAAACACAGTAGCAAAAGCACAGAAAAATAAATGAAGTATTTTTAAAAGTTGAAGTAATAATATAATTCCCTAGATTAGCTCTTATTAATGAAATTTCTATTGGATTTTTCTAATGGTGGGTAAGTACACCGGTCTATAATCACTGCAGCCTTCAAATTTGTAGCAATAACTTTTCATTTTTGATCCAGAGGTAATTATTACATACATGAAAATTTTCTGTCAGTTCTTATAGCCATGTTGAGTATACATTGGCCAGTCTTGGAAATTTTATATATTTTTAAATGAATTTTCTCAGGCTTTCACTTTGTATGAGCTAAATTTAGATAAGTAAAATTATTACACAGCAAAAAGGTTTTTGTCAGTAAATGGAATATGAAAATGCAAGATATTTTGAATTATTAAAAGTTATGTTACATTATAAAATAGCTTCTTATTCTGTGTAATTCTATTGAAATAATCTATTTACACATTCCTTCTACACACATACAAAATGGGAATGTTAATTATTGCTAAACTCTTTCAACCTTACTAAACTTCAAGTAATTTTTATCTGATACTCAATATACCATACTTTATAATTTTCTAAGCTGTATTTTACCTGAATAACAAAATTATCTACCTTATAGTTGTGTTTATCTTTTTCTTGTTTTGTAAAAGATCCTTTCTAAATATGTATTAAATATAAATAATATATATTAATACATATTAAATATATAATATGTTTTATATTTTAAATATATAATATATATTAAAAATTAAATATCTAAAGATTAGGAAATGAAATAAAACACAAAAATCACACAGTACCATATAATAGAGACATGTATTTATATTTCTAATTATTGTTTTCCTATTTATTTCAATGTACCACATAGGACAATCATTTAAGATGATGTTTCCATTGTTAACAGAATCATTTTCCTTTATTTTATTACCTTATGTTATAATAATTGTTTTTATTTTGTTTTATTATTTTAGGTCACCTAAAAACCTTCTTCATGAGCACAGTCTCCCTACACACTAATATTCTCACTACCTTTAGACTTATTTCCCCTCACTGTAAACAATTTTTCCCTTGGACCTAGACGTTTTTATTTCTACTTTCATAGCATCTTTAAAAATTGAACTTTATGCATCCATGTAAAATTTAGGATAGACAAATGAGAGATAATATGATATTTGTCTTACTGAGACCGACTTAATTAACTTAATATGCTTATCTTGTATTTTGCACTCATTTTAATTAAATAGACTGGCATTTTCACTTTCATTCTCTAACTATATAATTTCAAACAAGTTGACTAACCATGGTGATCTCTCTGTCTCATCAGAAAAATTAGGATATCACCAACTGGTTCACATTATTTTAAAGAGTATAAGAAACCATCCATACAGTATTCTTTTCATAGTAACTATGTTTCAATAAGAACTCAGTAAACATTATATTATTAAAAATAATTTGTTGTTTTTATATACTGCAGTTTCATTCTTCTTTAGAGTTATTTTAATAAGCATTCTTTCAGGATATTAGAAACTTTGTGTAAACATAATAACATATTACTATGACTGAAGTTAGCAAACCACTTAAAACTTAACTAATGTATAAATTGTACATTATGTGGAGAAATGAGTTTGGTACTTGTTTTTGTTTGCATATATATGATTTATCGTTCTAGTTGTCACTAGGAGTATTACAAAACTATGAAGGTGTCTGTCTGTCTTTCAGATATCCACTCACATTGAAGTATGTTTAAAAACTAATGTAGTGAAATGGCCCAGATTTTTGATTTCAGGGTATACTACTAAGATACAGGAGAAAAATAATAGAAAAAATGTAACAGACTTGACACGCCACAAATAAAAGAGCATAACTTCCCTTGACTTTTAGCATGAGTGCTACAACCACTCAGTATATAAAGAATAGTATTGGCAGATGAGTAGTGCTATGGTATAAAGTGCCTAGAGTGAAATGATGGAGTTTGACATTTACTTGTACCACACATAAATATTGGAGGAAATTAAAGAAATATTTCTAGAATTTCATTAGTAAACTAGAAGAAGGAAATTAGTTAATCTTAATTATCTTCCACAGTATCTTTTTACAAATACTACAATGAGAACACAATTGAAAAAATAATTTTAAAAACTTAATGACAAATGCAAAATGCAATGATAAGGATATACTCCAATTGAAAAAATTAGCTATTAATAATAAATTGCATGGATCTTTCAATTAAAAGTAAATTTTAAAATCTTTTATGTTATATAGCATAATTATAAGCTTCATGCTAGAAATTAATATGTAACTTCCATTTTAAAAGTTTTCATGCTTATAGAAACCTTAAAGTATGATGAAACTACAATTCATGATAAAACTAAGCAGTAGAGTCTTTGTAAAGATATGTTATTATAGGGAAAATGAAATTCGAAGCAAAAATTCATCAAATATTTATTTTTAAATATGTTTCATCTCTTCTAGCAGAAGTTTAAAACTTCTCAGGTACAAATCCAAAACAAAGAGAAATTGACCAAAAATATGATCATTGTGTGTATTAACTACCATTATTAATAAGGAGGCATATAGAATAAACAGAAATTTATATATACAAATTTTATGTAATAAACAACTGCTCTACAAAGAAATTACAGTTTTATCAACTATATAGATACTTAGAGAACTTCAACTTTATAGAAAGCAATGAAGAAATTTTAGATTGTAAAATCATATAGATGTGCTCTGTCACTAAAGTGAGTACTAGCCATCTTAATTCCATAAAATACTATGTGAACTGCAAGCTGAGAATACTGAGAATCACAGCAATAACCTTCCTGGCAAGGTATCCCTAGTCTTAAGTGTAACCTCCATGATTAACCTGATCTTAGTCTCTTCCAGGGAGCTGTCATTTTTTTTAACCAAATTTTGTATCTAAAATTGCTTCTTTTAACTTTTAACTTAAAAAAAAGATCTATGCTTCGGTCAACTTTGGATAATGAAGCTTCTTTTTACAGCAAATAGTGTTAAATGCAAGACTTACTATTGGTCAAAATAATGATGTTAAGTTACTTGGAGTGCCCAGTCCTAACTGGGTCATCTATATCAACCTGCTCCAGCTCAATGCTCAGAGAATATTATGAAAGAGGGTATGGAAAGACTACAAGGGCCAGAGATGTAGGAGGAGTCCTGAGAAATCCTGGAGAGGACCTGGCAAATATATACAAGCCATGCACAATGTGGACCCTATACAAATTCTAACATGGCAGATCCTCCCTTTCTTGTTCCAGGAAGGAGTGTGGTCCCTGGGATATTACCCATACCCCAGTGGTGACCACATTAGCAAGTTCTAATTAGATCCACTGAAGTGTATTTTTTTAAAGAAATATTAGAAAGAAATGAAGTAGGGAGGGAGATGCATGGGGGAGTTATAGGTAGAGATGATTACAAAATTTGAAATTATGAATATGTGAAAATTTAAAAGGAAACAAAATATATTTTACCAAAAATACCCTCTAAGATTAAGGTAACTTTCTTTATAGAATTATGTAGAGATTTCAATGTATGTTTCAGAAAACTGTAAATATTTATGACCTGAGAATCTATTCCAGATCAAAGATCAATTTATATATAAAGAAAGAAAATAGGTAATTCTTTTTATTTATTTATTTATTTTAACAGATACAAGAAAAAATTGGCATAAGCCCTCTCTCTTTTTTGACCACCATGTTTTAAAGTTAGAATTCAGCAACACAAATTGCGGAAAACCTACAAACTCATGGAAATTTAACCATGATCAATTGCACTGTTCTTGGGTCAAGGAAGAAATAAAGAAATTAAAAACTTTCCAGAATTCAATGAGACAGAAGACACAACATACCCAAACTCATGGGACCCTTTAAAAGCAGTTCTAAGAGGAAAATAGGTAATTCTAATAAGAAATTAATGGAAGACAAAGGAAACATGAAGAGCCAAGAACCTAAAAGGCAGAACTTGAAATTTAAAAATAATAGTGATACTTTTGTATATCTGATGCTAAGCTATTAAAATAATTTAATTTACTTATTGAAAATAATGTTCTTCCACAGAATGCATTCTGGTAACAATGTATCTTACCCCATCTACTCCTGGTCCCTCCCCACCTTCCTACCTTCTCTTTAGAAAACAAACAAGAAAAAAAGGAAGAAAGAAAGAAATTATTAAAGGAGAAAGCAGGGCACACATGCATACACAAACGCATTAAAAGTAAAAGAAAATAAACAAACCAATCACAGGAAAAAGTGGCGATTATTGATAAAATCATTAATATTAAAAAATAGCAACTTAATATTTGCAGTAATTTAGTTTTCTGATTGAATTAAAACATTTCTACAAGCATACTAATTAAACATGCATTAGAAGAAATGGGAAAGGATTGTTAATTATGTTACCTAAAACATTTTAGATTATTTGTGATATTGTATATTAATTATTTATTTTAGGTATGAATTTAATTCTTACTTTTATTTATTTGAGATAGGTACATGCAAATTATTTTCAAAAGTATAGAAGATAAACAGGAACTATTGCCACAATGGCTCATGTTGTCAATATATCCAGATAATATTTACAATTATGTGCAATTAACTTCTGTAACTAATTTTTGACTGTAGAAAAGCTAATGGGACATCATCTCTATAATTATTTTACCATAACATGTGACTTCACTTTTTCAGCATCTCTGCTCACATAGTTATAATGTGGTCAGTTAACACTCTGTTAAGTCTCAAGAAGTGGTTCTCCACTGAAATTTCTGTGCAAAAGCATGGAACTGATAGTTTTCCATCAACCATTAAAAAGGGAAAATGTTTGTAAAGTAGTAACTTGCAAGTATCCAAATACACGGAGGCATCATATGTGTCACTTAAGAAATCACCATTTCCTTGTGTAGATCTTGAAATAAATAAATATAATGCTAACTAGTATCATTTTTGTTTTTTTTTTTTATTAAGGTTCTATTCAGTAGCTGTAGTAGACTGAAACTCATTATGCCTTCACACTTGATGAAACTCAGCTACCTCAGCCTTTGGCGTGCTAAGGCATGAACCACAATGAAAATGTTCAGGTAACATCTATATGCCTGTATGAAGATGATCTAAATGAAATCGTCAAAAAACTTGGGAGACAGATCACTAATGGACATGTCTCATCACCAAATAGAGCTTACAATGCTGGGAATGGGTTATGTTTAATTAAGCTTTTGGCAAAACTGGTCTCATGGAAACACTGAAACAATCCAGGCTATTGTTAAAGCTATTGTTTGCTCTCTACAAACTGACAGAAAAGCCTCATTGCTGAAGTCAAAAACTACAAAACTCATTGAACATGTAGAAATCAAGCTATGGACCAGTGCTTTTGGTACTTGGAAATACCCTGAAAAGGAAAAAGGTGAAAACCAACCCAGATACAATCCTGTGGTCCGCAGTGATGACATGACTACAAGATGAGCTAACTCAGTAGTGGCGTGTGACTTATGGAATGAAACAACCAACATCTAATTCACTTTAAGGTCATGTCTATGAAATGGAACCAATCACAAAAGTGCTTCATCTGTCATGAACATGAGATTTGATAGGGCAGACATGTAGAGAAAGATAAAATATTACCAATCTGCTGAAGGAATGTACTAATAGAATAACTCCTAACAGCATCCTGCTACTTTCATAGATCAGTGCCTTGCTCAGACTTATCATCAGGGAGATGATTCCTCCCAAAAGAGATGGGACCAAGTACAGAGATCCAAATTCAGGAGATTTTCAGACAGTTAAAGACCTTTGTACACTCAGTCCTAAAGCGAATGTTTCCATCAAATCCCTTCCCTCAGTGTTCACAGGAAGAAGCATAAAGATGGAAAGAGACAGAGGATATAGAGGACACTAACAAAATAAGGCTAATCACAGCAGAACTGACACCAATATGAACTCACAGAGATAGTGGTAGCATGCACAGAGCCTTTACAGGTTAGACAGACATGGTACCAGTACCAAGAATAGAAGATGACACATACCGTCATCCTTAACTCAGAAACTATCTTTAATTTCTAACTGCTTCCAATTAAAAAAAAAAAAAAAACTAATGAAACGCCATTGGAGTCTTTTTACAGATACAAAGCATTCCTTTGGTTTGTTTGTCTGTCTGTCTGTTTGTTTTTGAGACAGGGTTTCTCTGTGTCACAGCCCTGGCTAGGAACTCAATCTGTAGACCAAGCTGGCCTTGAATTCTCAGATATCCACCTGCCTCTGCCTCCCAAGTAAAGGTGTGTACAATCACTAGCTGGTAATATTACTCTTAAGTATAGGCCCTATGCCAAGCAGTAGATAACAAACTCAATGAATGTTTGAAGGTTTTGTCTTACAATATTTGTCAGTTTGGTGGTGGTGGATTGGTTTTGTTTCTGTACAGGTCCTTTGCCCTGGTATTATAGCTTTGTATTTTGAGTTTTTATTGCATTCATGTGTGTGTGTGTGTGTATGTGTGTGTGTGTGTGTGTGTGTGTGTGTGTGTTCCTCTATATTTATATATGTTTCTTGTGCTTTAATTTGGCTCATTTCCTTCTGTATGATTTGTTCTATATTCATTTATTTGTGTCTCGTTTATCTTATTTGTTATTACTAGTCTTTAGATTACTGGTTTTCTTTTTCTATATAGAGGGAGAACAGAGACTTACATGTGGATGAAGGATATGTGCGTAAGACCCCAGAGGACTTGGAGTAAAGAAAACCATGAGCTGAATATACTGTATGGAAAATTCACTTTTTATTAAGAAAAAAAAATTAAATGTTTCCCCAATGGAGAAACAAATTGGGTTATAACTAATACTCAGTTTGAAGCAGTAATGAAAATTCTCCCAACTAAATTATCTGAACCCTATTCCACCATACATACATAGTTTCAACCTCAGTTAAAAGTTTCAATAAGATAAAGATGAACTTACATAATAATCACATTGATTTTCACTGTCACAATGTCCATCATTTTCTTTACCATAATCTTTATTTTCTTATGCAGCTGTAGTTAATTGCCTAGCCTTATTTCAACCTGGAGGAGACACTTTTCTTGTAGGGCATATCTAGTGATAGCAGATTCTCCCAGTTTTCGCTTATCTTGAATGTTTTAATTTACTATTCTCTTATGAAATAGTTTATACAGGTACAGAATTTTTGGTCAACAAACCTCTTTATTGGAATTATCTGAATGAATTCAATCAATGTTTCCATGTTCCCTGGTCTTTAAGGCTTTAGATAAAAAATAATTGTATGGGGTAATACTTGTATGTGATATGTCACACAATTCTGTTTTAATATTCTTTTTTCATTTCTTTTTTTTTTTTTTTTTTTGGTCTTATGGCAGTATGCCTTTGATTGTTCTCCAGTGTGCCAGTGTGGTTTTTATGTTTTATGTTGCTTTGCTATCGGTGTTTTTCATCTTATGTTTTGTTGAACTTAATTTTGTTTTAAAAATATATGTTTTATAAAATTTCATACACTTGAGCTATTACGTTTTCAAGTAATCATTCTTCCACTCATTGCTTTTGCTACAGTTGAGGTCTCAGTGTGTGTATGTGTGTGTGTGAGTGTGTGTGTGTGTGTGTTTGTGTGTGTATGTGAGCGTGTGAACTTCAAGAATGTGATTTAACAGAAGGTAAGTGAAATTCACTGAGACATCTTGACCTTGGGTTCCTACAATAAAGGTGGATAACTTTCCATGGGGCTTCTGATCAGAGAGATCAAAATTTAGTTGAACATAAAATGGCCTCAGAATAATATAAGATGGAGGAATCTCTGTACCTACCTGTGTCTACCTTGAAGGTAGTGGTTCTTAACGTGTGGGTCACTATCTCCACAGGGGTCACATATCAGATATTTACATTATCATTTGTAACAGTATCAAAATTACATTTATGAAGTAACAACAAAATAATTTTATGGTTAGGAGTCATCACAACATGAGAAACTGTATTAAAGGCTCATAGCACTGAGAAGGTTGAGAACCAGTGCTTTAAGTTATTTTGAAAATTTGTGACTTATCTTCTATTCAAATTCAGTGATAGTTTTTTTTTTAAATGCTTACATTTGCTTTTGATTCTTTCTAGTAAGAAATATACTTTCCTGTATTTAAAACATAAATTAAATCCTCAGTGAATTTTTGTAAATGTGGAGACTGAGTAAGGCAATCTAATAAGAGGAAAAGAGTCCCAAGAGCAGGCAAACAAGTTAAAGATAATCCTACTTCAGCTATTAGGAGTCTCAAAAAAATCCACCAAGCCAATATTCAGAACACATATGCACAGTGCCTGGTGCAGATCTATGCTGTTCCTGTATTTGCCACTTCAGTGTCCATGAGTCCATGTGAGTCTTGCTTAGGTGATTTGGCAGGCCATGTACTCCTGGTGACCTCCATCCCCTCTGAACTCCTACAATCTTTACTCTCTCGCTCTCTCTTCTGTGGTTATCCTCAAACTCCAAAGGGAATAACTTGGTGGAAACATCCAATTTAAACTCTCCACATAATGTCTGGCTGTGAATTATAAGTACCTTTTCCTTGTTTTATTGCGTGTGACTGTCCTCTCTTGGAGGCCTGTTCTTTTCTGAAGAGGAAACAGAGAGGTAATGGATCTGGGGACAGGGGATATTGAGAAATCTGGGAAGTGTGGAATGAAGGAAATACGTTGTTAGGACATATTGTATGAGATAATAATCTATTTTCAATAAAAAGATTATCATAAATATATCATGCAAAGTGTTAGTGAGAAGGAACAAGTGAAATACTCATTGATTTCAGAAATAATACATAAAAATAAAATATATTAAAATATAAGTAAATGGTTTCTTAACTATATAAACATTGAATCATCAGATTCAGATAGTTTACTTCAAGATGATTATCCATGAAAAATTAGAACTACATGCATATAAATAGTCATAGTATTCATAGTTGTAATTTAAGGATGACAGTGAAAATTACTCAAATTTCTATAAAAATTAAATAAATAATAAAATACTCATAGTGTATACACCTAAAATGATAGACATCAGTACAGCAATTTTGTTAGAAGGAGCAACATGGAAAATTTCAAAGTGATCACATTAGATAGAATTGATTTTCATTTATATAAGTTATAAAAAATACAAAATAATTCATATGTGGGACACAATCATTTCTCTGAATATATATAGGAAAATAAAAAAAATAGACAATTATATAAGGAATTGCTTATCTTGACTATTTTGATGACTTTATGACAGGACACAATGTTCTCAAACATAGAGAATAGCATTCAGACTGCATCACTGTAACTGCTCATTTTTGTCATCTAAGTCTAAGTCTATAAAGTGAAAAACAGAAAGCAAAGTCTAAAGGAAAGATATGCGAATAATTTAACTTTTAGAGAAAGAACGTGCAAGTAACAAAGCACCTTTAACTTTAAAAGAGATTTACTGCTATTGAATTTCAACCTTTCCTTTTACAGTTTGCTTTGGTTATGCATTTGTCACATCAACAAGAAAAGCAAGAAAATGTGACTGTGTTAAGGGCCCCATCAGAGACAGGTATTCAGACAAAGTTTATTGTAAATTGAAAGTCTTTATTCCAGCCATACATAATGAGGCACATTTAGAATAAGGGGTTCTTAAAGACACAAACACCATCTTGGTATCTTGCTCAGCAGCTGAAAGAAGGGGCTTTGTGCAAGAATGTGATTTAACAGAAGGTAAGTGAAATTCACTGAGACATCTTGACCTTGGGTTCCTACAATAAAGGTGGATAACTTTCCATGGGGCTTCTGATCAGAGAGATCAAAATTTAGTTGAACATAAAATGGCCTCAGAATAATATAAGATGGAGGAATCTCTGTACTGCCTTTCCCTGTCACAAATTCTGTCTGTGTTAATCTTCTGGGTACAGGTATAGAGACTATCTTCATATTCATTCTGTTCTCTCCCAGAAATCATACTAACACACTTTCATGAACACTAAGTTTCTTGGTGATTCTCATCACTTCATAATTCCTTAATATTTTATATACTGAGTGTTCAGGAGCAATTCCTCTATCCTTTCTTAACACCATTTACTTTTTTTTTCCTTTTAATAGTATCTGAGTGTCCTATGCAATTTCAATTCCTCTTCTGAGAACTCCCAAAGCTTTTTTGAAAGCTTTGTCCAACTTCCTACTAAGATTTCCATTTGACTACATAGCAAATATCTGAAAATCAACCTGCCTAAAACTGTCTTGAATCACTAGTATGTTGATGAAGACTTCAAAATGTCATATACTCATATGGAGAATCTTGATATTGCATCATTTATTGATTCCTGTTCTATGCTAATTTTCCATGTAATCTATTAAGCATTGCCTACTAAGTCTTCAAAAAGTTTTTTTCAGAATCAAATTTTACAACTTCTATTACCAAAAATCTGTTCTGAGCACTAATATTTCTTGCTCAAATTTGTTACCTTGTTCTGTAATGTAAATTCAACACTATAGCTAAAATATAGTTTCAAATAGTTGTAATTCTGTTTTATGCCCTTAATTATTTATAGTAAAAGTTACTGTCATACTGTTAGTCAGAAGCCTTACATGATCTGCATCATATTTTCTGTGAAAACTCTAACCTAATTTTCAATTGCTTTGGTGCTAGCTGTTCAATTTTTGTCTCATTTTCCTCCTTTAACTTTCTCCAAATGCAATAGGAATGTTAGCAGACAGATATTATGCAGCATGGGGAACATTAAAGATGATCTTTGTATCAAGCTTCCTGTTCTATGGTAATAGGAGATCTAGGGTAATAGAACAAAGTCGATTTAAATTTCCATATGAAAATTGTGGAGGCACTTGGCTTTTGAGGGTCCCTTTAAGGGAAGTAACTTCCTCATGGTCAAAAGATTAGAATCTGAAGGCTAGTTCTGGCCTAAGGTAGAGACCCAATCCTCTAAGATACAGAAAATATTGTATCCTGTATCTCTTTCTTTAAGAGTTACTCAAGCTAAATTCTCAGAGTCAATCCTATGTTCAGGATTCCATAACAATGCAAGAAATCTATTTACCTGGAAACTTTCAAGGAGAAGGGAGGAATGATGATCACTTTAATGATCACCTATCCTTCCCTGAAGTCCATTGGTACATCTGTTTTCAATGCAGTACTTCCATAAGCTAATAATAATAATGATGATGATGATGTTTTTCATTTCCTTATTTCTTTTTCTTTTTGGTACAGGCCCAAAGCCCATGTGTGCTTTTCTAGATATCATAAGTCTTCTTACTCATTCTCAGATATCTTTTTCTTTGTGAGGGAAAATGTTATGTTTTAAGTTTAAATTACTTTGGATATATATATATATATATATATATATATATATATATATATATATATAATAAAAATGTCTCCAACAATTAAGCCCTACTTGCCCAGGGACAGATAACTTTCTGGAATGCTGAGGGGAAGGGCTATTATTCATTTCAGATAACACAACCTTGTGTTTTCACTTAGGTTAATAAGTTTGGTTGTGCCAATTACACAGATTATATTTGACCACACATAGGTGGGAGGTATGTCAGCAGGAACTATATCAGGATGAATATTTGCCCCTGATTGGACAAAGGTGGAAAATACTTATTTCCTTTGTAAATCCCCATCTAATGTAATTCTGTATTATACTCTTAGACTCTTGAATATGGCCTGGGCCAGTATTTAATAGTAATTTTGGCTCAAAATTTGTAGCAATGATCACATTTTTGCCTACTGGTAGATTACCATCTTTTCTCCTTCTGTCTCGTGGGTGCTTGTAGAACCACCCACCCACCCACACATATGCACACACGCACGCACACAAATAGCTGCTTTTCTTCCTTTTTTCTATCTTACATTTTGCATTAGGTGATAACACTACCAGCTTAGCTGCTGTGTAGTTTACTTTGTTTTCCTTCCCAAATCAAGTAAAATTATCTTTGAATGTCTCTTAGAATGTTTTTGAAAAATGTGTTCATTAATGAGACTAACACCCCACAAAGCAAACTTGTTTCCATGGTAAAAGTACCAATAAAACATAGAAATATTTCATTAGCTTTGTTTGATTTTGTTTGTTGTGATTAGAATGCTTCAAATGCATTTTTTTTTACCATTATACTGTTCTCAAGTGTTTGAAATGAGCCATTGGCAGTTATGCCTATAGATAGATCTAATGATGGAAGTTTCTTGAATTGGGGATACAGAAAGCTCAACATTCCCATGGATATAGTTCATGTATTTCGTTATGATTTAGATCACTATATCAGAATCTTAGTGATTTTCTCCACTAATAGTAATTTGTTTTACTTTATATTTTAAACATAACGTAAGATAGAGAAAAGGAAGAAAAGCAGCTAGATGCTTTTATATAGGAAGATCATGGCTACTATGGGTACTTGAAGGGAAAACCTCCCTAGAGGGCTGAATAAGTAAAATGACTTCTTTATTAACCATGGGTATCACTTTTCCAAGAACATTAGTGTGAAGTAGCCTTGAACTTCAGTTTGTTTGCATTAGCCAAAAAAAAAAAAAATCAAAATCCACATCACCTTCCCTGGAGAGGAGAAAGGGGATGGGATGAGGGTTGGGGGGGCGGGAGAGGAAAGAAAGGTTTGGTAATTAAAAAAATAAATAAATAAAACACTGAGACATATATAGAGAGGCAGCTTTTCACAACTGCAATAAGCAAGCATTGTTTATGGAATTATATAGATAACAGTTAAATGGTCAACCACTTAAGTTTTTTCTTGGGGTCATATTGTATAGGAAATTAGTGTTGGTTCAGAGACCAGTTCTCCTTAGGAATTTATGGATAATCCAAACACCAATTTTACCAAAGATAGTTTTAGCACTTAAATAGTCTTAGGAATACTTTCATGAGATGACATGACTACAGTCATATAGTCCATTATATTCCTAGATATTAAATATGATGAAGTCCCAAGATAACTGGATTCTTTCTCACTCTCCTGACCGAAATAAAAGGCTGATTGATTAAAATAATAAAAATAAAAGGCTTAATGTGTTTTAATCCTGTCAATAAAGTCTGCTGGTTTTGGACATATTCAACAAGTTCAAGGGCAGAATAGGGCATGTTTACCCCCAAAACTTTTGGATCATCAGATTCCCTCTCTCTGTTCAAACTGATCAACCATAAATTGGGGAAGGAAGGCCAACTCAAAGACAAAATTCTCAGTCCTCCAAGAAAGATCAGGCTTTAGTTTCCTTAGTTCCCCCCTCTGCAATGTCTTTCTTTCTTCGTATGTATTGTTTTTTAATCTTTTGTTGTTGAAAAAATATTATACAATTATTTTGGTCGTGTTTAGGTATGCATGTGACTTCTTCCGGAGACAAAGCCTGAGAATAGCACAAAGAAGTTAACCTTTTGACAAGTCTATGGACAACTTAACCCATTTATGGCAAGGCTAATGGTTAGTTTCCTATATAATTCTGGACATGACACCAGGAACCTATGTGCTGCCTTCTTTTCTTGCTTTCTTTATACAAACTATATTGCTGGCTGCCTCTAGTTTCATTGTTTAGAACTACTGAAGAAAGGGCTATTACTGAAGGGAAACTCCTCCTTGATAACTCCCCTCTCTGTGAGCCAGATAGGATGTTGTTAAAATACAGTGGACCAGATTCACCCTCTACTGACTTTGATTTTTCAAATGTACATGAATTTAGGCTTCTGAAGAACAGGATGTTGCCTTTCCAACACACTTTGTGTCTAGCCTGAAAAGAGTCACAGAAGTTCGTGACAATGTTACAAGTTTACATAACTGTCCTGGAGAGAATGATTTTAACCACAAGAGTCTAGGAGAAATGCTAATAATTCGATTATATGAAGAGTTAATGGGAACCGTCTAGGGACAGGGAAGGAAGATGAATCATAGAATCCCACAATGCCCTCATTTCTAATAGCTGGGCCAATACTGTAAAATCTTGAGAGGAACGGGACATGAGAACAAGAGATAAGCAGTGACAAGTGTCAAGAGTAAGCTTTGAACTTATGTGAACTTATGTATCATATGATGATAGGAGAAATCTTGGTATATGCCCCATAGGAGATATTGTAGTACAGAATAAAGAATGAATTGATTCAGTCTTGGCTGGTGGTTTAATTGTGAGAGCTTAGATTAGACTAGAGGTAAACATTAATTACTAGAGGCAAAATTCTCTTTTACTTTGCATGGCAGTGTAACTGCAGTAGCTGCTTGTAACACAAAAAATAAAAGATCCAGAGACTGGTAACTCAGTAGCTCAGTAACTCAGTACCTCAAGCAGAAATAGGAATCCGGTTGCTATGAAACCTCAGAGGCAAAAGGTTCTCAGTTCCTCTCCCCTCCAGCCTATTAATCAATTTTCTGCCCTGCCACATAACTCCTGTCTCCACCTCACTAGGGCTGGGAATAAAGGCATGTGATCCCAGGCACTGAGAACACCTTTGTGTGAGCTGTTTCTTTTAAGACTGGATTAATTTTGTGTAGTCAGTGTAGCCTTGAACTAACAGAGATCCGTCTACCTCTTAATCCTGAGTCTAGGGACTAAAGGTGTGCATCCTCATATCCTAATGCCTCTAGCTTGTGGTTGACTTTGCTTTCTGAATCCCCAGGCAAGCTTTAATAGAATAATATATCACCACAGCTGAGAACTGGTCACACTGTTCTAGCTATAAGTGTGGCTGGTTAGAAAACATCCTTTGTTGCTTGTAATACTTCTAAGTCTTTCAATATTAGAGCTAAGAATCAATTAAGTAATGGTTTTTGGTGGGAAAGTTGGGGAACCAAAGGAGAATAAGGTAAGGGAAAACTCTGGCAATCATTGTAACCATTATTAGAAACTTAAATAACGAATTTGATTGTAAAACTGTTCATGCAAACTCTTGAAATTATAAATAAAAGTGGCCCAGGCTATCCAGGGCTGCTTGTTTGAAACAGGTAGTCAGAGTTTCTTCACAGTGCCAATTTCAAATATCCATCCTAGATCAAAACAACAGCTGGAAATTAGGAGTTAGTGTCCTAGCAATCAGGCTGTCTCCATTCCACAATAAAAGCCTTTCTTTATTGACAGCTTCTGCCTGGTGTCTGACATTTAATACTACAACTTGTATTTAAAATTTCCCCCCCACCTTTAATGTTTTTAACTTTAAGAGAAAATGAAATCAATGAAGACCCAAAAGGGTAAAAATGATATGTAAATGCACACCATCAATGGATAGATGACTAGATGACTCAGTGGTTATGGGTGTTTACTGTTCTTTCAGTGAACCTATTTTTCATCCCCTCCCCCAACATGGTTTTTCATAATGTCTCTATATCCAATTCCAGAAATTCCAACACCATCTTCTGAACTCCTAGGGCATCAGAAAGACACATGGTGTCCAGAACATACACAAAGGCAAAATGCTCATACACATATAAATTAATAAATTGTACTGGTTAATAGACAAGCCTTTAAAGTCCTTGTCGTTTGGAATGTTCCCATACTATTGTAATAGTTTTTTTCAGAGTTATGTGAAGGAAAAGAGAACAAGGTTATTTATGAAAGGTGTATGTGGGGGATGAAAGTTCTTTTCTGTAGTGCTGCTTACCATTTTTAGAGCAAGTCTTTTAGTCTGAGGTAGAGTAAGAGCCATTTTGTTTTTCTGATCTTCAGCTTGAAGCTTGAACCCCAATATCAATCTAAGTCTTTATTTACAATGCTACAGGCTATATTGTTTCCTTCTCAAATTATAATAAAATTGACTTTGAGCAATATTCTGGGTCCACTTAAAATTATTTATCATTTAAACTAAAAACTCAAGGACATGAATACATTGAACTCAATATGCTGCAGCTTCCCAGAGCTACTGGTAATAAAACTGCATAGGAATTCATTCTTCTAATAGCTTTGGAGTACAGGCCCTCAGCATGGCTTCTGTCTGCTGGTGTAACTCCATTAAAATTAAGAGGGGAGTAGGCACTCTCTCTTTCTTGTGTGCTGGAAGGAGCTCAGATTGCTGCTTTCATTCACCCCATGACAAAACAGAAGACCTTGGTGGCTCTCTAACTTGTTATTTATAAGTGCTTTCTAATAAATCTTGATATCCTTTTATTCAGGGTCTTGTGGAGTCACATAAAATCACCTACCCAGAACAACAATATCTCAGTTTTAGTACTTTTTATGACAAACTGTTTTTTGATAAATTTTTGTATAAATTTGAAACAAGCTTGTTTTATGGGTCAATCCCAGTTCCCTCACCCTCACATCCTCCCCTATCCCATTTTCTTTCTGCACCCCAGGGAGGCTGAGCCTTCCATGGAGCATCCTCAAAGTGTATCATATCATTTGGAGCAGGGCCTAGGCCCTCCCCCATATGTCTAGGCTGAGGAAGTATCCCTCTGTGTGGAATGGGCTCCCAAATTCCATATGTATACTAGGGATAAATACTGATCCACTACCAGAGGCCTCAGTCTGCTCAGTCCTCCCAACTAACACGACATTCAGGGGGTCTGGCTGTGTCTTGTACTGGTTTCCCGGCTATCAGACTGGGCTCCTTGAGGTCCTCCTTGTTCAGTTCAGCAGATTTTGTGGATTTTTCTATATAGCCTGGCCTTTACCCCTGTGCTCATCACTCCTCCCTCTCTGCAACTGGGTACCAATAGTTTGGTTCAGTGTTTATCTGTGGGTGTCTGTTTCTGTTTCCATCAGCTACTAGATGAAGGCTCTATGATGGCATATAAGGTACTCATCCATGTCATTATCGGGGAATGACATTTAAGATAGCCTCTCCATTATTGCTTTGATTGTTAGCTGGGGTCATCCTTGTGGATATCTGGAAATTTCTTTAGTGCCAGATTTCTCTTTAAACCTATAAAATCTCCCTCTGTTATGGCATCTCTTTTCTTGCTCTCCTCTATTCTGTCCCTGTTTCAATCTTCCTACTCCTTCATGCTCACCTCTCCCTTCCTCTTCTCCCCCTCTCTTTCTTCTAACTCCCTCTCCCCACCCCCATGCTCCCAATTTTCTCTGGAGGTCTTGTCCCTTTCCTCTTCTCTGGGGGACTGCTCATATCTCTCTTATGGTCCTCCTTGTTTCCTAGATTTTCTGGTGGTGTGGATTGTAGGCGGGAAATCCTTTGCTCTGTCTCTAAAATTCATATATGAGTGAGTACATACCATGTATATTGGAGAGGATGAGGAGAAAGGGGTATATTCCTCCACTGCTGATGGGAGTGCAAACTCATTCAGACTCTTTCAAAATCAGTATGGTGGTTCCTCAGCAAAATGGGAATCGGTCTACCACAAGATCAAGTAATTCCACTCTTAGGCACATATTCAAAAGATGCACATTCATACAACAAGGATATATGTTCAACTATGTTCATAGCAGCATTATTTGTAATAGACAGAACACGGAAGCAACCTAAATGCTCCTCAACTGAAGAATGGATGGATAAAATGTTGTACGTTTACACAATGGAGTACTACTCACCAGTAAAAAAAAAAAAAAAAAAAAAAAAAAAGAAAGAAAGAAACATAAAACAAGCAAATTAAAAAAAACCAAAGGGAATCCTGAAATTCACAGGAAAAAGGATGGACTAGAAGAAATCACCTTGAGTGAGGTAACCCAGTTATGACAAAAATATTAAAACACCATCATTGACTTTCTTTGTCTTTCACAACAAACTGATGACTTACCACTGTCTATGACAATGTGTGCTTTCTTCTTCCAATACTTTCATTCACATAAAGTTATAATTGCCTTTTTATTGTTTTGCTTAGCTACTGTTCTCAAAGCACTATTCAATTTTCTCCAACATTGGTATGTTTATTAAATGTCCTCTCTTCTGCCCTTAATATTATTTGCCTCTTTAATTAAAGTATCTGGATGAATCACTTAGCTTATCATGTCTAGCTTCTGGAACTGACTCTGTTCTATATAACTCTAGTTATATTATGAATTAAAAGAAATCTGAGCTAATTTAGCAATGAAATTTTACATGAACACTCATTTATCAATGCTACAACATAATCATTATAAAAACATACACATATGTAGATATTCCAAACAAAACCATCAAAAATTTATATAAAAAATTACTACTTTTATTAAAGATATCACTTGCTAGATTGCTATAGTATTACTTTGTTCATGGCATCTTATTCACTCACCATTGTCCTATTCTATTCCCTTACACTGCCTGATAGTTCCTTTAGTCTTCCAAAATAGAATACCTTCTCTGTCTTCTCTAAGTGTGCATGCTTAAGTATCTGAATTCTAGGTTCTAAATAGGAGAGGGGACATAAATATTTTGGGATGTGCGTGTTATTGAAAATGTAATTTTGTTCATTTTTAGTGCTGCATAAAACCCCAGTGTGTGCACAAAGCACATTTTCTTTATTCTTTCATCTCTTAATAGACATAAAGGAAAATTCTATAATTTGCTTATTGTTAGCAGTGACAAAATAATCATGAATAAGAGATATCATTTTAGTACATTGGCATTGATTCCTTTGGGTATATTCCCAGGAGTGTTTAAGATACATTATATGAGAGGTTGTATTCTTGAACTTCTATTCTTACTTCCATTCAGCTGCAGTAATTTATACCAGCATTTTAAATATTTAAAATCCCTACATATCCCCCACTCTCAACAATATTATTGTTGTTTTGGTTTTAGTATTAGCTATTATCACAGTGTCAAAATGGGATCTCAAAGTAGTTTTGAATTTACCTGTCATTAAATTATGGAACATTTTTTCATGTGTCTACTGGTCATCTGTGCTTCTTTGATAGTTGTCTTTATACTTTAATTGCCCACTTATCAAATGGATCATGCATTTTTATAATCTTAATGAGAATTTAGTTCTGATCACAAACAGTATAACAAGAACTCAATAAACCTTTTTATTATACATATTGTATAACAAAGAAAATGGTCACAGATACTCACTTGATGGGTATCTTACTAAATGTTAATGGACTAAATAATGTAACTGTGATTCTTACTTGATAATTGTTATGTGATATATTTTGCTATGTTACGGTTAAAACACTTCTTTTTGCTAAATAAGCAATATGAAAACAATAGAGTATCTTTAGGTAGAAAACTTTAATTTAAGTCACATATGTATGTATAATATCAGAAGATGAATTAAAACTTTAATAATATATTATCCATCCTAATAAATATTAAAATTGAGAGGGTATATGATATGAATAAATATTTAAATTGCCTTGATAAGAAAATCTCAAGTGTTAATTCAGGTTTGAGTACATTAAATTAAATAACTTTGTCGTAATTTTTGAACTAAGGGGAAAAGCAAATAATAAGCTAGAAAATTACTTGAAACAAATTTGACAAAAGAAGTCATATATTTAGTACATAAGGATGTATAACAAATCCGAACAAACTCTATGCTCTCAAGAGAAATATATATGGAGAACATGAATTGACAAGTAAAAGAAGAAAAAAAATTGATGAACATAAAGCAATCCATTAAAAATATACTGAATTGTAGACTATATAAGTGATTGAGAGCCTGGGGACTTGAATCAGACTTTCCACGGTCACACTGAGTATTTCTGTTATTTTATACAGTCAGAATTACCTAACCTCCTATCAATGTAATCAATGATTTCTAGAAATGAGTGTGAGAATGAACTAGTGAATATGTGCAAAATGGCTATTATAGCTCCTGGTATGTGTAAACAGTGAAGTTTTCAGGGAGAAAGTGCAGTTCTTACACTGATGCAATGAAGGCTTTAATTTAATGCTGGAAAGTGCTAGACAGTGTTCTTTGCTACTTATTTAAAATTTAGTTTTCTAGATACTTTATAAGGATAATAGTGATATGCAGCAAATGTTTGTGGCCAAAGGCTAAATTATGCCCAAATAAGTGATTATATCATACAATTATAAGTATCTAATAAAATGTGATTCACAAATAATGAAAAGGTGAATCTTGTTGGTCTCCCAGTAATTGTGTTTCATTAAACAGAGCCATCATGAATATTATTTTTACTACATGTCCATTTTTGACATTGTACTCATATGTTATTTAATTTATGTAAAAAAAGGGGGTAATTGTAAGGAGGGATAATAGAACAATATTTCCCATGGCAACTGATGCAGAGTTGACTATGGGAATTATTTTGAGTATTAAAATCACCTATATCTTGTTTGTAGTTGCAAGACTATGGCATATTCCTCAAACCCAGGTAATTTCTGAATAACAGCATTTGATTTATTCTTTAATCTGTGAGATTAGTAAAATCAAAATATGTGCCATTTATTTACAGTGTATTGTATTACTTTACATCTGTATTGCCCTCACTCATTCTCTTTTTGTGTGTGAATATTATGACATATATCAATGTTTGCAGAATATATGTTGCTAGGATATTATTCAATTAGAGCACTTTAGCTAGCGTAAAAATAATAACATCATTTTAAACATGGAGGTTAAGTTCAAATCACATTTTAGCAACCTACTAGCTATATTATACAAATACAGTGTCAATTTTTTAAATTCATAAAATTCTACTGAGGGGAATATTTGCCTCAATCATCATTTTTGTTATTTCAAATAGGTCATGCACAACTTTGCCTGACTAAAATATGCATATAAATGAGATTATTTTTACATTAACATAATCTATTTATTTTAATTAATAGCTTTCATTTAAATTAGAAACAATCTTATTTTACATATCAATCCCAGTTACCTCTTCCTCCCATCATCACATGCCCCCCATAGACCACCCTATCTCATTCCCCATCCACTTCCCAGGGAGGGTGATGCCTTCCAGGAGGGATCATCAAAATCTGTCATTTGGAGTAGGGTCTAGGGCCTTCCCAGTGTCTCTAGGCTAAGGGAGTATCCCTCCATGGGAAATGGGCTCCCAAAGTCCATTTGTGCACTAGGGATACATCCTGGTTCCACAGCCACATAGACTGCACAGTCCTCCTTGCTGACACCCATATTCACGGGGCCTACTTTGGTCCTATGTTGGTTCCTCAGCTGTCAGACTGGGGTCCTTGAGTTCCTACTTGCTCAGGTCAGCTCCTTCTGTACGTTTTTCCAGTAACTCTTGACCCCTTTTTCTGTGCTCCTCCCTTTCTGAAACTGGATTCCAGGAGCTTGGTTCAGTGTTTAATTGTGGATCTCTGCTTCTGCTTTCACCAGCTAATAAATAAAGGCTCTAGGATGGCATTTAATTTTTTAAATATTTCTATTTTACATATTGATTCCAGCCCCCTCTCCCTTCTATCCTTCCAACCCTCCCCACAACCCCCCCATACCATCCACCATCCATTCCTCAGGGAGGTCTGTCATCATCAAAGTCTGTCAAGTCATTTGGGGTAAGGCCTAGGCCCTCCCCCATGTCTCTAGGCTAAGGTAATATCCCTCCATGGGGAATGTGCTCCAGAAGGCTGTTCCTACACCAGAGATTCTTCCTGGTTCTATTGTTAGAGGTATCATAGACTTCCTAGGCCTCCATAATGAGACCCTTGTTCATGGGGTCTAGATTGGTCTTATGCTGGTTTCTCAGCTATCAATCTGGGGTCCATGAGCTCCCCCTTCTTCATGTCATCTATTTCTGTGGGTTTCTCCAGCTTGGTCTTAACCTCTTTATTCATCAGTTCTCCATCTCTGTAACTGGGTTCCAAGAGTTTGGCTAGTGTTTAGCTGTGGATCTCTGCTTCTGCTTCCATCAGCTACTAGGATGGCATATAAGGTAGTCATCAATTTCATTATAGGGGAAGGACATTTAAGATAGCTTCTCCACCATTGCTTAGATTGTTAGTTGGGGTCATCCTTGTAGGTCTCTGGTCATGGCATTTAATTTATACTGCATCAAGACATCAAAGGAATATCCACATTGATTTGCATAGCATCTACAATATTATATAACCCCATCAGTATCAATTAAGTATTCACATTTCCAAACATCTATATCATGGTTTGTTGTAGGATTTTTTAAAATCTTATCCATTATGAAATCACAAAATAATTGTAATTTGCATATTCCTGATGGCTAAGGAAGTGTGTATCAGCCATTTGCATTTCATCTTTAGAAAATACTCTGGTTAGCTCCCCTCCCCATCTTTAGCATTTATCTCTTCAGGGGTTTTAATTCTACCCTCTTCTAAAGTATTCCATAAATGTTGTACAGATTGTATAAATGCATTGTTCAAGTCTGAGCACTAATTTGCAATTTATTCTCAGCAACTTGCATCTGAGAGTTTCTGCATTTATCCACGATTACTGACAATATAAGAGTGCCTAACTAAGTCTGAGAGTATCATTTGGCTACCTGTATAAACATAAATATTTAGAAGAAAATTCAATGCTATATCAATTTTACCATGTAAATAGTATTCAACTCCCACTAAGGCCTATGATTTTCTTTGTTATGGCATTTTGAGTAGATTTATAGATTTTATATAATGTGTAAATTAATCATAAAATGATACAAGTTTATTACAAGTAAACTATTCCTAATAATACTTATAGACAATGGTACATTTCTGTAAATTATGAAAATTTTAGGGGCCAACTCAGGATAAGGATTCTATAAATCAAATTATGAAAGAAAATTAAACTGAGAAACAGTGGGAGAGGGAAAAAGAGAATAGGAGTGCATATAATTAATGTTTTGCTGACAGTATGTATAATGTCTTAACAGTGTTCATAGTAACATAGAAACTCAGTAACTATGCAGGAAGGAACTGTATATATGAACATGTGTCCTAGAGGAGATGGATAAGTCTTTAAAAAACAATTATTCATTAGTTTTTTATTTTCGACTTAATTGTTACACTGTGGAAACCTGTAATAAAACATCACTACTTTACTGCTCTGTGGGTAACTGTCATTACCTTACTCATAGCCCCTTTTGTACTTGATGAGACACAACAATTACATTTTTAGTCTTCATTATTTCATAATTTTATCTACCACTTTCTTTTTGAAATATTATTTTTATAGAATCATGTTTATATTTTAATTTCATAGTAATAATGGATAAAATTTCCATCTAGATTTAATCAAATCTGAAATTACAACATTTTCATTTTCATTGTTTGAGGAAATAAAATACGGACATCACTAGGAAGTTATTATTCTTCCTCCCCCAAGCTAAACATTCATCTCTTTCCCCAAAATGTGAATAGATAATGGCTTACAGCAAAAAAAATTCTTATTATTTCACACATTATATTCTGATAAGAAAGGATAAATGATAAATGATGGTATTCCAGTTGCTGAGAAAAATTAAAGTTTCATATTTTTCAACATTTATGGGATGGGATTGGGATATTTTTTTATCATCTGAGCATCAGCTTACTTATATAATGGGAACTAAGTCTGGTGGCAAGTGCCTTTAACCCCAATATTCTCAAGGCAGATACAGATAATGTTCATGTTAGATAGTTTGAATCCAGTCTGATCTGCACATAAATTCTGGCCCAACCAAGGATAGGTACCCTTTCTCAAAAAATAACAAATAAATAAATAGATAGATAAATAAATAAATAAATCATGGTGTAATTGAAACAATATGAGTTTTCTGGTTACTTTAAACTTCTTTATAATCATATTACCACTATTTATTAACAAACTAAGACAGGGACCATGACCTCTATAAGCTTTAAAGTTACTTGTATGTCAATGGGGATGCATATTAAGATTAGAATTAATATGCCAAATATCAAACAGAGAAGGAAGATATTCTAAATGAAAAATATATAATTGTTATCTGTGGTATGTGTTTTCAAAGGTCATGAAGAAAGAAGAAGCAGTGATACTTACTAGCAAAAATAAGTTTGTCCAATTTCAGCATCAGTTGCATAAACAATTTCAACTGTATTAGGTCTTCAGATACTGTGTGAACAGTTTTGAAACAGAAAAACAACTGGTGAATTTTCATAGATCTCCACCATCAAACATTCCCACCTGTGAACCATAGTCCAGATCCAGCAATGTTGATAGTTTATTTTCCCAAAATCTCCATATACTTAATTTGGAATCACATCACATCTCTTTATATTAATCATCTCAGTTCCTACATCAAAATCTGAGGTAACACCCTGGGAATTCTAATCCAATTACAATTCTCCTCAGGTGGTACTGAATATACTTTAGGATAAAACAATAATAACAATATCCAACCTGACAATAACTAGATTTCCTTCCCAGGACCATTCATATGATGGTGATTTATTGTAGCAAAGATTTGCATTTTGTAACTGTCTATGTGTAGGAGTATATTAGAGCTTCATCAGAAAAGGGATATTAGTTTTAAAACTTGTACTAAGACATTGACTCAATCAGAAGTTCATCCATATTATTATGAAGAGATACAGAATTCTTAGATATCAAATACTAATATATTTGTCTGCATATTTTCTGTAAAAGAAGAAGAAATATTTAGTGCCTATTTACAAGATTTTGTTGGCATTACTATGAGAATAGATGACTGCCACAATATTAAACTCTTTATAATGACTGTATAATAAATACTGTTATCAATATTTGTAGATTATTGTAGACTAAACTTTGTGACAAGTTTTATGGCTTTATCACTGGGGTCAGTACCCTATGAATGGCTTAGGCTGTTTGTAGGCCTAAATGAGTCATTGTAAATAAATGCTGCATGTGAAAGAAACTGGTGATCTCAGGATTTTGTTGTTCTCTCTTTTTGTTATATAGAATTATTGCCTATATCTTTTCTGATCATATTGGATGAGTTACAGACAGCCATGTTTTGAATAAAAGGGTATTTATAAGGTATATTTTGTGTTATGTAAGAAAACACACACACACACACACACACACACACATACATATATATATATATTGATTTATGGGGAAAGACTAACCTATTTGTTACAAGCCATTATAAATGTTTATTCTATAAAAATAAACAGCATGACATGTTCAAATCATGTACACAGTGAGAGTTCCTGGCAAGTGATTTGTTTTAAGCTTTTATACATAACTTACGTTTACTACTAATGTGACTTCAAGGCAAATTTAATGAGAAATGAAAACAAAGAAAGAGACTTTCATTTTGCCATACTACATGATTTACTGTATTAATCCTTTCATAGCAGAAGAAACACAACAGGGACACTTCAACTTTTGATTACTTTAAACACATGGACAGGAACAAGCTTGTGTACATCAGTCTCTTGCCTTAGCAAAATTTATTTTTAGAAAGACCAAGATGTCTTTGAACTAGAGGGACATACTCTTGAAAACCAGGAAATGTGATACCTGTCAACAAGGATAAACATCGTATTAATGAGAGTGTATGTTAATATATTAAATTGGTAGGACATCAGCAGGATATCAGTTTCACTGCCAACTGATATTTAGAGATGATATAACATTTGAATTAGTGTTAGTGATAAATTATTTCCAAGTAATATTAATCATACTCACTGGGAAATTAAAATGTCATAAAATGATAAAGTGTTAAAGAAACAGTATTTCACATCTACACCTGCTTTTGCATCACAATATCACTGGAGTGTTTTCTCTGAAACAGTCTCTGTTTTTAATATGGGATGGAGTCATTTGATTATTTCATATTCCTCTCATTTTTTAGTAGTTAGAGTAAAATTAAATTTTTATAAAAAATGGCATGTGCTATGTTATGGTTAATATTTAGATAAAAAGAAATAACAGAAATGGCATAAAATTATTTATTCTACTATTTTCCTCTTGGTAGATATTTATTATCAAAATCTGAGTTTTAAGATATTTAGTATATTTATACAAACAGAAAATAAAAAGGAATAAAAAGAATTAGTACCAATGACATGGCTCAACATTTAAGAGCACTTGAAGCTGTGTCTGAAGTCTTGAGTTCAAGGAAAGACCAAGCTCCAAGAAACTTGCCTCTGATTTCTACAAACACAGAGTGACACATGCATCACCCCACATATACACAGGCAGATAATGAATATATTTTTTAAAAATCATTAAATATTTTATTGGCAAATATGGTTTTGAAATATGTTCCATAGATCACTCAACAAATTAATTTTTCATATCTTTCTTTTAAGAGAACTGTGAATTAGTGCAAAAATTTTGGATAATGTACATGATTCTATGCTATTTCCTAAGACATGCTGTGAAACAATTTTCTATTAGATAAAACCTTCCATCTTGATTGCAAGCTCATTAATACATTAAGTACTGTACTTGGGAGGCAGAGGCTAGCAGAACTCTGTGAGTTCAAGGCCAGCCTGGTCTACATAGTGAGTTCCAGCATAGAGAAACCCTGTCTCAATAAAAACAACAACAACTAGTCCTAAACAGAGATGAAATATACCATCATTCAGGGAGGTTCTTTAAGTTCATGAAGTAAACATTTCAAAAAGAGCTCCAGAAAATAGCTGGAATTATCTAGATTAATTAGGATTTCCCATTCTCAAACATTCAATCTCAAGTACATAGAAGAAATAGAGCTGCCTAAAAGTTTTGCAGTAGGCTCCAGGGTTCCAGTTTTCATACTGTGGCTGTCTTTGAGCCATTTTTGCTTCTGTAAGTAACCCCTCACTCATATTCCTCAAAGTAAGGTCAACAAATTTATTGGATTGCCTATTGGTGATTTCCTTACTTTGGTCTGACATTGCTTCCCTATCAAGGTTGACTAGAGATTTGATCAACTCTTCCATAGAGCAGTGTCAAACAAGAGACATTGATTATAACTGTTCTGCTTATGTTCATTTAAACACATTCTAATCCAGTTCTACAGCTTGTAACTTCACTGACATATGCACTTTGATTCTTTCCACACTGATGCACCATTCTCAATTGTCTGTTAATGACTCTGCTCCTTCCGTGCTTCTGGTTTTATACATAAGTGAATAATTTCCCCTTTGCTTACTGGACTGCCAGATTTTTAACAAAATTCAACATTCTTCTTGGTTATGTTGGTAACTATTCTTTCACATTAAAACCAGAGTAATATTTGAAGTTCAAATTATATAACTTAGTTCTGAGCAACCAAGCTATTGTTTTGTTGTGTAGCATGTTTCAATCATGCTATCCTTCATTCTATATAGATTCCAATTATTTTTAGTGCTGATATTTGAACATAGAGCTTCCTATATGGTAGTCAAGTGCTCTTCAATAACAGTCTCCCGCGCCCAAAACTAGGACGTGTAGGTGATATTTCTTCTGAAAAACTTCTCAAAATAATTGAGGATTGCATGGTCTCAAGCAGCAAAGAGACCTGTTAGCATGGTATGGTAACTACTTTATTGCACAAAACTTATGATGTTCTAAAAATGAATTCAAAATATTGAGGATTCTTTTTATTATAGAAGTAGTTATTTGAACATTTTAAAATATATAGTTTTTGGTGTGGCTACAAGTACATTTTCCCTATCTCTTCTGACAGATTTCTGGTAATATAAAGATATTTGTTTTATGAAATACATTATGTTGACCTTGAGAATTAGCTAAAATATTTTTTAAACCAGATTTTCCCAATACGTATCTACAAATCCAGCACTACAGAAATTATTAGAAGGAAAACTCCAACCCAAGGAAGTTAACTACACCCACAAAGATGTAGGCAACAGATAATCTACACCAGAAACCAAGGGTAAAGCAGAATAAATATATTCACAATACCACTGCCAACAACAAATCTAAAACAAACCAGCATTAACAATGAATGGTCCTTACTCACCCTCAACATTAATGGTCTTAACTCACCTATAAAAAGACACAGGCTAACAGAATGGATATGAAGACAGAATCCATCCTTCTGCTGCATATAAGAAACACATCTACGCTTCAAAGATAGACATTACCTCAGGGTAAAGGGTTGGGAAAAGATATTCCAATCAAATGGAACCAAGAAGCAAGCAGGCGTAGCTATCCTAATATCTAACAAGTTAGACTTCAAACCAAAATTAATCAAAAGACATGAAGATGGTCATTTTGTATTCATCGCAGGAGAAATCCATCAACACAAAGTCTCAGTTCTGAACATCTATGCCCCTAATACAAAGTCACCCACATTCGTAAAAGAAACACTACTAAAACTCAAAGCTCATATAAAACCTCACACACTTATAGTGGGAGACTTCAATACACCACACTCAACACTAGACAGGACCACAAATCAGAAACCCAACAATGAAACAAAAGAACTAATAGAAGTGCTACTAAAACTCAAAGGTCACATAAAACCTCACACACTTAGGTAAAATATTTTAAATATATTGGAAAGGCCTTACATTTTGCTGATTTATATTTTAAAATGACAACAACAATAACACTTCAGAAACTTTTTATTGGATTATAAAATGCAGATATTATATTTCCACTGGGCAGAGATTATATAGTCTGGGAAAGAAATACAGTATCCAATAATTATGTAATGTTCTATGATTTTTGTGTGCCTTATCTCTAAAGATGTCTAAGTATGATTCAAATATTAAATTTTTCCCATACGATTCTTCAATGAAATTTGAGGTTCAGTACATGTAAATAATCTTTGTGTGTCCATGTCAATAAAAAATGTAAATCTATTTATGTCTCCAATAGTAACAACAAGGCTTTATAGGGAAGAGTACATGATTCTTGTGTATAGTTGATTAAACAATAGATTACATGCATCTGAGTAAGTGTCCGGAAGTTAATGGAGTAACATGATACAATAAGATAAACTGAAATGCAACTCTTTTATGCAATTGTATTTACATATATCTGGTGGATAAATATAAACTGACATTTAAAAATACCTAACATAAACCAGAAATTTGTTCTGATGCTTCAGTGGTTAAAAATTAAACTAAACTTTTTTCCATCTCATCCTTTATAATGTGCCTAGAGACATAGAAGGAGGAGCCATTCAATAGATGTATCCATTTGGGCCTCACCATGGTTTGTAGATATTTAAGTGGTGTCTAGCATGATTTTCTTTGATGGGTCTTCATTTGTTGTAGAAAAAACCTTTTGGTTATAGGGTGGAAGCAATATTTATCTGTGGCTTAAAGGACAATATTTAGAGTGTAGTAAGGAATTACTTTGGTCTAGCAAAGTGGCAATAGTAGATGATTTTCTAAGCTCTATGGCCTCACTAACCCTGGGAAGATGACTAGGTTTCCAGTACCAAGCATGATTTACTGTTAGGTGGGGCTTAGACAGCTGTTGTTTGCCACAGGCATGTATATGGCACTTAATTACCTCTTTGCATATCTTATTATTCTGGTAATTGGTGTGGTTGGTATTTTTGAAGCTGAGTCAGACTGCTTGTTTCCTTTTTGAGGCATCTTATATTATGTATTTTGGGGAAGGAGGGAGGCTTGATCAAAGAAAAGAGATTTCCATGTCAGATCCTGTGTCCTATACTAGGAAGTGTGCTGCGAAACAGTCTCATCTAGAAATGGATGCATAAACAAGAATCGAACAATGGTAATATATTGATGAACATGTTAACAAGGGAGCAGAAAAATTCCCTGACACCTTATCATACCCAGACAACAAACTATAGGCAACTAATGGAAATTCAGAAGAGAGATAATCTCCCACAAAGAGAACCCTTTATTGTTTGTCTGATGCAGAGTATCAGAATGCAAGCACACATACACACATACTGGCGCACATACACACATACGCACACACCCATGCATGCATGCATGTACCCACACACGCACTCACACACACACAAATGGACACAGTAGGTTTTATATATGTTTATGCCTACACATGTATGTAATAATAGTAATCAAAGAAAAAGACTATCAACTTGAGAGTGGGGGAAACGGGAGGGTTTTGAGGGAGGATATTTGGGAGGTACAGGAGGGAGGAAAGATAGTTGGTAAGGTGGTAGGTACAACCCTACAACCCTATTCAATTAAAAATATATTATAACATAAAATGACTTAATATAAATTACTGTCATAATTTTACAGGCAGTGGGAAAAAATGTTAAAGTGACTCATCCAAAAAGATTTAACAGGCGATAGGTCAAATTTCAACTATACGTGTTTTCTTTGAGCTTGTTCCTAATATTTCTATTAAATAGCTATTTTATAATGTAGTACATGGTTCATGTGCTATGTGAGGTCTCTGAAACCAACTGAGTGAGTTTTGTACTCTTTATGTACCATTGTCACTTGTCCTTACCTCATCTGGTTGTAAGAAACTAACCCTGAAATCTGAATCAATATCTTGAGAGAAAATAATTGGGAGGTTCTTGTACTGTACAAAATGACCCAACCCACAAATTCTTAACTAGATATTTAGTTGATAAGCATCTCCTATTCACTAATTGCTGGTATATTTATGGTTTCACATTATATCCATGCAGAAATTCAGTTAGAAAATGAGACAAGAAAAAAAAAAAAAAACAGCCACCTTCAAAATTATTTGGTATTTCTATGTATCACTCATTCATTATATGATACTCTATTTTGTGCTTAAATTTGTAATGTAGAAATTCCACAAGTTTTAGAAAACAAAGTGTTTCACATGACCCTATTGTCATAGACAGGATTAGTGTTTTCTTCATTTGTCATTTTCACAAAATACCAAGCAGTCAACAACCACACAGTAAGTGTCCAATGATTTTAGTGTCTTTCAAACATAAAAAATAGAATGAAATCTTGACCTTAATTTTTACTTCTCTAGTGAATTCACATCACACTTTCAATCAAGTTTCTTAGAGTTGTAGAGTTAAGGCAAGCAGATATATCATTGATGGGGGATGCCATTATGTATATATGCTTCTCATACTGGTTAATGAAGAAAGCACTGTTGGCCAATAGGAAAGCAAGATAGGCGGGACTAGGAGACAAGGAGGAAAGAGGAAGTAGTAAGGAGGAGTCAAGAAGGAGAGTCGGGAGAAAGCAGTATGCCGGCTGGCTTCCCGGTAAGAGAAATACATAGATCAGCAGAAATAGGTTAATAATTAAGGCAGAGCTAGCCGATAAGAATCAAGTAACCGGGCCAACAGCATTGTATTAAATACAGAGTCTCTGTGTATTATTTGGGGCTGGCGTGGTGGCGGGACAAGAGCAGTGGTGGCTGGCGGAAAAACCATACACCTTACATATCATGGCTGTCCTAAACCCCCCTTCTTTTGATAATGCATGTGTAAATAAATAATTTCAGTCCATCACATTAAAGTTTGCTCATAAAGTACATATAATTTATACTTAAAACTTGGAAATTTGAGACAAGAAATAATATGTCAGATGTCTCCTTTATGCCCAGTAATTGTAAATGCTGATTTGTTGCTATGACAAGTTGTTACTTTGTATTTTTAACAGTGATCTCGTCTTACTTTATGGAGAACAGGTAGCATACTGAATAAATAATATGTTTTGATTAATTTAGCATACAATAAAATGTTCCTGCATTCACCTTGATGTTTTGCAAACCTTCCAATGTTTATTTGTATTTTTAATCAAAGAGTTGATTTATTTTTATCTTAAGCGTGTCATTCAACATGAGTGACAAACCATGTCTAGAAAGACAAGTAATAATTAAATGTTTAGTGCAAAACATAAAATATCTGAAGCCATGTTTTAATGCAGTGATTATTAACAAATATATTCAGTTTACTTTTGCTTGCTCACTGAGTATAGAACTACAAGGATATAATGAAGCAGATAAAACAACCAAACTTTATTTGAACTTCAAAACTTGATAATTGTTAAAGAATTGCAGAGTTCTAATTTGTAAATCCATAAAAGTAAGAAATTAATAGCATATTACCTTCATGTCAGTTTCCTAACATAAAGAAAAACCATCAATATTTCTGTGCAGATGTGATATCAATAAACTGGCAAGAGTTCTTTTGAAAAACCCAGACAGAAATTTGGTTAGGACAGGTGAAGCTCTTGCATGACGTATCTTTAGCAACATTTGTATTCCCTGTGCATTTGATAGCAGCGAGTGAATGGCTACGAGCGAGTGACAAGAACAATTGGTGGAATACATTACAGTTATGATTCTTGTATAAATTACTAGGCACTAAGACCCTTAGTCTTATTTTTGCAGGTTTTATGTAGGCCTTGGAAGTCCTGATTCTACAGTCCTTGATAGTGGCTTGCACTGAAGCTTCTAGCCAGGACTAATTATAGGGATTCTGCTGCCTCCTGGGCATATGCTGCCTGAAACCTTTGTTCCTTAGCATTGACAGCACTTTAGAATGCTTCTAGTAACAAGTATTTGCAGTTTCTGTTCCTTGCACTTTACAGCCTTGTATCCTTCTTTTGTCTCAGTTCTCTGATGCTGCAGACCTCCCTGTACTTCTCATTCCCCTACTTCTTGATTAGGTCACTTTCTTTAACTCTTGTTTCTAGTTGGTATTCTAAGGTTGTGACTGAAGCTACTGGTTAGCAACTACTCCTACTTCTTTTGCCACTTTTTTTTGCTTTAATGTTGTCCCTGTAGCTATGCTGACTGGTCTCTTGCTGCAGGTCTCATGTCTCCACATGTTCTGTGGCTGTCAAATCCACTAGCATCCTACTTCTGCTAGTCAATACTCCTGTCACCTGTGTTGGAATTACTTTTATTTGGCTTTTAGCTGTCTATCTTTCTAACAGGTAAAGAAGACTTATTTGCCTAAATACTTGTATTAGTGAGTCAGTAAAGGAGAGTCAGCCCCCTCAACAAGTAAGTGGAAATATTTATTTATTCAATCAGGAAATGGGTGTTTACACAGATTACAGGAAACATTCTTACAAATGAAGGATTGTGGTCACATTGTCCATTTTGCCCTTTTAGAACACTCCATCTCCTGGATCCCTGAGCAAAGTGTTTCTCATCTTCTCTTATAGAAGTTATTAAACTCAAATCTACCTCAAACTGCAAGAAACAGTCATTGTGGGGAACCCCAGAGCAAACTTAGCATCTTAACAGCCATTTTTTTCCTACTACTTTCTTAGATACTAACATACTGGTAATTTTCCATCCTCCTTTGACTGTCCTCTTGTTAAATATATGATGCCGGCTGACCCTGAAAGAGTCCCAGCTGCAGGCTCATCATGTAGCAACTTATCTTATAGCAGAACACTGCATCCTGCTTGGAAGGACATTCTGCCTTCCTTTGTCAGAATGCTATCTTATCACCATCTCTTACGTCTCTATTCTCCTCACTCCCTCACTCAGGGTCCCCTTGTCGACTGATGCCATGGGTCACGGCCAGTCATAGGTAGGACTATACTTTGAGTACCATAGCAAATAGCTGCAATCATTATATGGCAGCCAACAAGTGCCTATGGAGAGTTCAAAGTAGCTGTTATGAGGAAAATGGCTACCTATTTGACTGAGTAGTTTTGATCAAGGAAACAGAAAAAGAAAGTGGAGTCCAACAGTTCTCAACTAGGAAGTCAAACCACTCCATCTCTGTAACATTTGATTATTTATAAGAAGATAGCTACAAGTAGGAATACATATAATAAATTATCTACTTTAAAAACTTATTGAGGGGGCTGGAGTGATGGCTCAGAGGTTAAGAGCTCTTCATCCAGAGGTCCTGAGTTCAATTCCCAGCACTCACATGGTGGCTCACTACTATTTATAATGAGATCTGGTGCCCTCTTCTGGTGTCCAGGTATATATGCAGGTAGGACACAGCATACATAATAAATAAATAAGTCTTAAAAAAACTTATTGAGATCTTAGGTGTATAACAATACTTTTGAAATTTATTAGAATATATTAATACACAATAATATCTTTTATTATGATATTTCTTGCATATTTATTTATTTATTTTGACCATATTCACTTGACTAATACTGTCTCCCATCACAGTCTTACTTCTGCTGAAACCCATTATTAACACATAACCACTAGTATCTCCTGTTCCCTTCTTGCTTTTCCTTTGTTCTTTTCTTCTTTCTTTCCTCCTTCTTTCGCTCCATCTCTCTCTCTCTCTCTCTCTCTCTCTCTTCCTCTGAATGATTTAGAGTTCCTTGACTCTTCCATATCTATGATATAATGCTGATGGCCCAAATCTGTGCAGGTTGTCACAGCTAGTGTATATTCATTAGTAGATCTGACATTTCATGCCAGAAGATATTACCTTACCATATGTCTCTCCTTCCTCTACTTCTAATTTATTTTGGGCTCTAATGGATACATTTATAAACTCTTCCCATCTGAAGATTCTCAAACTACAACTCTTCTCAGCCTAAGCAGTCTTGAAGAATTCTTCAATTTTAGCGCTCTTCTGTTCCTTCTTATGTTGTTCCTCAGCTCCTTCCTCAGGGTTTTCTCTATCATCAAATTATATGAACAACAAAAGCACATACACAGTTTCAAGGTGGAATACATTCAATGAGTTCCTACATCTATCCATAAAACAGAGGTGTAACACTTTACTTAACCAGTTTTTCAATTAAACTATTCTTAGCATACATACATTATAAAACAAATGTACTCTAACTGCTGTCACTTTGGGAAAGCATGCAGTAAATTTCAGCAATGTAAAAGATGAATAAACACCATTAATTGGCTCCCAGAACTTCAGTAGAATTCAGTGCAAAAGGAAGTTATTGTATAAGGCAACAAATGTTTTGATATTTTGCAAAATGTAGTGTGAGAAGAAATTAATTCAATTTTCTCAAAAGATTGCAAGAAGCTAAAGGAAAAAGTAAACCCAGATAAACATTCTTCTATGGGATAGATACGCATCCAGTAAGCAATGATAGACCTATATTGACACTGCTAACTTCTTCCTGATATATATATATATATATATATGTATGTATGTATGTATGTATGTATATATATATATATGTATATGTAGATATAGATACATAGATATAAAAATATAGATATAGTGTCCATTAAAGTTTGGATGGGTTTATGCTACTCATTTTCTTCCAAAAGATCTATCAGGGGACTTCTGATTCTACATAATTGTGTAATTCAAAACCTCAATCTAAATTCTTTCTAAACATCTGCTCCTGTATGGTTCTGTCTCTGCACAAAAACCTAAGTAAATAGGCCTACCATATTTAATAACACTAACCCTACTAATGCAATCCAATCAATAAATTTGTTACATTATTAGTTGATTTTTGCCTATGAAGCAAATAGTGTTGCTTTGAAAATCCTTATTTATTTAGAGGACGAAATGTACACTTTTAATCCTTTTGTAATTTGTTTGTTATATGTACATACTTTATATTTATGACAATTCCCATGTTTCCTTGCATTTTTTTCTCCTGTCAACCATCAAGTCAGTTTCCTATCTGTTTATACATACATATGTGATTTTATGTGGCTATTTTATGCAGCATCTAGGAAGACCAAATGTAAAAATGCATAAAATTCTAATTTTTCTATGGCTACTTCATTTAATTATATGATTATCTTCACTTAGATCTATTCTTCTAAAACTATATACTTTACTTTTTCTAATGGCTCAATTTTTTCTTAACTATATTATTTTTCTTTATCCATCCTTCTATTTTGGGGCATATCAGTTGGTTATGAATTTTGTTATAAACAGTTCTGCAAAAGTAATTTTCCAAGTATCTGTTATATGAATTTTAAAGCGGTTCAAGTTTACATTCTTCTATAAAACTCAAAACTGTATATTTTTAATGTATTTTAATTTCTTCAGTATCATTCTGGAATAGGATTATGAAAATATGTAACATTGGTGGACATCACCACCAAATTCTGTAACTTAGTACTAAAAAGAAAAAATAAAAGTATACTTATTCAATTGTTCATGTTTTATATTTCATGCTTAGAAGGATGGAGTTTGATTATTCTTCTGTATAAATTAGCTTCCATTTAAATTTATAAAAACTGAGAATTAAGGCATGTTTTCTTAATGCCTTAAAAACAATTCCAATGTGCTATTTAAGCAATATGGCATCATGTGATGTTGCTAAAAATTTAAAATGGAAATGTGCAGATGACAAAACTATTACATAGAATGAAACTCTTATAAAGCAAATGATCCAGATGGACCATTAAGCCATTAAGATACTATATTAAGATGAAAGTGAGGGTAAAATGCAGTAAAACTACCCTTACCCATAATGCAACAAATTAAAATGCTAATAACAGTTTAGACAACATTTAACTGGTCAAATTCTTAAATAGATAAAAGTTCCTTACATATGTGCTAGTGTAGTGTTATCAAATTATTTATATATTAATATTTGTTTCATAAGAATTTTTGTTTAAAATTATGCACATTAATTGTATTCCTACAATTTAATTTTACATGGTATAGGAAAGCAGAAAGATCATTGTACCTCATGTCATCCACATAGGTCTTATTGACATACATCTGACAGCCCATGTCATATGCTACATATTATTTACTTGCATAGCTTGGACCCTATACAACTATAAATCAAATGATGGCAAACATATCATTGCCTAAATTGTTTCTCATTGTCACACAATAATGTTAGGCACAGAATTTCAGATCCTTGGACTGATATGTTTATCATGTAATAATCATCAAGGTACTTCTGTTTAGTGTCTTTGTAGTAAGATGTGACACATCATCAACCTGTATGATACTATAGTCAGCTATTTTCTCTAAAGGATCTGGTAACATTACTTCTGTTGGATCTATCAATTGTATCTATTTTGCAACAACAGAATATTATGAAGATAACAAAAATAATAATGGAGATAGAATAGGAATTGCCATTTGTCAGGTAGAGGGGTCAGTATGGGGAGTGGGGATGGGAACATGAGGCACCAGGGTAAGGGAGGAGGGTGGGAGAATCAGTTCTGGGAAGAACAAATGGAATGGAGGTGGGAGCATCTCTTGGAATAGCTAGACATCCAGTGTAATGGAAAAGCTCATGAATCTACCAGGATAACTGTAGCAAAGACTCCTAGCAAAGGGGGTCATAGAGCACGAACTAGTTAGCTCTTGTAACAAGGTAAGACATACAGTGGAGAGATTGGGACACCAACCCAACCACAGACCCTTAAACCTACAATTTGTCCGGCCAACAAAATATGCAGGGGTAAAGATAGTACAGAAATTGTAGGAGTTCCCAACCAATTACTGTCCCACCTGGAGACCCATGCTCTAACTGGGAGCTCATCCCTGAGGGCCAGGAACCAGACTCAGAATACCCCAGAGTCCTAACACACCAGGGAAAAATGTCAATAAAGTGATTCCTAATGATATTCTTCTATACACAGAGCAGTGCCTAGGCCAATGATCATTGGAAAGGCTTCACCCAACAACTTATGGAAATAAATGCAGAGACCCACAGCCAAGCAGTAGGCACCACTCAGGAAATCCAGTTGAAGAAGGGGAGAAAGGATTGCAGGAGCCAGAGGAGTCAAAAACACCATAAAAATCCCTGGACTCAAAGGGATTCACAGAAAATGAACCAACAACCAGGCATCCTGCATAGGACTAACCTAGGCCTCTATGTATATGTTATAGTTATATAGCTTGGTCTTCTTGAGTGACTCCTAACAGTGGTATCTGGGGCTGTCTCTAACTCTGTTATCTGCTTTTGGGATGCTTTTCTTCATTCAGGCTTACTTGGTCCAGACTTAATAGTAGAGGAGGTGCTTAGTCTCACTGTAACCTGATATAACATGGCTGGCTGATATCCGTGGGGGACCTGCCCTTTTCTGAAAAGAAATGAAAGAAGAAGAGTGGATGTGAGAAGGATAGGAAGTATTGGCAAAGGTCTTGGGGGGAGGGAGGAAACAGAGGAGAGGAAGAAGAAGAAAACTGTATCAGGGTATAAAAACAAAAAAAAATTAATTACTTTTATTTAATTTTATATAAATTTCACAGTATTTTTTATATTATACTAAAAATATTAATACTAACTGATATATTGTAACTCTATCCAGCATTATCTAAAACATTGTTTAAGGAAAATACCAAGAAAATCAAGCATGAGTAGTGTATGGACCTCAGGCACCAATCTAATAGGATTTGTTTTGATCAAAGGCAACTTATATTTTAAAACAGGTTGTTATATTATAAAATATTATTCAGGTTATAGTTTTTGTTAAACAAATAAAAAACATTACAATGCTTTATCTGAGAAAGGGTAATATCCACTAACAAAATCATTTAAATGATTTTATATAGAGGATTTTTTTATATCAAGAGTATCGTGCAGTATAATATTCAAAGAGAAGTAGGCCAAACAAATGTTTATGCCTTTTGTTTGATATTTTTGTTTCTGAATTTCCATTTCTTGCTTTCTTGAGGAAAATTAATATACGCTAAACTACTCCTGTGAAAATGTTTTTTAAATGCCTTGAATTTATGCTTTTAAATTTATAAATTAAAATTTAATTATTAAGTCATGAAAATTGGGGTTAGGGAGAGGGGTGAGTAGTTAAGAGCACCTGATGCTCTTCCTGAGGAACCAACTTCAGTTCCCATTAACCCATTAACTCCTTCATAGCTCCCACTCATCTGTAACAACAATTCCAAGAGTTTTAAACAAATACTTAAAACTTTGAAAATTGAAAGCTATTTGTAGAAATGTTTTCATACACACACACATATACATATACATACATACATATACATACATACACATACATACATACATACATACATATATATATATATATATATATATATATATATATATATATATATATATAAATAGAAGTTATAGGTGGTAATGAGCCACGTGAGTGCTGGGAACCAAACTTAGTTTCTCTATCTTAACCTTTTAAACACTGACCCATCACTATAGCCTCACTGCAGTTAGATATAGTTTTAAGAAAAAAAAAGATTTAGCACATATTCAGAAAAATGATACTCAGCATGTTGGCTTCAGAAATCTGGAGGTTTTAATTTCCCTGTCCAAAATTTGTCACCCCAAAAATGTGTTATTTTTTGAGAACAGGTTTTTTTTTTCCGTTTTTTTTCTAATTAGACCCTGGGTCACTTAAAAATGGATAAAAAATATTCATCAAAATATTTAATTAAGAATCACTATGAAAAATGGACAAAAACATCGTGTAACTTAAGCCAAACCTAAGTTAGAACAAAAAAATAGAAAGAATAAAAATGTACCACAAAGAGATCAAATTCACATTGTAAAACAATCTATACCATTAAACTACTTATGAGATAATCAATTTCATTTCAATCATATTTCAAAAGGTTAAATAGATGAGCTACAACCAAAGTATATAAATATCAGTAGGATTCTTATCAGTTTTTCATATGTTTGTAAAGGACTACTAAAATGTAAGCATTTTATATGGAAATGATATAGTACTTTAATATATCAATTCATGTCAAAGGCAATCTATGTTAACATTCTGATTTGTTATAATTATTAATAAATCAGCATGTGATTTCAATCAGTTAATTGTATCACTTAATGGATGCCATTGTAGTATTCACATAGACCCACACATTTTCAATGGTCAAGGATATTTTCCTTTCTCCCCTCTTATACTGCATTTTTTTTCTGCAATCTCATTCCTAATCCTCATAAATCCCTTGTCTGTTTTCTAGTCACCTGCTTTTAAATATGAAAGAAATTACATAATAGCTGAGTTTCCATGTAAATTTCATTTTGTTTATCATGATGCCTTCTATTTATAAAATGTTTGTCTAATTTTATTGCTAAATAATGCTTTAATATGTATATATAGATATACATATACATAGATAGATAGATAGATAGATAGATAGAATATGTTCTGTATTCATACTATTTACACTCTATTCCAATGTCATTTGATAGACACTAATTCTGATTCCCAAACTTGGCTATTTGCAACAATGCTGCCATATATAATGAGATTCAGGTATCCCTACACTGTGTTTCTCTCATTTCCATCAGGTATATACACCTAGTACTTCTGTAGATGAATCATATTATAGCTCTACCTTTAGTTTGTAAAGAACACATCTATTCTTTTACTCTAATGACTGAACTAATTTAAATACTTAACAGTAAGTAGTACATAAAGATCAATTATTCTCCATAATATAATCAGTGAAGCTATTGTTTCCCTTTTAAATTATAGCCATTCAAACTGGAATGAAATATAGTTCCAACAGAATTTTGATTTGCACTACCCTAGTGGCCAACTCTATATAAAACTTTAAATACAATCATTAACCATTTGCTCTTATTCTCTTGAGATATGCATCTTAGCTTAACTTGCTGTGATTGACTAAATTACTTCAGGTGCTTTTTTATTATACTTTTAAACTCTATATATTCATGCATAATGTATATTCATTTATTGCATGCAAACTTTGACAATTTCCAAGTGAAGATGGTGACATATGATTTTAGTTTTGTCAATTAGGAATATTAGAAAATATTTACTTGGGAAAATATAAATATGAGAATACAGAACAAACATCTAAATAATAAGAATATCCATATATACAGAAATAATCATGTATTTTATGCCTACTTTATTTCAAGTTTTAATGCGGGTACTGAAGATAATCTGAAGGATAAAACCTTTATAGTCTATTTCCTAAAATATGTCAATTCACTGTTTCCAAAGGCACAAAAACATGAGAAAATACCTTAGTAGATATGTATAATAATATTTAAACTACACAATTTTAGATTAAATTTTAATGTGTACAGTAAATTCCCAGATTTTTTAATCTATTGACACAATCTAATTTCTATATCTTTTCATCACTCAATATAATACCTGTTAACTCGGACACAAAATGTCTTAGTTTTAAGGGTGAATAACAAGTGAAATTAACGTAATTTATTTTCTGAACATTTTAAACATATGTGGAGATTTCACATATGTCTTTTAACCCCTATTTTCAAATTTATTAATGTTGTTTAGTATGTACTGAATATTTTCTTTTTCCTTATGGTTGGATTACATTTTATTCTATGGTAACACCAGTTTCATTTCATTTACTTAGTTATTAGTTGTTGGCATTGTATAATTTCACTTTGAAAGCTATTATGAGTAGTTTTCAGGTTAACCATCATGAACATGTCATATATAGAACATTTTTATATTTCTAGGCAGACAATTAGAAACACTCTGTGATATTTAACTATTCTTCTTATCAGCTAAGTGGACACCTAACAAATCTGGTAAAATAAAAGGGAACAAAGCCTCAACAACATGGATGTGAATTCACAAAGGCTGACTCTGCTAGTGCCATTTCTTAGTGTATACTCTATGAGAAGCAGAGACAAATGTTGTATTGGTAATATATCATACACTGAATTAATCATCTCACTGCGTTATGACACCGTGATTACATTAAATATTTTCATTATGGAAAGTACGTTTTATACTTACTGAAATATAAACATATTCTCCAAACAATTTTGTCTTACATACATATAGTTTTCTGCCAAAATTATCATGTAAGAATCATATGTTTTTGTATTTCATACAACATTTTATTCAGTTAGAGGATTTACAATCAAAGAAGAATGACAACTGACCAAAACTCTTTAAGTTCACAGGGGTTATCATATTACTAACCATCTTAGATCAGCGGCACAGCTATTATAAATATCTACTGATATAAGCCTGGAACTGGGTTGTTTTTCATCCATTAAGACAATTAAAAGATAAGTATCTAAAAAGTGTCCAATGAAAAAGTAATGTTTACTTACAAGTACTGAAGTTTCTTGACAGAAGAGATGTTACCAGAGCTAGAGAGAGTATCAACTCTGAGTGAGATTGTTGTTTCATATGGCTTATGGTGTTCTGCCTAGTGACATCTCCTCCATACCTTTCTTTTATTATTTATTTAAATTTTTTTGCTCTAATTCCAGTTCCCTCTCCCTCCCACATCCCCTTCTTATCTCCTTGCTTCCCATGACTCCGACCACCCTCCCATCCTATCCCCCCCCCACTCCACTGGGACGGTGATTCCTTTCAAGAGAGATCAACAAAATCTGTGCAAGTCATTTGGAGTAGGAACTAGGCCCTTCTTCCTGGCTCTAGGTTAAGGGAGTGTCCCTCCACGGGAAATGTGCTTCCAAAGTCCTTTTGTGCACCAGAGATATATCCTGGTTCCGCTGTCAGAGGTCCTTTAGACTGTGCAGGCCTTCTAACTGAGACCCATGTTCAGGGGGTCTGAGTTGGTCCAATGCTGGTTTCCCAGCTATCAATCTGGGGGCTCATTAGCTCCTCCTTGTTCAGGTCAGCTGTTTCTGTGGGTTTCTGTAGCCTGGTCTTTTCCTCCCTCTCTGCATCTGGATTCCAGTTCAGCTCAGTGTTTAGCTGTGGCTGTTGGGTTCTGTTTCCATCAGCTACTAGATGAGGGCTCTATGATGATGGATAAGTTAGTCATCAATATCATTACCATTGAAGGGCAAACTTGTACAGCCATTTTAGAGATCAATATGGTGGTTCCTCAGGAAAATGGAAATCAGTCTACCATAGGACCTGGCAACCCCACTCTTAGGCATATACCCAAACGATCCACATCCATGCAACAAAGACAACTGTTCAACTATGTGTGTAGCAGCATAATTTGCAATAGCAAAAATCTGGAAGCAGCCTAGTTGTCCCTCAACTGAAGAATGGATAAAGAAGATGTGACATATTTACACAATGGAATAGTACTCTGCAGAAAAAAAATGGCATCTTGAAATTCGCAGACAAATGGATGGAATTTGAAGAAACCATCCTGAATGAGGTAGCAGTCACAAAAATAGGAATTAGTATGTGTTCACTCCTACTTGTATTTTAGACATAGAGCAAATATCAGCAGCCTATAATTCACACCACCAGAGAAACTAAGATACAATGAAGAATCTAAGAGATTCATATAAGGTCCCTCACAGAAGGGGAAAGGAACAAGATCTCCTGAGCATATTGGGGGGGGGGGTCAGTGAGTGGAGAGGGTGCTAGGGGAAAGAGAAGGGAAGGAGAGAAAAGCACGTGGGACTAGGAAGATTGAGTAGAAGACAAATAGGCGAGAGCAAAAAAGAGATACTATCAAAGAAGGAGCCATTAAAGGTTTGATGAGCAATCTGACTAAAGAGAAATCTGGACAGAGATCTACAAGGCTGACTCCCAACTCTACCCCTTTCTTTACTGGTTGAAAATTGTCTATGCACTTCTTTAGCCGGAATTGGGCTTTTGTCTTTGTCAGTGACCATGTAAGTGACTGTAATAAGTTTCCTTGTCTTGGTATATGACCAAAGAAGCCTTATTTTGGTACACAAATCAGATTACTGGTTGGCTAGGCTAAGAGTATACTTCACACATCCCTTTGTTCTCTGCAGTATAATAACTGCCTATTGTTAAGGAAAAAAGCCAAACAAATCTCCAGTTAGGAGTAGTAGATTTCTCTTTTCCTATTCTAAAGGCTTACAACATCACCACAATGTAAAATGTATAGAAAAGAGAATTACCATGTTCATAAACATAATTCATAAACATTTCTTCCCTATATGTAATCAATGTATCTATGTATGTAGTTATTTCCTTTCATTAATCCAGTTGATATGTTATAACTGATATAGTGAATGTACATTTACTTTGAGCAATAATTGCTGTTATTTTAAAACTAGTTTAATTTTTCTTATGTATATGGGTTTTATTTACATGATTCTCTGTATACCACAAGACCAGAAGGAGACATCAGAGTTCCTGGTATTGAAGTTGCAGATGATAGCATATAACTATCAGATTTTGAGAAATGAAGTTCATCCCTCTAGAATAGCTACTGGCGCTCTTACCCACTCCAAAAGGCTTCTAGTGCTTGTAGTCTTAATTTTACTTCATAGATCTTATATAACTTGATTTCAAGTAATGAATAAATTTTAGTCAATGACTTTAACACCTATCATCAGGAGAAGTCATACATAATTGCTCATACCTAAAATAGTTTTACATTTTAAGTGGAATATGTATTTTCTTGTTTTCTTTGAAGATAAAATATAGTTTGTAAAAATGCTTATAGGCAGCAGTTGAAAAGCTCATATTTTCAATGTTAATGTGAAACATCAACTTTACTAGGCTATAATATAATCAAACATTTACTCAGAAATTATTACAGGTGTGCCTTTGAGTTTATCATTTGATGATATTAACATTTTAACCAGTATGCAAAATACATAGAGCTCACTGTTAATGAGAATGTGATTTACCCAATTTGTTTTGGGTCTGACATGAACAGTAAGGTTGTCCCTTGCTTGAATAAGATCTAAATCCTCCTGTTTTAATATATTTGATCCTGTGACCTTAATAATTTTCTTGTCTGGAGGGTCAGACTGGAATATCAATTGTCCCTGTGTCTTGGTTTTGCCATAAATCAGCATGATCTGCTTTTCAGATCTTCAGATATGTATTGTAAATACAGCATTGACTTTCCTGAACTTTCATTTTCAAAATAAAAGGAAACATAACACTCTTTAGCAGCCATAATTTTGTGACTCACGTTCTTAGAGGGAATATTTCCTCGATCCATATATTTATAATACATACAAACACACACACATGCATATGTATGTCTTTATATGGCACATGTACATATAAAATTTCTTATCTACATATATTATGCTTCCAGGTGTCAGACTGTAGACTATTGGATTTTTCAACTTCCACAAATCAATATCATAAATCATATATCCATATGTATGTATGCATGTATATATGTATGTATATATGCATGTGCATACAAATACATATAAGCATGTGGACAAGTATACATGTCCCCACCAAAAAGAAAGTTATCTCTTGACATATAATGGAATTATGCCCTAAAAATACATTTTGAGGCATTATGGGATCTGTTTTATTTAATACACAAATAGTTGGATTTATCAAGATTTATCACTGTCAAACTAATATCAGAAATCATGAACAATTTATTGAAATCATTTATTCATGGAAAATACTTTATTGTTAAAATAATAGCTTGTATTTGACAATTAAAATGATTGTGTGAGTGAGAGATGGATAAGTGAGTAAAGTCCTTGATAAATAAGAACAAAGATATGAGTATCGATTCCTAGTTATCACATATAAAAGCTGAGCATGGTGGCATGCATATATAATTCTAGCAAAAGTGTAGCAGAGACTAGAGCTTTGTGCTGTTCAGGCCAATCAAGATAGGAACATTTGCAAAGCTCCAATTTCAATTGGACACCTTGTGTCAAAAAGTTAAGTAGAGAAGCAAATGAGGAAGACATCTTTGTCTATCTTGTTATACTAATATGAACACACTTGTGTACCTACAACCCAACAGGCTTTCCAAAACAAATCTTAATGGCACTATTCTACATGAGGTCAACAAATCTTCACTAAAACCTGCTGTTGCTTAAACTAGTGTAGACTGAAATTTCTGTTGAAATGATGAACCCGAGGTTTTGAAAAAAAAAAAAAAAAAGTTTGGTTTGACTAACCATTAACAGCATAAAATACACCTATTCATATATAAAGATTCTGTTTCCAGGCTCACATTTACTTCTTTGCATCTACTTATGTGCTGATAAAATAGACATAACGATAGTAACAAATTATTTACATGGTTTGAAGATTAATGACGTATAATGTCATACAGAACAATAGATAAGTGGTTGTTACTCTAGGCTTTATTTTGGAATGGATATATCAGTGTGGTTTAAAATCTTTGCTTAAAAAAACAAATATCCATATGGTGGGACTGCCACTTTGAATTCAACGCCCTTGGGAACTAACTTGGAGGATTGTTTAACAAAAGTTTTCATATATTCTGCGCATGTGCGACTAGGAAACACCATGGGAGTGGTAAGTCCAGGAATTCTAAGTGCATCTGAAGCTGAAAATAGATGTGAAACAATGCATGTTTGTACATTTTCCTCTGGAAAGTTAATCACTTTTAACAAATTCTCAACCTCTCTATGGCTAAAAAGACTGTAGGAATTGATAATCACAGGAAAGTCAAATTCAACGGAGAATTTTCCCATATTCTTTATTATATATTTCAGGTAAAAAGCCTCTCTCCATGTTACATGTTTGAATGTAAAATATCCCTCATTGTCTCTTATGATCTCCAGGCCCTGGCACCATATTGGGAAAGTGCAAACACTTTGAGAGGTCAGGGATGGATGAAAGAAGTGGGTTACTCAGGGTAGACCTTGAGACTATATGCCAGACCCAACTCCAGCCCAAATCTCTATTTCTGCTTATACCTGCTGAAAACCTTCAGCTTTATTTCCCTGCTGCCACAGTCACAAGTTACTTCTGGAGTGGCACCTTCTGAACGAGTGCCATGACTGGAAAAGTATGTGTAAACTGAAGTTGGCCAAGTTGATGCTGAAGTGGGCCTGTAACTGTGAAGCAAATGACTTGTTTTTCTGCATGTAAGAGTGTACCAGTTCAGGATGCTTTCCTGTGCATGGCTTTAGAACTATTTTGTCATAACATGTCAGTGAGGGTTTATTATAACTTTACACTTATGTTACATCTCGCTGGAGCCATAAATCTCTGTTCCTTTTATTTCTTGCACAATATAAGTTCTTCACCATTAATTCAAAATACAGTGGATCCAAAAGAACAAAGCTCTAGAGACATTAACCTAGGTTTCTTAGCTCTGACAAATTTGCTTCTTTGACTCTCAAGAAATATTTGGAGACCTATGTAAGCAGCTAAATCATGGAGTGTATGTGATGCATGCCTTAGGTTCAATCACCACCAACAAAAATAGAGCAGGTAGGTTGTTTATTAGCAAATGATTCAACCTAAAATCTCTTTAATTTTGTGGACAGCTATTGGTTCATCACAACTTAACACATGGCTCATGAGTTTTGGTCTCTGTTACCTTGACTACAAATCCAAGCTAACAGCAGAATGATTAATTTTACATTGGCAAGACTTATTTAGAGCTTAATGATCCGGGGTACCAGTTGAAATTGTGACTTAGGGGTTGTGTTACTGCTTTCGGAGTATCTTTTCATCCTAAACCTTGTCGGTAGTGAGAACAGTACAGCCTGTCTGGGGATGCTACTCTCACAGCCAGTCAGTGGAAAAGACAAATTTGATCTGGTGGTCATCACACATCCCAGGCAGGTATGTAGTCACAGGCTTTAAGGTGTGCTGAGATTAGGGATTAAAGGTGTGGGTAACACCCAGTACCTGGGATTTGGAGTTCAAGGCCAGCCTGGCATAAGCTGTCTCAAAAGCACAAAAGTAAACTAACCAAAAAAGGAAAACATCACAACCCTTCTCCCCACCAATCACTAAAATAGTTCTCTGAAGCAAGAGAAGCAGGTAGTAGAAACCAGACAATTAGAGAGTGCTCTGAACCTACCTGGTGAGCTGCAGCCTGGATGTTGTGCTTCTCACTGATAATCACATTGGGCAAATTCTTATCTTTTCTCAGAGGACCTTCAGGGGCTTTAATAAGAAACCTGGAAAGCCAAAGAGTAAAAGGAGTATTCAGGACTTAGTCAAAAGTGTGGGAATCATACTTCAGGGTGGTCTGGGGAAACTGTGCTCTCCTGATAGTCATTTCCCTCCTCTTACCGGCGTCTTTTCTTGGCGCTGGGCTTCAGGTCCATCCCGCCCCACTCTCCCCAGCCAGACAAGGTCAGGTCCATGTCCTTTGGCTTACTGGCTTGGATATCTTCCCTCTTCTCTTTTAGGAACTCCTTAATGACATCATCCCCGGCAAAAGCCTCCTTTATCATTTGCTTTTGCTCTCTCTGCATTTCATCTTCCTGGGAAGAAACAAGAGCAAGAACAGCAACTTGCCTTGCGAGTGTTTCAAGACAAGACCAAATACCAGGTTGTGACATATTAGTACCCGCTGGGGGAAGTACTGAAAGGATGACCAATTCACAGTAGGAACCAACCAAGCAATCATGCTCCGATTTCCCTCTCTCTAGGGTGACTATCCTTAGCTCACCATGATGACACAATCTAAAATCATCAATAAGGATGTCAGGGTGTGAGAAAGGATGGCCTGGGTCAATAGCAGAAGCTCCAAGTGCGACCAGAATGTGAACTTTCAGCAGTTTAAATGCTAGGAAAATTGGATGCGGTGTACTAGTTGTAATTATTTAATTTGGGGTTGGAGTTGGGGTTGAGAACAAATGACTGGTGTCAAACCTGAGGGGCAGGGAACTTTGGCAGTTACTCAGTAACTTCCTTTTGATTTCTCATGCCTGAGATCTAGCCAGAGCTTTCAGTGACTACCTTTGCAATGGAGGGCTGGTCGACAGTTTCCTCCTGGAGCTTTAGTGGCTCAGAATTTAGGCTGCTTATGTGGATCAGCTGTGTTCACAAATCTCCACCTGCTAAACTAACACTTAGTCCCAGCCTGGCACCATGGTTACCTGGACTTCTTAACTCCTGAAATGAATTCCCAGCAAAAGCAACCTTCCTAGACCATGCTGAGTGTACGGACCGTTCTGTGCTAGCTCCAGCCCCCACAAGCCCGAGACCCTGGCTCTGCTCACCAGCTCCTCTAATGTTCTGGGAACTGCCAGTAATGTCACAGAAGACGTTCTTGAAGTCAGGAGGTTCTGCAGACTGATCATTTGCTCTTTCTTCTTTTTCTTCCCCTTCAACTGATATTGTGTGTTCCTCCTAATATGCTCCCCTTCAACTGTAGCTCTAGGGAGCTCCTTGTTTGGAAGACTGTCTTCTTTACCTAGCTATTCTAGTTCCTCCACAGTTTGTACTCTGTCTGACCTCTGCAAACTGTAGAATAATCTTTTTGTAGACTGTGAAGATGTGTGTTTGCCAAGGCACCTTCTTATTTGTTTAATAAAAAGCTAAACAGCTAATTACTAGGCAGGAGAAGTAGCAATATACCCAGACAGACATGATACTGGAGAGAAGGAAGTTAAGGTTGCTGGGACACAGTAGAGCAACAAATGGAAAAGCCATGAGCCATATGACAATGCATAGAATAATAGTTGTAAGAGCTAGATAGTAACAAGCCTAAACTATGGCCTAGCTTTTATAATTAATAATACATTTCCACACCATAATTCATGAGCCATGGTTCCCAAGGTAAAGGTCCAACTACAAACAGAGGCTCCTCTTCCTCTGGGTTAAGATGAAGCAGGATTACAAACTCAAGGCCAGAATGAGCTACACAGTGACACTGTTTAATAGTACACCAACTTAGGTTGCTGTCAGGTCCTTTTTGGTACACTGTAACAGAATGGGTAATGTTTTGCTCAGACTTAATTGAAAAACAATAAGACAAAAATAAACCCAGAAGCAAACCTTGTGAGTTGTCTGTGTTCTGTTAAGAATTTTTTTTTTTTTCCCCCGAGACAGGGTTTCTCTGTATTGCCTTGGAGCCTTCCCTGGAACTCTCTCTGTAGACTAGGCAGGCCTTGAACTCACAGAGATTCACCTGAGTGCTGGGATTATAGTTGTGTGCCACCAAGGCTGGCTGTGTTAAACGGTTCTAATTTAACTTTGTAACATGTAAATTTTAACATTATTTTTACCCCATCCAGGTAATTACCCCTTCCTTACAGTGAGAGGTAAACTCAGCATATATTGACCAAAATTCACCTTTTACATCTGCTGTGTATTGTCAGAGATGTAGTCTAAATTTATAGAAAAGATACCATTTTATAGTATTACTGCTGTAAGGTACAGTGTTCCATACAATTGTCCACCATGAAATCTTTAAACCACAATGTAAACTTTCCTTCTTTATGTATATGTTCCATATCTTCATGCACTTTTATTTAATTTTAGTAGAATTATTATCCTCCAAATTCTAAAGAAAAGTTTTGAATTTTGTAATAACTAATATTTACTTTGTCAGTGAAATTCTTTTATATCAAAATATTTTGAAAATATTAAGTAGGTTTATACTACTCAAAATGCTTTGAGTTCTACAGTTTACCAAACATAAATCAGTAAAATTTCACTATTAATAGAAAAATTTGTTTTACTGTACCTCAGTTTCTGATAAGATCAGATCATTCTGTAATACTTAAATTATAAAAATATGATCAAATGGAGGGAATACAGGGCAGAAAGTGAGCACTAAAAATATTTAGGTAAGTGGATTTCCTGACAGTGTTTATAAGCAAATTAGAAAATAAAAGAGATGACAAAGCTTTCTAAATTTTCAATATAAGCAAATAAAACAAAATCCATAATATGAAACACAATTTAAGTTTCCTAAAGCTAATAAAATCTTTTGGAATGTGTACTCTGTTATTTTTCTAAATAACAAAGTAATATAATATTGATAAACTAAAATTCAAATAATAATATTTTTTCAACACAGTAATCAGAATGAAACTTAGTATGTTGGCTTACATTTCAGTCTCTGTTACTCATTTTTGTTTGTTTTAGATGTCAACTTTTATAAATCTTAAGGTGAATCTAAAATAGATCTAATAAAGGAGTGTTACTACTACTGCCACAAATGAGTAAAATTTATAGGACAAATAAGTTCACATTTGGGGAAGAAATTTACTTAATTAAATACATTCAACCTGAAATATACTGGGAAGGGAATATATCTCGGAAGAGTGTTTACTCGACTTCCAGTAGACTTGACTATGTCACTAAGTAACCCTCTCAGATAGCTCACAACCATGTGTAATTTTGCCTCCAGTGTATCTGCATAATTGTTCTGGACTCTGAGAGCACATGCACACATGACAGTCATACATAGACATAAATGAAAATTAGTAAATATTATAAAAATACACATTGTACACATGTGCACTTGCTGAGAGCCCTCTGGTCCACTCATTTCATTCGGTGATACAGAAAAAGCATCATGATTTATTCAACTCACAAAATTACTTCTTTGGCCTCTCTCTTTGCAATGTTGTGTCCTCTTTAACAGTGTGTCAATAAGCCCAACTTCCACCTGTGCGACTGCATTAGAAAGGAGAATTTAATTTAAAAACTCATTGATTTCCTACCAATCAATAGGGAAAACTGAGCTGACACAGCAAGACTCATTCTAATCCTATCCTATCTCCACTAACAACACATGAAAATGCTCCATAAGAGATAGAAAAATATTTTAGGAGATATATAACAGAATTCACCGTGAAGGTGGGAGAAATGTGAAGTTTTCTAGAAAAGCCAAAAGAAACAAAAGACAGAAGTAACAATCTAAAGATAAATTTTGGGTCAGACTCAGGTATACATAATAATTCACTGGGTCCTGAACCTCTGTCACTCTCTTAGGAAAAATATTTAATCTTAAGGTCCCACTTGTACAGAGCTTGGGCTGGCCTCAGGTTGTAAATGGCCATCTTGCCTCCATAAATTGTAACCCCACACTTTGTTCATTTCAATGCAGATTCCAGTCCATACTAGAAATAAGGCATGGATTCCTGAATGTGGGGAATGTCCTTTACAATTTTGATTTATAAACAGAAAAACCTTCATGTATACTGAAAATATAAACTTGAAACTTATCTGAGGGACATATCTGAAAGAAAGAACACAGAAAAATACCACTTAAAACAATCCTGTGGCAGCTGGTCTTTGGTGGTGCAGGCCTTTAATCTCAGCACTAGGGAGGCAGAGGCAGGCAGATCTCTGTGAGTTCAATGCCAGTCTGCTCTACAGAGCAAGTTCCATGTTCCAGGACAGCCTCCAAAACAATACAGGGAAACCCTGTCTTAAATAGCAAACAACAAAAAAAAATCCTGTGGTAGCACATATTTCATAATAGTATTTACCTGTGTATTATAAACTGCTGTGATCAGGAAATGTATTATGACCTTATAAAAACAAAAAAAAATCTAGAAAAAATAAGAATATTCTTGAGTAGATGAATTTAAGTAAATTCAAGGACATTTATACTATTTAAAATTACAAATGAACTTACATTACACATATTTCTCTATGTAAACTAAAATTTAAAGGATTTTTATAGTAATAGGTTCACTAGAATTTTATATGCTCATATTGACTAATGCTCAAATTAACAGTGGGAAAATCGTGATATTAAGATACAATTTTATATTTTCCAATAAGATTCCAAAGTAAAAGGATATTATGCATTCTTGTATGTGAGAGTGAATGTATGATATACACATATCATAGGACTCTAGCTGTAGGGATAAACAAACAAGATCAATGGTTATCTCTCAACTTATTTAGAAACTCCGTTTAACATTCAGATAATTTTCCTAAATTTCATCACCATTTTCAGTGAATTCCCTAATAACTCCAGCTTTATATAGTTAAGCAGGATAATGAAACTATGTAAACAGTAAAAGAATAAACTAATTTGAATTCTATTGAACATGAACAAGAAGGCAAGGAGCTTAAGATTTTTCCTAACAATTAGAAATTTCAAATAATCATAAACTATTTAGATACTTCTGATGTCAGATATCATTTCTAAAATAAAATGCACTTTAAAATTCAAAGAATAAGATATAAGCATATAATAATTTACAAAATATGACTTATACTGAATAAGTTGATTTTTTATAAATCGTATTATAATATACTTGTTCTTATGATTAGACTTCTAACCAACAAGCAGTTCATTTACATTCTCAATATTTGACCTCCAGCTTTCATTTCTCCTTCATAAATTTCTGTAATTCAAATGATTTTAGAAAAAAAAAAAAAACACAAAAGACCTGAATTTGTCATTGAAAGAAGTGAAAACAAGAGATGATATAAGTAGAGCCACAACTTACATGTTCATTATGAAATATTTGGGGATAAGTATCTCTACTTCATTCATTGTTCTTTCTGCTCTTTTAAATTTAAACTTTATTTCTGTATGTTAAAACAGTAATTCATCAAATTCCCTCTCATCTTCTTTATCTCCCCACCAGGTTCTCCCTTATTCCCCATAGTCATGGGTTCTACCTTTAAACTCACTGAGTCAAATTTGTGCTGCTATTACATGAAAGGGGGTAGTTGGGGGCATCTCTTGGAGCAAGGTTACCCATTCAGTGCCATATATTTGAAGAATAACACCCTTACAAACCACCCATTGCCAATCACATTCCCCAGGCATTATACAATACTACCACTGCTGTTGGTCATCATCCAGATCATCATAGATGAAAACAATATAGAGAAATAAAGCTGGTACCAAACCCTACTAACTTACACAATGAATGAAGGTTTTATGCATGAAGCTGCTAGAGAAAAGCACTTAACAGTATTATACTACTGTGATCCCTGCAATCTATTATATTGACTTTCCTGGAAAGATACATTCACATAGTGGCATGGATGTAATGGGTATAAGCAACCACTTTCTCCTGGAACATATGTCCTGTTTGATAAGATTGAATCTTTATCTGGGAATATTAATAAGATCAGGAATCTGTGGTAAAATAGATCATAGGCTTAGGTAGGACGTAATATTATTGTTACTCTAAATGAACTTAGCATTAAAATAACTACTAATGGCATTTTCTTATTCGCAAAGAGTGGTTTATCTCTCAGCTTTCAACACAAAAATTTCTTTTTGCAGCAGATGACTATTAATGTAGAGACCAACAATCAGTCAGTACACAAAAACAAGGGTCTCAGGACAACAAAACCATACCTCCTCCTAGAAAAGCTCAAGGGTCATAGCAGAGGATGGTATGGAAATATTAAAGGTGATGGACAAAGTGGGAGACTATAACATATAATATTTTCTTGATAAATGAATGATTAGCATATATTAACTCACAAGAATCTGTAACTGAGTCTTAATGTCCAAGCCATGAACAGGATCATTCCAACCAAAATCCAAATACAGGTTAAGGGGAGAATTACAAAGTTTCACTGTTGTTTCTGAACAACAGGAAAGTAGTCTTACCAACTACTGTGAGATTTACCTGAATGAGTATGAAAGACCTTCAAAAGATTGACATCTAGATGAAAGTGAGATCCAAAGATTATATGAATGCAAATATGTGTTACCATTAACATAATAGCAAGATTGTGATATGCTTAATATTGTATCTTCTGCAGAAAAATATTGACTTAGTACTGTGCTAGTTACTATTTGTAATAATAGATAATACATAACTGTAGTGAGGTAGTCCTTCTGTAGCACTGACCACGCCCATTGGGGGTGGAGCGATGGGCGGAGGTGACCTGAGGAAGGAGGTCGGAGGGGGCCAGGAAGGCGCTCTCTCTTTCTGGCGTGACTCGGACAGGAGAGGATCGGGTTGAATTTCCTGGTGTTCATCTGTCTAGGTTGTAAGTTATTTCTCCCTGATTAAACATCTATTCGGCCTATTTGTTTATCCTGATCCTTATTTACCGCATTATCTGGTGTCAGTATATGTAAATAGTTATATTGTTTAAGTATTTGTTCCTGCTTTACTCAGGAAAGTTTTAATCAATCTTTTTAGCTAAGTTCCCGAGTATTACAGATTATCTTCACTCACATTTCCTGTACCTATGAGATTAGTCAGATATAGATGCTTAATCTTCAATCACTTCATAAACATACAGAACATGGCATTTAAATGTTTTAATATTAGTACTCCATTGACATGAGACACTGTTGCTCCTGACAGCACCGTGCACTTTCCCGAAAATATGTTGGACACTGATGTTGCTCCTGCTGGAGTTCAATCTCGCCTCAGCTAATGGCCTGTTGGGCATAGAATTGCCCCCACCTTGACCACTGATTTGGACATGCAGTCCTATGTGCTTGCAGGAGACAAATATAGAAGACTGCTTGACCTTGCCAAGTCAGGGTAAGACAGCCATTCTATTTCCCTGCTGTTGTTGTGGTCTGTCAAGTTCTCTTGGCCTTAGCCAAATCTGGGTGTACCAACGTCGCTGTGAGACCTAGGGTGACTGTTCAGGTGGCTTGCTGTTTCTGTCCTTGCTGCACCTTTTGGAAGTTGTCCATCCGCATTTCCTGTCTACTCTAGTATTGTTAATTTCCTTCTCAGGTCTTGATGAGGTTGAAGATTAAACTATCACAACTATTATTCTCTCTTCCTAGTTAGATATATTAGGTACTAGACTTACGTTTTCCAGCTTAGGACAACTCTATTGTAAACTCCATTATGCCCTCACCCTAGGACTAGATATGTAGGTCATTTTGTTCTCGATTTTCCTTTTCTTAGAGCACACTTGTTATTCACTGTTTTGTATATAGTTTTGTTTTAAGCCTAAATCTTTTATTTAGACTAAAAGGGGAATTGTAGTGAGGTAGTCCTTCTGTAGCACTGACCACGCCCATTGGGGGGTGGAGCGATGGGCGGAGGTGACCTGAGAAATGAGGTCGGAGGGGGCCAGGAAGGCGCTCTCTCTTTCTGGCGTGACTCGGACAGGAGAGGATCGGGTTGAATTTCCTGGTGTTCATCTGTCTAGGTTGTAAGTTATTTCTCCCTGATTAAACATCTATTCGGCCTATTTGTTTATCCTGATCCTTATTTAACGCATTACATAACAAATATCTTATACATAGTATTACCTGATCAAATATATATGGATAAAGGCAAATAAAAGAAGACAAGAACCCCTAAAAGAATGAAACTTCCTCAAGAATTTCATACTGGGAGATGAAAAATGCATCAGCCAGAGGGGGAACTTGTCTCCCAGAAAGATATTTCAAACACTTCTAACAACTTGTAAGATTACCTTATAGCATGAGACTGAAGACCAAATAATAATGGCCAGTGTTGGGCTTGACAAAGAATGCTTAAATATGCATATCCTTGGCCCTTTATCTAAACTTAGATTTCACTTTGATATACTAATGTTAAAGTTGAAAGGCTTGTTCAATCTCTTTATTCTACTTCTCAATATGGTGACAATGAATAAATCAATTTTTCATTTTCTATTATTTAAAAATAAATAAGAAGCTTTTTCTCAGGATGGTGGACTCCATGCAGTGTCGCCCTAACTCTGAGCAAAGTGTGGGCAGAGGAAGTCAAGGTTAGCGAGGACTGAGAAACAGACACTTTGCTGTACTCAAATCTTAAGTCAAGAGGGTGAAAACATGCAGAGCAATAAAACCTTTAACTTGGAGAAGCAGAACCACACTCCAAGGAAGCCATCATCAGCATCACCACCAGCAGCACCAGCAGCAGCAACAGCAGCAGCAGCAGCCACCCACACCAATACCTGCAAATGGACAACAGGCCAGCAGCCAGAATGAAGGTTTAATTATTGATCTGAAGAAATTTAGGAAACCAGGAGAGAAGACCTTCACCCAATGAAGCCGTCTCTTTGTGGACAATCTTCCCCCTTACATTACTGAGGAGATAATGAGGAATCTTTTTGAAAAATACAGGAAAGCAGGAGATGTTGTTTCCATTCATAGGATAAAGGCTTTGGCTTTATTGGCTTGGAAACACAAACCCTGGTGGAAATTGTCAAACTGGAATTGGATAATATGCCGCTCCTTGGAAAGCAGCTGTGTGTGTGCTTTGCCTGTCATGGTGCATCCCTTACAGTCTGAAACCTTCCTTAGTATGTGTTCAACGAACTGCCTGAAGATTCCAGTTCTGTGTTTGGCCAGGTTGAGAGGGCTGTGGACAATGTAGATGATCAAGGAAGGCCTACATTGCCGAGAAAGGCATTGTTGAGTTCTCAGGGAAGCCAGCTGCTCAGAAAGCTCTGGACAGATGCAGTGAAGGTTCCTTCTTGCTAACCACACTTCCTCTGCCTATGACTGTGGATCCTATGGACCAGTTAAATGATGAAGAGGGACTTCCACAGAAGCTGGTTATAAAAACAAACAAACAAACAGCAATTTCACAAGGAGCTAGAACAGCCACCCAGGTTTGCACAGCCTTGGTCCTTTGAGTATGAGTATGCCATGCACTGGAAGGCACTCATTGAGATGGAGAAGCAACAGCAGGATCAAGTGGACCCCAACATCAAGGAGGCTCTTGAGGAGATGGAGATGGAGGCAGCATGCCATGAGCACCAGGTTATGCTAATGAGGCAGGATTTAATGAGGTGTCAAGAAGAGCTTCGGAGAATGGAGGAGCTATATAACCAAGTGGTTCAGAAACGAAAGCAGCTAGAGCTCCAGCAGGAAGAGGAGCACAGGCACTGTGAGGAAGAAATGAAGCCACAGCTGAAAGACCTGTAGAGGGCGTGGACCCTCATGCACCGACTCAGGAAAGGTGGCCCCGCCAAATCACTATCAAGAAGCGGTCTTGATGCAAAAGCATGAGGTCTTTTTTATTCTAGTGCACTGGGGTCCGCAGCCAAACTCCATGTGGGGTAGAGGACTGGGAACCTGGGTACAGGGTTTAGACAGCTTTTATAGGGTTACAACAAAGCCCGTGCATCATAAACCAATCATTTCATAGCATCCAGTACAGACCAATCAATTTGAACTATCCAAGCCTATGCTTAGGTCAGGAAGTCTGCTTTCACTAGGGCTTCTGGGTGGTGTGACAAGGCTCATTTCCTATGTTCTTTCACTAACAGTCGCTGTTGTAAAAAGCCCTGTCATAAACAGTCAAGAATGTGACCTTTTGCCTACTCACTGCTAGGGGGCAGAGTCTAGGGAGAGTTAGGCTAAATTTTTCCATCCTTACACAGCAAGAAGAAATGATGACATGATAACAAGAAGGATTCAAAGGAAACTTCCTTGATGCGAGAGAACAAGAGATATGGATGGGACAAATGGCTATGGAGGTGCTATGAGCATAAACAATAGAGGCGCCATGCCTCCTGTTCCTGTGCAAACTGGTACCCCGGCTCCTCCAGGACCTGCCACTATGATGCCCGATGGAACCTTGGGATTGACCCCACCAACAACTGAACGTTTTGGCCAGGCTCAATACAATGGAAGGAATTGGAGCAACTGTTGTAATTCCTCCTGCATTCAATCTTCTGGAGCTGAATCTGCTCCAAATAAATGCCGCCGACACTAAATAAAAGTTTCAGTGTCTAGTTTCCCGCAACCCTTAAAATAAACGCCCTTTTTTGGACTAGCCAGAATTCTACCCTGAAAAATTGTTCTTCCCAATAGATAGGTCTTCCCTGCCTGTACTAATCTAGGGATTATGCTTGGGGACAGAGGGCAAGGGAGGGGTAGTTTTTAACAAATCAAAGTCTGTGGTATATTGCTTTACTAAGTCTATCTGGTGCATTTCTGAAGTGTGTTGATTGTTGAGCTGGAGAACCACAGTAAAATTAACTCAGAACTCCAATAATCTTGGCCATTCATTCCTTCGTCCCTCCCTCCCTCCTTTCCCTCCCTCCCTTTTGTTTTTCCCTCCCTCCTTCCTTCCTTCATCATGTTTTGAGTACTTTTTCACCTCAACCCCAGAGATACTGCTATGTATACCACAAAGCTTAAATATCCTCCAATGACCTAGCTCAATTTCCTCCATTCACTCTCAGGTGTGAATTCAGACAAATGTTCACAGATGTTACAGTATACATACGGTTCTGTTATATCTCATATATAACCCCTTCATATCCTAAGGGAGACATTTTCTCTTAGAGGTTTTAATTTTAGTATATCTTAAAAAAAAAGTCTTGTGTTAACTTGCATCCATCTTTTTCTTGGGTAAAGACTACTCAAGAATGAATGATCTTTTGTGTCTATGATATCGCTGTCCACAGCTTTTCTTGATAGGCCTAGTACAATCTTGGGAACAGGGTTGCTGCTGCTGCGTGTTGAAAGTCTGACATAGCTCTTAGTGAAAGACCAAAAAATAAAGAAAATGAAGACGATCTGACCTGGAAAGCTAACCAATATCTGTTCCTTGGAATTTGCTAACTTCCTCTCATAAGGCCCTGAGATAACAAGAATTCACACTGCCCCTCCTTTCCTGTGAGTCAGCAGTGGTGAATAGGGTCCATAGGAAAAAAGGAGATAGCTGCAACTCTAGTTTGCCCAGATAAAATTAATTAGCACACCCTGAGGCCCCAAGGTCTGTTGATCCTAATAGCAGACCATCCAGCCTCCAAGGGTCACATACTCAATGGACAGAGGGTCCCACCCCCTCCCTAAGCTTGTGGGTTTGCCTTTAAAAACACCTGGGCCAGGAGGAGGGGACTTCTCTCCAGCCTGCTTGCTGGAGGATCCTGTTTGTGCAAATGTTTCCTGTTCATTAAAGCCTCTTGTGTGTTGCAACAACTGAACTGGACATTTGAGTTCTTGGGGTACCGACCGAAACTGCTGTGTATTTTTTAATTGGTGTAATATGTTTGATTTGTTCCTCATACCTTCAATTTGAAATTTTTCTGAGAAATGGAGCAGTAATATAACATCACTTTATTATAATACATTTGAAGTCTTTTAAAAAAATAAAAATAAATAAGAATAAGAGAAAGGATATATAATGTTAAGCAATGTGGACTTTTTAATGCAAAAAAAACCCTGTATACAAATATGACTATCAAATTTAAGACTTCATTAAATAATCGTAAGTAATGTACGAATTTGAATAGTCTACCAGGATAAAACTATGTCTGTATCAGAATTTCTTTAGAAGCATCAACCAGCTCCCAAATCCTGACATGGAGTCTTATTGGTTTAGAATGCTCAGCCTAGCTTAGGCTTGTTTCTGGCTAGTACTTTAAACTTAAATTAATCTATTTATCTTTTTCCACCATTTGCCTCAGGGCTTTTATCTTTATTTCTGTATGTCCCATTCTCTGTCCATTGGCTAGTTCTCCCTGGGCATCTACCTCTCTTTCTCCCTTTTTCTCTCTTCTTCCCTGTGGCAACCATCTTTGTGGGCCTTCAGTTGCATCTAGCCTACTTGCCCAGTTCCTACCTGAGAGGGGGAGTGTGGACTGTAAAAGGCAGGTTAAGACACAAAGAATATAGAAACACAGAATAGAGTCAGCAGGGCAATCCAGAGAATACTGAATGCCCCAAGTTTATTGTTAAACATTCTTAAGTACCCCAACCAAAAGGTGGAGGGCAAGGCAGAAGACCTCCATTATCATGTATAAGGAGCAAATAAATTTTCTTTCCTTAAACCTCCAAGCATTTGGTGACCACACCTGTTATCTGGCCTTCAGGTTCAAGAGTAAACACACCAAGAGCCCAAGTCTATTGTTATTCAGATAAGACATCTGCTACCAAGGTCAAAATATCCTGCAGTAACCAACCCTTAGGCCTTTAGGTCTTTTGACTCATTAAGGACAGTTTTGAACTCTCTGACCCTGAGGTTATATGAAAAGCAGCCATCTTTATGGGCCCTGACATTTCCACTAGTTTTTTCCTCTCTTTTCTATTTATTCTCTCTGCTCACCAGCCTTTCTCTATGTAACACATCTTTTCATAATTAAACAAAAGCAGCAGAGACAAAAGTAATATGCATTTACACAGATAAAGTAGTAGTCCAAAGCATAAGCAAATGTAACACATCTTCACATTGTTAAACATTCCTCAACTGGTATCCCCTTGGTTCAAATTATAAGAAGACAGAGGTTCATTTTTGGTTATAATATATTATGGCACAGTTAAAATAATCAGTATTATTCTTAATTCTTCCAATTTTTGTGAAAATTGCATGAAGCAGAGCAGAACAAAGTAGGCTAAGATATGTAATGATGCTTATTAATATCCTTATATAATCAATAAATATGCATGACAAAATATCAAGTGCATTTGACAAATAGGTAACTGTAATTATCAGGAAACTGAGCTATGTTGCAGAGAACAGAACTTTTGCTTAACTATGAGGCACATATTCAGGTATAGTAACTAATCAATTTAGTCTTCCATGGTGACATTACAAGAAGCAAGTATTCACTGCATTTTGTAACAGGAGACTGAAAGTAAGGGAAAGATCAAAGAAAAGTCTATGGTCTTTAAAGAATCTTCAAGGGTGGTTTGGGGGGGGAATCTTACAGATTTCAAGCATAATATGTCAGTAGCCTGGGAATAAAACTATTGTAATTATAATGTGTAACTAGAATGAACTAACTGTATAGATAATTTGTGTTGTGAACTTGCATGAGTCTATTTGTTCTACATTTTTCTTTCTGTGCTTTTAAAATATGATTACTGTTCAAAGTGCATTGCTTTTATCATTATCCATAGCATCTAACTCTAAAACCAGTTAACATTATTCTTACACTGTGCATAAAGGAAATTAATTCAAAGTAATATTTGGAAATACATTGTTATATGGAAAATAGTAAACTAAGAAAACCAATTTGCATGCTCAAGTCCTAATTAATAATAACATATTTCAACTTGAAAACATCTTAGTGTCAGTCTAACATTCTCATTTATATATGATTCTCATCTATTGTGTTACAACAATAGCAGTAACAAAATACTTAGAACTTTAAAGATAAATATTATTAATATAATAATGATAATCATATCCTTTTTTAATCTTACCTGCATGGGAAAAATATAGCCCCTTGGTGCAAAGAAATGGTAGTAGGATTGGGTTTAAGGAACCCATTCTTTATGGTGGGATTATCTTTCTCAACTTTGATGCAAGGGAGAGGTGCTTGGCTCGGCCTCAACTTGATATGCTGTATTTTGAAGAGTATAGTATAAGTTAGGATTCTGATTTTCCAGTGTAGAAGTTCAATTCCTAAAACTTCTTTCTGATCATCAAGATCTTTGCCTATTCTATAGAATTATGCTTTTTTATTTTTCTATACTACTTGGATATAGACTCAGAATGTAGCCATGCATTATGTATTATGTTCTATAAGTAAAATGGCAGTTGTATATTCTCCTTCAAGATCCATAACTTCACTATCCCTCGGTATTTAGTTTGGTTCCTAGAATTAAGCATTATTTTTCTCTTTTTTGAGTAGCTCTTAAGCCTAATTAAAATTAAAGAGATGTTGTTTACCACAAAGGTGTTCATGACATTCTGAATCCTATGGGATAGTGTGTCATGGCTGTGGTCTACATATGTCACAGTTGTATAAGACTCTTGGTTGCTTTCTCTCCTTTGGAAACTTTCTTAGCAACTTTGGTACCATGAAAGACAGTTCTCAGGGATGAAGATTTCTGATCAATTCCAGCACAGGGGTCCTATAACCTGCACGTAAGTAATTGTATGGATTTTTAAAACTAAATCACAGCTGAGTCATATTCTATATAAGTTACAAAGAACATCACTAATCATTATTTCAAATCCAGTTTCTACATGTGAAGAAAATGTGGATCAAAAAGGGAAGGACTTATGCACAAAATTTTAATTTTCTTTTTTATATCTATTATTTTTTTATTTTATATATTGATCCCAATTCTCTCTCCTACCCTATCATGCCCCCTGATCCACCCTCCTGTCCTATTGCTCACACACTTCACAGGGAGGGTGAGGCCTTGCAGGAGGGATCATCAAAATCTGTGCAGTCATTTGGTGGAGTATGGACTAGGTCCTCCCTCCTGCCTCTAGGCTAAGGGAGTATCCATCCATGGGAAATGTGCTCCTAAAATCCTTACTTGTACCAGAGATAAATCCTGGTTCAACTATGAGACTCCCTATGCCTTCTGATTGAGACCTATATTCAAGAGGTCTGAGTTGGTGCAATGATGGTTCCCCAGCTATCAGTCTGGAGGTCCATGAACTTCCCCTTGTTCAGGTCAGCTGTCTCTGTGGGTTTCTCTAGCCTGGTCTTGACCCCATTTCTTGTCACTCCTCCCTCTCTGCAACTGGATTCCTGGAGTTCAACTCAGTGTTTAGCTGTGGGTGTCTGCTTCTGTTTCCATCAGTTACTAGATGAGGACTCTATGATGGCATTTAAGTTAGTTATCAATCTCATTATCAGGGAAGTGCATTTAAGGTAGCCTCTCCATTGTTGCTCAGATTTCTAGTTGGGGTAATACTTATAGGTCTCTGGGCATTTCTCTAGAGTCAGTTTTCTCTTCAAACCTATAATGGCTCCTGTATTTGGTATCTCTCTTTTTTTTTTTTTACTCTTGCCTATTCATCCCTGGTGTCAATATTCCTGTTGTCACATGTTCTCTCTCCTCCCATTCTATTTATTCTATTTCTCCTAACTCCCTCTCCACTCACTGTCCCCCCACTCCCAATAAGCTGAGGAGATCTTGTTCCTTTCCCCTTCTGTGAGGGACCTTGTATGAATCTCTTAGGTTCCTCCTTGTATCACAGTTTCTTTGGCGGTGTGAATTATAGGCAGGTGATTTTTTCCCTCTATGTCTAAAATCCATATATGAGTGAGTACATAGCATGTTCCTCTTTTTGTGACTGGGTTACCTCATTCAGGATGGTTTCTTCAAGTTCCATACATTTGCCTGTGAATTTCAAGATTCCATTGTCCCCCCCCCCCACCTTCACCCCCTGCAAAGTAGTATTCCATTGTGTAAATGTACCACATCTTCTTTATCCATTCTTCCGTTAAGGGCCATGTAGGTTGCTTCCAGGTTCTTGTTATTACAAATAATTTTACTATGAACATAGTTGAACAGATGTCTTTGTTGCATGGATGTGCATGGATCATTTGGGTATATACCTAAGAGTGGAATTGCAGGGTTCTGTGGTAGATTGATTCTCCAAATGGGCTGTACAGGTTTGCACTCTCACCAGCAGTGGAGGAGTGCTCCCTTTTCTCCACATTCTCTCCAGCATAAGCTGTCACTGGTGTTTGCGATTTTAGCCAGTCTGACAGGAGTAAGATGGTATCTCAGAGTTGTTTTTATTTGCATTTCCCTGATGGCTAAGGATGCTGAATACTTTCTTAAGTATCTTTCAGGATTTTGGATTCCTCTATTGAAAATTTTCTATTTACTTCTGTACCCCACTTTTTAATAGGGTTATTTGGTATTTTGGTGACTAGTTTTTTGAGCTCTTTGTACATTTTTGAGATCAGCCCTCTGTCAGATAGGGGTTGGTGGAGATCTTTTCCCAGTCTGTGGGCTGCCATTTGGTCCTGTTAACTGTGTCCTTTGCCTTACAGAAACTTCTCAGTTTGAAGAGGTTCTGTTTATTAATTGTCTATCTCAGTATCTGCTACTGGTATTATGTTCAGGAAGCAGTCTCCTGTACCAGTTCATTCAAGGGTACCTCACACTTTCTTTCCCTTCCAAGAGGTTCAGTGTGGCTGGATTTATGTTGAGGTCTTTGATCCATTTGGACTTACGTAAGATACAACATACCCAAACTTATGGGACATTTTAAAAGTAGTGCTACAAGGAAAGTTCATTGCACTAAGTGCCCATGTAACAATTTTAACTTCCACGTGGTAAATATTTTGGGATATTACTAAAATGATAGGATATTAAAAATAACTTGTTTCATTTTCGACTATGGCATCAATTAGATCCTTTTTACTCTTATTTCTACATAACATTCCAAAATATAAATTTTTACCATATTTTAGAGATACCATAAATTTATTGTTTCTGATGTGCTGATGCTAGCTGTATATGTCTTTGGATAAACAAATTTAAGTGCCAATTTGATATCTAGTGTGTCTAAAATTTTTAGCAAAGAATAATTAAAATGAATGCCCCTTTTAAATTAGACAGTTTTTTGTTGGAAACCTTTCAGTATTTGAGATAGAATGAAAAATTCATCTGTATTCTCCTTTAAGGCTAGAGACACAGCATAACCATAAAGATTAAATTAACTGTCATGATTTTTTTATTATTTACCACATATTATTTTGTAGGTATGACAGTATACTATATCCAATATAATATGAATATTTTAAGTCATAACTCATTATCTTAGTTTTCATAGTAAATATTTTTATTCTACACTTTATCATGTTAATTATGTATTGCACTCTTATTGTTCAACAATATTTTGTTCACCCATCTACCTCAGAGCCATGGATCAACAGAGCATATTGAATCCTACCTGGAATTCATAAACTTTGGAGATGAAGACAGATCACCGCAGTTTTGAGGTTGTTCTGGCCCAGTTAAGTTTGTTTTTGGCCAACCCAAGCTACTAAGTAAGACTTTGTCTCAACCAAGAAAAAAGATCCTCATCAACCAGAAATATGAAGGTATTATGTGACATCAAGGTACACAGCAATTCATTGTATACACGGTTCCTACATTATAAATGTAATTATATTACATTCTATTAAGAAGCAAGAATATGCTAGGCAAAATACAATTCACTTTTTTATTATAAATAAATTTTCATTAATTTTGTTTTTAAAAGTAAATAAAGCATTTTGGAAATACTATTTATTTATTGTCTATTTATTTATTGTCACTCTTTTCCTTATTAGCAAAATAATAATATTTTCAACAGCACATTGAAATATTTGATTAAAGTTGCCTTTGGGTTTGAGTATTGGAGACAATCATGACCCTGAAAATAGATTTTAGGCTTCTTGACATAGGCTGTTACCAAACCATATGTTTCTTTTTCTTTCTTGTCAATAGAGATACAGTTACCAAGGCAACTCAGTAATGTAGAGTGTTACAGAGCAACATTTGTTGACAGTATTTGGTCTGATTACTGCCCAGCCAGTCTCTTAAAAAAAGATATTGCATATTCTATTTTGAATGTTAAAAACAGCATCCTTTGTTCTGAGTCAAATATATTCCTTAGTCAAGATATCCTTTTCATAGCAATCCAATTTTTAGTGGGAGACATTTTTAAGAAAAAAAGTATACTTACTTCTAATGGAAAAATTTTCATCTTAATTTATAAATACAACTTATGCAGTATTTCTTTTATTCTGGCAGTCTTCAAACAAGTTTTATCATTGTTTTTGTATTTGTTTAATTATCATTTAAGCAGGCACCTCATATATAAGTAATATTAAGTGCATAAAATTAAACAAAAGGGCTAGTTACATGTAAACATTAATTCTTTCTTAGCTCTAATGAATATTACCTAAATTATTGTCATTCAGGAGATATCAGAGATTTACTTAGTTTTCTGATTCCTATATTTTATTTATAAACAAATTTAAGTTAATTGCCACTTGTGTGATGAATGAGAAAAGATCCAATTTCCCTTAATCTACCTTGTAATCTTTATATTTGCACACCACTTATGATCAAAAGCTCATCCTAGTTTATGTGTGCTGATACCAGACTGTAAAGGCCAACAACTAATCATCTAGCAAGAATTTGTTTGTCCTTAAAGGTAAACAAAAAATAATATGAAGTACTAGTCCCCTATTACATAAATGACTTGATGATCCTGATAAAGCAGACAAATGTAAAGGTAACTTTGTAAATCTTTTAAAATGAAAATTACAAAAGGCGAAGTTCCAGCCCAGCCCTCGTCCTCTACTGCCTGCTATTGGCCAGAGGTGAGTCTGGGCCCAATTGGGGCTGCCTGTCCCCTTCAACCTCTTTCCCCCCTTCCCCTGCCTGAACTCCCTGGATTAGCCCCTGATCCTGCTGCTCCTGTCTCCTGTCCCCATTGAGAGCACCCTTGGAGCTCTGATACACCCCCAACCATCCCAACCTCCAGCACACCCCCCCTACCCTGTGCCCTACCCCACCTACAGTCCTGCTGCTCTGGTTGAGCACTGGGACAGAGGGTGGAGTCAACAGTCCACCCTACTTCGGAGACCTCTCAGAGCAACTCCAAACAAAGGAGACCTGACTATCCACTCGGGACCACCTGTAATTTCCACCAGCTTGGTCTCTGACCCCGCCTCCAGTCCTCTGCTGGAGTCCCAGGCCCCTCCCAGAGATCTGCCTATCTCTGCGGGTCCACTCGGAGTTCCTGTGGGCAAGATCCTTGACCCCCAAATCTGGGCCCGTGCCAAAGAAGGAGGTCTCAGCTGGAGAGCACCAGTTTCCAGTGAGATCCCACTACCCTGCAAAACCTTCTCAAGTTCAAGCTCAGCCCTCGTCCTCTTCTGCCAGTCATTGGTCAGAGCTATTGGCCAGAGCTATTGGCCAGAGGACCACTGTGAGTACCTGCTGGCATCTTCTTCTGGATCCTCATCCTTGACCCCATCCCTGGATCCCTGTCTGCAGAGAAACCTCCTAGAGAGCTTGGACCACACAGAACTACAGACATTGAATCTTTGATCCACATAAGCCCATCGGGGAAGGACCATAGAGAGAGGGAAGAGTCACCACCAACACCTACTATGGGAAGAAGGCAATACAAGAGAACACCTAACAACAGAAAGACAAACATGACACCACCAGAATCTAGGGAATCTACACCAACTAGAATGGAACACAACAACAAAGCAGAGGAAGCAGAAGGGTACAACTTAAAAATCACCATCATAAAAATGATAGAGGCCCTCAAAGAAGATATGAGAAAATCCCTTAAAGAAATGGAGGAAAAAACAAACAAAAAAGTGGAAGAAATGAACAAATTCCTTAAGGAAAGTACAGAAAGCCAAGAAAAAACAATTAACCAGGTGAAGGAAACGGTTCAAGACTTGAAAACCGAAATTGAGAAAATAAAGGCAACACAAATGGAAGGAAGGCTGGAAATTGAAAAGCTGGGCAAAAAATCGGAAACCACGGTCACAAGCATAACCAATAGAATTCAAGAGATGGAAGAGAGAATTTCAGGCACAGAAGATAAACTAGAAGAAATAGATTCATCGAACAAAGAAAACCATAAATCCAACAAATCCTTAACACACAACATCCAGGAAATGTGGGACACCATGAAAAGGCCAAACCTAAGAATAATAGGCATAGAGGAAGGTGAGGAAGCCCAGCTCAAAGGTGCTGAAAACATATTCAACAAAATCATCGAGGAAAACTTTCCAAATCTGAAGAAGGACATGCCCACGAAAGTACAAGAAGCATACCGAACCCCAAATAGGCTGGACCAAAGATAAAAGACCCCTCGACATATAATAATCAAAACACCTAGCATACAGAATACAGAAAGAATATTAAGAGCAACGAAGGAAAAAGGACAGGTAACATATAAAGGCAGACCTATCAAAATTACACCTGACTTCTCCATGGAAACCCTCAAGACCAGAAGGTCCTGGATAGATGTTCTAAAAGTATTAAGAGAACACGGATGCCAGCCTTGACTACTATATCCAGCAAAACTCTCAGTCAATATAGATGGAGAGAACAAGATATTCAATGACAAAACCAGATTTTCCCAATATGTATCTACAAATCCAGCCCTACAGAAAGTATTGGAAGGAAAATTCCAACCCAAGGAAGGTAACTACGCCCACAAAAATGTAGGCAACAGATAATCCAACTACACCAGAAACCTAGGGTGAAGCAGAACTAATATATTCACAATACCACTGCCAACAACAAACCTAAACCAAACAAGCATCAACAATCAATGGACCTTACTCACCCTCAAAATTAATGGTCTTAACTCACCTATAAAAAGACACAGGCTAACAGAATGGATATGAAGACAGAATCAATCCTTCTGCTGCATACAAGAAACACATATTAGCTCCAAAAATAGACATTACCTCAGGGTAAAGGGTTGGGAAAAGATTTTCCAATCAAATGGAAATAAAAAGCAAGCAGGCGTAGCTATCCTAATATCTAACAAGTTAGACTTCAAACCAAAACTAGTCAAAAGAGATGAAGACGGTCATTTCATATTCATCGCAGGAGAAATCCATCAACACGAAATCTCAGTTCTGAACATCTATGCCCCTAATACAAAGTCACCCACATTCATAAAAGAAACACTACTAAAATTCAAAGCTCATATAAAAACTCACACACTTATAGTGGGAGACTTGAATACACCACTCTCAACACTAGACAGGACCACAAATCAGAAACTCAACAAAGAAACAAAAGAATTAACAGAAGTTATGTCTCAACTGGGGCTAACAGACATCTATAGAACATTCCATCCAAAGACAAAAGAATATACCTTCTTCTCTGCTCCACATGGAACCTTCTCTAAAATCGACCACATACTAGGAGACATAACAAACCTCAACAGATACAAGAGAATAGGAATAGTCCCCTGTATCTTATTGGACCACCATGCTTTAAAATTGGAATTCAACAACAACACAAATAGCAGAAAACCTGCAAACTCATGGAAACTGAACAATGTGCAATTGCACCACTCCTGGGTCAAAGAAGAAATAAAGAAAGAAATTAAAGACTTTCTAATATTCAACGAGAATGAGGATACAACATACCTGAACTTATGGGACACCTTGAAAGCAGTGTTACGAGGGAAGTTCATTGCACTAAGTGCCCATATGAAGAAAACAGAGGATAGTCACATAAATGAATTAACAGCCCAACTGAAAACCTTAGAACAGAGAGAAGCGAATTCACCCCGCAGGAGCAAACGCCAGGAAATAATCAACTTGAGGGCTGAAATCAACAAAATAGAAACCAGGAAAACAATACAAAAAATCAATGCAACAAAGAGTTGGTTTTTTTGAGAAAATCAACAAGATAGATAAACCTTTATCCAAATTAACGAAAAAGCAGAGACAGAACATGCAAATTAACAAAATCAGAAACGAAATGGGGAACATAACAACAGACACAGAGGAGATCCAGACAATTTTCAGGTCATACTTCGAAAATCTGTATTCCACAAAAATTGAAAATTCAAAGGAAATGGACAAGTTTCTGGATAACTATCTCTTACCAAAATTAAATCAAGAACAGACAAACAACTTAAATAGACCTATAACCCGAAATGAAATAGAAGCAGTCATCGAAAGCCTTCCAACGAAAAAAAGTCCAGGGCCAGATGGATTCAGTGCAGAATTCTACCAGACATTCAAGGAAGAACTAATACCACTACTCCTCAAACTGTTCCACAAGATAGAAACAGAAGGTTTATTTCCAAACTCTTTTTATGAGGCCACAATAACTTTGGTATCCAAACCTCACAAAGACACAACTAAGAAAGAAAACTACAGACCAATATCCCTGATGAACATCGATGCAAAAATACTCAATAAAATAATGGCAAAACGAATTCAAAAATACATCAGAGAAATCATCCACCATGATCAAGTAGGCTTCATACCTGGATTGCAGGGATGGTTTAACATACGAAAATCTATCAACGTGATCCACCCTATAAACAAACTGAAAAAGAAAAACCATATGATTATCTCCCTAGATGCGGAAAAAGCTTTCGATAAAATTCAACACCCATTCATGATAAAGGTCAGGGATAACAGGAACATACCTAAACATAATAAGAGCAATATACAGCAAACCAACTGCCAACATCAAACTGAATGAAGAGAAACTTAAGCCAATTCCTCTAAAATCAGGAACAAGACGAGGCTGTCCTCTCTCTCCATATCTCTTCAATATCGTACTAGAAGTTCTAGCTAATGCTATAAGACAATAAAAGGAGATCAAGGGCATCCAAATTGGAAAGGAAGAAGTCAAACTGTCTCTATTTGCAGATGATATGATAGTTTACATAAGCGACCCAATAAACTCTACCAGGGAACTCCTACAGCTGATAAACACCTTCAGCAAACTAGCAGGATACAAGATAAACTAAAAAAATCAGTAGCCCTATTTTTTTCAGACGACAAAGAGGCAGAGAAAGAAATCCGAGAAACATCACCCTTTACAATAGCCACAAGCAACATAAAGTATCTTGGTGTAACGCTTACCAAACAAGTAAAAGATCTATATAATAAGAACTTTGTGACTCGAAAGAAATTAAAGATACCAGAAAATGGAAAGACCTCCCATGCTCTTGGTTAGGTAGGATAAACATAGTAAAAATGGCAATCTTACCAAAAGCAATCTACAGATTCGATGCAATCCCCATTAAAATCCCACCACAATTCTTCACCGACCTTGAAAGGATAATAATCAACTTTATATGGAAAAACAAAAGACCCAGGATAGCCAAAACAACCCTATACAATAAAAGAACTTCAGGAGGCATCACCATTCCTGACTTTAAGCTCTACTACAGAGCTATAGTTCTGAAAACAGCCTGGTATTGGCATAAAAATAGACAGGTAGACCAATGGAATCGAATTGAAAATCCTGATATTAATTCACGCACCTATGAACACCTGATTTTCGACAAAACAGCTAAAGTTATACAATGGGGCGAGGACAGCATCTTCAACAAATGGTGCTGGCACAATTGGATGAGGGTGTGTAGAAGACTGCAGATAGACCCATGTCTGTCGCCATGCACAAAACTCAAGTCCAAATGGATCAAAGACCTCAACATCAATCCAGCCACATTGAACCTCTTAGAAGAGAAAGTAGGAGGTACCCTTGAACAAATTGGTATAGGAGACCACTTCTTGAACATAACTCCAGGGGCACAGACACTGAAAGAAACAATTAATAAATGGGACCTCTTCAAACTTAGAAGCTTCTGTAAGGCAAAGGACACAGTTGACAAGACCAAATGGCAGCCCACAGACTGGGAAAAGACTTTCACTAATCCTATATCCGACAAAGGGCTGATCTCCAAAATATACAAAGAACTCAAGAAACTAGTCAACAAAACACGAAATAACCCTATTAAAAAATGGGGTACAGAACTGAAGAAAGAATTCTCAATGGAGGAAATCAAAAAGACTGAAAGACACTTAAGAAAATGCTCCACATCCTTAGCTATCAGGGAAATGCAAATCAAAACAACTTTGAGATACCATCTTACCCCTGCCAGAATGGCTAAAATTAGAAACACCAGTGATGACTTATGTTGGAGAGGATGTGGAGAAAGGGGGAACACTCCTCCACTGCTGGTGGGAGTGCAAACTCATACAGCCATTTTGGAGATCAGTATGGCGGTTCCTCAGGAAAATGAGAATTAGTTTACCACAGGACCCAGCAATCCCCCTCTTAGGCATATACCCAAAGGATTCACATCCATGCAACAAAGCCATCTGTTCAACTATGTTCATAGCAGCACTATTTGTAATAGCAAGAACCTGGAAGCAACCTAGATGCCCCTCAATTGAAGAATGGTTAATGAAGATGTGGCACATCTACACAATGGAATACTACTGTGCAGAAAAAAATAATGGTATCTTGAAATTCGCAGGCAAGTGGATGGCACTTGAAGAAACCATCCTGAATGAGGTAACCCAGTCACAAAAGGAGAAACACAGTATGTACTCACTCATATATGGATTTTAGAACTAGATCAAATGATCACCAGCCTATAATTCACATCACCAGAGGAACTAGGATACAAGTTGTATTCTAAGAGATTAATATAAAGTCCCTCACAGAACTGGGAAGGGACAAGTCCCCCAGACCTCAGGTAAAGTGGGGGAGGACAGTTAATGGAGAGAGAAGTAGGAGAAAATGAGAGGGAGGAGAGGAAGGCATGTGCGACCAGGAGGATTGAGCCTGGTTAGGAATGGAAAATAGGAAAGAGAGAGAGAGAGAGAGAGAGAGAGAGAGACAGAGAGAGAGACAGAGAGAGACAGAGAGAGAGAGAACATAAAAGAGGGAGCCAATATTGGATTGAAGATAAAGTTGAACACAAAGAAAGGTCGAGGGAACTACAAGACTGCTCCCAACTAACAATCTCAGCTCCCGTGGAAAGGCTATCATAAATGCCCTTCCCGGAGAGTGAGATCAACAACTAACTTCTCCATGGAGCCCTCAACTAATGCCTGTTGAAAATAGGAGCAAACACCCATACATAAACACTGAGTCGAACTAGAACCCAGAAGCAGATGGAGAGGACAAGACCATGCGGTAGAAGTACATAGAGACAGCTTACCTGAACAAGGAGGAGCTAAGGGCCACTAGACTGATAGCTGGGAAGCCAACTGGGGACTGACTCGGACCCCCCTGAATGTGGGTCTCAGCCAGAAGGTCTGAGCAGTCTAGGAGACCTCAGACAGTGGAGCCAGGATGTATCCCTGGTGCACAAAAGGACTTTGCAAGCATATCCCCCATGGAGGGATAACTGCCTTGTTCTAGAGATAGGAGAGAAGCCCTAGTCCCTACTTCATAGGACCTGTCAGATCTACATGACCCCAACTGGATGGCATTCCCCTACATATGGTATTGTGGTGGGGGGTTGGGAGGGGAGGGTGCTTAGAGTGCATGGGAGAGGGCAGAGAGGGCAAAAGGGAGGGAAAAAGGGAAGGAGGGCTGGAGGGGAGGGAGGGAGGGAGGGAGAGGGAACTGGGATCAGCATGTAAAATAATAAATTAAAAAAAAAAAAAAACAAAAAACGCTTTGACTCCAAAATTTAAGTTGAAGAACAAGTTACTGGGGAAAAGTATTTCTATTGTTGTTTCCACAGAAAATGAAAAGATGTGGATTCCTTACAGACTAATGTGGTTTGATCACGCCAGACCGCCTGAAACAGAGTACAAGCTGATCCTACATTCCAAACAGCTGGACAAAACAGCCCTGCAGACTACAGCTAGGATATCTGAATCTTCTTCGAATCCCCCAAGACAGCGCCCCTTACCAGCAGGAAGTAGTTTGGAAAGAACGACGCCCAAATTCCCAAATATTGTGTATAAATGTTTGTTTTCATTTAATTGGACTTTGTTATATAAAATTAAATAAAAATAAATAAATAAAAAAAAGAAAATTACAAAAGGCTAATTTATTAAGGAAAATAATGCTAGAGACTCCTGATTCTATGTCTCTTCCTTTTCTGAATAACTTGACCCCAAATGATATAAGAAGAAGACACTACATCTTGAATTTGGGTTTTCACTTAGTTATTATAATATTGATTATCAAAGTATTCACAACACATGAAAGGTATGTTATCTAATCTCTCTTCAGAATCCTATAAACTCCCTTTAGTCTCTGCTTTTTAGGGTATTGTGCTTGAAATATTTCAAATAGCAGCCCCAGAATATACCTTCTCAATGTTAAGGTCAAGAAGTTCAATTTGAATAGCAACTATTGAGTGTTTATTTTTTTTCCTCTTCTTGATTGATGATAGATTGGGATAGATTGTTCCACTGTGGATGGTGTTGACCATCGGCTGCTGGATCTGGGTAATATAAAAAAAAACAGGGTGAAAAATCCAGGATAAAGCAAATTTATGAATATCTTTCTTTCATGTTCTTTGCTTCAGTTATTGCCTCAAAGTGCTTTTTGTTTTTAGTTTTAGTTTTGGTTTTGTTTGGTTTTTGAGACAGAGCTTCTCTGTGTAACTGTCATGGCTGTCATAGAACTTACTTTGTAGACCAGGCTACAATTGAAGTCAGAGATCTTCCTACCTCTGCCTCTAAATTTCTTGTACTTAAGGCTTGTGCTTCTACTGACCGACCTGCCTCCTGGTTCTTTGAGTTCTTGTACAAACTTCTCAAGATGATGGATGACAAGTTATTAGATGACATAAACTATATCCTCCTAAAGCTGCTTTTTAAATAATGTTTTAGCACAGGGATAGAAAACCTAATTATGAAAACTATCAAAGGAGAAGTGAGGTTTGGAGGTTAAATTTAAAATCTAGGCAAGCTTGGGATAACTAACTTATGGCATAGCAAATGCCATGTTAGTCCAAGTTATGTAAGGAGAACTTGTCTAAAAGAAGGAAAGAAATCTTAAATATTATAGTACTGTGTTACATTTTATTTATTGTCATTATTACTAAAAATAGTTTTCTTTATAAGTTTGAAATTTTCAGTTATTAGAACAAATAGACATTCTTGTTCAGTGTGTTCATGGTAAACTACTTATACAACCAAAACATGTTTATTTTCTAATGAATTTTAATAGCTGCCTTTGAATATAATTTGTCTTCTTTGAAATTCCTTGAATTTTATTACGTGTCTCCAACAACAGTATTCTGTGAAAAGACCTATGGGGTTCACTAAATTCCCAACTAGTGGGTATTGATAAGGCTCAATGCTTGAAAGCACATGCGACAGAGAACTGATAGCCTGAGTTTGATCACAGAAGCTGGTGTCATGTGTTTTTAACCCCAGCCCACTTATGGTAAGATAGGTAGTAGGGACAAGAGAATCATGTAGGTCATTTTGTTCTCGATTTTCCTTTTCTTAGAGCACACTTGTTATTCACTGTTTTGTATATAGTTTTGTATTAAGTCTAAATCTTTTCTTTAGACTAAAAGGGGAATTGTAGTGACATAGTCCTTCTGTAGCACTGACCACGCCCATTGGGGGGTGGAGCGATGGGCGGAGGTGACCTGAGAAATGAGGTCGGAGGGGGCCAGGAAGGCGCTCTCTCTTTCTGGCGTGACTCGGACAGGAGAGGATCGGGTTGAATTTCCTGGTGTTCATCTGTCTAGGTTGTAAGTTATTTCTCCCTGAATAAACATCTATTTGGCCTATTTGTTTATCCTGATCCTTATTTACCGCAATAGAATCACATGTCTAAGAAGCTGGTAGATGAGATATCCTTGGGTATGTAACATATCAGAAACAAGAAGGTGGCTCTGGTATATTCCCCACCAGCCTGCAGACAGGTGAGCAACTGGCTTCCAGTCTGTGCTCCAACCCCTGCCACCAACTGGATACTGTTGCAGCAAACCTCAATCATCCTTCCCTGAACATCTTACCTATGGCCAGCCCTCTCACTTAACCATAGCGGAAGGCATAGGCACAAACAACACCAGTTGGAAAGTCAGGTGAATGACTGGCCTCTCAGATGGACTGCCTCTAAATTCAGACCCTAACAAACAACAGGACACATCTTGAGCCTCTCCTCCTGCCAAAGAAGAAGCAGAGGTATTTAGATGCTGTCCCTCTCTCTTGTGGAACTCCACTGCTCTGGTATACTCCCTACCAGCCTGTAGCCAGAGAAAAGACCTGCTTCTAGGAGGCCCCCCAACCTCAGCCATGCACTGAGTTCTGTCCTAGCAAGACCCATTCTGACAGACCAATCCCACTCATATGAACATTCTCCCCTTCATATCCTCCTCATGGCCAGCCATCCCCTCCCATCCCAGCAGATGACATAGGCACAGGGGCAAACCAGATCATTGGAAAATCAGGCACAGGTTCAAACCACAGCATTGGCTTGCCATAGGCACAGGTACAAGCCACACTGCTTAGATGAAAAGAGGAACAAACTCTTCTGTAAGAATATATTCATAAAACGAAAGAGAAATATGGTACCACCAGAACCCAGTGATCCTACAACAGCAAAACCTGTATATTGCAATGCAAGTTAAACACAAGAAGATGATAGAGACTCTCAAAGAGGAAATGAAAAATTCTCTTAATGAAGTGGAGGAAAAAACAAACAAAAGAATTGGAGGAAATCAATTAATCTCTTAAAGTCAAGGGAAAAAATCAATCAGGGAAAAGACATTGTTCAAGATTTGAACACCAAAATAGAAACAATAGAAAATCAAACAGGAATGTCTAGAAACAGAAAATCTGGGGAGGCAAACAAATACTACAGATCTAAGGATGACCAATAGAATACAAGGCATGGAAGAGGGAATCTTTGGCGCAGAAAATATGATAGGGGAAAGAGATTCAAAAGTCAAAGAAAGAATTAAATCCAATAAATTCCTTACATAAAACATCCAGGAAATCTGGATGAAAAGACCAACCCTAAGAATAATAGGGGCAGAAAAGTAAGAATTCTAGCACAAAGGCACAAAAGACATATTCAACAAAATCCTGACCTAAAGAAGGACATATCTATAAAGGTGCAAGAAACTCACAGAACACCAAATAGGCTGAACCAAAAAAAGTAATAATCAAAACACTAAACATATAGAATAAAGAAATAATTTTAAAGCTTCAAAGGAAAAAGGCTAAGTAACATATAAAGGCATACCTATCAGAATTACACCTGACTTCTCAATTGAGACTCTAATTCCAGAAGGTCCTGGACAGATGTTTAAAAGACACTGAGAGACCTTGCATGCCTGCCCAGAATACTATACATGGCAAAACTTTCAATCACCATTGATGGAGAAAACAAGATATTCCATGACAAATCCAGATTTAAACAATACCTATCCACAAATACAGCCATATAAAAACTCCAACCCAAGAAACTCAGTAATACACACACACACACACACACACACACACACACACACACACACACACACACACACACACAAAATACAGGCAAAAGATAATGTCACACCAAAGAAACCCAATGAATTAACATATGGACATATACACATTACCAGGAAAAAATAACAGGAATTAACTATCACTTGTCAGTAACATCTATTAATAGACTCAATTCACCAATACAAAACCTCAGGCTAACAGACTGAATACAAACGAAGAATCTTTCTTTTTACTGCATATAAGAAACATACCTTAACTTCAAAGACAGACATTATCTCATATTCAAAGGTTGTGGAAAAGATTTTACAATCAAATAGTCCTAAGAAGCAAGTCAGTGTAGCTATCCTAATATCTAACAAAATTAACTTCAAACTAAATTAATCAAAAAAGATGGAGGACTTTTTATAGTGTACCAAAAGAAAAACCTATCAAGGTGAAGTCTCAATTGTGAACATCTATGCCTCAAATACAAGGGCACTCACATTTGTAAAAGAAACATTGCTGAATCTTAAATCACACATCCAACCCTACAAATTAATAGGGGGAGACTTCAACCTCTCACTCTCACCAATGGACAGGTCAGCGAGGCAGAAATTTCTTAAAGAAACAAGGGAAATAACAGGTTATGACTCACATGGACATAATAAACATCTATGGAACCCCCCTTCTTCTCATGGAACCTTCTCTAAAACTGAAAACATGCACCACCATAAAACCAGTCTCAACAGATACACAATACATTGAATAACAATAACCCTTTGTATCTTCTTGGATCAAGATGGCATAAATTTAGAGTGCAATAGCAACACAAACTACAGAAAGCCTATAAACTCATGGAAACTGGACAGCTTTCAGAAGTAAGAAAAAAATTAAAGACTTCCTGGAATTAAATGAAATGAATCTACAACATACCCTAATTTATGGGACACAATGAAGGAACTGCTAAGATGAAATCACATAGCACTAAAACCCACACAAAGGACTTAACAGCACACTCAAAAGCTCTAGAAAAGTAAAAAAAAAAAAAAATGCAAACTCACCTCGGAGAAACAAACTGAAGGCAATAGTGAAATTCAGGGTGGAAATAAATGAGCCTGAAACAAAGAAAACAATGCAAAGAATCAATGAAACAAAGAGCTGGTTCTTGAAGAAAATCAACAACATAGACAAACCCTTATCCAAACTAACCAAAAGGCAGGGAAGACTATCTGAATTAACAAAATCGGAAATAAAGGGGGAACATAACAACAGATTCTGGAGAAATTCAGAGAATTATTAGGTCATTCTTCAAAAATTTATATTCCACAAAATTTTAACATATAATAATGATGGACAACTTCCTTGGAAGATATCAAATATTAACTTCATATGGAAAAATAGGACAGCTAAAACAATTTTGCTCGATAATGGAACTTCTGTATTTATCACCAGCCCTGACTTCAATCTCTACTATTGAGCAATTGTAATAAAAAGTTCAGTATTGTTAAAAAAAAAAACAGACATTTGGATGAATGGAATTGTATCTAAGACACTGAAATAAACCCAAACACAAATGAACACATTAATCTTTGACAAAGAAGCCAAAGGTTTACAATGGGAAAAAGAAAGCATCTTTAACAATCACTGCATGTAGAACTCAAATAGGTCCATATCTATCACACTGCACAAAACTCAAGTACAAGTGGATCTAAGGTGGATCTAAGGTCTCAACATAAGTTTTGTTACAAAGAGTCTGGAACACATTGGCACAAGAGACTATCCCCTTAATATAGTGTTCAACATCCTTAGCTACTATGGAAATGCAAATCAAAATGATTCTGAGTTACCATCGTAATACCTGTCAGAATGGCCAAGGGTAAAAATACAATTGACAGCCTATGTTGTAGAGGATGTAGCATAAGGGGAACACTTTTCCATTTTGGAAATCAGTTTGGCAGTTTCTCAGAAAATTGGAAACTAATCTACCTCAAGACCCAGTGATACTTTCTTGGCCATGTACCCAAAGGGTGTTCAACCACAAGGACAATTGGTCAACTATGCTCATAGCATAGAATGACCATAGCATTCATAATATCCAGAAATTGGAAACAACCTAGATGCCCCTCAATTCAAGTGAAGAATGGATAAGGAATACATGGTATATCTCAGTATATGAGTTACTACTCAGCAGGATAAAACTGACACCATGAAATTCACAGGCAAATGAATGGAACCAGTAAACATCTTCCTGAGAGTGGTAACCCTGACCCAGAAAGACAAACATGGTATGTACTCACTCACTCACTCACTCATAAGTGGATATTACATATAAAGCAAAGAATAACTAGGCTAAAATCCTCAGCCCCAGAGAAGCTAGGTAACAAGAAGATCCCTAGGAGGGACATGTGGATATCTCTGGAAAGATGAAGTAGAAAGGATATCCTGGGTGATCTTGGGGCAAGTGGGAATAGAGGGGAAGGGATTTGTGGATGGGACCCTGAGAGGTCAGGATGTCAAGTAATGGACAGGATGGAGGATGAGAGTGATAAGAGATATATCTTGAAAGAGGGGACCATTGTGGGGATAAGGAAAAACCTGGTGCCAGGGAGGCCCTGGGCATCCACAATGATGACTATGATGACTCCATATAAGGCTATTAGCAATAATGGAGAGGGTCCCTGAACTGACCTTCCCCTTTAATCAAATTGTTCAGTGCTCTAGTTGTCATCACACAACCTTCATCCAGTAACTGATGGAAGCAGATGCAGAGATCCACAGACAAGCACTGGGCTATCTCTGGGAATCCTGTTGAAGGAAGGGAGGAGGAGTTATATTAGAAAGGAGTGGTCAAGATCAGGATGGGGAAACCTGCGGAGTCATCTGACATGAGCTTGTGAGAAATCACAGACCCTGGATGGACAGCTGGGGAGCCAGCTTGGGAGCAACTGAAGCCTTTTGCATCTGGGGGACAATTTTGTAGCATGATCTGTTTCTAGGGGCTCCAGCAGTGAGACCAGAACCTGTTCCTGATACACGAGCCAGCTATTTGAAGCCTTTTATCAATGGTGGATCGCCTTGTTTTACCTTGATGGGAGGAGTTTGGTCCTGCAGCAGATTGATGTGCCATGCTTTCCTGATTCCCATGGGAGGTCTTAGCCCATCTAAGTGAAAATGGAGGAGTAAATGGAAGTGTATGAAGAGAGGAGGGAGGCAAAGCTGTGGTTGCTATGTAAATTAAATTAAAAATGATGAAAAAAAAAGACATAAGGAACAGCAACAAAGTCCCTTTTCAAACAAGGAAGAAGAAGAGTAACTCCTAAAAATTGTCTTCCAACTTCTATGCCAGTGCCATGGCATAGATTCATATTCACAAACACAATTTCATCACCATCACCATTATCATAAATATTTGAGGGTTATTAGAACACATTTGATAAGAAAAGGAAGTACAAAAACATTAGTCATTGGGTTAACCAAAAACAAAGGGATTTTTAAAAAGTCCGTCCATTCCAAACTCACTGATTAGTAAACTAATTTTAAAATATATCTTAATAAGAGATTTAGAACAGAATTACCCTGCATGGGTGGACAGTATTGCTCCAATAAGACATGGATTATTAAATATATCATAGTGCAGGGCAAGAGACACTTTCCTCAGATTTATTGGTCAGGTAATCCCCAGTGGTATCCAAAGCAACTCTATTGTGACTGCTCTTTGTTTCATGCCATGATTATATGGGTAATGTCCTATTGATGAAGCCAGCATGTAATTTGGCTGCAGGGTATTGCAATGTATATCTCCAACCAACCATGTATCTTCCTCCTTACTGGCTAGCTTTCAAAGTGCCAGAGATGTTATTCATTCTCTACAGAGAGAAAAGACATCAGAGTTCTTACCAAGCATTGTATTCTGCATGCTACAATAATGACATGTCAAGGAAAATGTGCCTAATACTGTAGCAGTAGCATAGTTATAATTAACTAACAGTTTTCTTATTGAGGACTGCTCCACTGGACAAATTTCATTCTTTACTGCAATCTTGGTCAATAGTTCATGACTGGGAGGCCATAAGTCCTATGGTAGAAACTACTATTGTTATTTTGCTGTCAAATTACTTTCTAAGTGTTTATGCTTTATTTCATTAATTGGTTGCTCTTAATCTTTGCCAGAGAAGCCTATTGTAGTAGTAGACAGCAGATATGGAGAGAAGCAGAATAGTTGAAAATGCTGAAAACGAAAGGCTGGGTTTTGTGGGAGCCATGTGACTTATTTGGGAAAAAGGCCTGAGAGTAGCCCTAATGGCTGTCCTTGTGACAGGACCCTGTAGACCCTGACCCATTTGGCAAAGACCTGTGGACAATTCACTGCAAAATTCTGGGCATGACCCCAGGAGCATATGTGCTACTTGCCCTCCTGATTTCATCATGCTACCCATACTGCTGCCCTGCATGAGTCACAATAGATCATGAAGTTTAGTATTACATATTTGCATAACTGCTTTGGGTAGAATAATCTTAACCACTAGTCTTTCTGAAATGTTATTAAATGGATTGTATCAAGAGTTAATGGGAACAGGGAAAAAAGCAATATCACAAAAACCCACAATTCCCTCATTTCTAATAACTTTTCCAATATCCTAAGAAGTTAAAAGACATAGACATGAGAATAAGGGATAAACAATGCCAACTATTAAGACTAAGTTTTGTTGCTTATATATTAAAGGAAAACCCTGTATATCCCTAGAGGGGATGGAATAGTGCAGAATGTAGAATGGATCGATTCATTTATAAACTTAGGGAGTAAAAACTGATTGTAAAACTGTTCATGCAAACCATTCAAACTGTATAAATAAAGACAGCCCAGCCTATCTGGGGCCTCTTGCTTGAACAAAAGGTGGCCACAATTTCTTCATGGTACTAACTTCACACATCTGTCCCCAGTCATAAAACATGGCAGAAATGTGGCTCAGAGCATGGGTTATTGAGATATGTTAACCCTATTATCACCCCAGGTAAGAAACTTCAAATAAGGGGAAGTGGAAAGAATATAAGAACCAGAAGATGGAGAGGAGTGCTGTGAAATGTTGTTTTTTGTACCCCAAGTGAATAAAGACTCTAAATATTAAAGTTGAAGAGCAAGACTATACTAGTCAATAGATTGTCTTCATATAGCTGAAGCATACACTAATTATGACAGGAAAAATACTGATCCTATTCATAATCTATAATTTTCTGTGTATTATGTAAATTTTCTGTTTATTTCTGCAATCTGTCAAGGAAAAGACATGTTTAAAGAAATTAAAATTACTGATATTTTATCTTTTCCCTAGACAACTGAATTAGAGGGATGACTTTCTTAGTTTTAACAAACAAAGATCTGAGTAGAAAAAAATGGGAAAAAAGATTAAATTAAAGGAATTGTGAAGAACTAAAAGGAAAAATTCAATAAGAAGTCTAATAACTAGAGACTTTAGCTTTTAAAAATGAATAATCTGCAAATCTTTGAAGAGCAGTTGGTGAGCATTCACTCAAAGCAGCAGCAAAGGCACCATCTGAGGCTGGGTCTCACACCAGGGGTCTTTCTTAAGTAAGAGATCCTGCAGATAAAAACTGTCCATGTGCAAGGCATCATCAGATGATGAGACCAGGATCTGTGCTTTAAAAATCCCACCTGCTGATACTGAAGCAGTCACATATTTGAATCAGTGGATTTTTGTGCATTTTATAAGAGTTTGATTCTTTTCCTTGTAAAGCACTTGTACCTAAAATGCTTTAGAAAATCTAACAGGAAACATAGGTTACATTATTATTTAATACCCATTTATTTATTTTTTATAATTTATCAGTGTATATACATGCGTAAATATACACGTTTCTGTTTGTACATATAATTTAAACAAATGTTTGATGAGATTATTTATATATCTGAAACTTTCTCAATTTAAAATATTCTGCTGTGTTTTTCACTTTAATGGCTGTGACCCAATATGTCAAAATTACTAAACTTTCATTGGCCACCATATCAGAGTTAAAGTCATTATAATATGTACAAGAAAATCACCAAAAGTTTGGTAAAATGCAATCTTGAAAGATACTTGGACGGTAAATACAAATTGTATTTTTGATGAGCGCTTTTGAGAAACATTTAGTAGACCACAAAGACATTTATTATTCCTTCCACAAATTCCTATAGTGAGGCAGATGAAACACACAAAGATGTATGTGAGAAATACATTTGTCCTCATGAAGTGTCTACCTAATAGTTATCTTTTGTCCTCTTCTATTTTATCTGCAATACCCAGAACTCTAGTGAAAAATGGCAAATGTCTACATGTTAGTTAAAATTCTCAGGGAATATTTTCCTAGAAGTATATACTACTTTCTTCAATGTCACATTGAGATAGGACCTTGAGTGTAATATTAGGTTTTTGTTTACATTTAATTACATGTTTCTCCCGTTCTTCATTTATTTATTCCAGTCTTTGTTTTCTGGTAGTATCCCCAGGACATAAACAAATATCTGTACACACCAAACATGGAACTGACAACACACCAAAGAATGGGAAAATTGTAAAGTCCAGTTGCTGGACCAATATGTTTTAGTAGGGTTAGATACAGCAGTAGAAATGATTCAAAGACAACAACACTGTCAAAGCCCATCACGGTGTTAATTTTAGCCTATGAAAGCTGAAAAGCTATTGTACAACCTGTGAGAAAATCAATAGGTCAAAGAGTGTCCTTTCCAGCTAATAAAGCTTGTCAGATCTTCTAGGCATCTTTGCTAGTCTCAGTTTCTTTCCACAAGCTTGGCTGTTCTCATATATATTTATATATTGTCTTTAAAGTAGTTCAAATATCTGAGCCTTTTCCCAGCAAACAGGCTTGTCTGAGAGTCACAACTATTTTTGTTTGTTTTCTTGCTTGTTTTTATAATTCAAATACTTTTTTGGTCAGTTGCTCATTTTTAACATTTTTTAATTCTTTGGGAGTTTGAAATCAGGTACCCCGATTTCCCTCATTTCCCTGTCCTTCCGTGTCCACTCCCACCCTTAGAGCCTTCCTCAAAGGAAACAATAACAAAATAAATAGAATGCAAAATCTTGTTTTAGAATGCCTCTAAGCAGACCCAGCTGTCAATATGTGATGGAGACACTAGTGCCTCGTTAAATCTGATAAGTTTTAGGAACTTCTTACAACTGTTTAGAGTTGTTTATTTCCAGAGCTTAATGAACTTTCCTATGGGATGGAAATGTTTTACATGGGAAGGAACTTTTATTTGGAAGAAATGGGAGTGGGAATAGGGAGAGGGGGGAGGGGGGAAAAGAAAGAGAGACAGAGAATAGCGAGTGATGGGAAGATGCTTACTCAGAGAGATAGAAGAAATTGAGAGAGGGATATGATGTTTTGACTCCTCATAGACCATTCAGTTATTTCACTCACCAGAAACACCTTTTCATAACCTGATTTTGCACCTCTCCTTAGTATCCTGTGGCTTCTACATGACAGCTTATAGTCCCGACATTTGAGAGAAAAGCTGTCTTCCAAGTTATATAATACCTCTTTTAAGGCATATTAATGATAACTACAAATGAGCCTGATTGTCTTATACTCACATAGAAATTTCTCTGCAGTCAAAAATATGGGATAACTAACTTAAAATAAATATTGACTTATATTCAGCAATGTTACATAATGTAAAACATCAAATTCAATTTTAATTTCCTCACTCCAGAATATATTATATTTGTTCATATATCTCCAAATTTTTAATTGAATAATTTCTTTATATGCCTTTTTCATCCAAGTTTCAACTTTATACACTATAGCATTCATAGAAAATTCACAGAGTTGCATAAATGTCCTTCAATATCAGAAAAATGAGCTAAATTTAAATTTGCAATATCCCTGCTCTGTCTGTGACAATCCCTCCCTCCGCCCCCCCCTCTCTCTGAGTGTGTGTGTGTCTTCCATCTTTCCATAAAAACGTTTTCCTCTCTATTTACAGTATATAAAATATGGCATGAGAAATTTATGATGAATCTTTATCTGAATGTTTTTTTTAATACAGTTTACAAAATAATTTATTTTACTGACCTCAAATGACTCAGAACAGCACTGAGAACTACAACAGATATATTATCCCATATCCCCATGTTGCTGCCAACATTTATGGTTGACATTTTTTTTTCTTTAAGGTTGCTCTCAACCTATTGTCTATTTTCAGCTAATGATGACAATATACACGAAGACACACAGAGAGATACACACATTATTCTGGTAAAGCACATGGAAGAATGTGGAATTTATGATTAAAGATTTCTGTTTAAGCTTAACTTATAAAAGCTGATTTTACTTGAGAAATTGAGACATCCAAAGTATAGAAAGGCTACTTTCATTCTTCCTTCCTTCCTTCCTTCCTTCCTTCCTTCCTTCCTTCCTTTCTTTCTTTCTTTCTTTCTGGTTAATCAAAACACAATATAGATATGAGTGAATATGTTTGCCTCTTTTTAATTTCTTTCATTTTTATTTTACATATCAGTCCCAGTTCCCTCTCCCTCCCTCCCTCTTTCCCTTTCTCCAACACTCCCATGCCCCCCTGAAAACCCTCCCATCCCATGTACCCCATTCCACTTGTAGGGCGATTCCCTCCAGGAGGTGTCATCTAAATCTGTCAAGTCAAATGGAGTAGGGACTGTGTCCCCGAAGTCATTTTGTGCACCAGGAATACATCCTGGTTACACTGTCTGAGGTCCCTTAGACTGCTCAGACCTTCTAACTGAGACCCATGTTCAAGGGGTCTGAGTCAGTCCCATGCTAGATTCCCAGCTATCAGTTTGGTGACCCATTAGTTCCTCCTTGTTCAGGTCAGTTGTCTCTATGTGTTTCTGCAGCCTGGTCTTGTCCTCCCTTTCTGCATCTGGATTACAGTTCAGGTCAGTGTTTAGTTGTGGGTGTCTGATTCTGTTTCTGTCAGCTACTAAAGGAGGGCTCTATGATGGTGGATAAGTTAGTCGTCAATCTCATTATCAGGGAAGGGCATTTATGGTAGCCTTTCCACTGTTGCTCAAATTGTTATTTGGGCTCAGTCTTGTAGATCTCTGAAAATTTCTCTAGGTTCAGTTTTCTCTTCAAACCTGTAATGGATCCCTCTTTTATGCTCTCCCCCCTCTGTCTCCCCCTCCCTCCCTCTCTCTCTAATCTTTTCTCTCATCTATTCCACCTGTGACTCAATCTTCCTTGTGCTATGTGCTTTCCTCTCCTCCCCTACTCTTTCTCCTAGTTCCCTCTTCACTCACTGCCCCTCCACTCCCCATATGCTCAGGAGATCTTGTCCCTTCCCCCTTCTGTGAGGGAACTTATATGAATCACTTAGAATACTCCTTATATCCTAGTTTCTCTGGCAGTTTTAATTATAGGCTGATGATCCCTTGCTCTATGTCTAAAATCCATATATGAGCAAGTACATACCACGTTCTCCTTTTTGTGACTGGGTTACCTCATTCAGGATGGTTTCTTCAAATTCCATCCACTTGCCTGTGAATTTCAAGATTCCATTGTTTTTTTTTTCCCTGCAGAGTAGTATTACATTGTGTAGATGTGCCACCTCTTCCTTATACTTTCTATAGTAGAGGGGCATCTATGTTGCTTGCAGTCTCTTGCTATTACAAATAATGCTGCTATGAACATAGTTGAGCACATGTCTTTGTTGCATGGATGTGGATCATTTGGGTGTATGCCTAAGAGGGGAATTGCTAGGTCCTGTGGTAGACTGCTTCCCATTTTTCTCAGGAACTGCCATACTGATCTCCAAAATGGCTGTACATGTTTGCACTCCCACCAGCAGTGGAGGAGTGTTCCCCTTTCTCCACATCCTCTCTAGCATAAGTTGTCATTGGTGATTATAATTTTAGCCATTCTGGCAGGAGTAACATGGAATCTCAAAGTTGTTTTGATTTAAATTTCCCTGATAGCTAAGTTTGTTTGAGCAATTTCTTAAGTGTCTTTCAGCCTTTTTGATTTACTCTATTGAGAGTTCTCTATTCAGTTCTGTACCCCACTTTTTTATTAGGCATATTTGGTGTTTTGGTGAGTAGTTTCTTGAGTTCTTTGCATATTTTGGAGATCAGCCCTCTCTCAGATGTAGGATTGGTGAAGATCTTTCCCAGTCTGTGGGCTGCCGTTTGGTCTTGTCCACTGTGTCCTTTGCCTTACAGAAGTTTCTAAGTTTGAAGAGGTCCCATTTATTAATTGTTTCTTTCAGTGTCTGTGCCCCTGGAGTTATGTTCAAGAAGCGGTCTCCTGTACAAATTTGTTCTAGGGTACCTCCCACTTTCTCTTCTAAGAGGATCAGTGTTGCTAGATTTATGTTCGGGTCTTTGATCCATTTGCACTTGTGTTTTGTGCATAGCGATAGAAATGGATCTATCTGAAGTCTTCTACACACCCTCATCCAGTTGTGCCAGCACCATTTGTTGAAGATGCTTTCCACCTCCCAGTGTATGCTTTTAACTGTTTTGTCAAAAATCAGGTGTTCATAGGTGTGTGAGTTAATACCAGGATTTTTGATTCTATTCTATTGGTGTACTTGTCTATTTTTGTGCCAACACCAGGCTATTATCAGAACCATAGCTCTGTAGTTGAGCTTAAAGTCAGGGATGGTGATACCTCCTGAAGTTCCTTTATTGTACAGGGTTGTTTTGGCTATTTTGGGTCTTTTCTATTTCCATATAAAGTTGATTATTATCCTTTCAAGATCAGTGAAGAATTGTGGTGGGATTTTAATGGGGATTGCATTGAATCTGTAGATTGCTTTTGGCAAGATTGTCATTTTTAATATGTGTATTTTACCTATCCAAGAGCATGGGAGATCTTTCCATTTTCTGGTATCTTCTTTAATTTCTTTCTTTAAAGTCACAAAGGTGTTTGTTTGATAAGTGCTACCACAAGTTATTTTATGTTTTTGGTGACTATTGTAAAGGGCCATATTTCTCTGATTTCTTTCTCAGCCATTTTATCATCTGTATATAGTATGGCAACTGATTTTTTTTAGTTAATTTTGTATCTTGCCATGTCTTATGGAGGGATTTGATTTCAGCCCAGATACACAAAGGAGGGCCTAGGCCTTTCCTGAAATGATGTGACATACTTTGGTGATTCCCCCATGGAAGGCCTATATGTCCTTGGGGATTGGGTGGGGACAGGTGGGTTGAGGAGGGTTGTAATGGGAATGGGAGGATAAGAGAGATAGGGAACTGGGTGGGGATTGATATGTAAAATGATTGTTTCTAAATAAATAAAAAAGTAACATTACCAAAAGCAGTCTACAGATTTGATACAATCCCCATCAAAATCCCAACACAACTCTTCACAGAACTTGAAAGTACAACACTCAACTTCATATGGAAAAACAAAAAATCCAGGATAGCCAAAACAATCCTGTACACTAAAGGAACTTCCAGGAGCCATCACCATCCTTGTCTTCAAGTTCTACTATAGAGCTATGGCTTCATATGGAAAAACAAAAAATCCAGGATAGCCAAAACAATCCTGTACACTAAAGGAACTTCCAGGAGCCATCACCATCCTTGTCTTCAAGTTCTACTATAGAGCTATGGTAATGAGAATTGCTTGGTACTGATGATATTAAAAGAAACAGGAGGATCATTGAATTTGAATCCAAAATGCTGATATTAATCCACACCTATGAACACTTGACTTTGACAATGAATCTAAAATTATACATGGAAAAAAGAAAGCCTTTCCAACAAATTGTGCTGGCATAACTGGATGTCAAGATGTAGAAGACTGCAAATAGATCCATATCTATCCTCATGAACACAACTCAAGTCCAAATTGATCAAAGACTGCAACATAAATCTAGCCATACAGAACTACATAGAAGAAAAAATGGGAAGTAGCCTGGAATGCATGTACACAGGAAACCTCTTCCTAAATATAATACCAGTAGCATAGACTCTGAGAGCATCCATTAATAAAAGGGGCCTCTTGAAACTGAAAATCTTCTGAAAGGCAAAGGACATTGACAATAAGACAAAATAGCAACCTACGGAATGGGAAAGTTATCCACTACATCAGACAGAGTATTGATATCCAAAATATATAAAGAGCACAAGAAACTAGATACCAAGTAATCTAATTTAAAAATGTGATTCATATCTAAAGAGAGAATTCTTACCAGAAGAATATCAAATGGCCAAAGACACTTAAGGAGTTGCTTAACATCCTTAGCCATCAGGTAAATGCAAACCATAATGATTCTGAGTTACCATTTTACACCAGTCAGAATGGCTAAGATCAAAAACACCAATGACAGCTTATGCTGGAATGGATGTGGAGTAGAGGAAACACTTTTTCATTGCTAGAGAGAGTGCAAACTTGTACAGCCACTTTAGAAACCAATGTTTGTTTCTTGGAATATTGGAAATTAATGTACCTCAAGATCCAGCAATTCTACCCTTGGCCATTTACCTAAAAGATGCACAGAAAAAAAAAGAGAGCTTAAAAGGATGGGGAAAGTTATTCCCAGCAAATTAACTTGATAAGCAACCTGGTTTAGCTATTTTAATAGCTGACAAAATAAATTCCAAACAAAAGTAATCAGAATAGCCATGGTATGGCACTACATACTCATCACAGGAAAAATCTACCAAGAGGATATCCCAATTCTTAATATATATGCACCAATTAAAACACTCTATAATTCATAAAAGAAACTATTACAGCTTAAACTACACATTAACCCTCACAAAGGGATAGTGGTTTTTTCAATATCTTATTGTCTCCAATAGACATTCAGTCAAACTTATGCAAGAAAATATCATAGATATAGAATCTCTCAATAAAATATTTGCAAACCAAAATCAAAGAGCACATCAAATAATCATCCTTAATCATCCATTTAATAGGCCTAATCACAGCATTGCAGGGATGATTCAACATACGTAAATCAAAAAATGTATTGTAGCTTACAAACACACTGAAAGATAAAAAACCCATGTTCATGTTATTAAATGTAAACATGTAATTGCCAATTTCAAATACCCCTTCATGATAAAAGTCTGGGAGAAAATATACACACATAGGACAATCATCTTCATATGATCCTTCCACTACTTCTCAAATTCTTGAGCTTGTCTTATATAATAACTATATATAACTATGTATAAATATATATAGCTTTCTGAGTCCATTAAGTATTTTTGTCATTTTTCAGGATGTGTTTGGGAAACCAAATTGCTAAGAGAAAACTCAGAAATGAATAACACATACTGATAATACAGAGAGCTCTACTTTAGTTTGTAGACCTACATTGTGTAGCTTACAACCACCTGCATTGCCATCTTTGTGTGCCCACACAAATATATACAACATGCAAAGAATTTAAAAAGTAAAGTCATTAAGCAGAACAGAAATAATCAAGCTTACCAGTATAGATTGCAGTCATTTCATAGAATAATTTCAAAAACCATGTAACAAAGCACAGGTTTCCACACTGGTCTGTACATGAATTTAAAGTAGCTATTTAGAAAAATATCTAATAAGGACTGGAAATGTTGACATACATAAAAATCACCAGTGAAATTAAGAATTTCACTGTAAGAATTCAAAGTACTGGGTTGTATTTATTTTATGAAGCTATATTTCCCTTTAAAGGGAGATTATTGGAGAAAAAATCCCAAAATCAAAGCAAGAAACCAAACAAACAGCCATGGGTTGGTGGCAAGTGCCTTTTAATCCATCAATTTGGAGACAGGCAAGCATATATCTGAGTTCTATGTTCAAAGCCCGGACATCCAGAGCTATACAGAGAAACCCTGTTTTGAAAAAAAAATGACAAAAAGGAAGATTAGTCTCACGTTAGCCCTACACAGTATCTAGAACAGTGTTGTACTTGCATTCAAACTGACATATTTACAGTCAGTATTGAATAATGATAGTTCATAGGCTTGGGATAATTTTCCTATAATGCTGCTTATTTATTATATGTGACATCTTTATAGCTAATACAAGTATTGGATACATATACCATAAATATTTCTGGAACAACATTATTTAATGTTTTAATATAATATTTCATGACCTACATGATATAGTAATTCTTACTTTAATAATATGTATGAATTCTTACTCTAAATTGGAGCATGAGGGGAATGAGAGGACAGATGACAAGGTTCATAAATGGTGTAAATAATTCTCTTTGTTTTTATTACACATATTCAAGTTTCTGTGTTCTATAAGCTGAATAAACCAATTGAATCAGTTTTGTTTTTTGTGTGCATGCTCAATTTTCAAAATTGTCAGAATCAGCATCTCATTCTCCTATGTCAAGGCTAAAAGATCTATTATATGGTGGCATGGGTTTCCTGTCACAGAAAACAATTTCTGGCTCTCCAAAATCAAGTGCTTTGCAGAAGTTCAGGGACATCTATATTTCACCCATGGCCTCAGTACATTATTTGCATCTTCACTTGAATCTCTTATTTTATCTATCCTAGTTACCTACTTTGTAGTATCAAACTATCCTCTAAACATGTTAGTGCCACAACCTCAGAAGTTTAAAATTTTTTAACTGTTAGATATACCAACTTACAATGCTTGGCAACTTATCTCTGTGAGTTGATAATGTGACAGTTTTTTGCTTATTAGCTTCCCTTGATACATTGTCACCTTCACACTGTGTATTATCTAGGTATATCTGGCATTTGAGTTTGTATTGACCTAATTGTGAAGATATCATGGATTGACATCTCAACTTGTTCTGGCCTCTAAGGAATGCTTTTGAAAGGGTGCTGTGCTGTGAATTGTTCACTCTTTCATCTAAATTACTCTTCTTGAAATAATTTTGTAATGGAGATTCAGAATAAAATTGTTTTCTAGAAGTATTTCAATAGATTCACATCAGTAAACTTAAGTATGCCAATAAAATGAAAGAACTCTCAAACTTTAGAAGTCGTTAAATCCTGGCATCTCTTTTAGTGAATAAAGGTCTCCATATTTATCTAACTTACTTATTTTCCTATGAAGACTAAATATTAATTTATTTAAATCTACTAATAATAGAATTTCAGGTCATTGCTTTCTCAAATTCAAGCAATTTTTCTGAGAAGTCATAATACTTCAGAGGAAAATAAAACATTTCAATAGCTGAAAATGTTTTCAACTCTATAATAATAGTTATATTTGAATATCATCTTTGTATTAAGGCATATTCAAATGGTGACTTTTAAGGAGGACAGTAAGATACAGTGATAAATCATTGTGCATTTCTTATGGTACCTAATAATTTTGCTATTTAGAGATAAATATTTTATTCAGCCATGCATAAAGTCTACAAGAGATTTCATATCTAAATAACAACATGTATGAGAATTTGAGGTATTAAATTTGCCTTTATTGCTGATGTTATCATATATAAATACATTAGTATATTTTATACATAATAAATATTTTATTTCTTTGAATATTTACACTCTTCAAATTTTCACTGATTTACCCAAATATATTTAATACTTGTATTTAAGTATCAAAAAGTAAGAAAATAATTTAGGATATGATACTAAAGCTCATTGTGTTGGATATTTTATGTCAATTTGACACAAGCTTATATCATAAGAAGGAAACACAATTAAGAACATGCCTTCACAAGATCAAACTCCAGGTGAGCTTATATGACATTTTAATAATCGTTTATTTTCTTTACATCTTAATTGCTGTGAGAGGGTCTACCCCCTTATAGGTAAGGCCACCCCTGGGATGGCAATCCTTGGTTATATAAGAAAGCAGGATGAGCAAGTTATGAAGAGCATGCCAGTAAGCTGCACCCCTCCAACACCTCTGCGTCAGCTCTTCCTTCCAGGTTCCTGCCCTATTTAACTTCAAAGATGAACAGCAATGAGGAATCTTAGTCACAATAAACCATTTTTTATCTGTCAGGGCCCTAGGCTAATGTAGGCATCATCCACAATAATGGAGATAAAGAAGCTGGACTCTTGATTTTTAAACAGCTAAACTATGAGAATGCTAATGCAGTATGACAGACTGATCTAAGACCTTATATAAAGAAAAGTGATGTAGATGAATTTATTTGAATGTGTTCAGATATTGGACGCTCATACATTAATACACTGTTGAATTCCAAGGGATTTCAGTTAAGTATATGTTATTCCAAAATAAAAATCAAGGCTCAGGGAGAGAGAAGGCCAAAAAAAAAAAAAAAAAAAAAAAAAAAACCTTCTAGAAATTGCTTTGGATATAGTCAAAGAGGGCACTGGGTCAGACAGTGTCTTAACAGAAAGATTGGCAAGCTGCACCTCCCATGACCAGCTCCCAGAGCTGGTTGTCAGGAAATGGCAAAAACCAGTATGGTGTAAGAGCCTAAGGAGCCTGTATGGATGGTTTAACAGAGAACAGAGAAGAGAATGCAGAAATTCTCATATTTTTGTGGTTCAAAAAGAAATCTATAGAATGTAGGTTAATACAAGATTTGAGAAAAGTTTGTGAGACATAGCCTCAAGGGACTGTGGCTCAGCTGCACCCAGCAAAATCAGTAAAATTGCAAATGAGAGCATGTTAGCTAATGAAACCTTTGTACTTTGGGTTAGAAAAGACTTCTTACAAACTTTAACAATTTTTGAAAATTATTGGGAGACTATTTAAAAATTATCTACAGGGTATCTTGACCCATTCAATGAGATTCTTAAGGGTAATTGTGACCTTAGTTCCTCTAGAAAGCTCACAGAAGCTGCTAGGCAAACACTGACTGAAATGGAGCATGCACTTGATGTTCCCATGAAGCTTTGAAAACACAATTCCAAAAAGTAAGTAGAATTTTACCTCCAATTTCCACATAATTCATTAAGTCACACACTCTTCATTTGAAATTTTCTGTATGTCAATGCCCATGAGCAATCTGCTGCAGATGGATTCTGGCATATCCCTTACCAACCACCTCAACCCACCCATCCTTGCCCACTCCCCAAGGACCTTGAGACCTTCCATGCAGGAATCATCAAAATACAAGGACCTTTCCATTTGCTTAAGCAAGTCACAAGCAAGGTCCTTGCACTGGATTATGGAAAGGGCCTGATTCTGTTTTCATATGGTCTAGAGAGCATTTTTGTGATTAAATCATATCTGTTGAAGCTGTGTTCCTGACCCTCTGAAATCATCATTCTGCAGTATAGGAAGGGAAGGAAACTATGGTTGGAGATTTCCAGTTTCTCAACAAACCTGCTGCATCAACTTCCCAGTCCTCTGTGAGTTTTAATTATCCTGGATCTGGCCAAGGACTGAAAGAACAGGAGTTTATTCACACTACATCTTAGAATATAGAACTCATTTCTACTGTTGCCTCGGAGATTTCCCCTCTGGGGGAAAAAAGACTCATTAGAATAATTGAACAATATTATCCAGGTAATGTGTGGCCAATGCCCCTCTTTAATATGTAATGGGGAGTTGGACGCAAGCTTTCCTACTGGTATTCAGTATTCAAGGACTACTGTATCTCAATCTATTTGGAAATTACAGGCAGCAAAGCATTGGACTTTAAGAGAAGGAAAAAGATAAGGTTCAGAATTGTGGAGTTACTTATACTTCATCAACCATAAGAATATTTTATTCTCCTTTGATTAAATTAAAATTATGAGGATTATAATCTAGCCTATTATGTGTCTATTGTTAACAATCATACTGGGATTATTAATGTTTGTAACCTTTGCTATCCTATGTAATTCTTAATTGATATGAGTCAGAGATCATTCTGACAAGAATTTATCATGATACTAATGAGTAGCTAGGTAAAATGTAATTAAAAAGGCAGATTTGGATTTTGATACAGCTAAAACTACTGAAGACATCCTAGACCAATTTTTAAAAAGCCATTTCATCTTGGTCATCTTTATTCCTTTAATAGGAGATGTTGTAGACATAATTCATATATATGGCTTAGCATTATTAAGCTAACTTGTGAAATCTTATTGAAAAGTTGGCTCAGAGGTGCATGGCATCAAGTTATGCACTGTCCCCTACAGAGGCTGGTAGTGAAAGACAGGTAAGGTATTTTGCCTCCAGGTGACCTAAGATAGGTCACACATGACAGAATGTGTGTTTGAATAAGAGGTAAAGCTGGAAGGTGAAAGAAGACAACCTAAGACAGACACAGCCATCTTTCCTGTGGCAGAAGTACTGGATTAATTAATTTAATTGAGAAGGGGGAATTGTCTGGGCCAATAAAAATGGCTATACTTTATCTTCGCTTAATGTTAGAGAGTTCAAAACTACTCTTACTCTTCCAAAATTAAAGTCATATGACCTAAAGGTCCAAGGCATGGCTACTATAGGATGTTTGAGCTCAGTGGTACATATCTTATCTAAATAACAAGAAACTTTCAATGAGGTGTGGTTACTGTTGACCCTCAAGGTCAGATAACAAGAGATTGTCTAAGGCATGGGTACCAATGTTTGAAGAATTAAGGAAGAAGGTCTGTTGCTTTCTTGTATCTTGATGAAGAAGTCTTTTGCCATGTTCCCCTTTTGGTTGCAGTATTTAACAATATTGAAGAATAATCAGTGGGCATACAGTACTCACTGGGTTGCCTTCCCAACTCTATTCTGTGTCTCTGTCTTTTTCTTAACATCTTTATCTGTCATTTCTCAATCCATACTCTAACTCATAGGTACCAACCAGGCAAGTTTTCTGGATCCCACTGAAGCCTCACCAAGATGAGGTACAACACCTACAAAAGTAACCTTAACTATGACAATTATATTATGAACTTTGAACATAACCAGTGTTATAGAAACAAAAATATATTTTAAAGCAATTATCATTATTTTAAGTATTTTATATTCACCGAAAGTAGTAAGGTATTCATCATGTATATATGTTTAAAGTAGTATATGTATTCAACAGAAGTTGTATCTTTAAGATATGTAATATATGTAATATCCAATTGTATAATTCCAGCATATTAAGATGAAATGATTATACAAATGAATACAAGTGTATTAGTTCTTGATTCACTAATGAGAGAAAATTGTTCATGTCAATAGTCCTATAATAATGTACTAAAGACAGGGTGGAGGCCATCAAAGAGATTAAACCAGTTTTCATATATAAATAAGGATTATACTAGCAACTTTACTTAGTTGTTTTGATCACCAAGTGTATTTGAGTATGTTTTCTTGAACCATAAAGTGCTATATCAAAGGAAAAATTTATTACATGGCATACTCAGGAAAAGTTATGTTGAATGTTATAAAATTAAATGTCTAAAATATTAACAAATAGATGCTCTATACCATATTTAATATGGAACTGTCAAAAGACTTTGTAATTCTTCTTAATGACTGTAGTGTCAACACAATGTTAACAGATTTGATAGAGAAACATATTGATAAATAGACATATAGATAGGTGCATACGATATAAATATATAATATATAAATATTCCTGAAGTAACATGTGAAAGCTAGCTAAATTCTACATGTCATAGAAAATGGTTTATAAGGCTTAGAGAGGCTATATTTTCAATCAATTCAGTCAGGCTTTCTGAGTGATTCCAACACTGAGCTTGGGTATGCACATTATACTGACATAGTGAGACCTGATTTATTTTAAGTACATCTGTGATCTGTGGTGCATGATACTATACAAAATGATATGATAAAAAACTGACAGCAGTATACAATGCATGCAGTTCACATCTAATCTAAGATAAATGTCACATATTACTTTTAAAGTAGTACTATCGTATACATATAAATGTAAAACTAATGGTCGTTTGTAAATAATTCAAAACAGTTTCATCCAAAGTTTCTCAGCTACTTGGATACTGACAATATATATACAATTTACCCTATCAATTAATGAAGATAAATAAGGATATCTTACCATGTCTGTTGATAGAGTCAAACTAATATTGACATTGTGTTTGTGCTAACTACTTTTCCATCACTTTTGTAAATTACCTGATAAAATTAACATAGTGAATGAAATATTTATTATACTTGTTCATAGTTTAAGAGCGTTATATTCTGTGCCACTTTGCTCAGTTGTTTCTCTGCCTATGTTGAGAAGAAAGTTGTTTAAATTGTACTTGTCAGGAAGCAAATTGAAAGAGACAATGTATGACCAAAAGTTTGTGCTTCAAGGCTTAAATTCCTCCAAATATATGTCCACATCCCTCAGATTTTAAGAAATTCCTAGTAGTCTAGTTAATTTTGAAATCATGAATGGATCAATTTATTGGTGAATGAAATTCCTCCTAATATGTCCATTTTTTATCACTGTTAACTGGACAGTGTCCATTGAAATAACACATAATCCAAACTTCAAGTGTATTGCTAGGAGTTTTTTTTTTTTTTTTTTTTTTTTTTTTTACAGAGGATTTACATCAATTGCCAGCAACCTTATACCTATATAGGTACTAAACATGCATCTCTCATTCTTTTCTCTCTCTCTCTCTCTCTCTCTCTCTCTCTCTCTCTCTCTCTCTCTCACACACACACACACACACACACACAGAGAGAGAGAGAGAGAGAGAGGGGCAGGCAAAACATCCATAACACAAAATAAAATTAAGCAATTAAACTTAAAAAAATGATCATATTTCAAAATATGTGTCTTTTAATTCTTTCAGGTTCATAAAATAATTGCATCATTTATCCCTTCTCTTTACTATCTCCAAACCTACCCATATCATTTGATGAAGGATGTACTTCTGCATATATGTTTCTCTTATTGGTTGATGAATAAAGCACTGTTTGGCCAATAGAGACAGGAAGATAGGCAAGGCAAAGAGATGAAGAGAATTCTGGAAAAGGTAGGTAGATAAGTGCCAGAAAGGATGCCCCCAGGCATTCTCTAATAAGATAAGGCCACGTATATATACATAGAATAGTAGTTATGAGTTATAATTAAGACAGAGTTAGCTAATAAGAAGCCCTAGCCACCGGAAAACAGTTTATAATGTAAGTCTTTGTTTGCTTATTTGTGGCTGAAGTGGCAGTGGGATAAGGCAGGACAGGACAACCTACCGCAACCACAATTTTCATTGAGCTTTTTCAGGTTCATGCCCTCTTTTATCATTAATTATGACAAAGTATGAATCAATATCACATGTTCATCCTACATAATGTTATCTATAGTATGCTTCTTATGGCTAATAATTGGTATTGGATAATCAATTTTGGGTGTTCTTTTCCAGGTATATAAATTCAAAAAGTCTCAACAAAATATTTAATCAGGTTTCTGTATTTATTCTTTGGAATTTCATACTTAGCTAGAAAGCTTTTTAATATATTAAACAAAATTTTACAAACATTTCATTAATTATACCCTTGTTCTTCTAAAATAATACCTGGTCACTTTATAAATAAGTGTGGATTGTTTATATCATAATTTAAAAGATGAATAATCAGTCATTGGTACTTTCTTTCCTGCCCATTGAGAGTGTCTCCTGGTAAATGTTGTGGCAATGTTGAATACTTACTAGACAGACATTAAGTTTCAAGAAAAGAAACAATATGTAAAATAATAAATATATGTAAAGCAACAAGAGAAATTTTATGTATGGACACTGTATAATAATAATTCATTCTGCACAAAAACTTGCATCCTAATAGAATTGCACTAAAATCAAATTAAATTTTGTTTCCGACTGAATTATCCTTTACTGCACTACCTTGCTTAAAGTTCCCACCACTGAACTTGGGATCAAATTTCCAGTATATGACTTTTCATGAGTTACATTCACATCATTGACAATATATAACATTCATTCTGTAAGATTAAAATGATATGCATCAGAAAGCTATTTCAGTCCTGTGAAAGCACATTTTATGTCAAACTGCCATACACATTTTTATGGAGTATAAATGTAACCAGAATGTGGCAACTCATGTTGCCTGTCAATATGAAGGCCTATCAGCAGAGACAGGAATCGAATCTTCAAGTTGTGCTTTAGTCAGTGATCCAGTGATCTGAGAAGGCAGAAAATTAAAGCTTTTTGGAAAAAATATTTCACCTTCCAGAATACATTAGACAGAGGAAATATGTCAGAAGCAAAGGACCATCATTCATTCCACATATCAATCTTTTTTCCTCAGATTACATGGCCACTCACTTTTCTGAGACTTATGATATCTGTATCCCTCTTAATTACTACATTTTTTTCTTATATCTATCTCTAGATGATGCTCAGGAACACTATCTTTATTATTGTTATTTTGTTTATGTATTCATGTATTTATTTAACAATTTCATAATAGACACATACATAGACTCATAACATACACATACATGTTCTCTACTTTTTCAAGATTATCTCTTTCTTCCTGACTCTAATGGAAGAGGAGTTATTTATGAACTTGTAGGGATCTTATGTGGCTACAACACTGACGAAAAATTTTTTATCTTCATCCAGCAATCATTAATTGCTTATGGAGATTCTTGGAATGGTAAGATCTCATTTGCCACTCTTGTATCCATGGAGGTAACTTTGTCAGTCCAATCTTGCTTTTTAGAAGAACTGAGTCTGGTTTCTTTCAGTATTAACCTTGCACCTCTCCAGTGACATATTAGTTAGTTTAGAGGAACCGCGATGCTAACTCCAGTGTTTATGTGTTGTATTATACTATTAATAATATATACTTGCAGACTTTTTCTATGATATAGAACATAAATGTGTCCTTATAATAACCAAAAATATGTCCCTATTATCCCCTACTGTCTCCAATGAGAAAGACAAATCAATGTGTACAATAAAATACCTTATTTTCTGGAAATGATTTGGTTACAAGTTATACTTACATTTACATTTTTTCTACTGTAAGAAATAGAAACTTCTAATTGAACTGTGGTGATGACAGGTGAACCTTTGTCTAAACATTAAAACTTTTAGGGCAGCTTTAGTCATTGAAAAGTTAATTCAATGATGTCCTATGAAGATCAAAAACACTGAAGAAAGCCTATGATGGAGAGAATGTGGAATAAGGGGAACACTCCTCCATTGCTGGTGGGAGTGCAACCTTGAAAAGCCAATTTGGCAATCAGTATGGCAGCTTCTCAAAAAATCTAAATCAGTCTCCATAAAGACCCAGCAATACCACTCTTGGGCATATTTCATACTATAAAGACATTTGATCATCTATGTTCATAGCATCATTATTTGTAATATTCAGAACCTAGGAACAATCAAGATGCCCATCAACCAAAAAATGGATAAAAAATAAAAGTGGAATATTTACATAATGGAATATTACTCATTTCTAAAAAAAAAAAAGAAAAAGAAAAAAAAGACATCTTGAAATTTGCAGGCAAATGAATGAAACTAGAAAAGAAAAAAAAATCTGAGTGAGGTAACTAACTCAGACCCAGAAAGACAAACATGATATGTGCTCCCTCATAAGTGGATATTAGATATAAAGACAAGGATAAACAGGCTACTGTCCACAACCACAGAGTAACTAAATAAAAAAGGGGGACCCTAAGAGGAACACACATATAGGGCCCCAGAAGGGAAAAATAGTTAAGATTCACTGGGTAAACTAGGAGGGAGGTTTAAATGGAGTGAGAGATTAGACCATGAGGGACCAGGAAGACCTAGTTGGGGGAGGGACAGAGGGAGATAGCAATTAAAGTGATATCTTGATAGAGGGAGCCATTATGAGATTAAGGTAAAACCTGGTACTGGAGAAATTCTCATGAATCCACACTGATGACCCCACCTAAGACTCCTTGCAATAATGGAGAGGTTGTCTTAACATGTTTCCGTCTTATTTTCAGTTTACTGACTACCTTAATAGTTATCATAGAACTGATGGACAGATACAGTAACCCACAGCCAAGCATTAGGCTGAGCTCCTGGAGTTCAGTTCAAGAGAGAGAAAGGAGTGACCATATGAACAAGATGGGTCAAGACCATGATGGGGAAAACCACAGAAACAGCTGACCCAAGCTAGTGGAAGCTCAAAGACTATGGACTGGCAAATGGGGAACCTGCATAGGACTAAACTAGAACCTCTGAATGTGAGGGACAGTTATGTGACTTGATCTATTGCGAAACCCTTGGCAATGGCATCAGGACCTATCCCAGGAGCATGAACTGGCTTTTTGGAACCCTTTCCCTATGGTGGGATACCTTGCCCAGCCTTGATACAGGGTGGAGGGGCTTGGCCCTGCCTCAACTTCATATGCCAGTCTTTGTTTATTCCCCAAAGAATTTTGTTTATTCCTCTTTGAGTAGTGGATGGCGGATGCAAAGAGGGAGGTAGGAGGGAGGGAGAAGTGGAAAAAAGGGGGAACCAGGGTTTGTATGTAAAATGAAAAATAAAATTTTTAAATAAATAGGAATATAGAGTTTATATAAGTACAAAGTATGCAATAAAGTCTATTTCTACCAGTAAAAAAGACAAATATAGAATTATCAAAGTAAAATAAATTATATTTTAAACTAGATTAAAATATCTTACAGTATCATCACCTTTCTCAAATTATGTATTATTAGATGGAGATATATTTTGGAATATAAGACTCATTAGGATGGTTACATTAATATATCATTATTTATCATGCAATGTTTCATATAACATGTATTAAAATAGACCATTTTCTCTTCAAAAAAGGCATGTCTGTTTAACCAAATTATGACATAAATTGCTTCCAGAAGTAAAGACATTTAATTATAGGAAAAACTAAGCTACTAATGGATATGAAAAGTAGTAAAGTAGGAAGAGGTTCAGTGGCAGAGTGAATTTGTAAAAAGAGCTTCCAAATAATAATCCCATTGGATTTAAAATATCTAAACATAAATCAATGATCGAACATGGCTCACACAGTCCATATATTAGGAGATAATATATTTGAATATATTCTCTAAAACATTCATGTTTTTAATGACATGAAAATTTACATATCAGCAGAGGGTAAGCTATTCAGTAAAAGGAACAGTTTTAAAATTTATAAAATGTTTGAACATTATAATATTGAAAGTAAAATAATGCAATTGTGTAATATGATGTAATATATTGTTTTTAATGTTGTTCTATCATATGTATGAATCCACATACATATATATGTATACATATATATATTTGCATTAACTACTCATTAACTGAATTAATGAGTATAATATCTCTTAAAGAAATATGCATTATTTTACAATAATATATGAATAAAATGCAAAAAAGAGCATGTGCTCACTAGAACATAATAGTATTTTCAATATTTGCATTTAGTGAAGTGGATATATGGTTTAGCAAAGTACATTTTCAAAGAAATGTTGTAAAATATAGTACTTTGAAAAATTAATTACAACACAAATTCACAAGCACACATACATTTTTGTAAATATATTTATGCATGCAATTAAATATGAAGAAAATTGGTCATTTCAGTTATCTCCAGAAAAAAAATAATTTTCAATAGGATATGGTTAAGGTATTCACTGAAAGAAATATAATGCACTTTTATCATATCCACCACAATCACCTCCTTTGTCCCCTTGACCCTGGTTTAGTTAATAAATACTAAAGTGAATCCCTAGCATTTTCAGACTCTGACTTCAACCTCCACAACTTCATAAAACAACAGTAACAATTATAAAGCAATTATTCTTGCTTTCCCTGCACAATGATTATGGATATTACTCCATCACAATTGATATAGTAAATTGCATTTTCTTACAGCTAGACTTGTTTGTATAATAATGTGTACAGAGCATGTTTTGCTCATTAGTTCTATTAATAATATTACCTTCCATAAACATAAATGTACAACATAATCTAACACTGGTGCTTTTTAAAATAACTATACTAATCTTTGAGCATTGTTGTAACCTTGACCACCATGAGTATATGTAACTAAATATATTTATTAAATAACTTTTTCTAAAATCTAAAAGCTCAGATCATAAAGATTGAATTTAGAAGATTTAATTTTATGTATGAGTGTTTTGCCCCCATGTATGTCTTTACACTGACCTCTCTGTGAGTGTAGTGTGTGTAGGTGTATGTGTGTGTGTGTGTGTGTATGTTTGTGAGTGAGTGTGTGTATGTTTGTGAGTGTGTGTGTGTGTGTGTGTGTGTGTGTGTGGGTATACATATGCCTGCCTAGTGTCCACTGACTCTAAAAAAGGAACAATATCTCTCTTTAAATGCCTGGTAGATAATTGTAAGCTGACATCATTGTTGTGAAGTGAACCTGGGTTCTTTGCAAGTGCTTTTTAACCACTTTATACACTTTAAATTTTCATTTTAAGACATTGCTTTCTTTTACATTTGTCCATATATAGCAGTAATATTTTTGAAAATAAATAAATGCATGAAAGATATATTATATTGATATACACTACATACTATGTTAGCTAGTTTAAAACATGTAGATTTCTGTTTTATTAGATACCTTTTCATATAGTTAGCCCATTTTCCCATATAGTTTCTTAGGGTATTAATTTCACCATGATCTGTATTAATGGGGACACATAAACAATAAAATTCACAAAATCTGAATTATAAATGTCAATTAATAAAATATTCAGGTCAGGTGGGGTGGCATGTGCTGAAAACCCATCAAAATGGGAGGTTGACACAATCTAAAAACTATTGATTCTTATTATTTTTAAAGGAAAAAAATTCAATTTGGTGGTGTAGCTCAGTAAACGAACAATTGCTTAATATGTGCAAGACACAATGTTAAATCTCCGGTATTGCAAAATAATTTTTTAAAGAAGAATAGTTTTCTGTATTTATTTTTGGTATGCCAAAGTAAACATAAGTCTAGGAAATTTACAAGGAACAGGATCATTTTTCCCAAGTTTCTAGCATTTTGGCTGTGACAGGGTATATAAAAATTATGGTTTCACTGTGTAGCTTTTTATTTTGGTAACTTGGATGCTGCATATACTCAAGGAGACTTAAGTAAGAAGAGCACTGGACATATAAAACTTATTCCTATATGTAAAAGAGCATGGAGAGCTATGCCATAATAAATACATTTCAAATTCACCAAATTCCTAATATTATTGTAGGGAGAATCAGTTCAACCCTGTAATTTTGGGGTATATATTCAAACTATAGTAATTTTTGTATATATATTGAACTTTTCCCATGTTTAATGTTGTTACTTGTAAATTTACTACAGTTTATGTATTAACATTATTAATTTCATATTTTGCTTCAGCAATGGTACTACTTTTAGTAAAACGCTTTTTTTCTAAAATATAATTCAATCATATTTTTCCCTTCCTATTTCTTCCAAACCCTCCTCACCCAGGCTTTGTATACTCATTTATCTATCTCAAGAAAACCTCTTAAATTGAAAAGCAAAACAAACAAGGACCACCACTAACAAGAGAAAAGACAAAATAAATGTATACAAAAAATTTCTCAATTAATGAATTCATTTTGAATCAATCAATTTTTAATTAATTATAATGTTTCTTTCGTCTTCTTAAAGGCTTTATGTTTCTAGTATTGAGAACTATTTCTTCTACCTCTAGAACAATATTTTCCTCGTACAAATTATAATAATCAAAAATATAATGCATTTCCTTGAACATTAGTAATATATTAATAGTAATTTTTTTTATTCTTCAATTCAAAAACATACATTCTTTTTAATTTTATAAGATATGGTTTAAAGTCTTTATTTGAATGAATATATTTCTCAATTTCTTTTAACATTCCTGGAAAGAAAGCCTAAAATATGTTTTGATTTAAAAATTGTTTTTCTTTCATATGCTATAGTTTGACTGTGCTCCTCCCCATTTTGCAGCTTGTCCAAGATCCTCCACACTTCTTTACTTCCCCAATTTCATGTTGTTTTTCTATACATCTCAAAAAAAACCCCAAAATCAAAATAAAGTTAAAATCCAACTAACAAAAACAAAATTGGACAAACACTAGCCAAACTAAATTACACACACACAACACACACACACACACACACACACACACACACACACACACACACACCCTGGAGTCTGTTTTGTGTTTACTGACTTTTGGGCATAGTTGGTGTGGAGACCTGATCTATGGTTAACATATCCAAGATCCAAAGGTCCTGAGTAACTTTAGGCAAACAGAGTTTGCCAGACACAACAGGGCTGATATATATATATATATATATATATATATATATACATATATATATATATATATATATGAAATCACAGAGACTGTGATGAATGCAGAAGACTTGCACAAGTTTAGGCCAGACAAAGACAAGTGGATACAGTCTCCTACCTTTAACCAAGAAGCTATTTTTCAATTGATACCTGCTGTGAAAGGAAAAATCAAAAGACTAGTGTTATATTTTCTGAAACATAGAAGTTTTCATTACTAAAATTGTGCACCAGTCTCAATACTTTCAATTCATAGCCTAGTGAACATCAGCATGTTAAACAACATTACTGATTTCTTGTTTCTTTGCTTATAAAGTATGGATAAGACTTTTTAGATCCCTATTACATGGCTTCTTATGTACCTTAATTACGTAATTAAGTGCTTTTGAAAATGGTACAATTTCTCAAAAAAAAAAAAAAACCCAGTAATTGCTATAGTTTGCAAAAGTAATAATAGAAAAAATGCCATCTGCTTTGTTTTATTCATAGGTACATGAGATAAAAAAGATAAAAATTCTTAAGATGAGTATTATTGACAGAGAAGGCAGAATCATGAACACATACTTTTTTCAAGTAGCTTTCATCACAGCTAAACCATTACACCAGTAAAGGAAAAGCTGTGCATAACCTATGACACCCAAAGGGATTTTTGTCCACACAGTAAAATATGTAGCCTTTTAGAAGAGGGATCTGAAGAGAAATGTTCAAAGACAGAATCAAAGCATGAACTTCTTAAATTAGTCCATTTTTGAAAGAGAAAAATCAACAATAGGGAGTATTTATCACTATTGTACATTTGCAGAATGACTTTGTCCATGTAATTTTATTTCATCAGTATTTCTAATATTATATGATACACAATTTCTACTTTTACTGGTCAATTTCATTCAAAATAACTGTTCATTATGCTAGTATCTAGTGTACTCTTAAAGTAAGTGAACTGATTCATAACATTATCAAGAATGTCTCTGAAGTGATAACTCTTTGACATGACAGATCAGTCATGTCATTCTCAGAGCAGTGAACATCATTGAAACACAAGAAAATATAAATATTGAAGATGACTTTAATGAAAACTTTTATATAGAATCCGATGTTATAACAATATATTTTTGTATTAACTTTTTTAAATTTTTAATTATTTTTATATACTTTTCTTATTTTACATATTGATACCAGTTCCCTCTCCCTCCCTCCCATGGACCCCAACCTCCCTTTCCATCCTATCTCCCCTCCACTCCACAGGGAGGATGATGCCTTCCAGAAGGGATCATCAAAATCTGTTAAGTTATTTGGAGTAGGGTCTAGGCCCTCCCTCCTGCCTCAAAGTTAAGAGAGTTCCCCTCCATGGGGAATGTGTTCACAGTCTTTCCTGCACCAGGGATGCATCCTGGTTCCACTGTTAGAGGTCCTTTAGACTGCCCAGGACTCCTAACTGAGACCCATGTTCAGGGGGTTTGGATTGGTCCAATGCTAATTTCCATGAGCTGTCGCCTTTTTCAGGTCAGTTGTCTCTGTGGATTTCTGTAGCCTGGTCAGACCTATCTTTCTGACAGAGTTTTAGCACACACAATGCATATAAGATGGTAAATGACCATTGATCATCAAAATGCATATTGTATTGGAATAGTCTAATCTCCATTCACTGCTTATTCATTATAGGGAAGGGCTATGAAGAGTGATCAAACCTAAATGTAAGAGCACTTCTTGAAATCCTAATACCTTCATATTATCTTATTTTCCTACTTTCACCAAATCTATGGATTTTATTCTTTCATTGCCTTAAATATACACTGTATCCATATGATAGTTCTCTGTATCTACCTTTAAGACTGTGATTCCTGTTATTGGTCCAAGTAAAAGAATCCTAAACTCAGATAAAGAGGAAAAATGCTGAGAGATCAGAGAGAAGAAGCAAGCCACCACCACCTTTCCTCCTTTCAACTCAGTAGATCAGAGAGCGATTTCCTGTTTCTCCCTTCTTATATCCTGTTTCTGCCCAGGAGTTCTGTTTATTGATGCTTAATAAGGATCAGGAGAAACAAATAGGCCGAATAGATGTTTATTCAGGGAAAAATAACTCACAACATAGACAGATGAACACCAGCAGTTTCCTGGTCTCAAAGATGCCACCGGATGTCCTCCTGTCCCCATGCTCCAAACCAGAGCTCTCTGAGCCCCCTCCTGAGACTTAGCTACCCCAGGTCACATCCGGCACACTCTCCACCCCAATGGGCGTGGCATAAGGATAAGATGAATATCTCATTACAGCTGTTATATATACATAGATCACCTACTGCAGACTTGTGTAGGCTTTCTGCTTCTTTTCTTAAAGTGCTTTATGTGGCATACATGATAGCAATTGAGAGAGGGAGAGAGTATAAATACTTTCAAAACAGTGTTTAGTAAATTATCTATCAATTAATAAAATATTAATAAAAATATTTTTTAAAACACTGGCTTTGTTTTAGAGTAACTATGCAATAATTACTGAGATAATGCTTTTGTGGCTTACTGCAAATATTAGAATAAAGATCACATGAATTGGAGTTATTTAAAATAAAAGATATGATTATCTAAGAGTTAAAAAGTTGAAAATACAAGATTCAATTTTTTATAACTTCAAGTGGCAGAATTAAAGTATGTGAAATGTACATTATCAGGAATATACTATTATAAGATTTTAAGGTAAATGTTTATATGTGTACTAGTGTGCATATAGAAATAAATATTTCAGCCACAATCAGGTGTTTGCTTCTAGTATATCTTACTCAAATGCTTAGATCTATTTTTTCTATTTAAATTAGAAACAAGCTTGTTTTACATAGTAATCCTTTTCCTGTCCTTCCTTTCCTCCTCTGCCATCACACCAACCTCTATCCCCATCCCCTTCCATGGAGGACCTTAAAAGTCTCTCATATCATTTGGAGCAGGGCTGAGGCCCTCCTCCATGTGTTTAAGCTGAGAGAGTATCTCTCTATGTGGAATGGGCTCCCAAAGTCCATTCTTATACTAGAGATAAATACTGATCCATAACCAGATGCCCCATAGATTATTGCCCAGGCCTCATAACTTACTGGTTTGGTCCTATGCTGGTTGCCCAGCTATCAGACTATGGTCCATGAGCTCCCACTTGTTCAGGTGAGCTGTTTTTATGGGTTTCTCAAGCCTGGTCTTGACCCCTTTGCTGTTCACTCCTCCATCTCTGCAAATGGATTCCAGTAGTTCGGTTCACTGTTTAGCTATGGTTGTCTGCTTCTGCTTCCATCAGCTACTGAATGAAGGCTCTAGGATGGTAGATAAGGTAGTTATCATCTTTTTATTGGGGAAGGGCATTTAAAGTAGCCTAAACCTTATTGCTTAGATTGTTAGTTGGGGACATAGGTGAAGAACTTTAGACATTTCCCTAGTGCCAGATTTCTCTTTAAACTTACACTGGTTCCCTCTATTAAATTATTTATTTTCTTGCTCTTCTCTATTCGTCCTCTGACTCAATCTTCCTGTTCCCTCTAGTATTCATCTCTCCTCCTCCCCTTCTCTTTCTCCTAACTCCCCCTCCTCTTTGCCATGTTCCCAATCTGCTCAGGAGATATTGTCCCTTTACCCTTTTCTGGGGAACCACATATGTCTTTCTTATTGTCTTCCTTGTTTCCTAGCTTTTCTGATGGTGTGGATTGTAAGGTAGTAATCCTTTGCTCTATATCTAAAATCCATACATGAGTGAGTACATATCATGTTTGTCTTTTTGTGACTGGGTTACCTCACTCAGGATGCTTTCTTCTAGTTACATCCATTTGCTTGAGAATTTCGAGATTCTGTTGTTTTTCCCCCTCTAAGTAGTACTCAATTGTATAAACATACCACATTTTATTTATCCATTCTTCATTTGAGGAACATCTAGGTGTCTCTCAGGTTCTGGCTAAGTGGATGCTGGCATGTAAAAGATTGCAGATAGACCTGTATTTATTGCCATGCACAAAACTTAAGTTCAAATGGATCAAAAACCTCAACATAAATCCAGCCACACTGATCCTCTTAGAAGAGGAAGTAGGAGGTGCTCTTGAAGGAATTAGTACAGGAGACAGTTTCCTGAACATAACACCAGTAGCACAGACAGTGAGATTGATAACTAGACACAGTCAACAAGACAAAATGGCAGCACACAAAATTGGAAAAGATCTTCATCAACCCCACATCTGACTTAATTCCAAAATGTACAAAGAACTCAAGAAGGTAGACACAAAAACACAAAATAATCCAATTAATAAGGGGGGTACAGTACTAAATACAGAATTTTCTTTTTTTTTCTTAATAGCATATTTTATTAAAGTAATTTCAAGGGATCTACTCACAAAAAAGTAAATACCCCACTCCTGATGCTACCTTATTTTGAATTGAATGTAATCATGTTAGGGTTCCCTACTCCCACCTCCTCCAAAACCTCTGTCTTCTTACATCAGAGAGAGTGCACTCCTGCTATGTCAGAGAGAGAAGTTTGAGTTCCAGGGTAAATTCAGAAGTCAACATTCTCCCCACTTCTATTCACCAGACATCTGAGGTACCTTTCTTCAGCATCCTGGATGCTTAGCATCTTGCATTCAGGGCAGGTGTAGACTGAGAGTTCTTGACCTTGAGAAAGCCTCCTTGGAGCCTGCTGGGTAAGGAATGAATCTGAGGCAAAAAAAGTTATAATTTTTACTCTAAGTTACAGGGCTAGTAAACTCAGTGTCTAGTGTTACAGGGCTAGTAAACTCAGTGTCTAGTGTTTACCAAATCTGCCTGAGTCAAAATCCATACCCTTCCTTTTCACAGGCCCTTTCATGGGCAAGAGAATCTACACACAACCCCATAATTTCCTCATCTGACTACAGCAGATATTGTTTGAAAAGAGGCAAAGTGACATGAGTTTGTATAGGAGCTCAAAGAACTGAGGCAGCCATGTAAATACAGTATTTCATTAGAGGAATCTAAAATGGCTGAAAGACACTTAAGAAAGTGCTCAACATCCTTAGCTACTAGGGAAATACAAATCAAAACAATTCTGAGATACCATCTTACTCCTGTCAGAATGACTAAAATAAAAAAAACACCTAAGACAGTTTATGCTGCAGACGATGGGGAAGAAGGGGACTCTCCTCCATTGCTGGTGGGTGGGCAAACTTGTACAGCCACTTTAGAGATCAGTATGGAGGTTCCTCAGGAATATGGGAATCAGTCTACCACAGGACCCGGCAGTCCCCCTCTTAGGCATATAACCAATGTTTCACATTTATACAAGGACATTTGTTCAACTATGTTCATAGCAGCATTTTTTTTGTCACAGATCTATTTTTATTTGTTTTGATTTTAAGAAATTTCTGGTATACAAGTATTTGCCTCCTAAGACACCAAAGGCAATGTTTTAAACTGCAAAATTGATTTCACTCCAGATATCTATAATAACAAAATTCTGTTTGATTTAAAAGCATATACTTCCAACTTTTTGTATAATTGGGTGATTCTTCATTGAATCTAGCTTTTTAGCTGTTAATATTAAACAGAGGTGCACACATGGAATTATGTAGGAGAAACAGCTACCCAGCCTCCCCAAGCCACAGTAGCACTGCCCTGGTGCCCAGGCCATCCTGCATGAGCACGTATGGGAGGAATTTCCTCCCTGAACCAAGCCTGCCTCTAAGACTTGCCCTGAGACTGTTGACAAAGAGATACCTGACCAGAGACACCAAGGAGAAAAGGATAACACAGCAGAGCCAGCCACAGAGCAAATGGGACCTTGGGAGGGGGTATAAAGAAAAGCCTAACTTCCTAAATAATGGAGTCTGCAGCATGTTCTGCTAGTCGCTGATTCTTGTGCCTTAGTCATTGGTGCTGTATCTTCTCATCCCTTCCCCAAGGGGTACCCAGGCAGGGTCACCTGCAACATAAATTTTATATAATATATAATTATATATATAAATTATATATAATTCATTCACATATTATATATAACTAGTTTTCATAATCATATCCCTCTTACCAAGCTGTTATAGGATCAAGCAGTTTGAAAACTTTTGTAACTTACAAAATATAGTGTAACTGTTACTCTCTCAGCTCTTTTACTAGATGATGTCTTCCTTAACCATAATCTACCATGAATACACATGGTGCCTCCTCTTGGCTCAAACATTAGAGCAAAAATCAGAATTATCTGCTTTACAAAGATCAGAAATATTTTTCTCAATAATATAAATCACATTTTTAACAAAATATGTTTAAGCATATGTTATGGGGAAGGCTGTTTATCTATGTCCTCTTTCCATTTGTTCTATTGTTTTATTATTCTCTTTAATATTACAGTAGGCTTTTCTTATGTGTATATGTCCACTTTCATACAACTTGAAACTCTTGTGATGAAGCATTCATCTTCATGAAACCCTTTAGTCCTTAATTTTAATAATACTTAAGACCAGCAGTATTAAGATTAACTCTTCCCTCCTCTACTTGAAGAAAGTCACAGTTTAATAAGTATAATAGATGGACTGATTTTGCTGTTTTGCCTGTCTTAATCGCTTTATTTTTCAAAGACTTGGTAATAAGATCTCTATGGAGAATTTCTCCCTTGGTTCACTCAATTTTTCATAAGTTTACTTATTGTTTCCTACTGTGCTTAAACATTCATAAGTCATTATGTCTGAGTTGTTCTGATATTTCATTCCTCTATAATAATAGGTGCTCACACAGTACTTTTTCTATGGTTTAAGGTAGACATTTATAAAAACCTGTTGTCTGCTATAGTTTTTGTAACTATAATTTTAAAAATTATAGTTTTAAAAAATTTACAAGCCTTTCATTTCCCTACTTTTCAATTTGATACTTGATTTTGTTTGGATTTGGTCAAGCATCTATATAAACAATGTCTAAATTAGCCATCTCGTAATTGTTATGAAATGTAGGAGAGTGTTTTAGTTGTGTATGATTCCTATGACTAGCATAGCATGTACCATATTATCAGTGGGTGGTACTGAATTGAGCTGAACTTGAATGAACAGAAACCTTAAAGGTTAAAAGCTTATGTCCTAATTGTCTTCATTTAGCTTGCTATTTTTCTCAACAATAAATTTGGTTACAAAAATAAGTAACAGTATAAGGTTTTAACACATTAATTTCATAATATGTTTATATTTGCATGCAGCAGTGAGTATACTTCAGGAATTTTGAATATAACAGAAACAAACAAACAAACAGGAAAATAAACACATTCTCTCAAGCACAAGTACTCCAAGAAGCAATATTTTTAATTAGTAATGAATTATACTTCCATTGTCTTCTGGCTTCAGACACTTTCTAACCATTTAACTATTTTATCATTTATGTTTCATATACTAATATAGGAGTTGTTTGGGAAATAACAATAAATCAAGGACTGCTGAAATCTAGTTTCTTATTCATAACCAACAGCTTCTGCAGAAATAATATGGCATGTACATTGGATACTTTTGAAAATTCCAAAAATATTTGATATGTGACCTCTTCTTAATTACTAAAACACATAACAGCTGCAACATGTTGTTGATATTTATTATTATTATGAATCAGACAAAATGATAAATGTATCTGAAATGGATATACTGTTGACAGAAATCTGTCAACTGTTTGCTATATCAAAATTGAGAACCTAGAAAAAAGTCAATAATATTGTGAAATCTAGTGCAATATTCCTAGGTATCTCATTATTGACCTCACCAAAACCACAGTCTATAATAAATAAATAATAACTTATTTTACCCAGTGTAATTTTATCACAACCAGAATATTCCCCTCAATGCCTTACTAAAAAGCATTAGAGATTTTTAATATTTAGGATATGTCTGATTTTTATTTTCAACACAACTTTAAGAGTACAACATTAGTGAATTAACATATCCGTATACAGAGAGGAATCCAGTTGACCCATTTTATATTTACTGAAATAGGAAAAATAGTAATATTTCTGTTATAAGATATGTATTTTTTTCAGTTTTGATGTATGAGGTTCCTCATGAGACAGAAATTATTTGATGAAGTATGTTTTATATATGTTCAAAAGAGAACTGTGCTTTGGAAAGTTTTCCTACACTTTGGATGTGTTCTGAGTATCTTAACAAGAGAAATCAGTTTTTGTATTTGCTAAAGTGAGAAGAGTTACATGAATATATAAAGCTGAATCAAAATTGTAAGTTTTCTGAACTTAGCTTAATAAATCATCTGCTGTTTAATTTCAGGTTGAGTTATTTATGTTGGATATCATCATGTTTGGTGTGAGAGTTAGGGTCTCATGTTTTAAGTCCTTACATTTGAAAGTCTTCTTTTTATCACAGAATTCAAAGTATTTTAAACATCACAGACATATGCTCTCTTAGTACACAGAATTACAGTAGTAAAATATTAGTCATCATGGTCAGATATTGGTAAAAGTAAAATAGTGGAATTCACATTCTGGTGGTAAGTAATTGCTCTCTAATTGAAATTAAGGTCATTGTAAACAAGAGGGAAATCATGCATGGTAATTGAAATTTATTCAAATATCCAGGTCCAATAAAGTAATGTATCTTAGAAGAGAGTCTATTATGTTCACATTCCTAAACTAGTGTATTCCAAATGGCATTCTAAATATTGCCTTTAAAAATCATTTTAAATATATGTTTTTTTAATTTTTTTCTCTCATATAATACATAATGACCGCACTTTCCCTTCTTTCTACCCCTCCTTTTGTCCCCCTATCTCTCCTTTCCCCTAGATCCCTCCTCAAGTTCCCTTCTGAAAATAGCAGGCCTCGCAGGTATGTGAAGGAAACACCACACAACAAGATACAATAAGACTAGGCACAATCTCTCATATCAAGACCGGGCTAGGTAACCCACCAGAGTGAAAAGGGTCCCAAGGCCAGACAAAAGAGTCAGAGTTAACCCCAGTTCTACTGTTAGGGTTACCACAAAAATCCCAGGCTAACAACATATATGTAGAGAACCTAGTGTAGACACATACAGGCCTGCCATTATTGCCTCAGTCCCTGTGAGCCCCTATTAGCTCTATTTAGTTGATTCTGTGGGCTGTAGTCTCTTGGTGTCCTCAACTACTATGACTTCTACAATTCTTCCTCCTCCTATCTCTGACTAATGTAACTCTCTGCATCTGTGCTCATCATCCAACAATACTTAACTCTTACAGTCAAACACAAGTGTAGCTCTCACACATCATCAGATAAAATTCCTTTTACAGAAGACGGAGATTATTACAGAAAACTACCACTGGTAAAAATGCAGAGAACAACTGCCTGTGAGGCTTCCAACCCCCAGTGATTCATATACAATGCAACTTACCCTTGTCAGGGGGGAAAAACTGTAGAAGATGGCCGGAAAGAGTGTAAGAGCCAGGGGAAATGAAAATTGGTTTCGAGATTACGTCTTCTAGAGTTGTCTGAGAAGCTACTCTCATTAAGTCTCAGCAACATGGACACTTAAGCATTATCTGAAAATGGAAGACAATAATAGACATGCTAATGTGGTCTGGATTAGGCCTCATCCCTACACATAGAACTGTAGGCAAATAAATTCTGAGAACAGAAGAAGTAATCTTCCTGAGGTAAGAGTACCCCAGTTGGAGCTGATATCAAATGACCAACTTTGAAAACATACAGGTAACAGTATACAGAGAGAAGATTTGGTTTATATATTTATGCATATATATTTTAATATGCAATCCATAATTAAAATATAATGCACTATACTGTATGAGTTCTACCATGTTAGGATCAATTGATATAAGTTAAACTTTGTATTTATGAAAAACTATAATGTACACATAATGAGGACTGGTATACAAAAATATAAAAATTAAATGTAAATAGCTATTCACTTAAAATGTTTTATTCAGTGTGTGTGTGTGTGTGTGTGTGTATGTGTGTTTATGTGCCTTTGCACATTTGTACATGTATGGAGAGTAGAGAAAAATTTATGGAGTCAGTTCTTTTCTTCAAACATGTGGTTTCTGCAGATTGAACTAAGGTCACCAGGTTTGTCAAGAGGTGCCCTTACCTACTGACCCATCTGAATGATTCCAAACCTATTTTTTATAAACTTACTCAAGCAGAAATATTTTTCAATATTTTTATTTTATTACTCATATAGGTGTGAGATTTATGTTAGTATAAGCCGACATGATCCAAACATTTTTTTCATAAGTACCCACCACTTTCTCAAAACTACTGTCTTTAAGCAAGACTGGTAAAAGTTTATTCCTTTTTTTAATTGTGTTTTTATTATAACAGTTTTGCCCTGTCTTTCCTCCTTAAGTTCTTCTATATACTGCCACTCCTCTCTCTGTCTCTCTCTCTCTCAAGTTTATAGTCCCCTTTTCCATTAATTGTTATTTCCTTATTTAAGTGGGTTCATGGCCAATTCAACAAGTGGGAGACCATGACTGATACTAAAAGTGATACTAAAAGCCTAGCTGTTTAGTGATAATGAAACCATGTTTTTTTTGGAGGAGAATCTACTACCACTAATTTACTAAACCATCACAATTTCAAACAATATCCTATAACCACTTAACCTTAAACACAAATACGTATAATCTTTACCTCTCATCAAGGAAACTTCTCTTTGTAATTGATGGAAACCATTATATGTAGCAGATTTTAGTTGTAGTAAAAAAATAAATAAGTATAAATATAAAGTTGAGCAGATGATTACTTTCGATATCATGAAGTAAACGTATAGTATCAATTCTAGGGTAGTAAGTCCTCTTAAATTAAATTTTGATAGAAGTCTTTACCTCTCTTTGTTCAGCTATAATTATTTGGTTGCTAATGTCTACTCAGTTATCAAGAAATTTAACATTTTAGTTCACATAATTGTATATGTTTGTTCCTGATCAAATTATTATTTAATATGTAAACTAATATGTATTATATTTTACTTTGAGGATAACATTATATATTCTCAAACAGTCTTATTAATTACTCATATATTTTACTCATCTTTTATAAGACATAACTACTCATATTTGGCAAAAGAATAAATCAAGATTCATAGGACTTGGGTATCTCTTTTCGCCTCTATTCCTCCCCTGGTCCCTCATGTTCTCCTCTCCTCTCCTATTCTCCCCTCCTTTTTCTTCTAACTGCCTCTCTACTCACTGCTCCCCCTGCTCCCAATATGCTCAGGACATCCTTTCTCCTTCTGTGTCTCTCTTAGGATCCTTATTGTATCCTAGTTTCTCTGGCAGTATGAATTTTAGGCTGGTGATCTTTTGCTCTATTTCTAAAATCCATATATGAATGAATACAAACCATGTTTGTCTTTGTGATTGGTTTACCTCACTCAGGATGATTTCTTCTAGTTCCATACTTTTGCCTGCAAATTTCAAGAACCCATTGTTTGTTTGTTTGCTGTTTTGTTTTTCCACTGAGTAGTAATCCATTGTGTGTATGTACCACATTTTCTTTATCAATTCTTTAGTTGAGAAGCATCTAGGTTATTTCCAGGTTCTAGCTATTTCAAATAATGCTGATATGAACATAGTTGAACAGATGTCTTTGTTTTGTGGGTATGTGTCTTTTGGGTATATGTCCAAGAGTGGCATTGCCATATACTGTGGTAGACTGTGTCCCATTTTTCCTGAGGAACCACGATATTGATCTCCAAAATGGCTCTATAAGGTTGCACTCCCACAAGCAGTGGAGTAGTGTTCCCTTTTCTACACTTAAGTCCAATTGGATCAAAGACCTCAACATAAATCCAGCCACACTGATCCTCTTAGTAGAGAAAGTAGGAGGTATCCTTGAACAAACTGGTACAGGAGACAGCTTCCTGAACATAACTCCGAAAGCTCAGACACTGAGATCAACAATTAATAAATGGGAACTCCTGAAACTGAGAAGCTTCTGTAAGGGAAAGAACACAGTCAACAAGACCACATGACAGCCCAAAGGGTGGGAAAATATCTTCACCAACCACACATCGGACAGAAGGCTGATCTCCCAAATATACAAAAACATCAGGAAGCTAGTCACCAAAACACCAAATAATCCAATTAAAAAGTGGAGTATAGAACTGAAGAGAGAATTCTCAATATAGAAAATCTAAATGGTTGAAAGACACTTAAGAAAGTGCTCAACATCCTTAGATATCAGGGAAATGCAAATCAAAACAGCTTTGAGATTTTACTCCTGCCAGAATGGCTAAAATTAGAAACACCAATGACAACTTATGCTGGAGAGGATGTGGAGAAAGGGGATCGATCACTCCTCCACTGCTGGTGGGAGTGCAAACTCGTACAGCCATTTTGGAGATCAGTATGGTGGTTCCTCAGGAAAATGTGAATCAGTCTACCACAGGACCCGGCAATCCCCCTCTTAGGCATATACTCAAAAGACACATTTCCACGAATCAAAGACATCTGTTCAATGGGTGGCGCCTGTTCTGCTTTTATGCCTTGAGGTTCAGATATCCCAGTCCTGCACCTTCAAGGTAGCTATATTGTGTTGCTCAGGTGAGGTGCAGGAGCCACTCTCCTGAGTGCTGCTGCTGCTGAGCAACAGGTGCAGCTCACTTTCCCTTATGATCTCAGGACAAGCTCTCCCAACAGTTTCAGGCATTGATGGGTTGGGAGAGAGGTCATCTCTCCCCTTTCCATGTCACTACATGACATATGAGTAATAGCGGTAGCTCTCTCACAGCTGCCCCACCCTCCACCAAATACTCATCTATTATGTGTGTGCATGTGTAACACAGATTAATAAGACCCGGAGACTGTGGTTCAAAATTCAAGCTAACTATCAGAAAAGCAAAACAGCTAGCCACTAGCTTCTTACCTGTACTTCTATTTTGTGTCATTGCATATTGGAAGTATGTGGTCTGCTTTTGATTTTACAGTGAGTTCCAGTTAAATATTGTCTTATGTCTCCAAAGATAGTTTGGAAAGCTGAACAGTTTAAAACAAGCCTATTTGATGTCAAGTCTCTCTCTTTCTATCTCTCTGTCTCTCTCTCTGTCTTTCTCTCTGTGTGTGTTTCACAGCACTTCTCTTTCTTTCTCTCTGTCTTTGTATCTCTTTCTCTCTATCACTTGCAGATTATGTGAGCTCTCAGCTACTGTGCAGTACCATGCCTTCCTTTGCACCTGTTCCTGTCAGGATGATCATGGACTAGCTCTCTTATACTGTAAGCAAGCCCATTAAATTGCTTTCTTTCAAGAGTTGACATGGTCCTGGTGTCTCACATCCATAAAACATTAACTCCTACAGCAGTATTTGAAGATAAGTGGCTTATAACCTCTACTGATCTATATAAATTAACATCCTTAGACAGATGCAATTTTCCAGAGATGGGATGCATACATACTACCTTTAATTATGAGTCATAGACAATTAAACACTCACTCCTACAACCTACACTAGGAATAATTTAACTGGTTTGTAGTGGTGCACACCTTTGATCCCAGCACTCAGGAGGCAGAGGCAGGCATATCTCTGTGAGTTCAAGGGAAGCTTGATCTACATAGCTAGTTCCAGGATAGCTAGGGCTATTACATAGAGAAACCCTGTCTCGAACCCCCCCTCCAAAATCAATTGATAGATTGTTAACAATAAAGTCAGAGTTTCTTAGCTACTATTAATTTAATGTCTTGTATTACTGTTATTCTCCTGTTGTGTCAATACACTGAAGTTTTGATGGGCTTCATTTCCTAAAAGAAACAAGTCAAATGAGATTGAAAGCCAATAGAGGATGACATTGATACTCTAAATTTTGATGACAGCCTCCAAATTACTTTACAGTGGCAATCTGTGGTACCAAAGACTCTTTCCAAACTTGCGACAGCTTTTCTTATTTATTTAAATATTAAAATGAGCACATCTTTGTGGAACCCTGGGCCTTGGTTTAATATTTTTACAAAAGTAGAGTTTATATTTTTCAACGGGTGTTTATATTTCCAAAATTATTTATCATACACTCACAACTATCTTCCTGTGAATATAAATACAGAAATATATGTGAATGATTTCAGAAGTAGTAGTTAACTAGTACTTTTTCAATTTTTCTTTTTATTTGTTTCTTTTGCATCTTTCACATAACACATATTTTGCCACACCCCTTTGCATCTGCCCTCTACTCTTGCAAACCAACCATTATGAAATAAAATAAAATTTACATTTACATTTAAAAAGTAAAATCTCGTCATAGAAACTGTAGTGTGAAACAGTGAGTCATGCAATAGATCCTTTTGTCCGCATACCTTTACTTGCAAATGTTCACTGCAAGGAATATTTGATCTGGTTAAAGGCCTCTAGTTTCTGTTAAAATAACTATGCTGGAACCTCACTGGGACTCTTCTTGGATATCCTGCTGTTTTCCTGTATTGTGCGGATCCTGCAACTTGGGTCTGCAGGGCCAGGCCCCATCCTGTGTTCTCCCAGATCATAGATGGTGTGGATATTGGGGTACAGCAACTTGTATCACTCACTTTGATCCTGAGTAGTTGCAGGGTTGGTCAGTCCACCTAACTACTAAGCTGAACTCTCCTGTAGTGCCCTAACTTTTTAACCCTTTCTAGCAATAAGCAAGGGGCAGGGCTAATTTTCCTGCTTTCATACCCTCAAAGGCAGCATTTCCACATCTGGACCATTAAGGCCAGCACTATTGTGTTGGACAGTTGGGGTGCAGGGGTCATTGCAGTGATATATCATTTATGATTTATTAAAACTTGCCTGAGGTTTCAGAGAGCAGTTAACCTCAAAACATAGAGATCTAGCATTGCTGTATACTCTTTTAATCCCAGCACTCAGGAGCCAAAGGCAAATGGATCTATCTGAGTTCAAGGTCACCAAGAGATGCATAAGACTGAATCACTCTAAAACAGTAACAGATTCATGCCTTTAATCCCAGCACTAGAGAAATATAAAAGGTAGGAGCAGACTGTTCGGTAGTCAGTCTCAGGAGTCTCTAGCCACACTGAGGAGAGCATAGCAGTCTGAGTGAATCTGAGAAGTGAAGTAGGAAACAGTTTGAGGATCACCCTTTGGTCTGAGCTGAGGTAAAGGTTAGAGCTAGTGGCTGCTTCGCTTTTCTGACTTTCAGCTTGAAGCTTCAACCTCAATATCTGTCTTTGGGATTTTTATGTATCACGTTACAGGCCACTCTCACAAATCCTGCAGCTAGTGAGTGGCAGGAACAGCTTTTCCACTATTAGAACCTCACATACAACTGCCCCAACCATCCACCAAAGGATGGGAGAGAGGACATCTCTCCCCTGCCCCTATCACTTTATGGCAGATGAGGCACATGTGGCAATGAATCCCATTCTCACACCCTTGGGGCTGGCTCACCAGCTTCCTTGTAAACAGGGTCAGCTTTGCTGTGATGGTCGGTTTGAGGAGCAGGGCCCACATTTTCCAGTGGTTCAGCTGGTAAAGGAGTCAGCTGCAGGTTGTGGGGAGGAGAGGGAAGGACATCTTTCCTTTGCTCCCCCTACTACACCACAGATGACAGAGATGATACCAGCTATGCTCCTCTCACACACTCAGGGCTGGCTCACCTGCCCAAGCCTCGTGGCATGCGACAGAAGTGTTGCAGTTACCTGGTTGTTTAGAGATTTAAAAAAAAATCAGTTCTTTTAAATTGTTCTTAATATCTCAAAGAACAATTTCAAATTGTTCTTAATATCTCTAAGAAGCATAAATATTTGTCTATTACAATTGCTATGGTCTCACTTAATTTATATAAGATATTATAAAACATAGGATTCCTTTTCTTTACATATAAATCAGTGACTGCTGTAGTTTAACAAAAGCCATATATTAAAAAGATCATGCTTGTTAATTATGAGGTCTGCAGAAATACTCAATTATATAAGGAGATATGTAACTATTCTAAACCAAAAAAAAAAAAAAAAAAAAAAAAAAAAACAGTCTGTGGGACTTCTGTGCAGTATTTTTATTTTTGAGACTTTGTTTGATCTTTAAGTACATTCAAATAAAAGTCAGAGAAGGGAAATGGGGAAGACAAACTGTTCATCTTCCATTGTATAATTTTAAATTTATATTAAGAAAATGTTGTAATTAAATCATTTAGAAATGATATTACAATATAGTAAGGTAGCAAGGTAAAGTTTACAATCTTAGCACAAGTATACATAATAATGATTATCATTAATAGTAACTAAGTACATATTTCTAAAAACTATACATATATTTTAGAAAGTAAAGAAAAGGAAAATTCCCTTTTTTGTATTGAAATCAATTGCTTTGAGATTTATTTTAGTAATGAATGCACTACAATTTAGACATTAATTTTCAAAGGAATGTCTTAGTCATTATCATAGCAATAAAGACTAATTAATCAGAGAAATGGAAGTTTAAAACAACTGTTGGAGATCCTTCAATAAAGACACTCCAGCACAATCCTATATAATAAAGAATAATAATCAAGAAGTCTCCCCAAGACCTTTTCATATGTAGATCAGTTTATCCTGGTTGCTATAACAAAGAAAGCTCAGCAAGTAATTAAGAACAAGTCAGCACTCTGGACCAGTGGTTGGAATAGGTGGGAGGTGAGAAGAATCAGGAGGATAGGAAAGAGGGGGAACTGTGGTTGGTATGTAAAGTGAATGAAAAAAAATCAATAAAATAAAAACAGACCCAGTTAACAAGTCCGTTCCACCAAAGCCTCTTCACCAAGTCCTGCCTCCAAGTCCCTGCCTTGAGTTCCTCTTGGGCTTCCCTTGGATTGTAGACTATATGCAGAAGTATGAAATAAACCCTTTTCTTCTCAGAAGAAGAAAAATTCTCCCCAAATACTCACAATCCTTCCTTTCAGTCAAGGTTTGAACTATCTATGAAAGGTAGAGGGTGGTCAGGGTGCATGTGAAGGGGGAGAGAAAGAGGGAGGGAGGGAGAGGGAACTGGGATTGACATGTAAAATAAAAAATAATAATAGTAATAATAAAGAAGAAAGGTAGATAAATATTAGCTCATCATGCAGGAAGACTTTAATATGAGCAATAATGAAATCTGAAAAATATAAGTCATACACTCTAAACAGAGAATGTTTCACCTAAGAAACAAAATAAATGATATCTCTGCACATGTGAATTGTACATTGGTATATGAATATATATATATATGTATATAAATATATATATATATATATATATTCTGAGAAAATACAAAGTTGAAATAACACTTTTTAAGGAAAAAACATGACAGCATAGTAAAATAAGTAAATTAAGAGTAATTGAAATATTTTAAAAATATGAGTTTATACATTAAAGTAGTATTAGGATGCCAATGAAAACAAATGAAATTGAAGTCATACCTAGATAAACATTATTAAATTTTAATCATAAAAATATAGAAATGACTTGAAAATGTCACAAGTGAGCAGAACATAATACTCCTCAACAGGAATAATGAAGTTATATGACAAAGGAAAGCAGCTTAAAATTCTGAGGGAGAGATTTACATCATAGAATCTACATTCCTTATTCTATCCATTACGATGCATAGTAGAATATAGACTTTCTCAGATCCACAAAAAATAAGATATAACTTCTCTTTGTGACCCTGTTCTATAATACTTCCTGGGCATTGAGGATGGCATTTGAGGAACCTAAAAAGGATCATATTCAGTAATTTAACACAGACCCAGAAAGACAAACATAATCTGTTCTCTCTTATTTGTGCTTTCAAACCTCAACTCTTCATATTTTAGTATATGTGGAATAATAGTATAAAATTAAATGTATAGAAGGGCAATGAGGATTGGTAAGGGAATAGCAGGACCCAAGTAATATGAAGGATAAAACATAAAGATAGGAAAGGGAACTAATTAGGAAATTGTGAAGGCACAGGGAAATAAATACACACAGAGAAGTAGGGGGCAAAACTCTCAGGATGTCTGTTAAAGTCTCAAAGAATCATATTTTATATTTTCCCAATTTATACTCTGTGTGTGTATAAATATATAAAAGAAAGTAATTCCATTTGGGCTGCCAATGCTCCACACAAGTATTCTAGACTAAGAAAAGTCCCAGAACCATTTATGAAAAAAAATGTATTTTTTAATAAAAGGTTGTTTACAGTAGCCAAATGCCCCCCCCCAAGCAATATAGTCTATTATTCTTGCCCTTGGAAATTTCTTCAAGATTAAATAGTAAGTCTTTGTAGCTGATGATACTGCATACATAGGTAAAAGAACTCAGATAATTTGAAGTGAGTCTAAACTAAAAGGCTCCTTCCAGAAGTCTAGCTTCTATTATACAAGGAAGTATTCTATAAGCTGCCAAAGGAGTTCTTACACCTATGAAACATGGAAATGACTAGCAAGTTAAGGTACTTGGAATGGTACAATAGCTCATAAACATGTCTTTACTAAACAACAGCTAGCTAGATATGCTTAACGGTACACTCAACAGAAGGGAAATCATGTTTGGTATTTGAAAGCTAGCCAGTTGACAAGGGCTTAGAAATGTAAAGATATTAGACAACAATCTCCTACGGGCAGCCACTTGGCTAGACAATTCCAATATTGGTAGCTAAAGGAAAAGTTCAGAAGAGTGGGTGGAAAGATTATAAGTGCCAATACACCAGAAAGTCTGCTGTTTCACTGCCTCTCTTAGACAGAGCTGAATAAACAAGACCTGAACAATGACAATATAGATAGATATCTCACTGGGTTCCAGTCCTACAACTACAGAAAATCAATTACTGCTAAAAGGGGGAGAATTAGTTTTTTCTCAGGGATGTATGACCCAGTTGGTTACAGAGTACAAAGTGGACAGTCCTGAAAACATGTGCATGACAACAAACAAAAATGCAACAAACTTAGGTTGTATTTATATTTCTCCTTACCTCTCAATTAAAAACGGGCAGTACACAGAAGGGTTAGGGAACATGGAGTGCCTGGAGGGAAGGGAAACGAGGCAATCATATTTAATTAGAAATGCAAAAATAGTAAGAGGAAGGATCCTGGCCATAGAATAAGGGACATACAAGTAAAAAAAAAAATCAAACTCGGTCTGAGGAGATAAAGCTCAATAGTATGATCTTTGAATATGTTTGTGAGATTTGGAAGTGATTATTACCATTATATAAAACATCAACAAATAACAAGAGAAATGAAACAAGAAAAAAAAAACAAGCAAGAATGAGGTCAGATTCACTTTAGCTAATCACTGGTTCTCAGAAGTAATTCTCTACTATTGATTCTCTGGAGAAATGATCTATGACATGTGATATACTTAACTAATATACAAAACATGAAATTGTGAAAATTGAATTGTTTTATTTTCTTTTGTTTTACAATACTCCTTTCAAATAGAAGACATCTAGGAACTCAGATTACACTGCTTTTCCTCATGCAAATGGTAATTTACTAATTCATCAGACATCTGCTTTTCCTTTTCTATATGGAAGATAAAACAAATAGAGAATAAAAACTGATAAACACTTGGTGTGTATTTTGTGAACAGTACTGTTTTCTAACTCATTGCTAAATGCAAGAATTGTTTACACTTAATATTTATAGCACCATTTATTTTTCTATAACATGATTTACTTTTCATTTACTGCTGGAATTTAACACACACATACATACAGCTATTAGAACTATTAATGTTTTTAATTTTGTAAGTAAAATAGTTGATGCACAAAATGTAGGACACATAAAAGATTTCCAGTTAATATGTGTAAAACAAAAACAAAAAACATAATATGACCCTAATTTTAATTTCAAGGTAATGCAGACATTATAGAGTTCTCTTAATAAATAGAATTCAAAAAAAATTGGGTTTCAATTTAATGGAAAGCATGAGAAAAAGTGGTACATATTTGGTTAGGGAAGAAACTAGATAGCATTGACTTCTTAGCATGTTGCTTTTAATCCACAATATACTATTTGTATGATGATGATTACTGTCAGCTTTTCTTTTTATCCCAATACAAGGCATAGAGGAGAATACAGAGCCTTTGAATAGGATTATATTGTAAAGGGAGTTTGATATTCTTGTTTTCTTCTTTAGAAAATCATAAATTATTTAAATGCAAATTGCAATCATTATAAAAGTCTCTCATCCATCAATCTATTCATAGTTCTCAAAGTTGATTATCATTTTAGGCATGATTTATCAGAACATAAAATTAAGACAAAAGAAGTAAATATTTCTTTATTTTTTTATTCAGGCAGATACTAAAAGACAGATGATCCATGAGTAAGTCTCCTTTTGTAAGTCATTACAGAAAGTAACTCAAGTCAGTGGTGAAGGAAGCAAGGTAAAGGTGGTTTATTAGCAAGGTACACTGACTGTACCTTATTTAACACTCTTGTATTCGAACAAGTTCAGTATATAATAATGAAGTGCAAAGAAATGCACTGATACAAAAGAATCTGACTTGACTATTAGTTGACTATCCATATAAATTGTTATGGTGATCTTATGACAAGAAGTCATAATATCATTAAATTTAGATTAAAAGACAACATTATTTAGAACATTTGGTTAGGAATAAGCCCACAGATGCTTTATGAAACATGTATTCTTACATAAGTTACTTTATCATTGTTTTGTATTTTAATACTTTGTTTTAATTTTGAGATGGAGTCTTGTGTTATCTTTTATTTTTGTTTCAGACTTATGGGTATGGATAATCTTCCTGTTCCAGTATATTGAATAACTAAGAATATTAGCATGTTCTATTCCATCAGATTTAAAATAAGTTTCTTAAATTTTCTGACTTAAAATTGCTTTAGTTATATAAGTAATTATCCCAGAGTGTCTGTGCATTACTAGTAAGATATAATTATGGTTTAAATGCATTTCTCAAAAATTTGCATGTTGAAAACCTAATTCAGAAGTTAGTGAGATACTGCTTTTACAGGGTAGATGTTTGTTAATATTCAGTGATATCTGTAACCTTATGTATCTGAGGTTAATGACACAACTTATGACTTTACAGGAAGAAGAAAGAAGAACGAAGAACCAACGTACTGCACTTCTTTTCTTTGCCCATGTGTTGTCGTCACTGTGTTCTGTTGTATAATCTTAGTGGTTTTGTAGGATTACTAACTGGGAAAAGATGAGTGTCTGACTCTTTTGCCTGACATTGGGACTTTTTCCCTCATATTTGGTTTCCTCGTCCAGTCTTAACAAGAGGATTTTTGCCTTGTCTTATTTTATCTTGTTTCATGGTGTTTGGTTGTTTTTTCATGGAGGCATAGATTTTTTTTTCTGAAAGAAAGCAGGGTTTTTGTGGATCTGGGGAAGCAGTGTGATGGGGGCAACCACAGAGGAGAAGGGAAAAGTGTAGTGAGAATGTATTGTATGAGATAATAGACTGTTTAAAAAAAACCAGAAGGGGAATACTCAGTGGACTCAGTGTTCTCTTTAAAAATAGAAAATAAGAGTTTATATTTTATTGCCATTAGATGAGAACTAGACAGAAAGTTACATTGAAGTTGGTATGGTTTGTGCACATTTTTACTACTTAAAATTATGTTCATTCCACTCAGTTATTTACCATGCATTCAAAAGGGGAGTTTTGTGAACCTAAGTTTATACTGGACTAATCTCAAGAAAAAGTTTCTCAATCTCATTAAAATCTCAAAATAACATTAAAATAATCTATTTACCAACTCATTGTTTATAAAGACTGAATTTAATGGTGCTTCAATGCATGTAAGTATTGTGCAGAGTTAGCTGCCCAATATCTGTTTGATGAGTCAGTCACTTGTAATAGTTAGGTATTCCTTGCGTACAACTTCATTTCCAAGATTTGATGGCATTAATTGCTTTTTGTTTAATAGCATACACTGCCCAACCTTTATATAAGTTCTTCTCAAATTGAAAATAAGGGACTTAATTTTATGTCTGATTGTACTGAATGTCATAAAGCAAATGGAGTGAGTAGTGTCTGATAATAGTGATGGGATATAAAAGTCCAGACTCAGACAAAGGGAATGCCAGTCAGAAAATTGTATTTGTGAAAAGAATACTTACTACTGCTGTTCATTAAGTATTAATAAAATACATGACAAGCAGTATATTTTAAACTAAAAGATTTCTGAAATATTTAATTGAATAGAAAGGAAACTATTCAAATACAGAAAATATATGAATTTATTCCAGGAGAAAAGACACATTTTATACTTACTTAGACATTTATGTTATACTAAAAAATGAAACATTAGTTTTCCAATTAAGTAAAATTACTTTAATAATCATACTAACAAAATAAATGACACGCTTAAAATGACAATTATCTTTTATGAAAGAAATGGAAAAGTACATTAAAAGTTTACCCTTGCCTACAGATTTCATTTTAAAAAATGCACTTAGGCTGTCTGATAATAATCAACCTTCAAGGTAAAATTGGAACTGAAAGCAGTTTTACTTCATTTCAGTCTTATCTATGAAGGTCATCATTTTTGGTTCTAAAGCATTTAGCTAACAACAAAAAAGAAAAGGGAGACTTCACAATGCTACTTCAATATATTCTGTGATTCTAATTAATTTGTTTCACCTGTACTTATACCTGTAACAAAACTCTCTTCATTTGAGGCTTTTGACCTAGAAGACATTTTGAAATCACAATGTTTTCTCTAAAGTTTATATGAAAGGATAAACTTTTGATGTTGCCTAGACTTCTACCTACCATAGGAATTTCAAATTCTTGTGTGTTTAATAAACTGGAATGGAAAGAGTGAAGAAAAATAAATATTTTCTGGTGAAATAAAAAATTAGATTGTGATAATTAGAAATAAGTTATAGAAAAGACAGTATGTAAAATTCTGGTTTATGTGGTACATGGCTTAGGCCTAAAAATAAAATGTAATGTTCTATTTACTGCATGACAAATAAGATAAAATAATGTTGGTAGTAATGACAGGTCAACTAGATAAGTAATGACATAAAGAACATGGAATACATTTGTCAGATCAATGGAAACACTTTACTACATTAACACATAAGTGTAAAAAGCCAGCAGGAAAAAGGGATTTGTTTCCAATTTATGTAATGAAAATACAAAATAAGATAAAAGAATGATACTAAAGGAGAAAATTATACAAAATAATGAAGAGATATGACAATTAAGACTAAAATATTAAAATTAATGTGTATCTACACAAATCTATTATACAATAAGTTATTTTACAATTTGTTCTTTGTCTCTATTATCTGAATACCTATGGCTTTTGCCACTATCTTGGAATTCTTCCAGACATCATTATCACTGAGGAACTATCAGAAAAAATGAGAATTTTAAAAAAGTGTTATGATTCTGTGGAAGGAAAGATTATTGTTATGAATGCTCAATATATATATATATTACATGTATATATAAAACTTTCAGCAATATGACTTGCTATAGTCAGTCTATAAAATCTCATAGCATTTTTTAGAGATCAAAACCCAGCATGGGAAAAGTATAATTCTAAACTCCACAACTTAGAGTAAGAACAGGCACCACACATTTTTCTCTTTCAGAAAAGACAAAAGAAAGACCTTGCAAATGAGAAGGCAGCCATATTTAAACTAAGCAGTGAGGCTCAGGAACTCAATCCTTCTGCTATCTTTTCACAATTCTGCAATCCGTGGTGTCATGATATGATAATCTACTAGACTAATGCATGCAAGGTATAACATAGTTATAAAATTTCAGATTGAAAACTATAAAATATATATTTCATTAAGATAATCTACAGATTTATTTCTATGTTTAAGATGCTCCAAATATTTCTTGAGTCCTTATTGCATGCTAAACATGGTAATAGTCAAATAAGATAACATAGACTAATTAACATTAGAAGCACTTGCATGATAGATTTAATATTGTGGTTAATAAGATCTATATGTTGTACAGCAAAGTATCACTGCTACCTTTTTAAAGTATGTTTTCTATTCATTTACATCTTAGGTGATAGAAACAAAAGACATCCACTTCATATAGAGATTTAAGCATGTGTTTCTTACTAAATGTCATGATGTTTATAATTATAGTTAAAATGATTGACATACTACTTCAGTTAGTCTTTAAAGAGTTGTTAACATTTTTTGTGTCTCAAAAAAATTAGCTCTCTCATTGAAAAGATAGAGAATGATGTAGAAAGGCCTTACAGAGAAGAAATCACTACAGACACAAAATTTGTTGTTTGAATGAACCATCATTTTTAATCAGTTCTGATACCTCAAAACAATGAACTAACAACACAGAAGATGACTGGTCACATATCATAATGTCTGATGCAATAATGAAGAAAACAATTGAAATATTGTGAGAATTACCAAATTGTAAAAGAGCAATGTAATGCTTTTGGAATAAGTGAACTGATTTGTTCCTTATGAAGTTGTCACAAATGGCAAGTTATTTCTACAAATTCAGCACCAGAAAATCATAGTGGTTAGGATTGTAGTAGATTAAAATAAGATAGCTTATTTTTTTTCCTTTTTTCCCTTTAAATTTATATAAAAAAATCAGTGTACAGAAAGAAGAGATATAAGAGGTACAAAACTGTAAAAGTTTAGAAAATCATCTAAGTAGAAGTCGTGATATTCTGACCTTCCAGCTGGACAGCCCTGTTCTCTATGACCTTGTCTATAAGGGCACATTCTATACCACAACACATCTCCTGGAGCACCAGTGATTGGGCAGCAACATTCTCTCTGCCCCTCACCAAATCTTTCCCCTACTGTATCAGCAACCAAGGGATCCATATACTTTATCTATACCCAGAAGAACAGGTGACTATATGGGCTCCCAGCTGGACAGCTCTGCTGTCTAGGCTCTAGCCTACAGGGGCACATCCCATGCCTCAAACCATTTACTGCAGCCCCAGTGACCAGGAAACAGGACTCTACCCACCTCATACCCAAACATCTTACTCTACATCAGTAACCAAGGGAGCCTCATGCAATACTTATACCACAAGGAAGAGCAACCACCACTAGAGTCACAGGCTGCAACTTTACCTTGAAGAAGAGTAACTGCCAGAAGGCAAATACCTTACCTGTATGAACTGGACGTAGAGTAACACCTGGAGGCACAAGACCCATCTACACCTAGTGGAAAAAGTTAGATCAATGATGGTACAGGCTATATCTGCAGCAATTGGAGTAAAAGATGGTTAGACAGCAGTGTAAAAATATATTCATCAAAAGAGAGAGCATCATGGCAGCACCAGACACTAGTGTTTATAGAACAGCAAATCCTGAACATCCCAATGCAGATGAAGGAGAAGAAAACAACCTTATAATAACTTTATGAAGATGCTAGAAGCACTTAAATAGGAATGAAAAATTCCCTTAAAGAAATGGAGGGCCCGAACTCCCTGGGTTGTCCCATGATCCTGCTGCTTCTGTCTATGGTCCACATCAAGAGCACCCTTGGAGCTCTTATACACCCCCACCCATCCCCACCGCCAGCCTACCCCCCCCACCCTGTACCCTACCTTAACCACGGTCCTGCCGCTCTGGTTGAGCACTGGGACAGAGTGTGGAGCCAACTTTGACATATAATAATCAAAACACCTAGCATACAAAATAAAGAATATTAAGAGCAGCGAAGGAAAAAGGACAGGTAACATATAAATGCAGACCTGTCAAAACTACACCTGACTTCTCCATGGAAACCCTCAAGGCCAGAAGGTCCTGGACAGATGTTCTAAAAGTATTAAGAGAACATGGATGCCAGCCTAGGCTACTATATCCAGCAAAACTCTCAATCACTATAGATAGAGAAAACAAGATATTTAATGACAAAACCAGATTTTCCCAATACGTATCTACAAATCCAGCCCTACAGAAAGTATTGGAAGGAAAACTCCAAACCAAGGAAGGTAACTACACCCACAAAAATGTAGGCAACAGATAATCCAACTACACCAGAAACCAAGGGTGAAGCAGAACTAATATATTCACAATACCACTGCCAACAACAAACATAAATCAAACAAGCATCAACAATAAAAGGTCCTTACCCTCAACATTAATGGTCTTAACTCACCAATAAAAAGACACAGGCTAACAGAATAGATACGAAGACAGAATCCATCCTTCTGCTGCATACAAGGAACACATCTAAGCTTCAAAGATAGACATTACCTCCGGGTAAAGGGTTGAGAAAAGATTTTCCAATCAAATGGAAATAAGAAACAAGCAGGCATGGCTATCCTAATATCTAACAAGTTAGACTTCAAACCAAAATTAGTCAAAAGAGATGAAGACAATCATTTCATATCCATCGCAGGAGAAATCCATCAACACGAAATCTCAGTTCTGAACATCTATGCCCCTAATACAAAGTCACCCACATTCATAAAAGAAACACTACTAAAACTCAAAGCTCATATAATACCTCACATACTTATAGTGGGAGACTTCAATACACCACACTCAACACTAGACAGAACCACAAATCAGAAGCTCAACAAAGAAACAAAAGAATTAACAGAAGTTATGCCTCAACTGGGGTTAACAGACATCTATATAACATTCCATCCAAAGACAAAAGAATATACCTTCTTCTCTGCTCCACATGGAACCTTCTCTAAAATCGAACACATATTAGGTGACATAACAAACCTCAACAGATACAAGAGAATAGGAATAGTCCCCTTTATCTTATCAGACCACCATGCTTTAAAATTGGAATTCAACAACAAAACAAATAGCAGAAAACCTGCAAAATCATGGAAACTGAACAATGTGCAATTGCACCACTCCTGGGTCAAAGAAGAAATAAAGAAAGAAATTAAGGACTTTCTAATATTCAACGAGAATGAGGATACAACAAACCCAAACTTATGGGACACCTTGAAAGCAGTGCTATGAGAGAAGTTCTTTGCACTAAGTGCCCATATGAAGAAAATAGAGGATAGTCACATAAGAGAATTAACAGTGCAACTGAAAGACTTAGAACAGAGAGAAGCTAATTCACGCTGTAGGAGTAGACACCAGGAAATAATCAACTTGAGGGCTGAAATCAACAAAATAGAAACCAGGAAAACAATACAAAAAAATCAATGCAACGAAGAGTTGGTTTTTTGAGAAAATCAACAAGATATACAAACCTTTATCCAAATTAACGAAAAAGCACAGAGAGAACATGCAAATTAACAAATTCAGAAACGAAAAGGGGAACATAACAACAGACACAGAGGAAATCCAGACAATTTTCAGGTCATACTTTGAAAATCTGTATTCCACAAAATTTGAAAATTCAAAGGAAATGGACAAATTTCTGGATAACTATCACTTACCAAAATTAAATCAAGAACAGACAAACAACTTAAATAGACCTAAAACCTGCAATGAGACCTAAAACCCGCAATGAAGTAGAAGCTGTCATCAGATGCCTTCCAACCAAAAAAAGTCCAGAGCCAGATGCATTCAGCGCAGAATTCTACCAGACATTCAAGGAAGAACTAATACCACTACTCCTCAAACTGTTCCACAAGATAAAAACAGAAGGTTCATTGCCAAACTCTTTTTATGAGGCCACAATACCTTGGTACCCAAGTCTCACAAAGACACAACTAAGAAAGAAAACTACAGACAAATATCCCTGATGAACATCGATGCAAAAGTACTCAATAAAATACTGGCAAACCGAATTCAAGAATACATCAGAGAAATAATCCACCATGACCAAGTAGGCTTCATCACTGGAATGCAGGGATGGTTTAACATATGAAAATCTATGCACGTGATCCACCATATAAACAAACAGAAAAAGAAAAACCATATGATTATCTCCCTAGATGCGGAAAAAGCCTTTGATAAAATTCAACACCCTTTCATGATAAAGGTCTTGGAGAGGTCAGGGATAACAGGAACATACCTAAACATAATAAGAGCATTATACAGCAAACAAACTGCCAACTGAATCAAACTGAATGGAGAGAAACTTAATTCCTCTAAACTCAGGAACAAGACAAGGCTGCCCTCTCTCACCATATCTCTTCAATATCGTACTAGAAGTTCTAGCTAATGCTATAAGACAACAAAAGGAGATCAAGGGGATCCAAATAGGAAAGGAAGAAGTCAAACTGTCTCTATTTGCAGATGATATGATAGTTTACATAAGCGACCCAATAAACTCCACCAGGGAACTCCTACAACTGATAAACACCTTCTGCAAACTAGCAGGATACAAGATAAACTCAAAAAAATCAGTAGCCCTACTTTTTTCAGACAACAAAGAGACCGAGAAAGAAATCAGAGAAACATCACCCTTTACAATAGCCACAAGCAACATAAAGTATCTTGGTGTAACGCTTACAAACAAGTAAAAGACCTATATAATAAGAACTTTTTGGCTCTAAAGAAAGAAATTAAAGAAGATACCAGAAAATGGACCGATCTCCTATGCTCTTAGATAGGTAGGATAAACATAGTAAAAATGGCAATCATGCCAAAAGCAATCTACATATTCAATGCAATCCCCATTAAAATCCCACCACAATTCTTCACCGACCTTGAAAGGATAATAATCAACTTTATATGGAAAAACAAAAGACCAAGGATAGACAAAACTACCCTATACAATAAAAGAACTTCAGGAGGCATCACCATTCCTGACTTTAAGCTCTACTACAGAGCTATAGTTCTGAAAACAGCCTGGTATTGGCATAAAAATAGACAGGTATACCAATGGAATCAAATTGAAAATCCTGATATTAACCCCCTCACATATGAACGCCTGATTTTTGACAAAACAGCTAAAATTATACAATAGGGCGAGGACAGCATCTTCAACAAATGGTGCTGGCACAATTGGATGAGGGTGTGTAGAAGACTGCAGATAGACCCATTTCTGTCGCCATGCACAAAACTCAAGTCCAAATGGATCAAAGACCTCAACATCAATCCAGCCACATTGAACCTCTTAGAAGAGAAAGTAGGAGGTACCCTTGAACAAATTGGTATAGGAGATCACTTCCTGAACATAACTCCAGGGGCACAGACACTGAGAAAAACGTTTAATAAATAGGACCTCTTCAAATTTAGAAGCTTCTGTAAGGCAAAGGTCACAGTGGATAAGACCAAACGGCAGCCCACATACTGGGAAAAGATTTTCAACAATCCTATATACGACAAAGGGCTGATCTCCAAAATATACAAAGAACTCAAGAAACTAGTCAACAAAACACCAAATAACCCTATTAAAAATGGGGTACAGAACTGAAGAAAGAATTCTCAATAGAGGAAATCAAAAAGGCTGAAAGACACTTAAGAAAATGCTCCACATCCTTAGCTATCAGGGGAAATGCAAATCAAAACAACTTTGAGATACCATCTTACCCCCTGCCAGAATGGCTAAAATTAGAAACACCAATGATGACTTATGTTGGAGAGGATGTGGAGAAAGGGGAACACTCCTCCACTGCTGGTGGGAGTGCAAACTCATACAGCCATTTTGGAGATCAGTATGGCGGTTCCTCAGGAAAATGGGAATTAGTTTACCACAGGACCCAGCAATCCCCCTCTTAGGCATATACCCAAAGGATTCACATCCATGCAACAAAGACATATGTTCAACTATGTTCATAGCAGCACTATTTGTAATAGCAAGAACATGGAAGCAACCTAGATGCCCCTCACTTGAAAAATGGTTAATTAAGATGTGGCACATCAATACAATGGAATACTACTCTGCAGAAAAAAATAATGGTATCTTGAAATTCGCAGGCAAGTGGATCGCACTTGAAGAAACCATCCTGAATGAGGTAACCCAGTCACAAAAAGAGGAACACAGTATGTACTCACTCATATATGGGTTTTAGACCTAGATCAAAGGATCACCAGCCTATAATTCACACCACCAGAAGAACTAGTATACAAGGTGTATTCTAAGAGAATCATATAAAGTCCCTTACAGAACCGGGAAGGGACAAGTCCCCCAGAGCTCAGGGGAATCTATTTACTCTATTGTGTCTTCAGTGTCTGAGATTTATCCATGTCTTGTATTCTGTTGTTTTTACTTGTATCTGTAGTTGCTGTTCATTTATCCAGATTTTTCATTTCCCAAATTCCCTTGGTTTCTGTTTTCTTTATTGACTCTATTTCATGTTTCAATTATTGGATTGTTTCCTTCACATGTTGGATTTTCTTAATTTCTTGGCTTACCTTAAGGGATTTATGTTTTTCTTCTAATATTTTGTTCCTCCATTTCTTTTTTTATTTATTTTATATAACAAAGTCCATTTAAATGAAAACAAACATTTATAGACAATATTTGGGAATTTGGGCATTGTTCTTTCCAAACTACTTCCTGTTGGTAAGGGGCACTGTCATGGGGGATTCGAAGAAGATGCAGAAATCCTGGCTGTAGTCTGTAAGGCTGTTTGTCCAGCTGTTTTGAATTTAGGATCACCTGATACTCTGTTTCAGGCAGTCTGGCTTGATCAAACCACATTAGTCTGGAAGGAATCCACATCTTTTCATTTTCAGTGGAAACAAAAATAGAAATCCTTTTCCCCAGTAACTTGTCCTTCAACTTAAATTTTGGAGTCAAAGCATTTTTTTTAATTTAATTTATTATTTTACATGTCGATCCCAGTTCCCCCTCCTTCCCTCCCTCCTTCCCTCCCTCCCTCCTTTCCTTCCTTCCTCCCTCCCTCCTTTCTTCCCTTTTATCCTCTCTGCCCTCTCACATGCACTCTAACCACCCTCCCCTCCCATCCCCCCACCCCAATTCCATATGTAGGGGAATGCCATCAAGTTGGGGTCATGTAGATCTGACAGGTCTTGTGAAGTAAGGACTAGGGCTTCTCTCATGTCTCTGGATTAAGGCAGTTATCCCTCCATGGGGGATGTGTTCGCAAAGTCCTTTTGTGCACCAGAGATACATCCTGGATCCACTGTCTGAGGTCCCTTAGACTGCTTAGTCCTTCTGGCTGAGACCCATATTCAGGGGGACGTGAGTCAGTCCCATGCTGGCTTCCCAGCTATCAGTCTAGTGGCCGTTAGCAACTCCTTGTTCAGGTAAGCTGTCTGTTTGTGTTTCTGCCACATGCTCTTGTCCTCTCCATCTGCATCTGGGTTCCTAGATCGACTCAGTGTTTATGTATGGGTGTTTGATCATGTATCCAACAGGCATTAGTTGAGGGCTTCATGGATAAGTTAGTTGTTGATCTCACTACTAAGGGAATACTAAGGATAAAAGAAGGAGAAGAATTCCACCCCAAAGGCACAGAAATTTATATTCAACAAAATCATAGAAGAAAACTTTCCCAACCTAAAGAAGGATATGCCTATGAAGGTAAAAGAAGCTTAAAGAACACAAAATAGGATGAAAAGAAAGAGAAAGTTCCTTCATTATATAATAATCAAAACACTTAAAATGCAGAATAAAGAAGGAATACTAAGAACAGCAAAGGAAAAATGCCAAGTAACATATGAAGGTTGACCTATAAGAATTAAATGTGACTTCTTAATGGGAAAAATGAAAGCCACGGTCCTGGAAAGATGTCCTGCAGACACTAAGAGACCATGGATGCCAGCTGAGACTATTATTTCCAGTAAAGCTGTCAATCACCATAGATAGATAAAGCAAGGTATTTCAAGACAAAACCCTATTTATGCAACACTTATCAATTTATCCAGCCCTACAGAAATTAGTGGAAAGGAAACTACAATCCAATAAAGACAGCTGCACACACTAAAAACACAAGCAACAGATATCAATACTCATCAAGTTGTTCCACATTATAGAAACAGAAAGAACATTGCCAGACTCTTTTTACAATGCTGAAGTTACATTGGTAGTTAGCCTGATACCCAAACCACACAAAGACACAACTAAGAAAAAGAATTACATACCAATCTCCATGAATACAGTTTGAAAAATACTCAATAAAATACTGGCAAACTGAATCCAAGAATCCAAATATCATCCTATCATCCACCATGATCAGGTAGGCTTCATCCCAGAGAAGCAGAGATGGTTCAACATACAAAAATCTGTTAATGTAATCCATCATATGAGTAAACTTAAAAAAGAAACGTATGATCATCTCATTAGATGAAGAAAAAGCCTTTGACCAAATCCATCAGCTCTTCATGATAAAGGTTTTTAGAGATCAGGGACACAAGGAACATACCTAAACAGTATAAAGGAAATATGTACAGCAAGCCAATATCCAATGCCAAACTAACCAGAGAGAAACACAAAGCAGTCTCACTAAAATCAGGAAGAAGACAAGGCTGTACACTCTGTCTATTCAATATAATACTCTAAGTTCTAGTTACAGCAATAAAACAACAAAAGGAGATCAAAGGCATAGAATATGGAAGGGAAGTACTCAAACTTTCACTATTTTAACATGATATGATAGTATACATAAATGATTCCAAAAAAATCTACCAGGGTAACACTACAGATAATAAGCACCCTAATAAATGTGGCAGGTTACAAGATCATCTTATTCCTAACTATAGATAGAACATTTCAAGAAATCTTAAGCTCCTCTCTATGACTTTCTGAACACGATCACCTATATCTTCAAAATATAAGGTGAAAAAAATTATCCTTCAGTTGAAATAATTTATCATAGTAACATGAAAATTAAATGATAGAAATATACAGCACATGATCCAGGAATATCACCTTTAGATATGCCCATGAAAATTGCTTACTCACAATACACCTATATACTTATTTGTATGTACATTATGTTCCTATTTACAGGATTTTGCAACAGTTCAAAGCTGACCAAAAACTTGGATATAAGCTTTGTTACATGATCCAGAAAAAAATATTACAAAGTATAAGGAAAATTGTTGTAGAAAATTAAATAATATTTATAAGAAGAAGAAGATTTTAGGATTCATTACCTTTTTTTGATTCAACCTGTAAGGGTTGTTATAACTAGGGGAAACTTATATCTACATATCATTATATAATACATAAACAATAGTTATAACCACATTCTTAAATACTGATTGGATTTTCCTCTCTGTGTTTTATTTTTAACCATGTTGGTTTTTCATATTTCTTATTAATGTGTATCTAGTTATACTATTTTTATTCCTGCTTTAGTATTTACTAATATGTCATGTGTATGGTACTCACTTTGATTTAATATGTGTAGTTTTAATAGCAAACACCTTTGTGGTGTATTATAACAAAAGGAAGTATAAAGTCAGATTGTTAGATTCTTTTCTGGACAAATGTAATATTTTAAACTGATAATAGAAAATTAATTGTACTGAATATTAAGGATTTTCATGTAAAAACAGATGCATGTTAAAACAAACCTATGCTAGGCTTGAAAACATATGCATGCTACATGCTAATGATAATGTTACTCTGTTTATATAATTTCAATTTATTCTTTTGTCCTAGCTTAATAAATATAAATGTACATATTATGGATTTTGTCTGTAATTCTATGGCACTTGAGGTATGTGCGTGTCTGTGTGTGTGTGTGCCATAGAATGTATTTGAAGTTAAGAATACATCTATTGACCAGCATTGAACACTTTTGCTTTCTTTTTTTTTTTCTATTGAGTCTAGTTTGTGTTGTCTAGATTGATTTTTGGGTATAGGGCTTCTTTTGTATATGGTTGTCCTGCCAGATTTAATAGTAAAACACTGACTTTCCCTTTCACAGAAGCTATGCAAAACGAATAGTTTCTTACCTGGTGGTAGAATTTCATGCCCACCCCCACTCCACATTTGAATGGACCTTACATAGGACTTATTTCTATTGGTCAAACAAGGTCTGTTAGTTTTTACAGAACTGCACTGTTGTGTCTGGAAAACACTGTTTTGACTATCTCTATCTCTTTAATATTTTCACTCCCTGATCCTGGAATGACAGATACAGTGTGTATGTCCCTCTTAGGCCTGAGTATTCTACAGCCTTACTCTCTGAACAATTGTTAACTACTTTAAAGAAACTTTTTTGATCATGTTTGACTAGGTCTCTGGTTTATGGGTATAGCAATATGTCTTTAGGAAATTTTTTAATACTATGATTATTTAGAAAAATAGTAGTATATGGCTGTATCCCAAGACTTATGATCTGTTTAGCCACAAGTTATTGATCCCTTTATGAATGCAAGTGATAGGTTCCATCTCCTGGAGCAGATCTTAGATTCAATCAGAAAGTGGTTAGTTACTCTGATAACATTTGTGCTACCATTATACCAGTGGTTATATCTTGTCTTGCTAGCCATTGTTGTAGTTGTCAGGGTATACAGATGAGTGAAATTATGGATTAGTTTTCTCTGGTAGCAAGCATAACACCCCAGCCCTGAAAAAGATAGCCAGTAGAGATAAAACTCCCAGGTGAATCCTGTATTGATTTCCCCAATGTTTGGGGACTCTTGTATGTGGTGTCTCAGTAGGAGGGTATTATCAGCAAGTTCTAGAGGGTTTTCCAAGAGGACTGGCAAGAATGTACAATGACTGAGGTATATGTAACCCCTGGGGAAACAACTATTCCTCCTATACTAATGGATTAGTAGAATTAATATTGTGAAAATTGCAATATATACCAACAGCAATTTATAAATTCAATGAAATCAGTCATCAAAATCTTGACAGAATTCTTTATATAAATTAAATAAGAATTATAAATTTCAATTAGGAAGACACAAAACACCAATATAGTTCAATCTATCCTGAATACTAAAATAACTGCTGGAAGTATCATATACAAAAATATGGGGATACAGTCATAAAAATAACATGGTTCTGGCAAAAACAAGACATATTAATCAACAGAATAGTAGTGAGAGTTCATAGCACATGCAAGTACACACATCTATGACAATCTGCTTTTAGATAAAAAAAGGAATTCATGGTGAAGAAAAGACTTCAGCAAATGTTGCTGGCCAAGCTGTATTGCTGCACATAGAAGAGTGAAGCTAGATCCTTATCTCTCACCCTCAAGAAAACTCAACTTCAAATGGAACCAGGACCTTGAATTAAGAACTAACATCTTGCATTTGATAGAGGAGAGAACATAATATATGTTTAATGTTATTAGCAGAGGAAAAGACTTTCTGAACAGGACTCTATGCATTAAGATCTATAATTGAGGAGGGAGAAGAGGAGAGGGGAGGAGAAATGAGGGATCAGTAAGATTTAAATGGAGAGATGAATAGAAGAGAACAAGAAAAGAGACACATTGATAGAGAGAGCTGTTTTAGATTTTAAGAGAAATTTGGCACTAGGAAAATGTCCAGAGATCTACACGGATGAACACAACTAAGAGTCTAAGCAATCGTGGAGAGGCTATGGAGAGGCTACCTTAAATGTGCTTCCATGATAATGAGATTGATGACTAATTTATATGCCATAATAGAGCCTTCATCTCATAGCTGATGGAAGCAGAAGCAGAGATTCACAGCTAAACACTGAGCTGAGCTCCTGGAATCCAGTTGCTGAGAGGGAGGAGTAATGAGCAAAGAGGTCAAGACCAGTCTGCAGAAATCCACAGAGACAGCTGACCTGAACAATGGGGAGCTCATGGACCCCAGATTGATAGCGGGGAAACCAGCATTGGACCTACTCAGAACCCAGAAAGTGGATCTCAATTAGAAGGCCTGGGCAGGTTATGGGACTTCTGACAGTGATACCAGGATGTATCCCTGGTGCACTAAATATTCCCCATGGATGGATACTCTGTTAGCCTAGTGATACAGAGGAGAGCCTAGGCCCTTCCCCAAATGTCTTGACAGATTTTGAAGATCCCTCCTGGAAGGCATTACCTTCCAGGGGGACTAGAAGGAGGATGGGATGGGGTTGCAGTGGGGGGGCATAAGAAGATGGGAGGGAGAGGGAGCTGAAATTTATAATTAAAATAAGATTGTTTTTAATTTAAATAAATTCGATTAATAAAATTTATAAAATTGAAAAATGGATCTATATGAAACAAAAATAACAGGAAGCATCTGTTACAGCAAATCACACCATCACCTGATTTAAGGTGCTTCACATAAGAAAGGAAATAAACTATCAACTTTATAGTGGATAGAGGGAATTTTATCTAGAAATACAATATAACTTTCATATATATTATCATCAGTGCATCTCTGTTTTGACATTTTCTGTCATTGTTTCAGATGGTAGTATAGCTTAGGTGTATGTCTAGCCTCATGAAGCTATAGAGGTTTAAGCTGATTATTCATGGGGAAAATTACAGCTGAATATTTATTTTATATGTTGTGGATATAACTTCTACATAGTGACTATTAGATGTGTGGATTTGCAAAATTATGAGAATGCATTAGTTTGAATAAGATGATGTTTTCTTATTTGTCAGTGTGAACATGGAAAGAGACTGAGCTTTCATGTAAAACATATATGATAAAAATAGTGTATGCTATTATCTTTTTAGTGGAATATTACTAGATAGTAATTTTACATTAAACTCTATGTGCTATACATTCATCCTAAAATTATTCAGTTTTATAATATGTATTGCTTTCATATGATTTTTATGGTCATTAGGAAAAGGTTTTATTTATGAAAACAATAATTTCATGATTTTCTTTACAGGCTGAATGAATATATATATTATTAATCTATCATAAAATATTTACTAGCATTTCACAAAAAAATGGCATTCTTTGCAGATGACCAAGATTTTTTAGTTATATGCCAACCCTTATTGGTGAATAAAGACTGTATTTAAACTAACTTTACAATGAACATTAAACCCTCAAATAATAGTATCAAAATAGATTTACTGTATGCTTCTGTAAAATATTCTTGAAATATGAGAAAGTAAATACTTATTTTCAATGTCAATGTGCAATTTGTTTCTTGAGGTTATAGTATAGACAACAAATGGCTTCCTAGTTACCAAAAAAATAGTGTTTGTAAAAATTAGTTATAAAACACAAAATTTGTTCTTCTGTAAGTAGATAACTAAAATTTGTAACAAACAGTTCTATTCATGTTAACAAAAATGATAATTCTTTCACATGGGTTATTAAATTCCATGTCTATGTGTATGATTTTTTTCTTTATTCATTTGTAATCCACCCCAGAGGAAAAAATTCTGTTCTTGAATTGTCTATTTTCCTTACAGCCTATTAAAGTAATGTTATTATTTAAAAGTAATAGTACTTAAATATTGTGGTAGATGGACATTATACATGATAACAGAATGATCCAAAGATATTGTGTAATTATATATGCACAAATCTAAACATTCATGAGTAAACAAAGAATATAGTAAATACTTAGTTTAATTACAGTAATTTCTGTAATTGGTAGTATGATTGTAGCAGACAATTACAATTTTCTTTTCCCACTATGAATTCTGTAATGATTTTATTTGCTGGGGTGAACATATTTTATTTCTGAAGAATCTAACACATTAATTTTCTTGGGTATGTTTCCAATGACCCTAATTTAGGCAACCATTATCAGTGTCTGTTGTTGCAGTTATTTTGCTTACACAAGTTTTGGTGTAGTGTTCAGAGGATTAAATAAAAGATCTTCTCATTTGTTTAATGTTCATGTTAATGCTCATGTAGTCAACACTGTGGACATACACGATTTTTTTTCATTTGCCTGTAGAATAAGGAAATTGCAAAGTCTGTATTCACCAAAGGAAGCAACATTTCACTGTTATTAAGATGACTATACTCAGAAAATAGGACTGGAGAGGTGATTCATCATTTAAGAACTTTTTCTGCTCTCACAAATAACCCTGTTTAATTTTAACAACCCACATGGTGGCTCAAAATCATCAATAACTTAAAATACAGGGTTTCAATGCCTCATATGACCCCTGACATCACCAGGCACATACATTGTACACAAGCATATATGCAGACCAAAAATTCTTACACATAAAATAAATATATCTAGTATAAATGGTAAAATGACAATAGTTGAATAATTACGGAAAAATATAAATCCTATATGCTACTAATTAGAATGGAATATTATATAGCACTGAACAAAAGAGCCAGTCAATTCCTCAAAGAGCTTGAAGCACTCTTATCACATTTTGTCCTTTATTAATATGCAGAAGTATAAAAATTTATATTCAAATAACTATATACCCATATATGTTCATAGCACATGCTTACTGTTGCTATTGATTACCTACAAGAACTTGATGGTAAGAAACTATTCCTGATGATACTACATATTTCAGTCCAAGAACATGGAGAAATCAAACTGGTTTGGACAAGAAGGCTTACTCTTGGTTGGTTAGATTTTTGAAGTTACACAAGTTGTTATGTATATTGCTAAGAGAAAAAGGAAGTCATCAATAGTTTTTCTCAACTGTGTACTCTGTAAGCAACAATAATGATAACCATGTCGTGATACGTTCACAGACACAATGGTTGCATTGATATTATAGGGGCAACTGAATAATTTGATTTAAGGCCAGATGCACAAGAAGCAAAACCTGATTACTACTATAAATGGTTGTGGAACTCCCGGGCTTACAGGTTAATGTACTATTACATTGTGAAATAGAAATAGTATCAAATTGTCTCCTGAACTCACATATCTATATTCACGGAATTGTACAATTCTTGGAACATATATGAGACTTTTTTGTTCAATGAAATGTTATTAATGCATAAACTAGTAGATCAGCACACCAAATCAATAATCTATGTTATAGAAGAAGCTGAGGTTTGGTCTCTTGAACATATTACCATTGTTTTTGGATACTGTGATTTTTTATTTCCATGTAGATATTTGAATGAGATTTTTTATCACTATTATCATCTAGTTGTAAGATTCTTTTGTCTGTTTCATCAAATACATTTTTTATTCTTTCTAATGCATGTTTAATTTTATTTGAGTGTTTTTTAATTGGTTGGTTTGGTTTCATATATATGTAACGGTACTTACAAAATTCCTATCCATCCTTCTCTCCCTCCAAAACCTCCTATGCTAGCCTTTTGTGTGTGTGTGTGTGTGTGTGTGTGTGTGTGTGTGTGTGTGTGTGTGTGCTGCTCATGTGGTTTTAGAGCTGACCACTTGGAATTTCACAATTAGGAACACATCCCTTATTAGGATTGATATTTTCCCTCTTAGAAGTTCTTAATTGCCTGTAGCTCTTCAACACTGACATACCAATACCAATTTTTGTTTCATTGTTCAGGTCTTGTTAAAGCAACCATATTTTGAGAGTTCATGGGTTATATATGGAAGATACCTCCTCAAAGGAAGAATATTTGTTCTTTGGCTTTTACAGTCTTTCATAATGTTTTCAGATATTTAGGTATAAAGTTGTGTTATAGGTATATTAGTTAGGGCTGACCACCACATGGTTCTAGGCACTTGAATTAGTAGTGTTCTCTTATTACAAATAGAACCTTCTGGGATGAATGGTGTGAACTACACTTGTCACTGTATATAAATTTCAGTTTTAAGATTGCAAATAGCCACCTTTAATCTGAGCACTCAGGAGGCAGAGGCAGGCAGATCTCTAAGATTGAGTCCAATTAGACAGCTGTTCATTAGCTTTCAAGATGTATGTGCTGTTACTGTACCATTGTGGGTATCCTTCTATACTGATCATTGTTGTGGTTGGCAGACATCACATAAGATTATGGCTATTGATTGCTTGGCTTCTTTTACAGTTTGCACAACAACTACTCTTATTATAAAAGCTAGTTCTTTTTTCTACATTTATTTTTTTCCCAAAATACCTATTTCTTTGCTGACTTTCTCCTACATTTTACTGACATTTTCAGCCAGATTTCTTATTTTTCCTTGCGTTTTCATGATTCTTTTCATTCATTTCATTAACTTTCCTGCTTAAGGTCTGGATATGACCCATGGGTTTATATCCTGTTTTAGTTAAATCATCATCTCAGAGACATAAAATTATCTATGATTATATCTATTCCTGGCCCCTAAGAACATAATAAATACCTGTTCCTATGAACTTCCCAGCTTGAGCCATTCTCATGTGCCTGCCATATTTTGTTTGTCAGTGTATTGCCTTACTGACATCCACAGTTGAGGATTCTTTCTATAAGAGCCCTCTATTAACTTTTCCTCTTCCAGGGACTGGAGCTTCCCATATAGAGAATACTCCTTGATCTCTGTTGTCTATGGTATCTCAAATTTTACTTTTTTTTTTTCATGAGTGGAAGTTGTAGAGATTATATTACAAAAATGTACGAGGCAACAAATTATTATCCTTTTGTCATTTACAGTTCTGAGGAGTTTTCACTCTTGAGTTGGATGATGAAAGTGTTAAAAGTTTTACATTTTTTCTAAGAACCCCCTGAATAAACAATATAATTAATATAGTAAAATATGACTAATGTGATATCCAATATAGCAATCAATATAATAATAAATAATCTTATAATACCCTAGCTGTGACCTTATAACAATGAGGGGTACAAATTTTGTTGTTTCTGTGTAAGTATGTTTGATAGTCAATCCATAAATTATGCAATTTTAAACTTGTGTGCCCATTTACAAAATGTATAACAACAGGAATTATTTTATAAAATGTAGAGGTTTTGCTATATTGAACATTAAAATTAAGGCCATCTGAGATAGAGATAGCCACTTGGTGGGTTGTGATTAGCATTTATTAAAAGCAGCTGGAATCCTTGGTGCTGAAGACTCACGCTTTGCCATTTCCTCTTCAAGGAGTCATTTTAATAGCTAATGATATGCTCAGTATTCCTCCCACCTCCAGGTAAATTGTCTATTTCTCATCATGGAAAAGTACAAGTGAATACCCTTTAATAAATAAACATGGGGTATTTATTATAGTATACTAAATTAATAAACGGCAATTACATTTTAATGAGAGATGCCATGCATGCGTGTTAAAAACAAATATTTTTCATATTTATGGATGCTAAATTAACCAAAAAAGTTTTCTTTTGAAGTGTTTTCTGACATGTGATTCTGACTCAAGCCAATGTTCCATATATATCAACACTGACCATGTATTCCCAAAATTCCCAAAGTCACTGGCAGGACCCAGTGGATCTTTTTACTAGGTTCTATTCTTTTGGGTCTGTGTCCCTGTGGCAAAATATAATGTAGTGAAGGAGGGTTTAAAAGAGTCTACAAATACCCAGATGGTGTCCAGACACCTACAAATATATAATTAAATAACTTCTGCAGTCTTCCTACTCCTGAAGATGCAGTCTCTGCCCTTCAGGATGTTCCAACTACAACCCAATATAGTACAAACCAGCCCCTCCTTTTCCTTATAAGGGTTTAAATTTTAATAATAGATTCTTTCTCAACAGCCATCATTTAAATCATTTAGTATGAGAAAACTGAAATTTATATGTGCCACAGACCCGCACAATGGAAGGATATCTGTATCAACCAAACTCACAACTGAAACAGGACCTTTGAGAGCTGTTGACTTTTCTGAGTGTAGGGCTACTTGCTTCTATCCTACATGCTTTTGGAAACAGCTCCAGACATTCTACTCACTTCCTGCAAAATATGCACTTTTGAGTATGTTCTATTAGTTCTCTTGATTTTGCTATATATTTATTTCTTTCTGAATTACAATTTTCTGTACAAAACATAATAATTGTTTTTACAGTTGTAGGAAATGCTCTATAAAAGTAATAAGAAAAGAGTTAAAAGTTCAATAGTTGTTAAATTATATTTGACAATAGAAATTTCTTTATTGGGACATGTTTTTTTTTTCTGTCCAGGCTGGCCTCGATCTCACAAAGACTTGCCTGCCTCTACCACTTTAGTGCTGAGATTAAAGTCATGTGGCACCACCGCATGGATGACAAGAGAAATTTGAAGTCAAACTGTTTCAAGAAGCAAGATAAACATAATATATTGATAAACAATTCAACATAAATATATGAAATTCTGTATATATAAATCTGTGTGTGCGTGTGTTTGTGAGTGTGTGTGTGTGTGTGTGTGTGTGTGTGTGTGTGTGTGTGTGTGTATGTGGTGTCTGAAATAAGAGTCACTAAATGTTTGAAGCAAGCTTTAGCAGAATTGAATGAATAAGGGTACATCACAATTAAATAGTTAGAAAACTCATTTTCCTAAGCTTATTCTGTGTAGAACGATTATACAAAATAATAGGGAATAATTGACATGTTGCAATTAATAGGACCTGAAGTTCATACACAGAATGATACATTAGACAATAAAAAAATATTTCCTTAAATAACATATGCATGGAAAATCTTACAGGAAACATAATATTCTACCTCAGAAAGAGACTTATTATATAAAAACATAATCACGTAAAATATATCATTCTCACCAAAGTAGAACAATACTAACAAGTCAGAGCAGAAAATTGTCATCTTAAAATTTTGCAAAGAAAGGACAGTATCTTTAAATAATAAAGGAAATTTAAATGTATCTTGATATAAACCTAAATGAAAACATGTTATATCAAAGGCCGTAGGTTGTAACCAAAATTAGTACTAAGAATATTTAGGAATAGTCTTAAATTATTGCAGTAAGTAACTAAGATTGTAAATGAAAATTTTAATAATTGACCAGTAAGGCACCTATATTGGTAAGGGTTCTTGCCACCAACCCTGAATTCCTAAGTTCAATTCCTGGCTCTCATCATGTTGGGAGAATAGAAACGATTTCTATAAGATTTCCTATGACCTTCATGATGTGTTTCATAGCATTGATTGCCAAATACACAAAATAAATAAGTTAGGGGAAAATCTATTTTTACAACTTGAGAAACTAGACACATAAAGATCAAACTAATTCCAAAGCTAGAAAAAGAAATGGAATTACTAATATAAGAACAAGGATAAAGCACAGACTAAAGAGTAGAAAATAGCAATGAAGGCGACTTTTTATTATTTGATAAGATTTAAAATTGTTTTATTATTCTGACTATTGAAGTTATAACACTTTTATAAAGAATAAATATTTTACGCCATCAAGAAATGGCTCAATGGTAAAAAGCACTGGCTGTTCCTTGAGAGGACAGAAGATTCAATTCCAGTACCCACAGAGCAGTACACTTCTGTGTGCTGTTCTGGTACCATGGGATTAGTTGTACTCTTCTCATCATTGTGGGTAGGGGGCATGTACACAGTCTCCACACCCACATACATTAAATTTATAAAATGGATTAAAAAATAAGTATTATTATACAAATTAAATGTCAATATTAGGTAATATATATGAAAGATGTTACAGTAAAATATTACCTAAATTGCTTAAATTATTAAACATATAGATTACATTTATAAGAAATATGCTACTGAATTTACCATAAAACAGCTGCCAGCAAAATCTTGTACTAGTAAAGTTACTGATGAGTTCTATCACATTTACAGAAGTGACTTCAAATGCTAGAAAATAGCAGTTTCTCATTCTTTCTTTGATGTTAGCATTATAAGTCAGACATAAAATTTATAAACACAAATGCTAACATTCATTTTGAATTCACCACATGCAAAATCTTTATTATAAACACAAGCACAGTAAGTCTGAAGATTACAGTTTGCCATCATTAAGGAACTTCCTCTGCAAAAAAACTCAGTATATCACAGTTGTAAGCTATTTAAGAATCTTCTAATTCAACATTTCTGTTAACTAAAGGTTGAATTGGGATTTTTGTTATGTTTTATTTCATATTTATTTCATATTTCATATTTATTTCACTTTGAATTGCTTTTTAAAACTAAACTTTATGGCAATAAATTAGCAACATTTCCTACTCACTTTATAGTGACTAGCACAACCACACTGGGACTATCAGACCATTCTTAATTTAATAATTAATATTTTCAGAGTTGCAACCTCAGGAATTTTGTAACATCTATGCTGTTTTCCTTATAAAGAAAATGTGAGATGTCATAAATATAAAAAAATTCTCAGTGAAAATAAATAGAGAACAAAGTGGTTTCTATTGAAGATGTACAATAGATTGTGGGTACATTAAAACTAAAGAAACATGAAGTCATATGGAAAGCCATTTTTGTATGAGCTAATTAAAAACATAATTTTAAAAAGTATTAGTATGGAGGTATTATGCATTATTATGAATAATGCAGATCCCAGGAACATCGGGTTATTAAACAAAAAATTCAGTGCTAAATACAGGATACCTTCCTAAGAATTATTCTTCAATAAAACTAGTGACACTTAAAACTATACAGGTTATGGCTATTGCCATTTTATGCCCAAGGGAACTGGATGGCAAAATCCTATTTTTGAAGAAATCACATAAATTGTTTGCAAGACAAGACACTTGCTGAGGATTAGCATGAAGATTCCTTCCTGTTAGCTTACCTTCAAAGTATCAGAAGTTGCCATATAAACAGCTAGGGTAGAAAAGTTGGCAATGGTCTTCCTGGCCTTACACATTATATTCTATAATACCAACTTGCTAGGCAACATCAGTAACTTCTGCAGTAGTAGTTCAATATTTATGGAGTAAATAGCAGATTTCTGATTGGCTTTGAGGACGAATTTTTGAGAGAGCTTTCATTTTAATATCATGGACCTGATTACAGGCCCATAGCTGAGAAGGTCATAGGTACTAAGTGTGAACTTAGTGCTGTTCTTTTGGTAAATAGACATGCTGTTAAAAACACTTTGAATTAGCTACATTATAACCAGAAACTTGTGTTAGTTTCACCTTTATCAAAGAAGCTTCCTCTTGCAGTGAATATTAATGTAGAGACTTATGGATGATCAAGCTGCTGAAAACAAGTGTGAGCATTAAAAGATACAGCCATGTCACTCCAAGATTCAAAGAATGTGACAAAAGGAAGAGGAATATGTAAGAGCTAAATAATATTAAGTGAGGGAATGAGCATCATTAGGCACAAATTTAGAATTCCAAGTTTTTACAGCAAATAATTGATGGATCTATAACTGATACTATGCATCTCATATTTGCTACAGATCAAGGCAAATTTGCATATACAAAGTAGAGTTGTAATATGGGAAAGTCACATGGGTATATTGGCCAAATTCCCTACATACATATAATTTATTTGCTGAGTCCATATACTTAAATGCTTTGTTGTTTGGATTATTACACTAAATGTTTAATATTTCTGTGGGATGCCTCTCATTTATTATTGCCATATTTTATTTTCTGTAGTGATAATCATTGCTTCTCTGCTGAAAATTGTTGAGCTTCACTAAAATACCTTCAAAACTAGATTTCAAATTTAGATTTTCTAATGTTTCAAAATATTTTTTCAGGTTAAGTTATAATTACATTATTCCCCTCTTCTCTTTTCATCTTTCTTTCTCCCATACACCCTTTCTCACTCTTCTAAATTCATGGCCTTTCTGTTATATTAATTGATTGTTATATTGGCAGAAAAAAATCATGTTTCCCTAAGATTATTTTCATATTGTTTTTCTTAATTTTTGAAATTCATATCATGTATGGTTATACTTTTTATTTCTAATCTATTTTATAGTATTTTAAAATTTAAATTTAAAACAGTCTTGTCACATGTCAATCCCAGTTTCTACATCCTCCCATACTTCCCTGTTCATCCCACCAACCCCCAATCACATCCCCATTCTGATCACCAGGAAGGGTTTGTAATCTTTTATATGTGCAGAATTTTGTTAAGCTGTGATACATTTGATTTTGCTATGTTAAGGTTAAAACCCTTTTCATTTAGACAGAAATGAGGAGATGATGGGAGATGTCATTATAAATATGTTTCTCATACTGGTTAATGAAGAAAGCACTGTTGGCCAATAGGAATGCAAGATAGGAGGGACTAGGAGACGAGGAGGAAAGAGGAAGGAGGAAGGAGGAGTGAGGATGGAGAGACTGGGGAGACGAGACGCTGGCCCCTTTCTCCGGTAAGAAGACTACGTGGAAATATTAGATTAACAGAAATGGGTTAATACTTAAGACAGAGCTAGCCGATAAGAAACAAGTAACAGGCCAACAGAATTATATCTAATACAGTGTAGAGAGAGGTAGTAGTAGGGAGGAGATTCATCCTGGAGGACAGAGAGAGTAGAATGCCAGCCCCTCTCTCCAGCAAGGTGGTGGGACCTGAACGGTGCGGAAAAAACTATTTCTAACAATGAAGGGTTTTTTTTTCATCTGTATTTTGGTTATAATTCAGGACAAGAAAACTGAGCTTTGTATAAGGACTGATATTTATTACAAGTTAAATTTCTTTTATCATCTAAACTAAAACTAAAGTATTAGCTCAAAGAAGATGAATAATGATTTCTCAGTGACTTGGATAACTAATGATAAAATGCTTCAAAAATAACTGAATAAAAATATTATTGTTATCCTAGGTTAAACATGGGGCAACGAATGAAATTCAGATAATTTAACTTAAATTAAAAAAAGTACTATCATGTATTAACCTAAAAGAAATATATATTTAATTTATGCTTAACTCAGATATTGCTTTTATAAGTATAATAATGATGTTATTCTTTCTCAGATAGCAAATAGCAAAAATAATCAATATTTACAGTTTAAACTGCCTTTTTCTGTTCAGTCCAATTTCGATGCACTCAAATAACGATACTGCTTTGATTTGAATTCCTCAACACTTGTTATCTTACATTGGCTTAAATGTATAAACATGCTATATTTATGCAAGATAATGTATATAATTTCATTGTTGATTGCAGATTTCACAACCATTGCATTAATGAATTTAAACTAGCCACATTAAAATAAACATTGCAAGGTGATATTTTTATGTGAAAATTAGTGTCTTTTGTATCAGAGGGGGAGTGTAGCTAATTAGTAAAAAGCAATTCTAACAATTTTCTTGTGACAGAAATTGTAGAATCAGTAAAACACTTTGATGCTAATTAATTAAAACAAATTAAGTGGCATGCATAATTAAAGCACAGAAAAAATTCAACAGTGATTATTTTAAACTTTATCTCCTGACATGAGGCTACTATATGATATAGGTCTCTATGTTCCATTAAGGTAAAAGTAAATGTTCAATGGCTTTAGCAAAAATGAGAGGACAGGGATTTCCAGAAGCTTATATGCCATATATTCTCATGATTTCATTTAGAAAAAAATTTAAATGTCACACAAGTTTGCAGTAACCAAGTGAATGTGAAAAAAATCAGAATCTCATTAAGAAAATGTTGTGAATACTTGACTGCTCTAATTCTATCCTGTGTTTCTCAGCTTGACACTGCCCTTTAAGAATTTTGCCTGCTTCCTAATCAGCCATATTAAGTATTGAAAGTATGCTCACCACACACATATCATCTTGCAAACCTAAGACATTTTTGTTCTGGTGGTTTTGAAATGTAAGGAAATATCTGTTACATCACCAGCTCAAAATTATTTAATGAAAATAGCCTTTTGTGGAAATAACCAACAAAAATCACAGGCTAAAATTTAGTTGCTGATATGGGAGCTGAGAAACAACGTTTTGTGACCATTTTCCAGAATTATACATAATTGGATATTTATTTGCAGAAAAATAACTACATTAGAACTAATAAAATCCAGGTGTGAGAGTATAGTGTCTTCTTTGAATCTAAAACCATGAAAAGATGAACTGAAGAGGGTAAAAAAAAAATCCCATAATATCTCCTCCTATCATTTCCAGAAGTCACCATGCAAAACCTTAACTCATGGTTAGGGAAAAGAGATACCACTGGAGCCACATGTTAGACTTTGTTTAATAGTTTAAGCCTAGGCAATTGAAAATCAGTGCTGAACAAAGCTCCAACCCTATACAACCCATTGCATAGCTGGTAACTGGCCAAGGGAGGAACATGGCTACAAACACAAATAGTCCTATAACACTGGATGGCTGAATAGTGAACAAGACTCCAACTACTGAGGATCAGAACATCAAAGCTAGTATGGGCTCTTGTCCTGGATCTCACAGAGATCCAGTGATATTTACCAAATGAAAGCTTATGTAGATTCCACTCAACAAGAATGAAGTCATTGATATTGAAGACCTCGCCAGCTTCATTGTGTTAGTGAAGTAAAAGAACTTAGAAAATAATATACTACTGCCACTTTGCTGAACCAGTATAATTCTTTACTATAGTCTAAGTGTTATCCTTATACAAACAGATATCACAGAGACCTTTGCTACAGTAAATGGAAACCATCACATAACACCACAACTGAGCACAAGACAGAGAATAACATCATATGAATACCAGCCCCAATGAATATATCTCCATTATGACCCCTACATCTCAAGGAAAAATATGAATGGTAAGGAAAAAGATTTTAAGAGCTAGAAGATCAGAAGTCTGCTGTGAAACAGTCTCTGTCAAAGAAATGCATAAACAAGTCTTGAATCCTGGTGATATATTGTTTATGATTTAATAAATATTGCCTTGGGATAAGAATGCAAAGCCAGCCATAATAGTTATCCATAAGTTCCAGGCAGTGTTGGTACAAAACTTTAATCCCAGGACTTATGGGACAGAGGCAAGTGGATCTCGTTAGTTCAAGGTCACCGTGGGCTATACGAGGATCAACCAGTTTAAAACAGAAACAGAGCTCATACCATTAATCCCAGCACCAAAGAGGTTCAAAACAGAGGAGCAGGGTCTCATAGCTGGCATTCAGGCTTGGGCAATTATTCTTCAACCACACTGAGGTCAAGATCGTCTTAGCCTTGGCAGTGGTAAGACCTATCTGGTATTTTGGCTATTTTGCTTTTCTGATCTTCAGCTTGAACCCCAATATCTCACTCTGGGTTTTTTTTATTCTGCTATATGGAATAATGTTAGTGCAAACTGAAAAGCTCATATTAATGGAGGTATATTTCATGTGGTCCCACCCATAGACAAATTAATGCTTGGAAATAAGGAATTAGCCTCTTCAAGACATAAACCAACTTTTTGGTTGTCCAAGGCAGAGAAGAAGGCCTTCAAATAATATGCACTCAATAAAAATTGATTCAGCAGGTCTCATATATATTCATGGATGATAGTGTGTAGAAGACAGCAGATAGACCCATGTTTGTCACCATGCACAAAACTAAAGTCCAAATGGATCAAAGACCTCAATATAAATCCAGCCACACTGAACCTCTTAGAAGAGAAAGTCGGAGGTACCCTAGAACAAATTGTTACAGGAGACTGCTTCCTGAACATAACTCCATTAGCCCAGACAATGAGATTGACAATTAATAAATGGGACCTCTTCAAACTGAGAAGCTTCTGTAAGGCAAAGGACACAGTTGACAAGACCAAATGGCAGCTCACAGACTGGGAAAAGATCTTCACCAACTCCATATCTGACAGAGGGCTGATCTCCAAAATATACAAAGAACTCAAGAAACTAGTCAACAAAACACCAGATAACCCTTTTAAAAATGGGGTACAGAACTGAAGAGATAATTATCAATAGAGGAAATCAAAAAGGCTAAAAGTCACTTAAGAAAATGCTCAATATCCTTAGCTATCAAGGAAATACAAATCAAAACAACTCTGAGATACCATCTTACTCTTGCCAGAATGGCTAAAATTAGGAACACCAATGACAACCTATGCTGGAGGGGATGTGGAGAAAGGGGAAGACTCCTCCACTGCTGGTGTGAGTGAAAACTTATATACCCATTTTGCAGCAGTATGGCAGTTACTCTGGAAAATGTGAATCAGTCCACCACAGGGCATATACCTCTTAGGCATATACCCTAATGATCCACACCCATGCAACAAAGGCATCTGCTTAACTATGTTTATGGCAGCATTATTTTTAATAGCAATAACCTGGATGCAACCTAGATGCCCCTCAACTGAAAAACAGATAAAGAAGTTGTGGCACATTTATGCAATGGAATACTACTCTGCAGTTAAAAAAATGGCATCTTGAAATTCACAGGCAAAGGGATGGAACTTGAAGAAACCATCCAGAATGAGGTCGCCCAGTCTGAAAATAGGAACATGGTATGTACTCACTTATACATGGTTTTTAGACATAGAGCAAAGGATCAACAGCCTGTAATTCACACCACCAGAGAAACTAATATACATAGTATGCAAAGAGGATTCTAAGTCATTCATACAAGGTTCCTCATAGAAGGGGAAAAGAACAAGATCTCCTGAGCATATTGGGAGTGGGGGGGCAGTGAGTGGAGAAGGGGCTTGGAGAAAGAGAAGGGTAGGGAGGGAAGCATGTGGAACTAGGATGATTGAGTTTGGGGGGAATAGAGAGAGAGAGGAAGAGAGAGAGAGACAGACCATGAAACAGGAAGCCACTATAGGTTTTAAGAGAAAACTGACTCTAGAGAAATGTTCACAGATCTACAAGACTGACCCCAACTAATATTTTGAGCAACAGTGGAAAAGCTACCATAAATGCCCTTTCCTGATACTGAAATTGATGAGTAACTGATCCACCCTCATAGAGCCCTCATCTAGTAGCTGATGGAAACAGAAGCAGACTCCTACAGCTAAACACTGAGCCTAAGTGGAATCCAGATGAAGAGAGTGAGGACAAGAGAAGACTACAGAACCCTACAGAGACAGCTTTCCTGAACAAGGAAGAGGTAATGGACCCCCAGACTGATAGCTGTGAATCCAGCATGGGAGTGACTAAGACCCCTGATCATGGGTCTCAGTCAGAAAGCCTGGGCAGCCCTAAGGGGCCTCTGACAGTGGAACCAGGATATATCCCTGGTGCACAAAAGGACTTTGGAAGCATATTCCCCATGGAGGGGTACTCCCCTAATCTATAGGCAAGAGGGAGGGCCTAGTCCCTACTTTAAATGACTTGACAGATTTAGATGAATCCTTCTGGAATGCATCAACCAACATGTGGAGTGGGGGGGTTGTAATGGGATGGGAGTGTGGTCAGGGCATGGAAGGGTGGAAGAGAGGGAAGGAGGGACAGATTGGGAACTCAGATCGATATGTAAAATAAGAAAATAAATAAATAAAAAGGATTTATTGTATATAAAACATCCTGTGATTGATGAATCCATTTTCTCTTTTGTATCTTCAAAAATTTTGATTTTTTTTCTGCCATCTGTTGCATTCTGTCGGTTGTGCTTAAATCTGTACTTCCTTATTGTTTACTAAGATGCTCCACTTCAAGCATTCCCTCAATTTGTGTTTTCTGTAGTATCTCTATTTCAGTTTTCAAGTCTTGAACTATTTGAACTGTTCCATTCACCTGTTAGATTATTTGTTCTTGGGTTTCTTTGCTTTCTTTAAGGGATTTGGTGATTTCTTCCATTTTGTTTGTCTTTCCTACATTTCTTTAAGGGAGATTTTCCTCTCCTCCATAAGGTACTCTATCATCCTCATAAAATTATCTGTAAGGTTATTTTCTTCTGCTTTATCTGTGTTGGAATGTTCAGGTCTTGCTGGTATGGAACCCCTAATTTCTGGTGGTGCCATCTTGTTCTTTATCTTGTTGAATATATCTTACACCATTATTACCCATCTTGTCCTCCTGTGGGTTCAGGTAGGGTATGTACTTCAGGGGAGATCTCTATCCAATTGGTATAGGTGGAGTCTGTGGCTTAGGTACACTTCTTATAGGCTCAATTGTTCTGTGCTTCTGCTGGATGCTGATAAGGCTCTTGAGTGCTTCTGATGTAGTTGTGGTCAATGCTATGTGGTTGCAGGTCCTATGGGGGTATAGAATGTCTCTGTGTATTGTGCAGGGATGTAGCATGAGACTGCCCAGGGTGCCTAGGTCTCTATAGGGAGGGGTCTTCCAGCCAGGGACCCCGACACTTACCTCTACAGTTGGGGGCATGGGCAAGGATCTAGTGGTCACATATTCCATGGCTGTTTATTGATTTATTATAAAATAATAACCAAAATCATGCTAACTCAGAAAATATTAAAGACTTCCATGTAAAATTTTATGTTTATTCTGCTAAAGTTAAAAGTCCTAGCCAAATGACCAGGCTAAAGAAAGAGGTGAAAGAAATTTCATCCATGAGATAAGTCTAGAAATTCAATTGTCACCTTTTTATAGATGACATTATCTTGTATCTGGAAATTCTTTAAAAAAAAGAAATTCTAAAAACTAAACTCATAAAATTTTCAGGATGTAAAATCAACACAAAAATCAATATTGTCATGGTATTCCAAAAAGAAATTGAAATGCAAATTAAGAATGAATCTTATTTCTAAAAGATATAAAAATTTAAAGTACTGAGAAATAAATTCAACAGAAGAGGTTAAAGAAAATTATATTGAAAATTTAAAATCACTCTGGATAGAAACTGTAGAAGATATTAAATTGTAGAATGATATTCATTTTTTCCACAGAAGAACCAAAGATATTTTATTATCTTAACTACCCAAAGTGATTCACAGACTTAATACAAGTTTTATGAGGATTTCAATGACATTCTTAACAGCACTAGAAAAATTCGAAAATGTATATGGAATTAGAAAACATTAAATTAACACAACTATTTGAAAAAAGAGACAGGAACCATGATACTATATATATGAAAAAATATACCACAAATATAAAGTCAATAAACACCAGTGAATTTCATTAGATTGTAATAGTTAATATTCAATGATAGCCTCAAATTGAATGAATGATATTTAATACAGTCATGAGATTGGAGTAACTGTCATCACCAGAAATGATAGATCAGCTAGGTGCACAGAACACAAACAGCGAAATGTTGTAAATATCAGGGTGCCACCTGTAACAGTGGTCATTTATGTTAAGGCCAACAAATCAAAGGGAGTTGATCTTTTCAAAATTTTATGGCACTCAGCACACTATGCATTACATTTAGGAGTCTTAAGGTGGTGTATCTGCCTTGTAGAATATCAGGTTTGCTCTGGACCTACTATTAATTTTTGCTTCTCTGTTTCTCTTGCCATTTCATTTCTCCTTACACAACATTGTAGGTTGAAAGTAGATTATTAGGGCAGTGATTGGAAGAGTTATTGGACATGATTTAGTGTGTTCTCAAAAGCAGACACAAAAATGAGAAAATACATTAATGAAAAAATTTATTTTACATTTCAAGAATCTCCTAATATTTAAAATTCAGAGGATAAATAATATGACTGTGAAATGACTTCTCCTTCAAAGTTTCAAGTTTTAGAACTTTGTCTTTAAAGAGTAGAAACATGAAGACATTTAGCCTGTTAAGATATGTATGTGGGCTATTGTGGAATATTATTTTAAGGTGTGTTAAATTTGTTTATGCTGTGGAACATTTGCTTAATGATACAAATATGTGTTGCATTCTTTAATGTTGCATTTACACAGTGTTACTATGCCTGTTTAAAACACTTGATTGTTCTCATAAAGAGCTGAATAGCCAATAGCAAGGCAGAAGAAAGGATAGGCAAAACTGGCAAGCATGGAGAATATATAGCAGGAGAAATCTTGGGATGAAAATAAGGAGGAGGACATTAGGGTCCAGGCACCAGCTACACATAAAACCAAGGAATAAGAAAAAAAGAAATGATATACAGAAAGGTAAAAGTCCAGTGACAAAAGATACACATGATAACTTTTTTTAAAAATTGCCTAGAAATAAACCAAGCTAGAAAGAATAAGACTCTGTGTATTTATTTGGGAGCAGAGTCCCCAAAAGTCAATGTTTAAAAATATGCATACACTGTGCTTCCTTAAAAGTAAGAAACTGTCATTTGTAACATCATGGATCAACTTTAAAAACATTATGCTCAGTGAAATAAAGTAATCACAGTGAAGTAGGTACAGTATTATATTATTCCTATGAAATAATTAAAATTAAAAAGTATAAATCCACACCACCAAAAAAAAATAGCTAGGAAACAAGGAGGAACCTAAGAGAGACATATATGGTTCCCTGAAGAAGGGGAAATTAACAAGATCTCCCAAGCAAATTGGGAGAATGGAGTGAGGGGAGAGGGATTTAGGAGGAAGAGGATGGAAAGGTAGGCATGAGGGAGCAGGAAGATGAAATCAGGGAAAAAATAGAGGAGAGCAAGAAAAGAGGTACCATAATAGAGGGAGCCATTATAGGTTTTACGAGAAATCTGGAACTGGGGAAATGTCCAGAGACCTACAAGGATGACACCAACTAACAATCTAATCAATAGTGGAGAGGCTACCTTAAATGCCCTTCCCTGATAATATGATTGATGACTGCCTTATATGCCATCTTAGAGCTTATATCTAGTACCTGATTAAAGCAGAAGCAGACACCCATAGCTAAACACTGAGCCAAACTCCTAGAATCCAGATGCAGAAAGGTAGAAATGAGACCAGGCTGCAGAAACCCACAGAAACTGCTGACCTGAACAAGTGAGAGATCATGGACTCCAGTCTGATAACTTGGAAACCAGCATAGGACTGACCTGAATCCCTGAATGTGGGTGTTAGTTAGGAGGACTGGGCAGTCTATGGGGCCTCTGATAGTGGATCAGTATTTATTCCACAATTAATAAATGGGACCTCATGAAGTGAGAAACTTCTGAAAGGCGAAGGACACAGTCAACAAGACAAAATGACAGCACAGAGAATGAGAAAAGGTCTTCACCAACTCAACATCTGTCAGAGGGCTGATTTCTAACATATACAAAGAAGTCAAGAAGCTAGTCACCAAAACACCAACTAATTCAATTAAATAATATTGTATATAACTGAATAGAGAATTCTCAATAGTGGAAACTAAAATGGCTGAAAGACACTTAAGAAAGTGCTTATCCATCATGGAAATGCAAATCAAAACAATTCTGAGATATCATATGACTCTTATCAGAATGGTTAAAATGAAAAATACCAATGATAGTTTATATTGGAGAGTATGTAGAGAAAGGGGAAAACTCCTCCACTGCTGGTAGGAGAAAAAAACTTGCATAGTCACTTAGGAAATCATTACGGGGTTCCTCGGGAAAATGGGAATCAGTCTACCATAAGATCCAGCAATTCCACTTTTAGGTATATAACCAAAATAGGCACATTCATGTAAGGAGGAAATATGTTCACTTAGGTTCATAGCAGCATTATTAGTAACAGCCAGAACATGGAAGCAACCAAGATGCCCCTCTTTTGAAAAATGGATAAAGAAAATTTGGTACATTTACAAAATGTAGTACTAGTCAGCAGAAAAAGAAAATGGAATCTTGAAATTCACAGGCAAATGGATAGAACTAGAAGAAACCATGCTGAGTAAGGTAACCCAGTCACAAAAAGACAAACATGGTATGTACTCACTGATATATGGATTTTAGGCATAAAGCAAAAGATCACCAGCCTACAATCTACACCACCAGAAAAGCTAGGAAACAAGAAGGAAACTAAGAGAGATATACATGACCCCCAGAGAAAGGGAAAGGGACAAGATCTCCTGAGCAAAATGGGAGCATGGGGAAGGGAGAGAGATTCAGGAGAAAGAGAAGGGGAGAAGAAAATTGGAGGACATGAGGGAGAAGAAAGATTGAGTCTGGGGAAGAATAGAGGAGAGCAAGAAAAGAGATACCATAATAGAGGGAACCATTATAGTTTTAAAGAGAAATCTGGCACTAGGGAAATGTCCAGATACCTACAGGGTATGTTGACTCTTATTGGTTATTTAGCAATTGGAACACTGAAGTAGAAAGACTGACTCATTTCTGAGCATAGCATGGGCACTAGCTTAATTCCAGGGTGCTACAGAGTAAGGTACACAGAATAACCCCTATCTCAAACAAAGTCACGAAAAGGTAGATTTGTAAAATTCTGAACTATACCAGCTTTGCAAAATATTTTATATGGTTCCTAAGAGTGGAAGGATTAAATACTGAATGTGAAAATTATTTAAGATGCATTGTCCCTAGCACCAAGTTCTGATCATATATTCCATTTCCCAATGACATTAGAATCTGTATATATTATGCCTGGAACAGTTAAAGGTTAATGAAACTCAGTGACATTGTTAGAAAATTTATTTGCTAGGAAGACACCATGGAGGATTTCTTCTTTTACAATGCAAAAATGGATTAAGGAAATATTACATAAAAATTGTTGTCATGATTGCACATACTTATACCTCTAGTGCTGAGGCACACAGAGACAGATCCTAAGAGCTTGCTATCCAGGCAGCATTTTTGAAAGAATAAACTCTAGGTTGAGAGATGAATGTGAGACTCAAAACTAAAGAGGATAGAAGAGAAAGACAACAGAAGACAATGTATGAATCTTTGGTTTTTGGTACATGCACACAAAAGCACCTTTGTATGCACACAGAGAAAGAAGGAGGAAGGGTAGAAAATGTATACAGTTAAGAATTGTGGATTGTTATCATCAACACTTCAGTTTAGATTTAGATGTCTTTGTTGTTACTTCCATGTTTGAATTTTTAAGCATATATTAGAGTTTTATGTTTTTAAAACTTTCTGATCTTTCCATTAATGTTTACTGAGAAAATTACTGGCATTAAGAAATGTAGACCATTTTAATTTTTTGAGAGAATAAGAGAGACAAAATGATACTGAATAGATTTGTGTTGTCTACTGACTTTCACAATAGTATGTTTTGAATAAGCTGAGTAATTTGTTTTAATGAAATATTTATTCTTCTACTTAGGAGCTGTATCTTATTATTTAGTGCTGGAGAGCAGTGCATACTGTTTTAATAAGTTAATTAATCACTCATTTCCTGTGGCAATTTTTCCATCTTGGGGTAATATAGGTTAATATTTTAAGAAGTACTTGACTTATTCCTTCAATATTTAACTGGATATCATTACTGTATGGTTGGAAAAAAGCTGGGTATATGGTGAAGCTAGAGAACATGTACCAAACACAGTATTTAAGCCTTTTTCCTTTATTCACTTTTTTTAAATAATCACTACAACGTTATTTTGGAATTTATATAAGTGTGATGTATGAGTTCAAAGGGTTTGAAGTGTGTACATTTCATTTTGCAAAACAAAAGAAAAAAAAGAAAGAAAAGAAACAAAACACCTTGCCTCACACTATGAAACAAATGTGTGTATCTACTTTTGAAATGTTGATATGCAAAGACAGTCCAATAGATACACTCCACAGTATTTAGAAGAACATTCACTCTGGTTTGAATGAAATAGTAACCCAATCTATACTGTTTCAAAGAACTTTTAAACCAGCAATTTCAACCTAATTTCATTTTTAACAATCAATTGCAAATTTACATATTTTACCAAGGATTGCATACTTTTAGTTTTACTCATGTTTATTTTATTATATTTCAATATTAGATACAGCTCTTGGAAACATATGTTTCAAAGGAATCGGACAGAAAGATGAAAGTTCTAGTATATATTAAACAGAAAATGTCCATGGCAATAATGGTGGCCCTGATAAATAGAAATTACAATCATTTTTAGTTTATGTATGTTATTCAGCTTTCCTAGCTGTGATAAAATAGCAAAAAAAAAATGAACTTATAATGAAAAAGATTTCTTTCAGGCTCAGAAGTTCAGATGTCTTTGTCAAGGGTGACTCAGCATCATTATTTCTGAAATTTGTTGAGGCAGAACATTTTGGTGGGAGCTTATGACAGAATGAAACTGCTTGTCTCAGGAATCAAGGGAGGAAGAGAAAGAGGGAAGGAAGGAGAGAGAGAAAGAGAGAGACAGAGTGAATGAGGGAGAGGGAAGAATGAAGGAGACAGAGAGGGAAGGGAGGAAGAGGGAAAGAAAGAGAAATGCTAGAGCTTTATGATAAGATATATCTCCCCAAAGGGCACAGATTCAGTTATAATCTTCCACAACTGGATTTCACTTTCCATTTTCCTTATCTTCAAAGGCCCATAAAATAATAAGTAGATCAATGATTTAATGCATTTATAAAATCAGAGCTGTTATCCAATCACTTCAAAAAATACATTTCTAAATATTGCTGCATTGTGTATGAAGTCTTCAACAAACAAATCTTTGGGGTATGTGATATGCATAAAGGGATGCTGAATCAGTTGATATCCGGGAGGTAATTCTTAATTACTATCTAGACCATTGCATTATATAGTATATGCTCTTACGTGTTACCCAAGAAAAGTTAAAGAAAAATAAATTGTGAAGTAATTTAAGGTGATGTCCCTTAATGAAGCAACTCTGTGCATTAATTACATCCAAAATCATACCTATAAGGACAAGACATAATTTGAGTGTCTTATCTTCAGTTCACAACTTCCATAGAATTTTTACTAAAATAGACTGCTTCTCTAAGACCATAAAAATCATAAATATATAAAATATTTAAGCAAAGATATTTTCTACTACACATGTATATATGGATAAAGAAGTTATTTACTGTAGCTTCATATGTATTCAATGTAAGAGATCAGAGAATGCTACCATTTGATAAACAGTTTTCTAACTACATCTGATCAAACTTTCCTACATTGATGTGAAATGGAGTAATGAATCATGTTCACTTGCATCAGTCATGTTGTATTATGCTATTATGTCCTAATCCAAAATAAATGCACTCAATGAAATTGAGCATGGCACAAGGGAAAAGAGCAGCCGGGAAATTTAAAAGCATTGCAATGAGAAATACAAGGCAATAGAATTAGAGTCTATTGGGAATGGAGTTTATCTAGTTGCGCTGAAGAAAACTTTACTTTCTGCACATCATGGAGAGTATAAATATGCAATATAGAAGAAAATTGAAGAGTCAGAATTCTTTGCTTAGACAGTAAATATTAACATAAATAGAAACTAAATATTTGCTATTGAACCTGCTGTTGTCCAATATTTATGATCATTATTTGTTGAACATCATTTTAAATTTTTTGAAATTTTTGTTTAGGATACCAAATAATAACCAAGGAAAAATATCTATAGTTAAAATGACAGCAACCCAAGCATCATAGGTATCAGAACCAATAATCCATAATTTACTTTTGGAATAAATTATTATCTTATTCACTGTCATTTTTTGTCATGAAATTTTAATAGACAGTTTTGATAGAGTATATACATTTATGTACATTGAATGTCAAGAGACTATGTTATGGTCATGAAATAAATGTCATTGTTTGTTTTGTGAAAAGCTAGCCATAAAAGAATATTGTTTGTATTTCCACCAAATAATTATCTGGTAAATAGCACATTTTTGTTTATTAGATGAGTGTCGGGGAGATAGTGAAGGGAGGAATCATGCAAGTTTGTATAAATATGTATAAGCATGCATATAGAAACTAGAGGAAAAATTTCAGGAGTAATTTCTTGCCTTTCATCTTAATGGGCCAGGTTCTCTCTTGGTTTTGCCATACTTAAAATTTGTTGGACAATGGGCTTCTATGATACTCTCCTTTCTCATTCTATTGGTTGACAATTCCCTGGGGAGTGGAAGAGGGTGGGATGGGGATTCAGTGGAGGGCATGGTAGGACAGGAAGGAGAGGGAACTGGGATTTGTGTGTAAAATAAGATTGTTTTTAATTTAAGTAAAAATTTATTTTTAAAAATTGATTTTTAGCCATATTTTGTCCCAACATTCACACAATATTTTTACTTGTATTTGAAATATTTACTTTGATTTGTACTGCAGAAAAAAAATACATTGAGGTGTTCAGTGACTAGTACCAGAGCTCCCTAAGCTATTGTGTTACATATTTGTATTGAAAAAAAATTGCAAAAACACCATTGCCCATTGTAAGGCACTGTCTTGTTTAGAAGAAAACAGAAGCTAACTCTAGCTGTGGAGTTATTAGCAATTGTTATCTTCTCGGAAAAGAAGAGTCCATTTCCTACAAGAGTATAGCGCCTGGTAAGTATGCTCGTGTAGAAAAATCACATAGCAAATATTATTTGGGGCAGCAAAGATTGTCCTTTCATAATTTTTCATGTCTAGTTTGAGATAGAAAATATGAGCAAACCTAAATTGATTGGGCCTTACATATGTCAAGTCATTTCTAAATAGTCAACAGATAAATGTCACATTTTATATTCTATTTCAGATCTGGCATTACCCCCTAAACCATTCGTTCCTTGTAGGACACATGTTGCAGTAATAGTGAATCTGCCATATAACAACAGAAATGAAGTTATGATAACTTCAGAGTAAGGAAGGTACTTTCTTTCACCTTTACTTACACTAAGTCTATGAGATAAGTAAATCTGCAGAGAAACACTGGAGCATTTTGGGATTGGAACACTTCCTGTAGCTTGAACCAATTACTAAATTGGTACTACATCAAATAGACTCCATCATTATTTACCATGTATGTGTTAATTTCACACATTTCTATTATTATATTTATTGATATATAAAAACAAAGCCAGTGTTTCAAACATTTGTAACTGAAATTACTTCTTTATTGATAACTTTATAAACTGCTTCTTACCAGCCTATAGTATTATAGGACTTATTCTAAAATTCATCACATATTAGAAAAAAGCACATCTCAATGAATGCACGGAAATTAAAATAAATTTTCATATTCTGTCTTATCACTGAGCAATAATAGCTAGACAAGTAAAGTTCAAAAATAAACAATTTAGTAGACACTAAACAACCAATTATTAAATATTGTGTGAATCATTAAAATCAGAAACAAAATTGATATTTCCTAAAGTCTGGGCTAATGAGATGTCACTTGCTACCAAGCCTGATTGATCTGAGTTTGACCTCAGGGAACCACTTGGTAGAAAGATAAAAATAAGTCCCAAAAGTTGTATTCTAACTTACACACACACACACACACACACACACACACACACACACACAGAGAGAGAGAGAGAGAGAGAGAGAGAGAAAGAGAGAGAGAGAGAGACAGAGAGAGATAGAGAGAGAGAAATAAATGTTTAAAATTTTCCTAGAATTGAATGAAAATGCAACACACTGAGATTTGTTATTTATTATAATTGACCTAATATAGCTTAGAAGTCTCTACTATGTTCTCTCTAAATTCTGAAAATTTCCTTTTGTTGGACTGTTCATTTTCTTGGACTTGCTGCTATGCTATCCCAATTAGTATATATCACAAATCTTCTCTTATCCTTTGTTATCTGTATGAATCTACACAAACTATTTGTCTCATATCTCATATTTATATATATATAGTTATAATTGCTAATAATAACTAATAGCAATGTGCTGACCTATTATAACTTATGGTTATGCATTATGTAAATTTGCATTATTATGGAAACATAGTTATGTCCGAAATTGGTGAAAAAATAGTCAGGAGCTAGCTATTCTGAACAATGAGTAGTTCAGATATTTCTTGTTCATTGTATAATGAAACCAACAAAATGAAAGCAAAATAAAATATGAGAAGATATATGTGGCATCATTATCAATTTACAATTTGCATTTATTTGATAATAGAATTTAAATTGGGATCACTTGATAATAAGGAAGGGACTCTCATTCGCCTTTACTTATATGAATTATATGATACAATGCCAGAAACACTGGCATTTTGGGGGATGTCAATACTTCCTGTGGTTACTAACAGCAAATTGTCTCAATAGTTACTCACCATGTCTGAGCCAAAAGCTCAATGAGTGAAGTAAAACTGAGGCATATATAATACTTAGAAGTTTTTGAGGAGTCTATAAAAAAACTAAAACGGAAATAAACTGTGTATAAGATATGTTAAAATGAAAATCTTATCATTTCCTCTCTATGCTATCCTTCAAAATAAAAAAGAAGTAAAAACAGTTAACATCTCAAATGATAGCACTAAATCATTATAGTTCTATTTAATTCATGTAATACTTCACATTTTGTAGAAAATAAAATGAAGCAATTTTGTATAGGAGTCTTGGATTAGAAATATCAAAAATGAATTCAAAATTGTGTATTTTTATCCAAGGTTTTAATTTAGAACACTATAAATGATTGTGGGATACATGGAAACAAATTATTTAGGAAACATTCAGCTCAGGGTTCTGGAATATAAACTTCTTCTCACAATGAATACCAAAATGGCACTATTGAAGATTCAATACCTACACTAGAAATTTCAAAGTGAACATAAACCAAGGAAAAACTAAATCTATAGCATCCTACAAATATTAATTCTCTATCTACATTTATATTTTTGAGGTGTTTTTCTTGAATGTATGCTGTTCACCACAGAGGAAAGAATAGAGTAATAGACAATTGGAAACTAGAATGACAAAAGGTTCTGAGATAACATTTGCATACTGGGGATAGAACCCAGATCCTTAACTGCTGTTAACTGATGAACCATATCTCCAACCTCAATAGTTTTAATCTTAGAAAAAGAAATGGAGCAAAGAATTAAGTTTTAAGAATATTTCAGGGTATTCTTAACAGAAGAATTTAAACCAATTTGTTGGCTTACTTATGATCAGGAAGTGTAAGTAACCCATGTAAGAGTTCATATACTATATTTAAAAAGAAAGTATGAAATACAGCGTTCTTTTTTTAATCTAACTACCACAGAAAGTTGAAAGTAGAAGAAATAATAAATATCATTAGCTAACTAGTTCTCTCTATACCAAAGGATTTTGCTTCCCAGAAGAAAATTGTATTAAGTTTCCAAAATAGTTCTCAGAAGATTTAAGCCTTCTTGTTATATTAACCAGTATTCACTAGTATCAACTGGAATTATGATGTTTATAGTTTTCATGCTCCCCTTTCCTAGTCCTTTAATCAGGGATGATTTACGTATGTTTTGATGATAATATCTGATTTAGATTCCTGGAACAAATATGATGATTCTTTAATGTTTATTTTTATTTTTATTCATTTTATTTATTAATAAAGTTCATTCCAACCACAGTTCTTTCTACCACCTCTTCTCCCACTTCCCCTCACCTTCCAGCTAGCCCAACCCTCCTAATAATGTCACTCCCTATAAGATTATGGAAACCAATTACATGCAAACTACCACACTTAGTAACTTTGCTTTTAGATTATGTATCCTACTAACACCCAAAACTACACTTGTAAATTCTCAGAAATATGGCAGCCTAGATGTGAGTTTAACAAGGAGGGTAACAGGCATGCCAAACTACATAGGGAAACAACCACAAGGCCTCAACCCAACTCAAAGAACTAGATCTGGGAAAATGAAGAGGTGATTCCTCCAAGGGACGAGCACAACCATTGATTGTACAGTGCCAAATAGTCCTGAAAACATGCATACATGTAACATTATACAAATTCAACAGTTTATATTTCTGAAAAAAAATATATATATATATATATGTATATATATATATATATTTGTGTGTGTGTGCGTGTGTGTGTGTGTGTACATACATACTTGCAATAAAAATGATGAATAAAAGAGGCCATAAATATGAAGGAGAGTGGACAAGTGTTATGGGGGATTGGAGTGAAAGTGGGAATTTTTTTAAAAAATTAGTGATTTGATGGGAGATGTCATTCTGTAAATATGTTTCTCTTACTGGTTAATGAATAAAGCACTGATGGCCAATAGGAAAGGAAAATGGGAGGGTCTTGGAGACTAGGAGGAAAGAGGAAGTTGTAAGGAGGAGTCAAGATGGAGAGACTGGGGAGAGCACAATGTCAGCCCATTCCCGGTAAGATGAAAGCACATGGAACTATGTAGATATGTAGATTAACAGAAATGGGTTAATACTTAAGACAGAGCTAGCTGATAAGAAACAAATAACTGGCCAACAGCATTATATCAAATACAGAGTCTCAGTGTGTTAATTGGGGCAGGCGTGGCGGCGGGACAAGACCAGCAGCTGTCAGAAAAACCCTACTCCTTACAGTGATTTGGAGATTGTAACTAACATTATGTGTACTTTAGATCATTCTTTAGAAAAAAAATATTTGATTTTGTCCTTTCAGTCAAAGACAACTGTGAACAAATGTCATTTATGCCATTCTCTTATGCAGCCAAGAAGCAGGATAGTATATGACATTTCTGAAAGCCTAGCAAGAAAAAGTAGTAATAGAATTATAAATCATCACTCAGTTTCCCAAAGCTAAAATAGAGGGAAAACAAGACAACTTAAGCTACCAGTTCTTTACAAGAATTCTGGAATTTGTGTTCCCTACTGAAATGTTGGTAAAATTTTAAAGCTATTATTTGTTAATGTGTGTGATAAACACTTTTTTATGGTATGATACATGAGGACCACCTAGAAAGTTGTAATCTATTCAGGGACTGTTGAGGTGTACTAAACTGGAGTTTGGTCTTTCTTCTACAACTTCTGCATATCCTACATAATTTTCTGCTTTTATAAATCTGAAACACACACAAAATGGATCTAGTATATCTAATCATATGTAGTTGAAATCAATGTGTTTATGTACTAATGTGAAATTACCCATACATGAAAGGTGCTTTTTAATTCTACAGAAAGCATGAATAAGTGTATTGATGTTGTAATAAATTTCTAAGAAGTGGAACATGTAAGCATTTACTAAATAACTTAAAATATTTAGATAACAGGATAGTGTAGTCATGTCTCATTTATATTATAGCAGACTAAATATAATTCTTTTGTCTCCTTCACATGTCATTTATAAATTGTGTTTCCCATTACTCAAGAAGTCATTAAACAAGCCATTGATTGATGCTTGAAATCATGCAGGTACTGCTATTACATATTCATTATTAATCATATTATTTATTCAGGCCAGGAAATTTTACATACTAAACACAATCCCCTGAAAATTTTCATGTTAACTACAATACGAAATGTATCACAGTGTTATTCATAAATATCTATGAGAGTTATACAAAATATTATTTATCTAGTTATAAGTCACAGAAGCCACATTCCTCTACTGAGACACCTCAAAAGACAATATTTGAGCTTGTTTTATATGTAATACATAGTATTTTCCAAAAATAAAAATTCATTAGGTTTTTGAATGATTAATTATGTAAAATCACAATTTAAAAATATTTTTGTTAACTTATATGGTAAAGAATTTAAGATTTTGTTTAATGCTAGTAATTTACAGTCACGAAACCTATTTAAGGAAAGAAATCACTTGTCCAAGATATGTTAAGAATATAATTCATTTATATATCCTTTCCTATGACCCTCTGAGTTCAACATATCCAGGAGACTACAGCCTTGGACATCACCTATGTCAATGCTGTTTGGGTATTATGGTGACGTATTATTTATGATTTATTAAAGCTTGCCTGTGGATTCAGAAAGTAAAGTCAACCACAAGATATAGAAGGCTGGCTGTGATGTTACAAACCTTAAATATCACCACTTGGGATTAAGAGGTAGACAGATTTCTGTGAGTCCAAGTCAACAAGAGACAAATGAAATATATCCAGTCCTAAAGAGAAACATTTTACACAAGGATGATTTCAGCATTTGGGATTATATGACATTAATCCCAGGACTTAGAGGTATTTAAGGCAGGACTTTAATCCCAGGACTCATGAGAGGTGTTTAAGACAGTAACAGTATCAAAGCTAGCATTCATTCTCCAGACACATTGAGGATAGAAAGACATGCAGTCTAAGGATTCTCCAGCCACATACAGGACAGCATAGCATTCTGGGATTGCAGTCTGAGGTTTGATGGAGCCAGGAGGATCACCCTTCAGTCTTAGATAGAGGTAAGAGCTAGGGACTGCCTGCTTTGCTTTTCCTATCTTCAATTTGAAGCTTGAACTTCAGTATCAACCTCTAGGTCTTTTATTTTATGTACTGGAGGGTAGTGAGGTGAGAGTGTGGAAGGTAGATATACAAGGAGTATGGATATGAGTGTATACAACCTATTATACTGTATGAATGAATTAATAAAATGCTATTAAAATTAAAACATCAATAGGATCCCTTTTTAAAAATATTTTTATTTAAATTTGAAACAAGCTTACTTTACGTGTCAAACCCAGTTCCAGCACCCTCCGTCTTACCCTGTCCCCCTCCAACTCCCATTCCATCCCCTTTCTGCTCCCCAAGGAAGGTAAGGCCTTCCATGGGGAGACTTAAAAGTCAGATAAAAATAAATGACATAGAAACTAAACAAATAATACAGACTCAATTAAACAAAGAGATTGTATTGACAATATTGACAAAGTTCTATGGCCCATGAGACCTAATCTCTACCAAACAACTGTAAGTAACTAAGGAATGCTGAGAATGGAAGAAATTTAACTTATTATGAGTTTTCTTAGATTACTTAAATTAATTACAAGGGTATCAGTCAGAGAAGTATACAGGACTTACTTCACTCTCGAGTATGAGAACAAAAGGGACTTTACCCCAATTAACTTGATTTACTGGTTCTTTGGGAAAATGGAATAATCAATACTTTGGCTAATTGCATATTGACACAATACTATCTCTCCAAATTTGTGAAAAAGTTAATTCAATGCAAATATACATGCAGAGTTTTCTTTTCATGATTAATTAGAGTTTTAGTAAAGATTCATGATTAATATTGTACCATTTGTATGAGTACTCTAAATGCTAAGTAAATAATTTTGTAGTAAGTTTATGGCATAAGGTATAAAGTATAGATCAGTGGTATGTAAATTTCCTATATTACATAATTATGTATTGCTTAGTAGTTAAAACTTAGGAACTAAATATCTTATATTTTAAATCGATTATTAAATTTTTAAAATTATTTCTATTGAAGGAATTGAATAATAGATTCAAAGATGCAACTCTGACAGATTACTGCTGACATTAGTGACTGTGTAATTTTGAACTAGGATTGACTGTTTTATTATTATGAATAAAATATTACTCCTATCTGTGCTACTAACAAGAAACAGTAACAGAAACAAATGTGTAGTGGTGACAGCCTGCTTTGCAAGGATCTCAGAGCATTGCCATGTAAGGCTATTTAATTTTAGGGACTTTCTAGTCATTTAATATTTATACTTATTACTTTTAATCATATCATATTCATATCATAGTATTCATATCACATGAATTATCAGTGAATTAATTCAGTATTCTCAGGAGAAAGTAAGTGAATTTGATAAACCATGCTCTGTCCTACCTTATTCAATAGCATTATGTTTTATAGTTCAGAGCACTATTTTTTATAAGAGAGATGTGGTATCTATTCCAAATTTAAATTTGTTTTGAATCATATCAACTCATATGTTCCATCTCTGTGATCATTAATGTAGCAATTAACACTCTAAGTATATTTTTATTATCTGTATTTTACTCAGAACTCAGACAAGAAAAAAAGCAGCAATATGAGGTATTTCTGAGTGCTGAAGAAATATGTTGAATGATTCATAGAATGAATTAATATAAGAATACTGCATAGTAACAGATACAAAATAAACAGTAAGTAAGTTAATTATTAGTCTTGTTGATGTCACTGTACTTCTTCATTTGATTCCTGGTACTTTAGTGTACCAGGAATACATCCTGGTTAAGAAACCATCCTGAATGAGGTAACCCAGTCACAAAAAGAGAAACATGGTATGTACTCGCTCATATATGGATTTTAGACCTAGAGTAAAGGATCACCAGCCTGTAATTCACACCACCAGAGGAACTAGGATGCAAGGTGTATTCTAAGAGATTCATATAAAGACCCTCACAGAAGGGAAGGAACAAGCCCTCCAGAGTACATGGGAAGTGGGGGGGGGTCAGTGAATGGAGAGAGAAATAGGAGAAAGAGAAGGGGAGGAGAGGAAAGCACGTGTGATTAGGAAGATTGAGTCAGGGTAGGAATAGAAGATGAGAGAGAGAGAGAGAGAGAGAGAGAGAGAGAGAGAGAGAGAGAGAGAGAGAGAGAGAACATAAAGAGGGAGCCATTATTGGTTTGAAGAGAAAACTGAACCTAAAGAAAGGTCTAGAGACCTACAACTGCCACCAACTAACAATTTGAGCAACTGTGGAAAGGCTACCATAAATGCCCTTCCCGAATAGTGAGATCAACAACTAACTTATCCACCATCATGGAGCCCTCATCTAATACCTGTTGGAAACAGGAACAAACACCCATACCTAAACACTAAGTCGAACTAGAATCCAGATTCGAACTAGAATCCAGATTCAGAGGGAGAGGACAAGATCAGATTTCAGAAGCACGTGGAATGGAGACAGCTGACCTGAACATTGAGGAGCTAATGGGACCCCAGACTGATAGCTGGGAATCCAGCATGAGACTGACTCAGGCTCCCCTGAATATGGGTCTCAGTCTGAAGGACAGTACAGTCAAAGGGACCTCAGACAGAGATGCTTGTCTTAAGAAAAATGACAAATGAAAAATTAGACTTATTTTTTCCTGCCTACAAGTTGTGCTTATGCAATTGTGTCACAAAGATTGTGGAAGTAACCAATCGACATTTGATTGTATTTAAGGTCTATTTGATGAGTTGCAACACATCCCAAAGACTACTTGTGTGGCCAAGAACCTGACAGTAGACAGGCCGGGGATATACTGAAAAACCAAATATTACTCTGCTAACAGAAGTCAGAAATAAAATGACTACTAAGGAAATTCTCCTATACTCATAGATCACTGTCTTGCTCAGCTATCATCAAAGAAGCTTCCTGCTGCAGTAGAAGTGCATGAATATAGATAACCACAGCCAGACAATGTACAAAGAGTAAGAGATCATAGAACACTCATGCCTAAAAGAGATGTCTCCATCAATCCCACTGCTCAGGACTCAGGGAACCCTATAGAAGAGATAGCAGAAAGTTTTAAGAACCAGAGGAGATAGAGGACACCAAGGAAACAATAGCTTCTAAAAACAACATGAAAATTCACATATCAATTCAACAGAATTTGGCAACATACACAGGGTCTGCCTTGGCCAGATGAGGCACCAGAGATGAGAAGAGAAATGGAAACAATGCCTGTACATAAGACAGAGGCTATCTATAATAGATAAATACTCACAAATGAAAGTATTGTTTTCTATAACAGAGTCTTATGGGGGATACAAAGAATTCTTAAGTCCAGGCACCATGCTCAGCAGTAAATGTCCAAGATAAATGAACTCAGTGGCATCTGTGGAGGTAATTTGTCTCATGTGCTTTGCCATGGTATTACTTTTATACGTTACAGATCCTTTGGGTACATATTATGACAGGTTGAGTATTTTCAAGGGAATCCCAGATGTACCTCTGTATCTATAAGTATTTCTTGTGGAGCTTTTTGGACCTCTTTTCCTTCTGGTTATTTTCTTTGTTATATTCCTACTTGATTCTTTTTGTTTTATCTAACTTTATTATTAATCTTTAAGAGTCTGTATGTTTTCTAATTACAGAGATAAAATGTGTGATATGAGATGGGCATGATTTCTGAAGAGTTGTGCAAGGGGAAATGATAATCAGAATACATTGTATGAAAAAAAAAAAAAACATGTTTCCAAATCTGACCAATCTCATTTCTGTTTTTACATAGGCAAACAAGATTGGAATTTAGCTTCCATTGGATACCCCAGAACAAAGTATATGGAGGAATTTACTTTGTTTTTCTAAGAGTAATGTGTCTGAGGGGATGCCAATTAAAAGGACTTAATGCTAAATATTTTCCTCAATTTAGTTAAATATTCTTATCTTTCAATGTATAGATAATATAATTCCTTGGCTTTGTAGATCCATCCATTCACAGTATCATCATCACCTAAACTCATTAAGATGTTGGGAACATTGTTTCATCATTGAATAAAATATGAATAGACCTCAAAGGACTGTGACATGTATCTGATGTCCTAGGGATAAATAGTAGTTAGTATATGTAAGGGTTTGTGGTGTACCTATACATATCAAACTAATCTCAAATTCCTCCAAAAGCCCATTTATTGGTAGCTTATTTACAAACTAATTACACTGTTAAAGGGTATGAAACTTCTAAGATATGGGTCTAATTAGAGGAAGTATATTACTGATGTCATGTTTATGGACTAAAGCTTATTAAGAGTCCCTTGTCTTTGTTCTCTCCTTCTCCTAGTCATCATGCTGTGAATGGATTTTTTTTAAACCTGTATTATGCCTTACCCTGCAGCAAAGAAAAACCAATATAATCTAAAAAGAGCAATCATGAAAAATACTTAGAACATTCAATAATTGTATTTGAAAAGAAATTCCTTTTGAAATCACACACACACACACACACACCTATAAATGTAAATGGTCATGATAATCTGTCTCTTGTTTTGTTTGTTTCAGTTGCAAAATTCCCCTAAGAGATAATCAGTGAATATTTGTATATCCTTTAGGCATGATGAGAGATATAAGAAAAACAGCCCTAGGGTTGACAAATTAGGGATATTTTTATCAAATTGAATAACATACAATATTCACAAATACAAATATATTATAATAGAACTGTATACTTCAAACATTTATATAGTAGGAACTAAAGGTCAAGAGGAACTAGATATTGCAATGGGTAAATAGAATACAATAATGCTTAGGAGCAAAATAATACTGAAAACTTCTACCAATCAGGCAGTATTGATGAGTTCAATATGTCTTTTAGCATACAATATATGAAAATCATTTCAAACACCAGAAATATGCAAAGTACTAAAAAATAGGAAAACAAATAAATTACCTGTCATAATTTTCTTAAATGAAATAGACTGTACATGTGTAACTAAAAGTGTACTCATAATTGATCAACCAATTACATAATGGAACAATTATGTGTATATATGCATATAAAATTAGATTCTGAATAATAATATATATTACATAACAGATATGAGCTGGATATTGCTTATAAATTTCTCATTACCTTCACATTTCATCTGGATTTCATCATGAGTCTATGTGTCAAGGATGTCTAAATTATTCCCCAAACTCTGTTTATTCTCAATGTAATAAATTATTTGTGTAACTGTTCCCTATGTAATTATTTTTGAGTCCTAAAACTTAGAGAGGGAGGGGGAGAAATAGTCAAATGTGATGATGAAGATGAAGAAAATTTTACTTTAACTCATTTAACTTTCACACTTTTTTGACTTTTATTTTTATTTATATACTTTTTCTTATTTTAAATATTGATCCCAGTTCCCTCTCCCTCCCTCTCTTCACCTTTCCCATGCCCTTGACCACCCTCCCATTGCATTCCCCACCACTGCACATGTAGGGTGATGCCTTCCTGGAGGGGTCATATAAATCTGACAAGTCATTTGGAATAAGGCCTATGCCTTCTCTCCTGTCTCTAGGTTAACGGAGTATCCCTCCATGGGGAATGTGCTCCCAAAGTCCTTTTGTGCTCCAGGGATACATCCTGGTTCCACTGTCAGAGGACCCTTAGACTGGCCAGGCCTTCTAACTGAGACCCATGTTCAGGGGGTGTGAGTTGGTCCAATGCTTGATTCCCAATTATAAGTCTGAGGGTCCATTGGCTCCTCCTTGTTCAGGTCACCTGTCTGTGGGTTTCTGTAGCCTGGTCTTGTCCTCCCTTTCTGCATTTGGATTCCAATTCAGCTCAGTGTTTAGCTGTGGTTGTCTGTTTCTGTTTCCATAAGCTACTAGATGAGGGCTTTATAATGGGGATAAGTTAGTCATCAATCTCATTATCAGGAAAGGGCATTTATGGTAGCCTTTCCACTGTTGCTCAAATTGTTAGTTGGGCTCAGTCTTGTAGGTCTCTGGACATTTCTCCAGAGTCAGTTTTCTCTTCAAATCTGTAATGGCTCCCTCATTTAGTCTCTCTCTCTCTCTCTCTCTCTCTCTCTCTGTCTCTCTGTCTCTCTCTCTCCTTATCTCTCTCTTCTGTTCTTTTGTCTATTCCTCCTATGATTCAATCTTCCTAGTCCCCCGTGCTTTCCTCTCTTCCCCTTCTCTTTCTCCTAGCCCCATCTCCACTCACTGCTCCCCCCACTCCTAAAATGCTCTGGAGATCTTGTCTCTTTCCTCTTCTGTGAGTGACCTTGTATGAATCTCTTACAATCCTCCTTGTATTCTAGTTTCTTCAGTGATTTGAATTATAGCCTGGTGATCCTTTGCTCTATGTCTAAAATCAATATATGAGTACAAACCATGTTCTTCTTTTTGTGACTGAGTTACCTGCAGCAATAGAAAGACAGCTGAACCTAATTACTTTCACATTTTGAATGGTGTGAATTTGCTATTTTACTGAGGTATATGAAGCCTAGTTTAAATAAAGTATCAGGTAATAAAAAAACAAGCTTTCAGACAAGCATTTCTTTGACTTTTTAAGCCTTCAGAAAAGAGCTTTAAATTGCTAGCAGATTCCAAACTGTATCACTTCAAATTAAAACAGAACCAATTAAGCTAAAATGCAAAGTTAATCCAAAAAACATAATTAGCAACCTGAAGAATATACTGTATAAGCAAGAGATGTTAACAAAAGACACAGTAAAATTTTATAGAGATTAGTGGTATATTGGCTAGGGAAGAAAGTGTAGTAACACTGCATGGTTCTATGTAAATATCATAATAGATAGATTTTTTTTTTGTCATTTTAAAACCACATATTTAATTTCCTAAATTTGGATCCACTTATGTATCCATGTACTTCTGGATCTTTGGAAACATATTTCTAAATATACATGTGCCATGTTACTTATTTCATGGCCTACCTATTATAAAATCAGTTAATGAATAGATAATATGGTATTATGAAAAAGAGGAAGAATAATTAGAAGACAGAGGAAAAAAGTGATATGGAGAAGCAGGATTCTGAGGAGGAGATGGAAATGAAGAAAATATAAGATTGACACCAGCAGCAACAAAAACAATGAAAATAAAATTATAGCATCTAAAGTGTTGAAAGACTTTTTAAAAAGAATCTTATTCAACTCTTGCCATCTTTAAATGCACACAGTATAAGTTTGAGTGTCAAAAAAGCCCAATTATTGTATAAGCATTATTTTATAGGGCCCATCAGATGGCTCAGCAGTTAAACTGGCTTGCTGCCAAACCTAAAGTACCTGAGTTTTATTCACAGGACCTAAAAAATGGAAGTAAAAAACTGACTCCTGCAAGTTTTCTCTGACATCCATAATGAGCACACAGCACACACAATACATGAATATATACAGACACAGAGAGAAAGAGACAAGGAGAGACAGAGAGACAGAAAGGCAGAGAGAGACAGACACACAGAATCTACAAATAGGTAGATAGATGGATAGATAGATAGATAGATGGATAGACAGATAGATACTGGAAAAAAGCTTTCCAATTTTGTTAGTAATGAAGCATCAAAGCCTACATGCATCATTTAATTCTTCTGTCTGCTTTCGTTAACTCTGAAAATTAAATAAATTAGTATAACAATCTTACAATATTTGTAAAGAGGTGCAGCATATTTAATGTGTTCTTCTATGGAAATTGTTGCCTTGGGATTAATAATAAATTTTCCCTCATTAATTTTATTTTGTGTTAATTAAGATATACTGAGTGTATGTTCAATTCATCTCATAACCGTACCAGTTATTCTCCAGATTTCATGTGCTTTGTTATATACTAAGCTCACTTTTTAATACTATATGTATTAGCAATATATAGTGTTAAGTTATCCATTATGACTTGTACACAATAGTATTTCACCCACTTAATATTATGGGCCAAGAATTCCATCTTTCTAAGTTTCCTTAAGTCAAATCTGATAGTAATTTTTTATTCTCAAAATATTTAATCATTATGTCTTTCCAGGACTGTAGTCATTAGAATCCAGAGCATCACAAGCTGAGTAAGGGTGTTAACTACCTTTTTTTTTTTTTCTCCAGTTGCATGCTTATCAACTTCTAATACCATGAAAGCTAGCCAATAGACATGATGCTTCCAGGTCAGTTCCAGCTTAATTTTTTCATGTTTATCCTATGTTCATCTACATTGTTTTTTTTTTATGCAATAGGATCCTACTCCCAAACTCTTGCAAAGTAACTGAGAGCAAATAATAGTCAGTAGTCTATAACGCTCAAGGGGGAACATCTATGACGCCCTACTGACAAAGAGAGATAGTAATATGTGACACTGTTCTTTTATTTGATAGCCCCTTGTATCTATGACTAACATTGTGCCCATACTTTTGAGTGACTCCATTTAAAGTGCTTTTTATGTATGTATACATGGATGTTTTGTTAATCTACTATAATGTCTCTCATATACTTTACCATATCATACCCCTTCATATCACCTGTGTTTTATCCTGCTTCATATGAAATTATTTCCTAATTTTACTTTGTTTGCTGACAATACCTGTAGGCATACCAGTTTACACATACATATCAAAAGATACATCCACAACAGAAGGAGACTATGTGACATTTTGCTTATTTTTTTAATTTTGTTTATTCTTTTTAAATGTAAATTAGAAACAATCTAATTTTATATATTAATCTCAGTTCCCTCTACTTCCCATTCCCCCATGCCCCCCACCAGCCCCCATCCCATCCCTCTTCTGCTCTCTATATAGGGTAAGACCTTCCATGCGTGATCATCAAAGTCTGTCACATCATTTGGGGCAGGGCCTATTCCCTCCTCAAGTGATACTGTCTTTCTGGATCTGGGTTATGTTACTCAGACTTATCCCTTTTAACTCCAACTATTTACCTGAGAATTTCCAAATTTTATTTTCCTTTATAATTGAATAATATTATATTGTATCCATGTATCCCATTTTCATCATTCGTTATTTGATAGATAAATATGGTGATTCTGTTTCCTGGTATTTCGGTTAAACCTGCAATGAACATGGGTGGGTAGCTCTGTAGTAAGGGAATATGCCCAAGAGTACTGCAGGAAACATACCTGAAAATAATAAAGACTATATGTGAAAATCTCAAAGGTGACATCATTCTCCATAGAGGAAAAAAAAGTGAATAATCCCATTAAAGTCTCCACTCATTTTCCATATTGTGTTTTAGGTACTAGCAGGAACATATGTAAATTACAGTGATACAAATAGAAAAAGAAGTCAAATTGCCTTATTTTAAGATTATTTAATAGATAAGAGATTCCAATTTTTATAAGAAAACATCTTATAACATAACAAAAATCTGTACATTTCCATATAATAAAAATACTGAGAAGGAGAAAAACAACTTCCATTCACAATTGTTTCAAAAGCAAAACTAAAAATTGGAAGATTTAAATCTCTGAATGAAGAGATTAAGGAGGACACTGGAAGACAGAAAGATTACCAAAGCTTATGAATTGGAAAAAAATAATTTTGTGAAAATGAACATTACACTAAAAGCAATTTGGAGATTTAACTTAATCTTGATGAAAATTCTCATGACATTCCTCCAAGAAATAGATAAAACAACCATAAAATTCATATGTAACAACATAAGATTCTGGATAGAATAAACAATACTGAGTGGGGAGCATAAAACAATGTTGGAGGAATTTTCATATCATATTTCAATGTATATTACAGAACTATGCCAATAAAAACAAAATGATATTTGCAAAAATATATACAAGTAGATTAATGGAACAAAATAAAACATCCAAGAAGTGCACAAAACTATAGTAATCTGATATTTTGCAAAAATACATACTGGAGATGAATTAATATCACTTACCAATGATGATCCTGGTATATGAAGAAAGGACCGTTCACAAAATCCAACAATTAATAAACATAAAATTCAAAGTCAAAGGCCTTTTTTAAATATATTGAGGTGATCATGAGTGTTGGTCTTTAAATAAAATTTTTACTAGATCTATGGGCTTATATATGTTGAAGTATCCCTGCATCTATAAAGCCACCTTGATCATGGCAGATTCAATTTATTTTTTATATATAGCACTGACGACACTTTGTAAGGCTCTTTTTTTGAAGACTTTTGCTTTCATGTTTATCAGAGCTATTGGCAGGTAAACTTTTTTGGTACTTTTTTTTTTTGGTCATGTGAAGTAGTGTAAGTGTAGCTTCACAGAGACTTTGAGTTTCTTCTGTTCCTAATTTACAGAGTAATTTTAGACATATGGTAGTAGATCTTTTCTTGTTTGTGGTGTATTTTCAGCTGTCTGGTGTATTAGAGAACTACTAGATGTGTAGAAGGATTTGGGGAGTTTCTAACAAAACCCAAATGCTAGGCATGAGGAACCTCTACTTGAATTTTTAGGGTACTTGAAGTGAATTCCCGAATAAGATAACCTACTTCAATTTCTCATTGATGTATCCAAGAACTTGAAAAATAGATCTTAATGCTAAAAGTAACCACACTCACTGGGCAGGGGTCTTGGAGAAATCATTCTGAAGCAATCACAAAAGCTTCTTCCTTGAGGAATAGCACTCATTGTATCTGAAAGTGCAATTAAATATGCCAAGGTAGAAAAAGCCATCAATGGATTCTATAAAATTGCAAATGCTATAAAACACAAATTTCTGATATAGCAAATTATCTGCCTTGGTGTAATAGGGGCACGGATATCTCTGTGTAAGAAATTGCTGTCTAGCTGGACTTAAGAACCACTCAAAAACTGGGAATCTGTGGCTGGTGTTACAAAACTATCAACTCACCTGTAACTGGAAAGGTCGTGGATCCTAGAGGAGACCCTACTAATGTCACTTTCTCAAACCAGTGTAATTTCTGACTGCATTGTTAATTCTTATACTACAACAAGACAAAAATTGTAGCTCTATGCCCTCATCAAGGAAGCTCCCTTTTATAGTACAGGGAGACAATTGCAGAAATGTACCACTTAACAAAAGAACTACTGCAGAGAACAACTTTCAAATGCCCATTCCAAGTTGATAGATAAACACATTAATTACTATGCTCAGCTTCAGAGAACATCTTAGAATATGGGAATAAAAAAAATTGAATCACATGACCAGGAAATCTGCTGTGAGATAGTCTTTTATGTATGTGACAAAATCTCAATATCCCCAAAATTCACAATGACAACAGCAGTTAACATGCCAATGTAGATTCAGAACTATCACAAGGTCCTGATCCTTGTTTAATAGGTAATTAATAGCTGCTGAAAGAGGAAAGTCAGTCTTTTCCAGGAACAAACTATGATAGACGACCGAATTCTAACTGTATGTATGACTCAGAATGCTGTATTATACTTGTGGACATACATATGCATATAATCAAATATGCAAATATGCATGACAATAATAATTAGAGAAGTAGAGGTTCTTAAGTTTGGAAGAAATGGGGGAGCACATGTGGAGTTGCATGAAAAAAGCAATAGGGCTAAAAATGATGTGTAAATGGTAATTATAGGTAAAATATCAAAAAAGTTAACCTCAAAATCAAGGAAAACACATTTTTATGCATATGTTAAAATGGGAAAAGGCAAAAGATATTATTTAGGGATATCTTACCTTATACTTTCAGGCTTCATTCTACTATGTATTGAGCACTGGGAGGGAAACAAGTGTTCTTTGTTCATGTAGGTATAACCCTTAGCAGAAGGCTTGGTACAGAACAATTGTCTAAAATGTGCTCAACGTACAAGTGAGTATGCTAATACAATAGTTTGCCTATTGAGTAGAAGAAAGCATTTCATTCATTTTTTTTCATTCATGAATCTGAAGATCAGTTGGTTCTTTCTCCACTGAGCTCGTGTATGAGTGATAAGAGAAATTCATACCTAGTTAGCACAGTTAACCAATGTGTGTTTACGGGAAAGACACAGAATGCAGACAACATGGGCAAGGATGACATGATGAGTATGAATTTGGAAGGAATTTGGAAAAACTATTAATTTCACTGATAAATATAAGCAAAGAAATCGTTCCTTTTGAGAAAGGGCAACCATGTGCTAAGGATCACAGTAGCTTTTTCTATCTTTTCCAAGAAAATAATGGGCTTGGAAATATTATGTCTGAACATCTATAAAAGTAACAATTTTTGTAGACAATCTAAAATCAGTGTAAGCATCAGAACTACTCTGTTACCCCATCTAACACAGATGAAGTAACTTTCTCCTTTCTTCTCTCTCAGAAACACATAACAGTTTTAGTTACAGTATTTATCACGTTACTATAATTATGTTTCCCCCACTAGATTTTGAGTATCTCCAGAGGAGTAAACTCTGAGGTTCTATTATAGTTTGTGTCTCAAGGGCCTAACATGTAACAGTGTAAATTGATGAATAATAAGATATCCATCAGTAGGAATTAGTTTAATTAACCCATCACTAGTCATTTCCAGAAATTAGAATGTGGCCCAAGGGAGGATAGTGCACCACTAAGGAGCTTGTGATGGGTGAAAGTGAGGAAATGAGAGAATAATGAAAAGAGCTTTCAACTGGAAAATGGGAGAACTAGTTTCCTGCTTTATCTCTGGCACATGCCAGCTGAATGATTTGGTCCACCCTGAGTAACAAGATCTTTTTAATTTGTATATTCATTAAATGTGGAGGGGATACTAGAAAAAAAACCTTCTTTCCCAACAGCTAACTTGACTTTTAAGATCACAGGAGAAAACTTGTTAGGGGTTTGAAAAACAAGATGAGTATAATTTTTAATTATCATGAATAAATGAGCATGGTGTAGATAATTCATCTTATTGGTTTTAAGTTTGATGGAAGAATTATGAAATACTGACAAAATTTGTAGTAAATAATCTTGTTTTACTAGTCAACACCATGATGATCATTAATGGGTTAAATAGGTTCCACAGTTATATAGGCTTATTGGATGGCTAATTCCTTTGGAAGCTTGAAAATCTCCCTATTGTACCATGAAAACTTGTTCTTAGGGACCATATGCTCAAGTCAATTCTAGATCATATACCTCTGGGCCTTGTTTCTGGAGTACATGGTGTCATCAGTAATATGTATTTACCTTCCACTACTGGGGTTTAACCAAGGACAACAGAAGTAGCCTATATATTTTCACAATTTCTTGGACATCCCTGACCAATGAAATGCAGGCTTTTTATGACTGGTAGTGGGGTTTTTTGTTTGTTTGTTTTGTTATGTGATATTTGGTTTTAGGAGATACTAATATTGAATAGATTCTGGGGAGGAAGGAGAGAGGAAATCATTCCTTTTTCATGGTAGTGCCACCTGAATGTATCCTATGTTTCAATGGAAGGACCCACCTTAGTGTATTTTGGGGCATCCATAACTGTATTTGGTCGGTTATCAAAACAATAAAAAAGATGAAACTGGGAAGGATGTTTCTTAAAGTAATATGGAAAGAGTTAAGGGGGAAATTAGGAGTAGATATGATCACATATAATAGAGTAATAAAAACAAAAACTGGGAGCCATTGTAACTATCTATTCTTCATCTCCATCAAAGGTCCCAGAAGAAGCTATTATTACCTAAGTAAACTGGATGTGCCTTGCATGCAACTTCCCAAACTCTAGAAATGACAGTTACTCAAAATTCTTCTGTAATGTTGGGGCATCCATCTTTAGCCTACAGGCCTAGCACATATGGAAGACTTCTCAGTGAAGCAGGAAATTTGCAAAAACTAAGTTCAATTGGTGAGTCATAAGAAGGACACCATGGTAACATTGGTTTTCAAATTGAGTGTCTATTGTTTGGTAGGAGACTTCATTTCCTCATTTCAATATTATAAAATTCTTCTTAAATTACTGCTATGTTATAACAGAGGAAGCATGAATTATTTGCTTTTCCCATAGTCATTTTCCCATTTTCTCATGAATATGTTCTATGTATGTTTTGGTTTTCTGATTGCAATGGGGCTCAAAAAACAAACAAACAAACAAACAAACCATAAAAAACCAAAAAACCATGTTCCACTGTTACCAATCTATTTAGGCTGATACATATTGCAATCACATAAACAGTTCTTCATTTTTATTTCATCTCTACTCAGAATGTTGTCAATGTCCTAAATTAAAGATTTTACAATAGGTATGACTTTAGTAGTCTCTTAATTCTCAGAGTCTATCATAATATTAAAAAAAATCAAATATATCATGGGTAACATTTATAATATTTTGAATTTGTGTATTTAATTTTGCTAACAATGTTTATGCCTTCAAATTCTTTACTTTCTCATCTAAAACCATCTCACCATAATAGAAAGAGCTCCATGAATAATTTCCTCTTACATAGGTCAATAATTAGTACATCTGCTCACCTTTTTGGATGTTGTTGTCTAGCATTATGCGCCTGTAATCAAACACTAATATTACTTTAAAGCTACAACAAAATGTGTCATTCATCTTACTTCAATTGATTATATCTTTTAAGTATTATTTTCCCTTGCTTAGGAAAGTATTCAAATGAAGTTATGAAGTTAGTATGCCTCCCTATATTTACATAAAAATATCATATCATACTTAAAATACATGAATCCCATTTTATTGTCATTTCTTATACTTACATGTGAAATTTGAGGGTTGTTGCTGCTGCAATGTATTTAGGATTTGTTTTTTTTTTTCCTATGGAATCCAGTTTGCTTGTACATAACAATGTTCACTGTTCAAGGAACATGTATCAGGTAACCCATAGTTATGACAACAGTATTCTCAGACCTAGTTCCCACCCATAATCATGGTTGCCTGTTTAGTCTTCTGAACTTCTTTAACCAGCTATCATGCCTCCAGTGTTAGGGGGAAAATGACAATATTTTCTGTGGAAATGAAACTGAGGTTACTTAAAGCAACAGGCAGATAACATCTCAAGACTCAGCTTCATTCTGAGGAGTACTGGGAAGTTCAAAGAACATCAGTCATGTCCTGACTGGTAGGTTCACTCTTCCTTTCAATACCTGTATCTGAGTTGGTTATATTTACGGAATCTCTTTTACTTGCTATTCAATGTTTCTGTTAGTCTATCATCTGATTGGCATCGGGACAAACTTCTGAAATCTTGTTCTAATATTCTGCACCTTTTTGTTTTCCAAAACATTTTATATGGGAAACTACTAAAATTACCCATTTCCTGACTGTCACTGAAAGTGACAAGTAGATTTTCTACATCTCTTTCATTACAATTTTCAAAGAAGCATACCAGGGTTGTATTCTCTAGTATGCTATCTTGAATCTATTAAATATATGATGTGTAATCTTCTAACAGAGGAAAAGGAAAGGTGATAATACAGTAAGATAAATTAAAAGAGCTAGAAGAAAAGACAATATTCACTCTTTTGTTGTAGTGTATTATATTCTCTTTCAAAAATTGTCATTAGTGTTTTTTGCTATGTTTTATTTGTAAAGTTAATTTATTGGGGGTAGGTGGTACCTTTATAAGTTGGAGTGGAGGAGAACAAAACACCAAAGACATCTTGAAATACTCAGGTAATTAGAAGGAACTAGAAGAAACCATCCTGGGTGAGGTAACCCAGACACAGAAAGAGAAACATGGTATGTACTCAGCTAGTTGCTTCCTAGCTTCTTTAGGTTTGTGGATTGTAGGCACAAAGGATTACCAGCCTACAATCCACAATCCTAAAGAAGCTAGGAAGCAACTAGGACCCTAGGAGATACATACATGGACACCCCACCCCTGAGGAGAATGCGACAAGACCTCCTGACAAAATTGGGAGCATGGAGGATGGGGAGTGAGGTAAGAAAAAGAGGAGGGGAGAAGCGAGGAGGAGAACATGAGGGATCAGGGAGGTGAGATGGTGTAAGAGCAGAGAAGGACAGCAAGGAAAGAGATACCTTAATAGAGTGAGCCATTATGGGCTTTTTGAGAAATCTTCCATTAGAGAAAGCTTCAATAACCCACAAGAATGATCCCAACTAAGAATCTAAGCAACAGTGGAGAGGCTAACTTAAATGCCCTTTCCCTGTAATGAGATTGATGACTACCTTAAATGCCATCATAGAGCCTTTAATCCAGTGGCTGATAGAAGCAGAAACAGAGATTCGCAGCTAAGCACTGAGCAAAACTCCTGGAATCCAGTTTCAGAGAGAGAGGATTGATGAGCAAAGGGGTCAAGACCATGCTGGGGAAACCCACAGAAACAGCTGACCTGAGCAAGTGGGAGCTGTCTGACAGCTGGGGAACCAGCTTGAGACCGAACCAGGCCCCACGAACATGGAATGTCAGTTGGGGACCTGGGCAGTCTATGGGGCCTCTGGCATTGGAAGCAGTATTTATCTCTAGTGCACGAATGGGCATTGGGAGCCCATCTCCTATGAAAGGATACTCTCTCAGCCTAGATACATGGGACAGGGCCTAGGTCCTGACCGAAATGATATGACAGACTTTGATGATCTGCCATGAGAGAGGACTCACCCTCCCTGAGGAGTGGATGAGGGCTGGGATGGAAGGTTGGTAGGGGGAATGGGAGGAAAAGAGGGAGAGGGAACAGGGATTTGTGTAAAGTAACATTGTTTTTAATTTAAATGAAATTAATTAAGATATTTATTTAAAGAAATGGAGGAAATGACAAATAAAACAGAGGAAGAAATCAATAAGCTTTAAAGAAAGCCATGGAATTCAAGAAAAGGCAATCACACTGGTGTAGGAAACAGTTCAAGACTTGAAAACTAAAATAGAAGCAATAAAGAAAACATACTGAGGGAATTTGTGCAAAGGAAAATCTGGGTAAACAAACAGGGAATACAGATGCAAGCATCATCTTTTGCCCATCAAAGTGCAAGTTCATGAATCAGGGGAACTAGTAGTGCCTAGCAGCTTGCAGAAGACACGAACTTCAGAGCCTCCTCCAGATGTACCACAATCAAATCATATCTTAAATAATTCTTAGATAATTAATATATGCATTGTAGGAATGAAATGGGAAGCATATAATACAGAACCCTATAGAACCTTCTAATTCTTAAAGTATTCTTAATGCAGTTTAGCAATAGTAGAATAGTAGTTAATTACAACAGAAAATGGTACCTTAAGCATCCATCTGAAAATATGAAGATTACACTCACGCACGCATGCACACACACACACACACACACACACACACACACACACACATCCCAAAGAGTCAAACAACATGCTTATATTGGCATGTCTACTCTAACACAGGCCTGATAAAGCAGCAATTGGCAGCTTTAAATGCTCCTGGAAGTTCCTAGGCATTTAGAGCCTAACAGGCCCTGTCAGTGTTCTGAAACAGCTCAGACTGACCCCCCCCATTAAGCAGCTCCACTCCTTCCCGCCCCAAAAGTTGTAATTTTGCATTGACTTCCAACTCAGAAAGAAGCTGAGCAAAAAAGATTCTCCCCACATAGCTGCATACTAAGTCAGAGACTATGGACTAGTCTAAACCATACTTGCCTTGGAATGACCTCAAACCTGGCTTTTTGTTGTATTTGGAATCAAAGCCAGGTTCACACAGTTGTTAGTTTACCACTGAACTATATCTCTGTCTAAATGGTAGCTAGCTGTTATCATATTGATTCAAGCATGAAAAAAAGAAAAATTGTTCTCTCTTGCAAAAGATAAGGAAAACATTTCTATGTTGTCTATTCCTTTCCAGAGAATAGATTGGGTGTATGTTCTTGAATATTTCATATTGAGAGAAGCATCTATGGTGAGTGACTGTCACATATTTCCCATCCAGTAATTGTAGCTTATTTTACATATTTCTGAGATTCAAGAGCCATTTAGGGGAATTCTGGAGTTCTCACAAAAGAAACATATGTGCATTATTATTTGACAGTATAAATGTATTTAAGATGAAGGGAATGCTGAAACTTGGTATTCATTTTTAGATGCTATTGGAGAACAATTCAGCTCATAACCTTAGTCATGCTATCTAGATGAGTACTCTATCCTTGAATTCAATCCCCAGCACTTTTGTTTGTTTGTGTGCTTGTCTGAGAATAAAATTTTCTATATAGACCAGGGTATAGTAAATTTTTAATAAAGCCCCAGGAATTGTTGAAATCATGATCATTCTAATACAGTCTGAAATGCTTTGATTATAGACATTTGGACATTGCTTTGTCTATGAAGTTTTTTAGTTTATTTTGTGTGTTGTTTTACTAAAGTTATACTCATTCATTCTTTTGAAAGTTGAATACTCACACATACACATATTTTCGAATTGACATCCAAGAAACAATTTTACTGTATGGTTCTAATGAGAATAAAATATTTTTTCTTAATTAGAGAGAAAGAAACTATAAATATATGTCAATTTGACATTTTCAAGTAATTAAAAAGGTCAAAACTGTTGTTTTTCCTCACTTTGACATTTTGAAAACAAAGTTAATATTTTATTTTGTTAAGTCACTCCCAGAATTGTTTCTAAATCAGCATCACAGTGTCTCCTTCCTGAATGTAGCTGTCCTTTACTGATCTGATGTTTTCCTTGCTACTTTAGTAATACAACAAGAATAAAATATTCAATACTTTTATTTTGAAACTAAAAATTCAATACTTAACATTACATACCTTTGTGACCAAGTTCATACTAGTCAAGAAATATCATTTTTCATAGTTTTGCAAGAGTACATTGATTCCATTGATGATATCATATATGAATTCCATCAGATTAAATTATAAACTTGAGTTATAATATGCTTGATATTTAATATTTCATCATACCTTAATTAAAAAATATTATGTCTATTTGGCAATTCATAGCTTTATCTAGATTCAGTTGATTATAATTTAGGAATATTTTCCAAAGCACAATCAGGTGAATTGACAATTATACCCTGTGATATGCTATATTATTTGAAATAGTAAAGCAGATTTTCTTTATTTCTTATAAACTTGCAGCTAAGAAAGTAGTATTTCATAATAATATTCAAGTTTTGGATGGTTATTATCTATTAGATAAGACAATATTAACAAAACTACTTTCATACCAAGGTGAATAGAATAGTGTAGGATGTGAAATTCAGCACATTATTTATAAATCTAAATATTTAAGGTGACATAATACCATTTAAATGAACATTTGAAAAAATAATTACTAGAGAAGAACATCAAATTTCACACATTTTGAAACAAATAAGCAACTGATGTGAGAAATTTCCAAATACTAGAGGCTATGATGGTTATAATAAACCGTATTTATTATGTTACAATATCTGGCCCCTTTGTTCATTTTGGTTTTAATTCTTCAATTCTTGGCAATGGCCTTTCTTTAAAGCATGTATGTTTGTAGAAATTGTGGATTCTCTTTTAACAAAATATATACATATATTGGCATAATGTATATACATCTACATATATTTTATGTATATAATTGGTTATATTTTTCAAAGTCATACAATAATCTTTGGACACATTCTAGGCAGTTATATAAAATCCCATCATATGAGTAAGACTTACTCATTTTGCTACTGTTTGGCTTTAGAGTATTTCCAGAGTATTACTGTTGCCTCTCAAGCGAAGTCATTTATATAAATTTCTAAAGGCTTAACTCTAAGAATATAAATCACACATATTCCACGTCATTACAAAGTCACATTTCCTAAAACTGTGTTGCTTATTGGCTTACACTTCATGGCTTGCTCATTCTGCTTTCTTGTAGAAAGCAGCCCAGAAATGGCACCCCCACAATAGGCTTGGCCCTACCCCAACAATAACTAATTAAGAGCATGCTTTACAGCCTAACTGTATGAAGGAATATCTCAAATGAAGTTCTCTCCCTTCAAATATTTCTCATTTGTATCAATTTGATGCAAATCAAATTCGCTAGTATAACTGCCTAACAAAACCTCAATACTGAACATGAGAAACCCTCTTTTGAATCGTTGGACAGGGCATTCTAAGAAACTCCCCCCCCACAAAAAAAAAACCTAGTGTTGTTGCTTTTGGTTATACTTCAGAGGTATACGGTAAATCCCTATTGCTGAAGATACCATACACTTCAGAAACAGTGCTCAGATACCAGGAGCTAGAACTGCACTAAAAGCCCCCATATCCTCTTGTATTAGCTATCTAAAACACCAGAAGATACCATGCGTGCTTCCAAATGAAGGGAATACCCCCAAATCCTACTGGGCTATGATACCTATGAACCACAACAATGATCAGGATAGCACAATAACTCTAACATTTGATTATTGGCATCTATACCTTTGGTACAACAGTTCTCTAATTGAACTTAAGATCCACTTAACAGAAGGAAAAACATGCCTGGTACTGGATATCTAGCTAACTATGCAGTGACAATGAAGTAAGTCATAGTCATTGCAAAATATCTATAACCATTAATTTACTGAACCCACATAAAACCTATGTAAACACATGTCCCTATACACACAGGTAAATATATTTTGTTTATAATCAGTCTTAATTTATTTCAGTAATCAGTCTTATTATACATACCTCATTTCAGGGGGAAAATCTTCTTTACTTTTCAATTCCTTCTTCCACTGCTTGCTGTTCATATGCTTCATTTCTATGCTGATTCTGTTTATCCTTTCCTCTATATAATTTGAAATTTTTCACAAAATAAACACTTTTATTTTTTTTTTTTTTTTTTACCCTGTGGTAATATGATGTATTAAAGCCACTGGAGATCAAAATAGCAAAGCAGCCACCCTAGTTAGCTATAACAGTAGGCAGGGATAGCACACACTACTAATCCCAGGACTCAGGATTAGTAAGTATATAGAACTCTTGAGTCCAAGGCCACCCTGGGCTACTGGAGAACGAATCAGAGCTCACACCTTTAATCTCAGGATTTGGGATGTTAGTCTCTAACCAGGTTGAGGAGAACCTAGCCATCTGGGTGAATCTGAGATCAATCAAGTCAGGAGCAGTTTCAAGATTGCCCCTTTGGTCTGAGCTGAAGCAGAGGTTATGAGCTACTGTATTGGATGCTTTGCTTCTCTGATCTTGAAGCTTGAATCCCAATATCAGTATGTGGGTATTTTGTTATTCCTGCTAACTTTTTCGCTATAATTCCTTTAGTATGTACAAAAGGATTGTAATTCTATGATTAAATAGAATGATGCGAAAATCTACATTACTTTATCTGTCCATCTAATTATTTATATTCTATTGTTTTTAACACTGTCAATCTTTTGTCTTTTAACTTTATGTTCCTCTTTTACTGAGAATGTACCAGCATGTTTTCCACAGATGGTTGTTATTTTCCCCATATTTTCTTGATGTTAAACAGACCAGTTTTCAAAATGCAATTATTTTTGTAAGATTATGAAGTTTACACTCCAGTTACTTAGTAAGCTTTTGTTTCCCAAGAGCATTATATTTTAACTAGTTTATTCCATTAAAACAAAAAATGTTATTTGCATATGATACTGAATTATGTTTACTGTTATTTATTTACTAAAATTTTATGTATATGGTCACTTGTGTACACATATATATGCATTCATTTATACATATGTGTAGATATGTACACATGTGTGGTGGCCAGAGACTGAGGTCAGGTGTCTTTCTCTATTTTTATCCACCTTGTAATTTTTAGATGGATCTTTTCATTTATTCTAGAGCTCTCCAACTAACACAAATGTCTACAATGTTTAGTTGGGATACACTCAGGTCCTCATAATTTCAGGTAAATACTTTATTGAGACGTTTAGACATCCCTGTTCATTTTTAAACACTACTTTGTATTGATAAAATAATTGTATATAGCTATTTCACAGTTATGTTTTAATTCATTTTAATAGTAGCATAATTAAGTAAAATTAATTAATACATTTCTCAACTTATCCATTTTTCCTTCTGGTGAACACATCTGAAATACATTTCTTCAGCCTACATGTAGTAGCTGATGGAAGCAGAAGTAAACTCCCACAGCTAAACACTGAGTCAAACTCTTGGAATCCAGTTGCAGAGAGGGAGTAGTGATGAGCAAAGGGGTCAAGACCAGTCTGGAGAAACTCATAGAAACTGTTGACCTGAATAAGGGATCTGGTAGTGGATCACTATTAATTCCCAGGATAGGAATGGACTTTGGGAGCCCATTCCACAGAGAGGGATACTACCTCAGCCTAGACACATGGGGGAGGGCCTGAGCTTTGCTCCAAATGATATGGCAGACTTTGAAGATTCCCCATGGAAGGTCTCACCCTCCCTTTGGAGCAGAAAGGGAATGGGATGGGGACTGGTGGGGGGAACGGGGCAGGATGGGGGAGTGTGGGAACAGGAATTGATGTGTAAAACAAGCTTATTTCTAATTTAAATAAAAATTATATAAAATTTAAAATAAAGAAAATTTGAAATCTACTCCAGGGCTTTAACCATTGTTACAATCCTCTCAAGAAGATACAGATCTATAGTGAAATAAATAAAGCTTGCATGATGATCAGAGTGCAAAAGAGTGCAAAGCTAACCACACTGGACAGCCAAACAGGTCAGGCAGTGGTGGCCCATACCTTTAATCCCAGCAGCCATGTTACTTAGCCATAGAAGCTGAGCAGTGGTGGTGCATGCCTATAATCCCTGCACTAGAGAGGAATATAAGGCGAGTGCAGTGTATTCAGTCTACTGTCATGATGACAGGATCACCTCAGCCTTAGTAGAGGTAAAAGCTCTCTGGTACCTTGACGGGTTTGCTTTTCTGATCTTCAGATTTAACACCAATAACTGTCTCTGGGTTTTTGTTATTCATGCTACATATTGGCACCCAACATAAAGGTACAAAAGCTACTTGTCTGTGGCTTTTCATCCACTAGCACAGGCAGGTACCACAATCAGACTCCAACTGAAGTCACTGCCCAGCTGTCTAGGTTTTCTTTTTTTTTCCCAAAGCCTCTAAGTTAGGGATTTTACTGTTGTAGCCTCTTTAAAACAATCTCCAGCTACCACCCAAGCACCAGAATCTCTTGGGCTTCAAACACCACAAGAATTATGCACCTTAGACCTGCTGGCTCTGCCACTACCCCTGTTTCTTCCTAACAATCATGCTATATTTTTCATACAAATGGGTCTCTCTTGTTCTCTGTATCTCCCTCTCACACATTCCTGCCCCTGTCAAGGGTGGTGGGTTTTCCCCAAAGGCCATTTTCTCTGTCTGCTACTTCCCGCTCAGGGCCACATGCTGTTTCTGTGATCACACATGTTATGCCTCACAGTTCACTGACAATGTTTGCAGATTTGGTCAGATAATTGAAAATTGGTAAAGGAAGGAATTCGTTAAAAGAGAGCGTTTTTTTTTTTCCAACATTAAAAATTGGGAAACAATATTTCAATGGAGAGTGTTAGATCTTTGTGTGATTATACAATGGATGTTTTAAAGGTAGAATATTTAAACGTAAAGTTACCAACTTAACCAGTATTGACATACTGTCAATTATCATTTTCATAATATTTGCTGTTAGTTTGATCAATCTTGATTTATCTCTAAAAAGTGGTTGATATAAGTGCCAAATATGTGTCTTACAAAAACTTCAAAAACTTATTAAAGCAGATCATGAAGCTATTCAAACCCAGATAGAGGAATTTAAAGGGGAACCAATTATGGAACTGCCTTATAAGGTTCAAGAGGAACAGCCTAACGTTATTTAACATCCAACTGTAATGTATCCAGTAACCTTACAGGAATTGCCAAATGATAGAGACTCTGTAAAAGCTAATGGGACTCTTGTGCCAATGTAAAATTTAAGGAGATTCTAGGAAGCAGTAGTATCATCTAGCATGCATTCACTATTTGAGAAACAGATGTTAAACCCCTGATAAGTTGGTAATAGAAATGTCCATAAAGACATGATATACTTGGTTAATGCAGTTTTAGAGCCTGTACAATAATTACTATAGTTCAGAGAAGAAGTTAGTACTATTGAACAATAGAGTAAATCTAGAGATATGGAAGACTCCCAAGATCAACTTATTTGAGAAGACTATTATGCATGGCTCTCAGTTAGAAGACCTGGGTAGTCTAAGGGACTTCTGACAGTAGAACCAGGATGTATCCCTGGTGCATAAAAGGACTTTTGGTGCATATTACCCATGAGGGATACTCCCTTAGCCTAGAGACAGGAGGGAGGGCCTAGTCCCTATTCCAAATGACTTGACAAATTTAAATGACCCCTCCAAGAAGATATCACCCTACATGTTGAATGAGGGGGGGAGGATGGGAGGGTGTTCTGGGCATGGGAGGGATGAAGAGTGGGAGGGACACAGAGGGAACTGGGATCTATATGTAAAATAAGAAAATAAAACTAACTAAAGTATCTAGAAACAAACAAAACATAAATAAATAAAAAAAATAGAAAGTCAATATCGATATGATGAGCCTGCCTGGTTTTACGCTGTGCAGCAGCTTTGAATATGTGGAACACAACTAAAGAAGTAGGAAAGAAATTTGAGTCATTTACTAAGGTTATCCAGTACCCAAAATAAGCCTTCACGGATTTCTTATAAAGACTGACAACAGCAGTAAATAGAATGATACAAAATTCAGTAGCTAGGCAAATAATAATGGAATCTCTGGCTTTTGAAAATGCTAATTCTCAAAGCAAAAGGATAATTAAGCTGTTATATGCAAGGTCAGTACCCTTGGAGTACTGGATCTGAGATCCATCATGACCATGATGATGCATGGATAAGAGAGGTGATTTCAAGAGGTTTGAAGAAAAATCAAAATCTGAGCTGTTTTAATTGTGGCAAACAAGGTCACCTTAAAAGGGATTATAAACAGGGCATTCTTAGACAATGTTTTTCCTAAGCATAATTCAAACAGAATCCCCTTCTCTTCTGGATTATGCAGAAGATGTGGCAAAGGCAGCCATTAGACTAATGAATGTAAGTCAACAGGAAATTTGCAAAGTAATCCTTTGCATTGGGAAACTCCTTGAAGGACCACACCCTGGCCCCTTTGCCTAATATGGTTCAGTCATTTCCTGTCATTGAGAAGGGAAGTCCTTCCTAGAGCAATTAAAGTACCCAAGGTCTTTTGAAAGAAACCATGCTACTCTGGATGATACAACAGCTATTATAAGACAAAATCTCAGGAGAAACAAAAATTAAAATTGATAATTATTATAATAGGAACAATCCCAAAGTTAGAGTTGGGGAAGGGTTTTTGTATTTTCAGGCAAATAAAAGCAACCATCAAAGGAATTTAAAGTCTGTTGAATAATTAAGAACTAAAGAAGGGAGATATACCTGTAAAAAAAATCAGCAAAAGGAATAATCTAACTTAATGAGACAATTCTACCAGGAGTATGATAACACCACTAAGCTAAAAAGTACTAACTAAAAATCAGCTTTGGAGTACAGATTACTCAGAACAATTTGGAGGTTGCTAGCTGAAATGATACAGCCTCACAAACTACTCTAGCCAAGACTTAAGACAAGCCTTGCACTTTCCCATTATACAGAGACTAGACAATAAAAGATCCAGACTGACTTAGGACTCCTGGTCTTCCTGTTTCAGCCTCCTGAGAGCTGGGATTACAGATATGGGCCACCATGCTTAGTCAAGTTTGGGGATTCTGAGAGAGCACAGCTTTGTGAAATATTAGTCATTCAGATCACCAGAATGTTAGTTAGTTTGTGGACTTAGAGCTCAGAGATTTTATTGTCAAGACAATACTTATGGAATTATATGTGGCATACAAACCTAATGTATATTTTTATCATTAAAGTGTTTAAAATTCTTAAAAAAAAAAAAAAAAAGATCAGCTACCTCTCCCAGGAATGGACAATTATCCCAGATATTTCTTTCATACTCTGCAGACAACAGGAAGTAACGTTAAGATCATGACACCCCTATTCTCAAGAGGTGTGGTGGGTGGTTTTTGGTCTTTCATTGGGAATTGGATATTTGTCATTATTTAGAGGAATTGGTTACAAGTTGTTATTGATAATGGCCAGGAAAAGTGAAACAAAGTAGATTGGAAATAGGGATCCTGTTTTGAAAAGTAAACAAAATAAAAGAAAATGGAATACAGATGGGATAAATTGATAGACTTTTGAATCTACTCTGAAAAGAATAAAGGGTAAAGATATGATAAGTTAAAAATGTAGATTATATAATCTACTGTTAAAAGGCAACTACTATTTTTAAGTGCTTTACATTAGATTTTTGTATATTGTATACAAATTTTATATATTGATACAAATTTGAGGTTAATTTTGTTAAAACATATTGTAAGTACATTTTTAATCTTTTTCAATGTATTGTACCAATATAGCTCATTTAACAACGTAATGTGAATTAATATTATTTCCTTCTTGTTCTATGAGGGAGTTGAAGACTAGATAGTTATAGTAATAGCTTTCCTCATTTACCATACTCAAAAAAGTACTCACTAAAGTAGTATATAATGTGAAATTATGAGAGATATTAAAATATAATTCGATATGCAAATTAGAATAGAAATTGAATTAGGTATGACCTTTTGGATTCACCAAAATCATGGAATGTTTTCTCTGATTTTGTCAAATGCAAATGGACTAGACTTTGCTGATGTACTTTATATCTGTATATATTGTATATAGTTGTACTTATTATATATAGTTTTTCTCATATTAGTTACATCCTTTTTGTATTAGACAAACAAGTAGAACTGTGGTGGTTTTGTTTATGAACTAACAAATAAAGCTTGCCTAAAGATCAGAGTGCATTAGTCAGCAATACTGCCCAGGCAGCAGCCACACAACTTAGCCTTAGATGCTGGGTAGTGATGATGCCAGCCTTTAATACCAGTTCTAGAGAGGAATAAAAGGTGTATGGAAAGAAGAATGCAATGTATAAATTCTGCAGTTATGCTGAGGACAGGATCACTCCTTGGTAGAGGTTAAAACTTTCTACTTGTTAGCTGCTTTGTTTCCCTTATCTTCAACTTGAATTCCAATATCTGTCTCTGGGTTTTTCTTATTCTTGCTACATCTGCAATATTCTGTTGCTACAAAGTATCTTCCTGAACTTCTAGTTATTGTGGTTATTTTTGTCTGTTTTGTTACATTCATCTGTTTTGTGATAAAATAATTGTTATCAATGTTTCAGAGATACATACCTTGTCTTAATTACTGCTTTGTTCACTACACATCTTCTCACTCCCCCATCTTCATTTCCTTTCTTCGTAATCCTCTGTGTCCAATTGTTTTCTGACCATATGCTGCAAATTGTGATTATGATAAATTTAATAGAAGCCACATAATGGAGAAAAACTGATTCTCAAAGCCACAGAAGCTATCAATGCCAATAGTATTTCATTATTTTTAGGGACTCAAGAATGCTTCCCTCTCCATGCAAGAATTTCAAATGCTTTATTCTTGTGAAGGACTTCTCTAATCAAATGATGTGGGAGGTTCTTTTGTATACTGCAAGTGTGTGTTTCTTTTATTGGTTGATGAACAAAGCTGTTTTGGCCAGTGAACAGGCAGAATTTAGCTAGGCAAGAATTCTGAACAAAGAAGAAAGAAAAAGAAAGACAAAAGACAGACACTATGTATCACGGTTAAATAAGGATCAGGATAAACAAATAGGCCTAGATGTTTATTCAGGGGGAAATAACTTACAACCTAGACAGATGAACACCAGGAAATTCCACCTGATGCTCTCCTGTCCGAGTCCTGCCAGCATGAGAGCTGTTCCTGGCTCCTCCTCCGACCTCCTTCCACAGGTCACTTCCGTCCATGGCTCCACCCCCCAATGTGTGTGGTCAGTGCCACAGAAGGACTATCTCACTACAACTATGTAGCTACTCTGAAGGTAGGATGCCCAGACATTGTCTGGTAAGATAAGGCCACTTGAAGATACATGGATTTGTTGGTTTCAGTTTAATCCATTGTCTGCTTCACAAATAATCTTTTATAATGATAAAGAGATAGGTTATACAGATATGTATTAAGAGAATGGAATGCTTCGCTACTGTTTCTTTTCAACAAAATAATAACAACAGGTTCACCTTGGTGACCCCTGATCATCCCAACCATGAACTCTTGCTGAGATCTGCAATAGCTCCTGTGTTTCTTCTTGTGTAGTTTTCCTTAAACCCAATCAGAACATAGTGATAATATTCTTGCCATAATTGTACCAGGCTAGTAGTTATTGTAGATCCCAAGGTTCATATCTGGGCAAGGCTGTTTATGACCATTATTTTGGGCATCGTGAATAGAAACTTCTTGATTTACTAAAGTTAATGAGCAGGAAGGAAGCTTCCTGTTCATACCAGCTTGATTCTTCTGTTCTCCATGAACAAAGTATGTGCTATCGTCAGGAATAAGATTTTACTAATAAGTTCTGGTGGGATAAGACATCAACTGCAATAACTGACATCTTTTGACATCTATTTTTTTTATGGGGTTTCCAACACATCTTGACCAACAACATCAAGATGGTATCCTCACAGGGCACTGTCACTGTTTCACTGTTGTTTTGTTTTAGATTTGGTTTTATTATGTTGTTTTTGTATGTGTGTTTTTTTTTTGGGTAGAGATACTACAGTTTCCGAGAGAACCATTATATTTTTTGTAGAGTAAGTGAAATTAGATATACAAATAATGTGTGTGTATATATGATGTTTATAAATATAGATACTAGGTTTCCATATAATGGTTGTAAAGCAACCTTAATTATTGGGGTAGTATTGTATAGAGAAAGTGGGGTGAATTAAAGAGTAAAAATTCTAGGTATTTATGGTCAAAAGATTATAGAACTGGAATTGATAGTTATACTATATCATGCCTTAGATTGTTGACTCAACTGCTCTGATGAAAAAAAGTTAACTGTGAAAATGATACAGGCAATATTGCTTGAATATATGTACCAATTCTCTGAGTCTAATAAAAAATAATGTTAGATACTTTTGTTTGCCTTTCTGTATCAACCCTATTTCTAGTCTCCATATGGTATGAGACATTTGAGGTTAGGGATCTTTTCTATTTATTTCACAGTGAGCAACAAAAGAACAAACAAAATAATTTATAAGTATATTACCACAAATTTCTCAGAGAATCATCATTACCAATAATGCATAAAACATTTCATATCTGTTTTTGCATTTGTTCTGTATCTAAAAATATTCTATTCACATTATCACATGTGAGGCAATCTCTAATAATATGTTATATATACTTATATTATTTCTTTTAAATTAAAAAGAAAACTATTGCATCACTAGAACAAAATCTAATGCAAAAATCTATAACACATGTGAATGTAGTTACTGTTTCTTTTTCAGAATGAGTCTTTTCTCTTGTTCCATTACTTTTGAAGAAAATGCCATATGCTGTAAAGTTTAATGAGATGGCAAAATGACTTGAATACAAATTGCTCTGCATTACTTAGAAAATACATAATTTGGTGATGGAGCATCACTGAAATATCTTTTGGAAAGTGTTTTTCTATATTTACTGAAAATACTAATTTAAATTGGACCACACTTCTCACCAGGGTGCAGATATGATTTTCAGCCAGAATAGTTATCAAAGTATGTTGTTTCAGGCTATTTATTCAGGAAGATAAAATAAGGACAATTCTCCAATGGGAGTGGAAAAGTTGTATAATGATGTCATAAAACATTAACTTAACAGTAGGAAGCAGTACTTATGAACCAGTATAACTTCTATTCTCTTAGGTTTAATTTTTTACAATTACAATAAATCCAAATTCTTTATTCAGTCAGAAATTGCTTTGGCCTTTTAAAATTAGCAATATTTGACTAGCAAAAACAAATATTAACAAAGATCACACACAGATGAAATGAGTGAAATATCTGACAAATTTTAAACTAATAAGCCATATGGAAATTTCCAATTATGGATTTATTTAGACACTTTAGATTACACTATTATACTGTTGCTTCCTCTGAATGCCATTTTGTTGTAACATTTGCTAGAAAAGAATGTGAAACAATAGTTTTATAAGTGGCAAAATTCATTCCCTTATACAGGCATATAGAAATGCAAGGGTTCTCTATCTTTATTAGACAATAGCATGCATATCAAAGTACTTTTAAAGTGGAATGACGAATAATGGTGTTGTCTCTCATTGGAAGATGACAGTACACACTTATATTTTATCAGAATTTCAATATTAGGATTTAAGTCTACAACACAACTTTCTCAACAAGATAGAGCACCAAGAATTTCAAACTACTTATCACTATATGGTATAGCTTATATTACTATAATACATTTTATACTAGTATAAGTACTCTGTCTAAAGTTAAATGTTCTATTACATTATAATATTTTATATTGACTGAGTCTGATTAAATTCACATGGTATTAGTCACAGTTTCAGTGTCTCAATAGATATTTTATTCAACAAGTGATCCTGTAGTTTAGAAATTTTTAAAGTTTTCAATGTCATATAAAGATAGTAGATATCTACATAGTGTCCCCTGACTGACCTTTGAATAAATTATTTAATTACTCCTAAGACTGATGAACAGAAATCTGCTTAGTTCACTGTATCTATTCTCATGAATCAAATTTCCTAAATTGTATATGTAGATTCATTATCCATTTTATATTATGCCCAATTTCTCTGAAGATACAAAAATCATTTCAATGAATACAGTTTGTTTTTTTAAACAGCAAATATTTTCAATACTGCAACTGCACATTTTCTAGGTTTTGATTGTTCTCCTTATCATATATATTTAACTTAAGTTATCCATGTTTTCATCCTTGTTATAGTGTAACTATTTGTAATAATATTATTAGACAACTCTCCATCTCTGTTTTTCTTGTACTAAAGAAGCTAGTAAACTCATTCTGTGCATCACTGTGTGACTAGATAACTTCATTGTATTAATAAATACATGTTCATGACTTCTGTATATTGATATTTAGTTTAGGTATTGTTAAAAGTGAACACAAATATCAATATAAAACCTTAAGTAAATTTTGGTAATTTACCCAAGAATCATAATTTTGAGACTGCAGCCACTATGAATCTCTAGTATTGTCAAACTTTATTATGATATACATGTAGTTTGAAACACCATAGTCTTCTATATAAGTTTTTATCATGTAACTGTTTGTTTGTAAATAATATTTATTAGATTACATGTGTGAATGGGTGTTTTTCTTAGAAAATATAAGAAGTCAAAGTCACACACACAAAGAAACAATAACATATTACAACACATTCAAGTCATGATAACTAGAGTCTAAAAAGTATCTTAAAATGTTGCTCTGATGTCACAAAATAAGGTTGTTAACAGTCATTGTCTATCCTTCAGATACTGCTACTTCCAAATATTGCCAAATTTGAATGTAAAATGTATGCCCACATTTTGAATATGAACTGGAAATAAAGATAAGTAATAATATATGTTTGAACATAGAACAACATCATTGATGCAAAAAATCAAGAATAATATTTACCAGGTAATTATATGTTAATCAAGAGTATTAAATATGTTTCCAATTCAGTATAAACCTCCCCCTAAAGTGCTTATTTTTATATGTTCCTTTGAAAAAGAGAAAACTCTTTATTTTAAAGGCAAATTGCCTAAATTGTTAAAGTATGATGGCACTTGTAATTACATTATTTTTCAATTGATTATTTTATTACTCTATATCATTATTGATCATATTATTTATAGTTACTAATGAACTTATACTTCTTTATTGCATTATTTTGTAAAAACTGTAACAAACTATATAATTAGAGCAATAAAGTTAATGTGATTTAAGCAATAAAGCAGTTCAGTGGAATTTAATTAATTTATGGAAAGTTATGCTATAAAGGCCTTAAAACCAGTCTCTATAGTATTTGTCCAGATATTCACATATTTAGAAACAAAACTCTGAAAGTATAAATAATCTAGACTATGTAATTTATTTTGAAAATCCCTTTAAAATGAGAAGACGAGATTGATCATACATTTCCCAAGAGTAATATTTGAGTCATACTTAGCTGCAAGTGCAAATGTTAAAAGATATTAAATCATGTTTCAGAGTGTTTAACTCCAATTACATAACTATTTTGTTTTGTAGTTTTGATTTTAGTTATTTGTATGAGTGTGTGCATGTGCATGTATGTGTTCATGTGTGTGTGTGTTAGTGTTTGTGTATGTTTACGTGTGTGTGTGCATGTGTGTGTGTGTGTGATTGTGTACATGCTACATGCCATGGAATGCATGGGAAGGGTCAGGAAACAACCATTAGGAATTCTTTTATCCTTTTCCTATTGTTGAGGTAGTATACTTTCTGGTTAATACTTTGCATGCTGCCTTCTAATAGACTTTCAAATATTGAGTCAATATTTCTGCTTCCACCTCTACACTCATTAGCTAATTCTTAGAAATGGTTTAATAACAACATCCATCTTATTCAACCTGAACCCTGGGTATTGAATGCAGGTTATCAGGCTTTCAGAAGAAGCCTATACACCTGCTTCTCCTTCTGGATGGTCCTATAAAATTTGTCTTCAAATTAGAGAAGAAAGCTTAACGTTTGACATATTACACTAGAGTATGTGATGGTGATAGATCTCTTCCCTAGAATGGCTCTGCATTCTACTTCCAACATTAAAAAATAATGTGCTTTTTGGGAGAATGAAATATAAATATAAATAGCGTAATGTATTTATTTGTATGTGACAAGCAATGTAAAAATCTCAAATAATGTAATTTGTGTATATGTTTCCACCCTGATCTTTATAATTTCAAGCATACAATTTTTAGATTTTTGACTATATATATGCTCACTTTAAACAACTGGTCAATCTTTCTCTATCTTCACCAATACCCGCTATTGCCCCAGCCCATAGAATCAACCTTTTACATTCTTCAATTCTATAAGATCAACATGTTCGAGTTTCAAATTATGAGTGAGACAAAACTGGAATTATTTTCTTTCATTATCCTTTGGTTTGACTAGCTTTTTTGGCATTTTAGATCAATTTTAAAATTTATCATTGTTTTTATTATTCTCATCAATCTACTAAGCATGTAAATTTAGAAAATATTTTTCATTTTAGTACATGATAATTCACAGTTTCTGAATCTTCACAAATTGGAAAAAACTATAGAATGATAAACTATTTGATAGCAATAATAACATCAATTCAATATTTTTGTCTTTTTCTTATCAAAATTAGTGTCACCTCGTAACATTCTTACAATAATAAAGTCTGTTAAATGATTATGGAATAAAATAAATGATTAGTTCTATATAATCTGTGAAATGACTTGTTTGAACAGCCACTAAATAGCAATGACAATTGACAAATACCCAGCATCTGCAATGTTCTTGGTACTAAACATACAATTTTAACTGAATCCTCACACTTTGCTTTCTTCATTTAAGAAATGAGTTAACTGCACCTTATAAAAGTTAATTAATTTTGTCTGTATTATATAAAGGATCACTAGCAGAACTTACATTACAATTCAAGATTTACTGCTATTGAAACTTACAAAAAGGGTCAATGAAATTTCCCCTTTATAAAAGCAGTAGGAGAACTATATCAGAATAAGATTTCTTTGAGCTCTGGACTTATGGTAATTTTTTACAGCAAGGAATGCTGAGTGAATTATTTCAGTATTGAAATAGATGAGAAGCTATTCAAAAAAATTCATTTCTCCTTTCATAAAAAAGTCCCAGGACAATTAGATATATGGGTGCATTACTTATTGGTCATACGGTAGTGCCAAAAAAAGAAAGAATAAAAGATGATAAATACAACTAAAGGAAATACTTTAAGGCAGCCCATAACATTCAAGAAATTGAGAGTGATAGATGCTCTTTCTCATATTGTTTTCTCCTTTTGCTTCACTTCAGGATCACAACCCATGGCATGGTCACACACATTTTCTAAGGATCTTAATTTTCATAATGAGAATTTCAAAACAATACTTGAGAGAATAAATACTTATGATTGTTACAGAAATTATCCTAGGTAGGAAGGATTTTCTTCTTCTATCGGTGTGCAGTAGGTACAAATTCTAATCATGAGATTTTAATAATGTGTGTTGTCATATAATAAGATGAAAATATGACACATACTTTCAGGAATAATATGTGAAGATTCTATTTTCACTTCTGTGTATGTTATTTTCATCCTCAATCACACAGGAAAAAAGTTGTAAAGTTTCTCATCATCATTCCTCACATACAAATATTCAAAGAAAATGATTAATTTTGTGTCATTTATTTCTTTTGAGTTAAAAAAAACATATTCCATGAAGTTATTTAGAGGGCTTAACTAACATGACATTGGTCATATGCATATTCTTATTGTAATCACTGGTAAGAACACTACAATTACCATGAATGAATTAAACTAAATATCCACCATCTGGCAGTTGGAATCAGGTCAACTTTCCTTTAAACATGCAATCACTTGCCTTAGGATAGATAAATGAAGAAATCAGTATTCTCTAGAAGACTGAATCTTGTTGAGAATATGTACAGCTTTGTTTATTTCATCATTTTAAATAACTTATATGATGATCAAAAGAATGCTTTTGAAGATAACAATTTATATAGAGCAAAAATAAAAAAAAATCAATTGCAAGATGTAAAATTCTCTATACTATTTTTAATACTAAGATTTTTAAAATTGTGTTCTTTGAAAATTTTGAAGAGACCTTAGTTTCACTATTTTACTTTCATTGGTATGATACTATTGCCTATCTTTATATGAAAATTATTAAATATCGTATCTACTATAAAATTTAATTCACATAGAAATTCTATCTTATTTTACAAGATTCTAATTAGTGTTTTAAAATGACATTTAATTTTATGTGGGGATAAATACAATGTTATTCAATACCTTAAAATACAAAGCATAAAGTGTATTACAATTGTACAATAAAATTTGTAGTTTTGTTGTAGCAAAGTATAAATGATTTAAACAATCTTAAACCCATGCTTTTTTTGTTACCACTGGTTCTTGTTGGTATTTTTGATGACATTTATGCAGGACATAGGTTTGAGAACTTACAACTAAGAGTTGATATTATGCTTACAGTAACATAAATGACAAAGTGTCAGTGATGACTGAGATGACAAATGACAACATGCATATTAATAAGCATTAGATGACATTCAATCACTGTCCAATATTCTCAGTCATGTTGAAGGACAATGCAGTCTTCAAATGTAGTACCTAAAGGAGAAGTGTCACAGTCACAAAACAATGTATCCAACTTAAAATGTCAGCAGAAAACTGGCAAGGTTATGCCTACCTTTGTGGATGGATGAATAATACCTGCATAATTTTTCTATACATATAAAAGGCCAGAAATGATAACACCAAAATTATTGTATAGAGGTCATATATGCTCATAACATCCGTTCTGGTCTTTCAATTGAATTTAGAAATGAATGAAATTAATTTCTCTAGTGCATTAACTCTGTCTTTCACTTTTACTGCTTTCACTACCTATACCTCCATCTTTTATACCCATCTTACACAGCTATTTGATCGAATTGGTGATCAGTTCCAGAAAAGTGCTACATGCAAATGCAAAGGCAATTTATGTGAATTTTACCAATGTTAGCAATCTAGTGATATGAGGCAGTTATTGTGTTTAACACCTTTTTTGGGTATAAATATTTTTTTTAGATTTCAAATGTCTAGAATGTTTAAAAGAGTCATCTACTCTGTTTTACACACACACACACACACACACACACAGAATCATTAGGATGATTATTGAAATGTATCATAAAATAAAATAAAATATTTTATGTATTTGACGTAATATTTGTAACCCAGCAATGGAGTACTGAAGTGGACAATCAAGTCTAAAACTTACTGTTCAATGGAGCTATGGGCAGTGGTATTCTCTGTCACTGAATAAATGGGCACTTTTGTTCTATGTTATATTTTAAAATTTTTTCGACATAAATTTGGAGTAAATCTATTAAGAAGACTAACAGTGTGTCTGGGCCTGAATGAAAACGTATATGAAAAACTAAATTGTTCAGGTCTGGAATTCATTCCTTTTCTACTGAATATCCAGAATTATTTTTCTTTTTGTAACACTCAATAATAAGCTACAGTACAAAAGTATGAATGTTCCAGATGTTATTTCTTAAATTAATATCATGGAAAATGGTGAGGTTGAATAAAACTTTTATAATTTATTCTGCACTTAAGAACTTTCATGTAAAAAAATGCTATAAAGAGGGATGGAGAGATGTTTCAGCAGCTAAGAGTTATTATTAATTAGTGTTGAGGGCCAGAATTCAAACTCCAGAATCCATATAACAAGCTGATTATCCTGAACTGCAGTTATGGGGTATCAAACACTGTATTCTAGTCTCCAACGCACACTGGTAGATGGGACTACCCCGACACATATGCATACAAATACACAATCAAAATGAAAATTGTTTTAAAATGGAAGAAATATTTGGGATTTCAGGGACACTATCTTATGATTATATAGTATTTTGATTGGATATAATCGCAAGCTACCTTAAATCTGTGATTTTATTAACATCATTTATTCTTTTCAATTTAATCTGTTTTTATATGCAAAAGTAAAAAGTACAAAAACATTTGACAGCAAACCGGAAAATATGTCTCCACAGGAGCCTGGTAACACAACTATAGCAGGATGTGAGAAATGTAAGTAAAGCTGAGGCATGAAACAAAGACTACAAAATGACTATTATGAATATGCTACGAGGTTGTGAAGAGAAAGTGGCTAAGTCCATTTATGAAAACGCAAGCAAAGAGTGGAATATAATGAAGACTGCAGTTCAAGATATTAATGTGGAAATTGAATCATGAAGAGAACCAAACTGCAGAATAACTGATAATGAAAAATTTAGGAGCTTGAAAAGGAATCCTAGAGACAAGACTCGCAAACAGTTTACAAGGGAACCTCAGAAAGTAAAGACAATATAGGAGAAAATAATAACTTGTTTCAAATTATATAAAAGCACAAAATCCAGTCATAAAATGTCCATGAAATCTTGAACACATGAAAAGAGAATATCTTCAACTAATAGGGATAGAATAACTAAAGAATCCCAGATCCTAAGCAAAATCATTGCAAAAATTTTTTCTAAACTAAAATTTCCTATCAAAGTATCAGATGCACACAGAACACAAAATAGACTAGATGCGAAAAAAATCCCACATTATATAATAATTAAATCAATAAATCTACATAAAAAGAAATATTGTTAAAAGCTACAAAGTAAAAGAAGACCAAATAGAATATACAGACAGAACTACTGGAATAACACCAGACTCTTAATGTACACTGTAAAAGCTGGACTGTATATGACCACAGATGTTACCCCAGATATCCAGCAGAACTTTCATTCACATCAGATGAATAAAAATACATTTCATAATAAAAACAAGATTTAAGTAGTATCTTCCAAAAATTTCATACCTACAGAAAGCAGTAGATGGGAATCATCAACTTGAAGAGATTAGCTATCTGAAACATAAAACAAGAAATAAATAATTTCAGACCAGCAAACCAAAAAAGGGGGAATTTGAAAAGTAAATCAGAAACAAAATAACTTTCACAATAGTCTCAAAACTATGCTAACTACAAGTAGAAGACGAGTATGATAAAACTTTCCATCTTTGAAGAAAGAAATTAAAGATATCAGAAGACAGAAATATTTCTATTGTTCATGTATAGCTAGCATTAATATAGTAAACATAATCATCTTACCAAAAGCAGTCTATAGATTGAATGCAATCTCTATTAAAAATTTTTTTCAAAGAAAGAACAAATTTGAAGACTGTATAAAAACAAAAAATTCACAGGACAGCTGAAACAATCATGTATATTTTAAGAATTACTGGAGATATCATCATCCTCAACTTTGTTCCATAAATATATAGAAACAATGACACAACTCTGTTAATCAATAGAATCAGTTGAAAATACAAACATAAATTCATACACCTATGAACACAACATTTTTTATAATGAAGCAAAAAGAAACAATTATAAAAGAAAACAACTTCAACATATGGTGTTGGTGTAACTGGATATCAGCAAGTGGATGACTGCAAATAGATCATTATTTAGAATCCTTCATGAATCTCAAGTAAAAGTAGATCAAAGACCTCAACATAAAACCAGATACACTGAAACTGATTAAAGAGAAATTGAGGATAAGCTTTGAACAGGAGAAGACTTTCTGAACAAGATACCAACAGCACAGTAACTAAGACCAATTAATAACTGGGATCTCATGAAATTGAAAAGATTCTGTAAGGAAAAGGAAATCAGCAATTAGACAAAGTGGCAACCTACAAAATGGGATTTTTTTTAAATTGACTCCAGATACAAGAGAGGACTAATATCCGAAATATATAAAGAACTCAAGCAATTAAACATCAACAAACCAAATAATCCAATTAAAAATGGGGCACAGATTTAAAAAAGATGAAATATTGAATATAATTAGTCATCAGTGTGATGCAAATTAAAACTACTTTGATATTTCCTATTATGATAGTCAGAATGGCTAATATCAATAAAATAAATGACAGCTCATCTGGCAATTATGTGTAGTAAGGTGAACATGTCTTTGTTGCTGGTGGGAGTATAGGCTGGTAAAACCACAATGGAAATCTATGTGGCAGTTTACTAGGAAGATAGGAATCAATGTACCTCAAGACCACTCTTGGATATATACATGTTCAAAGGATATTTACTCTTATTGAAGAGGCATTTTCTCAAACATGTTCATTGCTCCTCTATTCATAAAAGCTAGCAATTAAAAATAGTCTAGATATCAATGAATAGATGAATGGATAAAGAAGGTATAGTGTATTAACACAATGAAGATTACTCATATGTTTGAAAAAAATAATGAAATCTAAAGGCAAGTGGAAAGATATAAAAAATAAGCCTACTGAGTGAGGAAATAAGAGCAGAGAAAAAGATAAAGCATTTTTCATCCCTATGTGAATATTAGTTGCTAAGCTGAAGATAACCAAGGTACCATCCACAGATACAGAGGTTAGACAGGGTATAGGGCACAGATGCATGTCTCTAGGAAAGAAAAATAGAATAGATACCCATGTACATACCCGGTGTTGATTGGAGAGAAGAGGGAGCTGACAAAGGCATATGGAAAAGGACAGCTAAAACTAAGGGCCTTATGAGTGGTTGTCTGGAACCCCAAATAAAATAGAAACCTCCGAACATGCATAAGTGAACAAAGGTCGTGTAAATTAAATTATCAACTAATGGTGAAACAGATCGCTAAGTGAACATTTATTGTCACCAAATGAAGCTTCTAGTCAAGCTTTGTCACTTCTAGTCAAGTTGTGGGACAAAGGGACCCTGTGGGAAGCTCCAAACAACTCACTATTGTTAAGCCTATTCGTTTGTCTCCACAAACACGAAGCTGGTACCTATCTTGAACCTTCACCCTTACTGACTAGTGTTCATAATACTGGAAGGAACTTTGCATACTACCAAAGGAAAAAAGTATTTATTGACCCTGCTAGAAGCCCTTTGGTCAAAAATCATGACTTACCTGAAAGATGCACTAATAGTTTAACAAAGCTTGTGATAGTTACTAAGCAGTTTCTGGTTGGAATTAATGCCAACTCCATGAGATTGAATCATACCTGACACTGATTGGTTGGTCAAGAACCTGGGACTATATGGGCCTGAGACCTAGGTGAAAACCAAATACTACTGTTCTGCTAAAAGAATGGTAGCAATAAAGTGATCCCTAGTGACACTGTGCTATACTCATAGAAAAGTGCCTTGCTCAGGAATTATTAGAGTAGCTTCCTGCTATAGTAGTAGATGGGAACAAATATAGAAACCCATAACTGAATATCCCCATCCAACCCCTCCCCTCAGGGATCAGAGTATCCTGAGGAAAATGAGACAGAAAGATGGTCAGAGCCAAAGAATTAAGACCTTCTAGACACAGAATAAAGATACTCTAGACACAACAGGGCTGACACACATATGAACTCACAGAAAGTATGGCAACGTATGCAGATTCTGCACAGGTTCAATCCAAACCTGTGTACCAATCAATGGGGTACACAGCACACAGATGTGGAAGATGGCACAAGCCCACATCCCTAACTTAGAAGCACTCCCCTATTGATAACCATTTAAAAATTAATAAAGTTTTATCCAAAGGAGTTTCATTGCAGGTACAAAGCACTCTTAATGGCAGATCCTATGCCCAGAAGCAGATGGCCAAAACTAAATGAACTCAGTGATATCTTTGGATACTCTCTGTATCATAATATTTTTCAGGACTTTTGGTATTTTGGGGGGATGTTAATTTTATTTATTTATTTTACATTTTATAAGTCCTTTGCCTATTTATTATACATTCCAGTTTTTTTGGGTTTTCTTTGTGATTCCTTTTTCTGTGGATGTGTGTGTCTATCGCTTTGTCTATTTGTGTTTCTTTTACATTAACTCTTTGGCTTTTGTTTCTTTCATCCTATTCTGTTTTGTTTGATTTTTTTATTTTATTATTATTATTCTTTAGATGCCTGTTTGTTTTCTGAAAAGAGACAGAAAGGGTATAGATTCAAATTGGAGAGTGGATGGATAGGATCTTTGGGGAGTTATTGAAAATAAAACCTTAATTAGAATATGTTATATGCAACAATACTATTTTTAGTAAGTAAATAGAAAAAACTTTCTAAATCCAGTTATATTTGTCTGTTTGATGTTCTTTTAATTCATTTCATATGCTTAACTTTGTGCTACATAGGAACTACTGCTTGATTTTAAATACATATTTGATATGTTATTGCCAATTAATTACAATTCAATAATACATTCATTCTGTTTTTAACTCACTATAATATATGTAAATAAATCACTTACATTTTCTGCAACATAGACATAGAATGCATAGAATATAAACTGTAATTTTTTCTGGATGTAATAAAGTAGAATACAGAAAATTATGAGATAGGTAGTGTTTGTTGAAACAGAAGAGGAAAAAAAGAGATCTCAGCCTTAGTATAACATAGAAAGTTATAATAGAAAACCAGACATATGAATGGATACAATACACACATATTATCCAATATTGAAAAACATATTATTGAAAATTACTTTAGTAGAAACAGAAGAGTTTTGCCAGAGGGAATTCATGAGACCTAATTATAAAAGAATCAAATTTATGGGACAAGTGTATTTAGCTAGTAAAGATGCTTTCTAACAAGAGATATGATCAGGGTTTGAAACCAAGTACCTCTGTGGTATAAGGAAAGAACTTATTCCCACAAGATGTCCTCTGACAACGAACTCACGTTTGCCACCACATAAATAAATTATTTTTTAAAACTATTAAAAATAGAAATTAAATGCAAGTGGGGCTGAAATCAGACACGGGAAATCCAGGATAAGACAGAAACAACCAATAGTAAAGGCACTATTGTAGGAATGAGAATAAAGTAATACAGGAGGTTCACCTTTGTTTCTTCCAGATCCAAGATGAGACTGATATGTAACCTTCTAAAACTAAGCTCAGCAACTTAAAATTTCAATGTACACATTTACTTAAATACCACATTTAGTTTTTGCTCAAAATTGCTGATACATAAAGACCAGGATTCCAGCAATCCTTGTATTTTATTTGGGCCTGATGAAAACTTATGAATAATATACCTAAAAGGTAACTGTTTTGTGGTTACTTTTCATGCTGTTGCCTGGAAAACTGATACAATATAAAGAATCTTAATAGCTATCTTGGAGTAATTTAGAAGTGGATACTACTTAGTTAAGTGGATCAATAAACTGAAGGGATCAGAATTATTACAAAGTATCCTATAATGTATGCCCCTAGAGTACTAACGAATATATATACATATATATATATATATATATATATATATATATATATATATAATCAATATTTTATTTTCCTCATAATGGGCTTTTGGGGAATGTTTCGTGCATATTTCTCACTGTATTTTGCTCACATTCACCTCTTAAAACATTTCTTTGACAGCTGTCTTTTCCAGTTTGTCCTCTTCATCCCATGAAATAGCTCTCTTTTAGTGTCATGCAATGTATTACTTCAAAGAAAGGATAATATCATTCAGCTTTGTTTTATATCATTTGTACTGAAATACATTCATAATTATTACCCAGATCTGATATAAGACCTTGACACAGTGTCTGATATACCTGGAGTTGTAAGTAGTTGTTGATGTATATAGAAGTTATTCATTATACCAGATTTCTTTTTTCCTAATGCAGTGCAGCAGTGGATTCTACTTACTTTTCCTATAGAGAATTCTAAATCTGTAGATCACAACATATCTTTTCTATACTTCCCAGAATCCTTAAAAACAATATCACATATATCACATTATGTTCAACGATGAACATGTTTTATTTTCTTCTGTTTGGAAAAAAATCATCAGGAGTTATGATTTTCAGGTGTAGCTTAACAACATCTAAGCCCTCTCTTCTCACAATAACTCTACCAAATTTACTTCTATGAATTTGGGGACCGGTCTCCCTTACTGCTTCTTCAGAAAAGAATACCCAGACTCCAAAAAGTTCTTCCTTTATGATTATCTTATAGCATCCCATATTCTATAACATACTCTTTTCTATTTTTCAGAAAACATTGATCATTTTCATATATACTTTAATTTTTTAAGTTGTGCATAGTACAGTTGTGGATATATAACTGATAAATAATTTATCACTACTAGATGTAATACTTAAAAGATGTCACTACTTAAATGTAATACGAATTAATAAAAGACCCAAAGACTGATATTGATGTTCAAACTTAAAAATGAATATCAGAAAATCAAGGAAGCCTGTCAATTGCTCTCACCTAGCTGACCCAGAATGGGCTGACCCAGGAATGAGCTCTTCACCAAGTCTAAAAATGTTGCCTCTCCTCAGTGTGGCTGGAGAATGAATGTTTATATCTTCAGTGTGGCTGGAGAATGAATGCCTCTCTAAGACCTTATATACTTCTTATATATTTCCCTAGTACTAGGACTTTTAGACTAATTCACTCTTTTGTTAATCTAGGTGGCCTTGAATTTATAGAGATCAGTATATTTTTTAATCCTGAGTCCTACATTGGAAGGTGTGTACCACCACCTCCTAGCTTCTGGAAGCTGGGATTGAAGGGGTGTGCTTGGCTTCTATGGCATGTTGCTGACTTTTCTGTCTGAATCCTCAGGTATGTTTCAATAAGTCATAAACAATATCACAGCACACTTAAATACCTTCTCAGATTGAAGTGATTTGAGCAATACCAATGTTGTACTTTTGCATTGCAGGAATGAGACAATGATCAGGGAAATTTGTGGAATAAAGAGTGTATTATTACTTACAGTTTCAGAGGGTTAGCACTGTTGAATATCATAGGGGAAGCATGACAATGGGTAGGAAGACATGGCAACGAAACAGTGCCTTACAGTTTACATCCCCCCCTACAAGAAAACAGAGTGAGCTGGATGGTCCACTGTCATTGGCATGCCTCCTTTAACAACATTTTCTAATCCTTTACACATAAGCTACAAACTGGGGATCACTTGTCCATTACCTTTCAAACCACAACAACTATGTAAAATGTCTTCTTATGGAATTATGTGGAAGGGTTTATGGATAAGAACATGTTGATTATTTAGAAGTCACTACCACCTTCAGCCTATTGTACTTAATCTAAGTTATTTTATGCACAGATTGGAAAAACTATTCCAATTGTAAGAAAGATGAAACATTTCATTTTGATGGTTTAATTCTTTTTTGCTATTTTTAAATTGCCATTATTTTTGACAACTTGTACGGGACTACTATATCCACTTTGTCCTACACCTCATTCCCTCAACTCTTTTCCTTCATATGTGTCCCCTCTTTGGCCCAAATCCACTTATCTTCTTTAATTATTGTTGTTACATATATCCACAGGTATGGATATACAACTTGGTGATCTCATTTAGTATTAATCATATGTACACATACTCTTGGTTGATCACTTGGGATTGGGTAACCTATCAGTGGCTTGTCCATAGATGAAATTAATTCTCCCCTACTCAGGAGCTATTGAGAACATAAAACACTTCACCTTGGAATTGGGCAGGGCTGCTATAATGAAAATTACTGTTGCCATGATTTATGTTTTATTAAAGATAGCCATAATAATAATACATGTTAATTTTAAAGATGTTTCATGCCATTCCTTCAATATCAACACATTTAATCATATTAATTTATTACATTAGGGTAATATTTACATGGAGAAAAGACTGATTAAATCCTCTCCCCACTTCTCTTAAATGCCTCCATGTCTCCAGGAATCAGTAACATAATTACAGACCAATATATTAGAGTATTAAAATAATGAGAGTGTGTCATATTTGTCATTCTTTTTTTGCGTAATTATAACCAAACCTAATCAAACCTATGTCCATTTTAATTCATGTTTCTGAAAATCACAGAAATTCATTCTTTGTACTGGATACACACACACACACACACACACACACACACACACACACACACACACACACGTTTTTAACCCATTCAACTGTTGATGTTATACCAAAACCAATTCCATATTGTACCTGTTGTGAACAGTTTCCCTTATAGGCTGATTTATTTTATTTTGGATAATTCTCTATAAGTAAGATAGCTGAATCGTATGGTACATCAAAGTATAGGTTTCACTGGAATAATAATAGTATTCCAAATAATGAAAGTATTAGTTTATGCTCCTATTGATGGTGTAAAAGTTCTTTTTTCTTTATTTCTGAACTGGCATTTGTTGCATTCTAACTGGTAGTTAATATATCATAGTCAACTTTTGATTTGTAGTTATCTGAGACATGACATATTGAACATTTTTCATGTATTTGCTGGCAAATTATATAATGTATTTTATAACTGCCTTTTCAGATAATTTTACAAAGGACCCTTTCAGATCATTTATGCATAACTCACTGGATTTCTTTGTGGGTTTTTTTATTTTTTTTGAGATTTTAATAATATTTACATCATTTCTCCTTTCACTGTCCTCCATCAAAATCTTCTAATATACTTTTTCCTGTTCTTTTTCAAATTAATGTACTTTTGCCATTTTATTTCATTGTGTTTATATATACATGGCATTATTAACTATAATTTGTTCACTCTGCAAAATTTTACTTTTATGCATGTTTTCAGGTTTCAGGGTCCATTTAGCAGTGGATCACAAATTGGTGTGATCTTACTTGAGTAAAGCCACTTTACCTGCTCCCAGCTTAACTCAGTTGCTTGACATTGACTACTGAAGCCTTTAGTGCTGGGATTAAAGGTGTATGACAAAACCAGGCCTCCTGAATGTGGGTGTGAGTTGAGAGGCCTTGGGCAGATTAGGAGCCTCTGACTTTCGAACTGGTTTTCAACCCTAGTGCACAAATGAGCTTTAAGAGCCCCTTCCCCCATAGAGGGATACTCTCTCAGCCTAGATACACAAGTGAGGGCCTAGGCCCTGCCCCAAATGATGTGACAGACTTTGATGATCATGCATGAGAGGCCCCACCCTCACTGAGGAATGGATGGAGTGAAGAATGAGGATTTGGTGAGGGGAATGGGAGGACAGGAGAGAGCGGGAACTGGGATTGGTTTGTAAAATAAGATTGTAATTTAAATAAAAATTAATTCAAAGATAAGAAAAAGTGGCATGTGATCATAGGTGCTGAGATGATCTTTGTGTGAGCTGTTTAGATCTCCACGGCTTCTATCTAGGTGGCCTGGGACTCATGGAGATCTGTTCACCTTTTAACCTGAAACCTTGAATTAAATGTGTGCACCACCACCTTCTATCTTTCAGCTGTTCAGATTAGAGTTACATATCATCACTGCCTGATCTCTATAGCTTGAGGCTGACTTTGCTTTCTGAATCCTCAGGCAAGTTTTAATAAATCATAAATAATATATCACCACACAATCTCCAAATGGTCTCTGGTAATTAAAGAAAAAAAAGAGTTCATGAATTGAATTCTGAAACACCTTGAGGGAAGTTCTTTGGCAGAGTTATTACAAGTTTCAATATTATATATGTGGATATGACTTTATGTTATCCTTTTCTGCTTATATGGTTTCATTATCATGGTTGAAATAATTTGTATTTAACATATACATGTATAATCATACGTGTGTGTGTGATTATGTGTGTATGTTCTGAACATCCTGCTCATACCATATATTGCTCATAGTTTCCAATATGTTTTTGTTCAGAAAGCAGTAAGCCTTCCATGGTTGTCAACAAAGTGTGGCATATCAAAGTCTGTTAGCACTAACTTCCTCTGCTTGTCTTAAGGCAACACAGTATGAGAAATAGGTTCTCAAAGCCAGCCCATGCATTAGGCACAGGCCCTGCTCCCACTTCTAGGAATAGAGCAAGCTACAGAAGCATCATGCATGGGACAAGGTCCATAAAATACGGGCTACTGTCTGTTGGTCCAGACACTGTGAGCTATTCTTATGAGTCTAGATTAGTTGTTTCTATAGATTACATTATGATGGTCTTGAGCATGAAGCTCATACAATCGTTCAATTCAGGCTCTTTTTAAATAATTGAAAATTTTTATTGTTGTGGCTGATACTTAATTTCATTCTTTTTTGTGTGATCTTAGAGGTCGTTCAATGTTTTAAATGTATGCTATTGTAGATTATTATTGTGTGTACGTTTCTGAGTCTGTATGTGGTTATATACCCAAAAATGCAGGTACCCAAAAATACAATAGATATCTGAACTACATTTACATGTGGTTCTGAGTTGTCTGATGTGTAATCTTGGAAACAAACTCTGGTCCTCTGCAAGTACAAACAAAATTAAGTCGACATGACCAGTAAAGAAAATCACCATGGTATATTGCTTTTAAGACACCGAAAAACAAAGAATGAACATAGAACTATACAATAGGGAAAAATCACATATAAAGGAAAACCCATCAGAATTACAGTTGCTGTTTCAATAGAAACTTTGAAAGCCAAAAAATAATATGAAGCAATGCAGTCCATATATTAAAATATCATGATGGCTAACTTAAACTAATATACTCAGCAAAATTTCTCAGCCCTATTTGAAGGGAAAAGAATACCTTTCATTATGTAAACAGTCAAACACAATAATGTTCAGTAATCCAAGAGACTATAGGAAAGTAAGAAGACACAATTACTGAAAGCCAAAGTACTGCTGCAAAAACAAGCAACAAAAATCAGCATCACGGTGATTGCAATCACCGCACACATCTCAATAATTATTTTAAATATTAATGGCCTCAATTCTCCAATGGAGGGAACAGACTGACTGAATGTATGAAGGAACAACATCTATTGATCTGTTGTCCATAAGAAACATGTATTAGATTTAAAGGCAGTACTGCCATAGAGTAAAAGTATATGCATATGCTCTAAAAATAGGGAACCCATAAGCAAGCAGGTATCACTATCCTAATACATGACAAAAAAGATTTAAACAAAAACTGATCTGATGAGACAAAAAGGAATACTTTGTTCTACTCTTGACCTCAGTATTATCTTAAGCATATATAATTTCAACAAGTGTGCTTGATTTCTTCTAAAACATGCCATTGGATTTAAAAACACAGATTAACATCAACCCACTCTTAGAAGGTGATTTCAGTATCTCAGTTTTTCAAATAGACAAGTGATCTGGACAAAAATAAACAGAGAAGTAACATAAGAACTTAGAGACCCCTGGTAGAGTTAATTGGGGCACTTATGTAAATTATCATATGATGGGAGATGTCATTCTGTATATGTTTCTCATACTGGTTTAATGAATAAATCTCTGTTGGCCAATAGGAAAGCAAGATAGGCGGGACTAGGAGACATTGAGGAAAGAGGAAGTAGTAAGGAGAGTCAGGATGAAGAGCCTGGAGAGAACAGAACCGCCATTCCTGTGCTCTCGGTAACACCACGTGGAAATACATAGAAATGGGTTAATAATTAAGACAGAGCTAGCCGATAAGAAACTAGTAATGGGCCAACAGATTATATTGAATACAGAGTCTCAGTGTGCGTTATTTGGGGCTGGCACTGCAGCAGGACCAGACCAGCAGCGGGAGGAAAAACCGTACTCATCACAATCATATCATCTGCTCTACTACAGAGCTATAGTTCTGAAAACAGCCTGGTATTGGGATAAAAACAGACAGATAGACCAATGGAATCGAATTGAAAATACTAATATAAACCCACACACCTATGAACACCCAATTTTCGACAAAAGAGCTAAAAGAATACAATGGGGCAAGGAAAGCATTTTCAACACATGGTACTAGCACAATTGGATGATGGTGTGTAGGAGACTGCACATAGAACCATGTCTGTCACCATGCACAAAATGCAAGTCCAAATGGATGAAAGAACTCAACATCAATCCAGCCATACTGAACCTCTTAGAAGAGAAAGTAGGAGGTACCCTTGAACAAATTGGTATAGGAGACTGCTTCCTGAACCTAACTCCAGGGGCACAGACACTGAGAGAAACAATTAATAAATGGGACCTCTTCAAACTTAGCAGCTTCTGTAAGGCAAAGGATACAGTGGACAAAACCTAATGGCAGCCCACAGACTGGGAAATGATTTTCCCCAATCCTTCATAAAACAAAGGGCTGATCTCCAAAATATACAATGAACACAAGAAACTAGTCAACGAAATACAAAATAAACTTATTAAAAAATGGGGTATAGAGTCCACCCTACTTTGGAGAGTTCTCTGAGCAACTCTGAACAAAGGAGACCTGACTATCCACACGAGATCACCCTTCATTTCCACCAGCTTGGTCTCTGACCCCACCTGCAGTCCTCTGCTGGAGTCCCGGAACCCTCCCAGAGATCCGCCTATCTCTGAGGGACCACTGTGAGTACCTGCTGGCATCTTCTACTGGATCCTCATCCTTGACCCCATCCCTGGGTCCCTGTCTGCGGAGAGACATCCTAGAGAACTTGGACAACACAGAGCTATAAATATTGAATCTCAGACCCATATATGGGGAAGTACCATAGAGAGAGGAGGAGACCCTACCAGCACCTACTGGAAGAAGCTATGGGAAGAAGCCAATACAAGAGAACACCTAACAACAGAAAGACAAGCATGACACCACCAGAATCTAGGGAATCTACACCAACTAGAATGGAACACAACAACATAGCAGAGGAAGCAGAAGGGTACGACTTAAAAATTACCATCATAAAAATGATAGAGGCCCTCAAAGAAGATAGGAGAAAATCCGTTAAAGAAATGGAGGAAAAAACTAACAAAAAAGTGGAAGAAATGAACAAAATCCTTAAGGAAAGTACAGAAAGCCAAGAAAAAACAATTAAGCAGGTGAAGGAAACAGTTCAAGACTTGAAAACTGAAATAGAGAAAATAAAGGCAACAAAAACTGAAGGAATGCTGGAAATAGAAAAGCTGGGTAAAAAATTGGCAACTACGGACACAAGCATAACCAACAGAATTCAAGAGATGGAAGAGAGAATCTCAGGCGCAGAAGATAAACTAGAAGAAATAGATTCATCGACCAAAGAAAATCATAAATCCAACAAATCTTTAACACAAAACATCCAGGAAATGTGGGACACCATGAAAAGGCCAAACCTAATAATAATAGACATAGAGGAAGATGAGGAAGCACAGCTCAAAGGTGCCGAAAACATATTCAACAAAATCATCGAGGAAAACTTTCCAAATCTGAAGAAGGACATGCTCATGAAAGTACAAGAAGCACACTGAACCCCAAATAGGCTGGACCAAATAAAAAAGACCCCTCGACATATAATACCCATCGACATATAATAATCAAAACACCTAGCATACAGAATAAAGAAAGAATATTAAGAGCAGCGAAGGAAAAAGGACAGGTAACATATAAAGGCAGACCTATCAAAATTACACCTGACTTCTCCATGGAAATCCTCAAGGCCAGAAGGTCCTGGATAGATGTTCTAAAAGTATTACGAGAACACAGATGCCAGCCTAGGCTACTATATCCAGCAAAATTCTCAATCGCTATAGATGGAGAGAACAAGATATTTAATGACAAAACCAGATTTTCCCAATACATATCTACAAATCCAACCCTAGAGAAAGTATTGGAAGGAAAACTCCAACCCAAGGAAGGTAACTACACCCACAAAAATGTAGGCAACAGATAATCCAACTACACCAGAAACCTAGGGTGAAGCAGAACTAATATATTCACAATACCACTGCCAACAACAAACATAAATCAAACAAGCATCAACAATCAATGGTCCTTACTCACCCTCAACATTAATGGTCTTAACTCACCTATAAAAAGACACAGGGTAACAGAATGGAAATGAAGACAGAATCCATCCTTCTACTGCGTACAAGAAACACATCTACGCTTCAAAGATAGACATTACCTCAGGGTAAAGGGTTGGGAAAGATTTTCCAATTAAATGGAAATATGAAGCAAGCAGGCATAGCTATCCTAATATCTAACAAGTTAGACTTCAAACCAAAATTAGTCAAAATGATAAAGACAGTCATTTCATATTCATCTCAGGAGAAATCCATCACCACAAAGTCTCAGTTCTGAACATCTATGCCCCTAATACAAAGTCACCCACATTCGTAAAAGAAACACTTCTAAAACTCAAAGCTCATATAAAACCTCACACACTTATAGTGGGAGACTTCAATACACCACTCTCAACACTAGACAGGAACATAAATCAGAAACTCAACAAAGAAACAAAAGAATTAACAGAAGTTATGTCTCAACTGGGGTTAACAGACATCTATAGAACATTCCATCCAAAGACAAAAGAATATACCTTCTTCACTGCTCCACATGGAACCTTCTCTAAAATCGACCACATACTAGGTGACATAACAAACCTCAACAGATACAAGAGAATAGGAATAGTCCCCTTTATCTTATCAGACCACCATGCTTTAAAATTGGAATTCAACAACAACACAAATAGCAGAAAACCTGCAAACTCATGAAAACTTAACAATGTGCAATTGCACCACTCCTGGGTCAAAGAAGAAATAAAAAAAGAAATTAAGGACTTTCTAATATTCAACGAGAATGAGGATACAACATACCCGAACTTATGGGACACCTTGAAAGCAGTGCTACATGGGAAGTTCATTGCACTAAGTGCCCATATGAAGAAAACAGAGGATAGTCACATAAGAGAATTAAAAGCAAAACTGAAAGCCTTAGAACAGAGAGAAGCGAATTCACCCCGTAGGAGTAGACGCCAGGAAATAATCAACTTGAGGCCTGAAATCAACAAAATAGAAATCAGGAAAACAATACAAAAAATCAATGCAATGAAGAGTTATTTTTTTTTTTGAGAAAATCAACAAGATATACAAACCTTTATCCAAATTGACGAAAAAGCACAGAGAGAACATGCAAATTAACAAAATCAGAAACAAAACGGGCAACATAACAATAGACAGAGAGGAAATCCAGACAATTTTCAGGTCATACTTTGAAAATCTGTATTCCACAAAAATTGAAAATTCAAAGGAAATGGAAAAGTTTCTGGATAACTATCACTTACCAAAATTAAATCAAGAACAGACAAACAACATAAATAGACCTATAACCCGCAATGACATAGAAGCAGTCATCGAAAGCCTTCCAACTAAAAAAAGTCCAGGGCCAGATGGATTCAGCACAGAATTCTACCAGACATTCAAGGAAGAACTAATACCATTACTCCTCAAACTGTTCCACAAGATAGAAACATAAGGTTCATTGCCAAACACTTTTTATGAGGCCATAATAACTTTGGTACCCAAACCTCACAAGACACAACTAAAGAAAAAAACTACAGACCAATATCCCTGATGAACATTGATGCAAAAATACTCAATAAAATACTTGTAAACCGAATTCAAGAATACATCAGAGAAATCATCCACCACGACCAAGTAGGCTTCATACCTGGAATGCAGGGATGGTTTAACATACGGAAATTTATCAACGTGATCCACCATATAAACAAACAGAAAAAGAAAAACCATATGATCATCTCCCTAGATGTGGAAAAAGCCTTCGACAAAATTCAACACCCTTTCATGATAAAGGTCTTGGAGAGGTCAGGGATAACAGGAACATACCTAAACAAAATAAGAGCAATATACAACAAACCAACTACCAACATCAAAGTGAATGGAGAGAAACTTAAGCCGATTCCTCTAAAATCAGGAACAAGACAAGGCTGACCTATCTCTCCATATCTTTTCAATGTCGTACTAGATGTTCTAGCTAATGCCATAAGACAACAAAAAGAGATCAAGGTTATCCAAATTGGAAAGGAAGAAGTCAAACTGTCTCTATTTGCAGATGATATGATAGTTTACATAAGAGACACAACAAACTCTACCAAGAACACCTACAGCTGATAAACATCTTCAGCATACTAGCAGGATACAAAATAAACTCAAAAAAATCAGTAGCCCTACTTTTTTCAGACGACAAAGAGACAGAAAAAGAAATCAGAGAAACATCACCCTTTACATTAGCCACAAGCAACATAAAGTATCTTGGTGTAACGCTTACCAAACAAGTAAAAGACCTATATAATAAGAACTTTGTGACTCTAAAGAAAGAAATTAAAGAAGATACCAGAAAATGGAAAGACCTCCCATGCTCTTGGATAGGTAGGATAAACATAGTAAAAATGGCAATCTTACCAAAAGCAATCTACAGATTCAATGCAATCCCCATTAAAATCCCACCACAATTCTTCACCGACCTTGAAAGGATAATAATCAACTTTATATGGAAAAACAAAAGACCCAGGATAGACAAAACAACCCTATACAATAAAAGAACTTCAGGAGGCATCACCATTCCTGACTTTAAGCTCTACTACAGAGCTATAGTTCTGAAAACAGCCTGGTATGGGCATAAAAATAGACAGGTAGACCAATGGAATCAAATTGAAAATCCTGATATTAAGCCACACACCTATGAACACCTGATTTTCGACAAAGACAGCTAAAATTATACAAGGGGGTGAGGACAGCATCTTCAACAAATGGTGCTGGCACAATTGAATGAGGGTGTGTAGAAGACTGCAGATAGACCCATTTCTGTCACCATGCACAAAACTCAAGTCCAAATGGATCAAAGACCTCAACATCAATCCAGCCACATTGAAACTCTTAGAAGAGAAAGTAGGAGGTACCCTTGAACAAATTGGTATAGGAGACTGCTTCATGAACATAAACCCAGGGGCACAGACACTGACAGAAACAATTAATAAATGAGACCTCTTCAAATTTAGAAGCTTCTGTAAGGCAAAGGACGCAGTGGACAAGACCAAAAGGCAGCCCACAGACTGGGAAAAGATTTTTGCCAATCCTATATCCGACAAAGGGCTGATCTCCAAAATATACAAAGAACTCAAGAAATTAGTCAACAAAATACCAAATAACCCTATTAAAAATGGGGTACAGAACTGAAGAAAGAATTCTCAATAGAGGAAATCAAAAAGGCTGAAAGACGCTTAAGAAAATGCTCCACATCCTTAGCTATCAGTGAAATGCAAATCAAAACAACTTTGAGATACCATCTTACCCCTGCCAGAATGGCTAAAATTAGAAACACCAATGATGACTTATGTTGGAGAGGATGTGGAGAAAGGGGAACACTCCTCCACTGCTGGTGGGAGTGCAAACTCATACAGCCATTTTGGAGATCAGTATGGCGGTTTCTCAGGAAAATGGGAATTAGTTTACCACAGGAACCAGCAATCCCCCTCTTAGGCATATACCCAAAGGATTCACATCCATGCAACAAAGACATATGTTCAACTATGTTCATAGCAGCACTATTTGTAATAGCAAGAACCTAGAAGCAACCTAGATGCCCCTCACTTGAAAAATGGTTAATTAAGATGTGGCACATCAATACAATGGAATACTACTCTGCAGAAAAAAATAATGGTATCTTGAAATTCGCATGCAAGTGGATGGCACTTGAAGAAACCATCCTGAATGAGGTAACCCAGTCACAAAAAGAGGAACACAGTATGTACTCACTCATATATGAATTTTAGACCTAGATCAAATGATCACCAGCCTGTAATTCACATCACCAGAAGAACTAGGATACAAGGTGTATTCTAAGAGAATCATATAAAGTCCCTTACAGAACCGGGAAGGGACAAGTCCCCCAGAGCTCAGGTGAAATGGGGGGGCAGCGAATGGAGAGAGAAGTAGGAGAAAATGAGGGGGAGGAAAGGAAATCATGTGAGACCAGGAAGATTGAGCCTGGTTAGGAATAGAAGATAGGAGAGAGAGAGAGACAGACAGAGACAAGGAGGAGCTAAAGGGCCACCAGACTGATAGCTGGGAAGCCAGCATGGGACTGACTCAGGCCCCCCTGAATAAGGGTCTCAGCCAGAAGGACTGAGCAGGCTAAGGGACCTCAGTCAGTGGAGCCAGGATGTATCCCTGGTGTACAAAAGGACTTTGCGAATACATTTCCCATGGAGGGATAACTGCCTTAATATAGAGACAGGAGAGAAGCCCTAGTCCCTACTTCACATGACCTGTCAGATCTACATGATCCCAACTGGATGGCATTCACCTACATATGGAATTGGGGTGGGGGGTTGGGAGGGGAGGGTGGTTAGAGTGCATGTGAGAGGGCAGAGATGCTAAAAGAGAGGGAATGAGGGAGGGAGGGAAGGAGAAAGGGAGGGAGGGAAGGAGAGGGAACTGGGATCGACATGTAAAATAATAAATTAAATTAAAAAAATGCTTTGATTCCAAAATTTAAGTTGAAGAACAAGTTACTGTGGAAAAAGATTTCTATTTCTGTTTCCACAAAAAAATGAAAAGATGTGATTCCTTCCAGACTAATGTGGTTTGATCAAGCCAGACCACCTGAAACAGAGTACCAGATGATCCTACATTCAAAACAGCTGGACAAAGCAGCCTTACAGACTACAGGCAGGATTTTTGAATCTTCTTGGAATCCCGCATGACACAGCCCCTTACCAGCAGGAAGTAGTTTGGAAAGAACGACACCCAAATTCCCAAATATTGTGTATAAATGTTTGTTCTCATTTAATTGGACTTTGTTATATAAAATAAAAAAGAAATTTACAGACTACAATATATGTAGTCTGAAGTAATGTTTATCAATATTTTAGTTGCATTTTTTGACTATGATACAGCACAGGAGGTAGTACCATATCTGGATGTAACAAGTTATGGATTTGGGGCTGGAAAGTAGACCAGAGGTAGAATGACTTCTTAGCCTAACTCCATCCCCCAAAACAACAACAACAGAAAGCTTTGGATTTTGAAGCACTTCAAATATCAGAGGTTAGGCTAGAGATACTTTACTAGGAAAGGAGGTAGAATTTAGGTACAACACACACAAAATAGTCAAAGAATGTAGAAAAGAAAATATTAGTCTTAAGGGAGAAACTTGGAAAAAATAAAAAAATGGGGTATAAAAGTGAAGAACTAATTCTCAATAGAGGAAATCAAAAAGGCTGAAAGACACTTAAGAAAGTGATGGGAGATGCCATTATGTATATATGTTTCTCACACTGGTTAATAATAAAGCACTGTTGGCCAATAGGAAAGGAAGATAGGAGGGACTAGGAGACAAGGAGGAAATAGGAAGTAGTAAGGAGGAGTCAAGATGGAGAGTCTGGAGAAAGCAGTATGCTGCCGGCTCCCCGGTAAGAGAAATACATAGATCATCAGAAATGGGTTAATAATTAAGGCAGAGGTAGCCGATAAGAAACAAGTAACAGGGCCAACAGCATTGTATCAAATACAGAGTCTCTGTGCATTATTTGGGGCTGGTGCGGCAGCAGGACAAGACCAGCGGCGGCAGGCAGAAAAACCGTACACCTTACAAATGGCGCCCAACGTGGCTAAGAACTTATACTTAAAATTTAACAAAAGCTTAAAAAAAAAGGATTTTAGAAACAAAAGAACAGAGACAAGCAAGGTTTCTTGGTATCAGCATTTTTCTCTGTTGGACTCTGCTTTGCAAGACACAAGCAGATATTTGTGCGGCTCCTTTAAGGGAAATTTCCTGACTCAGCATAGGAGCAAAAAACCGCATGGCTTTTACAAAGCACAGCTAACAATTTATTGGTGTGTATGAGAGATGGCAATGGCAGTGACCACATCTCCAAGCCGGCAGCATGCAGATCAAGGCAGTGAGCGCAGCTCTCAGTGCTGGCGGTAAAAATACCCGCCACCATCTTTGGTAAACCACGGCTGACACAGCTATGACTTTCATTTTAGCAATGTTTTTGTTTACCAGATAAAAGACTTGTGGCTAGACGAAGATAAAGATTTACAGTAAAGACAGATTCATATTAAGAAAAACCTCTAAAGGTTTACAGTGTGTTTTAAAATATACGTAGACATGAAAAAAAAAATGGTTTTAAAGAGACAAAGAGGAACTGGGTGTTGTAGCACACGCCTTTAATCCCAGCACTCAGGAGACAGAGGCAAGCAGATCTCTGTGATTTGCAAAGTAAACCTGGTATGCAGAGTAAATTCCAGGACAGATAAGAGTTACACAGTGAAACCCTATGTCAAAAAATAAAAAAAATAAAAGTAAAATAGAGTAATAATAAAGGCACGTAAAGATGAAAAGCTCAGAGAGAATCTGGTTACTGTATACTATTGTGTTGTCTCTACATTGTTTGACTGCTGAGAAAATAACAACTGATAAAGGAAATGCTGCTGGATTAATTCAATTTATATATTTTAAAAATGCTTTGACTCAAAAATTTAAGTTCAAGGACAAGTTACTGGGGAAAAGGATTTCTATTTTTGTTTCCACAGAAAATGAAAAGCTGTGGATTCCTTCCAGACTAATGTGGTTTGATCAAGCCAGGCCCCCTGAAACAGAGTTCCTGGCGATCCAACATTCAAAACAGCTTGGACAAAGCAGCCTTGCAGACTACAGCCAAGATTCCCATGACAGCGCCCCCTATCAGCAGGAAGTAGTTTGGAAAAAACGACGCCCAAATTCCCAAATATTGTTTATAAATGTTTGTTTTCATTTAAATGGACTTGGTTATAAATGGGTAGTGATCACAGCCAATTATTTTTAAAGGTATAAAGGGATTATGATATAGATATGCATAGTTTGTTTTGGAATGGATTTTCATTTATTGATACAATTTAATGTCAATTTTGTGAGATGTGTATTTCTCCTCTTGTTTAGGTATTGTGTTTATATAGAAATATAATGTAGTACAGATTATAGATAATTACCTATGATAGTTAAAGCTTAGAGTTAAGTTAGTTAGGTTTTTCAAGATACACAGAGATGTATTTGAGATAGATATTCTTCAGATCTTTCAAAGACCTACAGAATATGGCATTTAAAATGGTTTAGGGTTTTTCTTGACAATGAGACATAATTGTTCCTGGCAACACCACCTGCGTCAGAAAGGAAGATGAAGATGGACATTGAAGAAACTCATTATGGAGTTTACTTCCAATATGGCAAGACTAGCCATTTGGACAAGATACTGCTCTTGTCTGGACTGTTTGACTTTATGCTGTATAAACTGGACATGCAGGACCCACAGAAAAGTGACTTCTGATTCAAGATGGACATTGCTACAGAGATCCTGCTTCATGGAAGAGTCTTCGAGACAGTATGCAGGACACGGAGAAAAGTGACTGACAAACTGCCAATACAAGAAGACAGTATAAAGTTTTCTGCTTTACTGGAGAGTCTGTCAGACACACTATGGCCTATGGGCTGAAGATGGAAGATTACAAAAGAACTTCGGGTGACCACGCAGTGAGTTGTCTCTGTCATTTCTAGAGCTTATATATTTTCCTTCTGTGGTCTTTGAAGGAGTTGAAGACAGATGGTTATGGTTATAGTTTTCATTAGTTAGGATTAAAGATAAGTTACTTAGACTTTAGACACACAAAAGATAGAATAGATGATGGAATATTTTCTTCAAATCTTGCTAAATGTTAATGGACTAAATACTGTTAAGTGTGATTCTTACTTGTTAACTGTTGTATAATATATTTTGCTATGTTAAGGTTAAAACCCTTCTTTTTATTTAAACAGAAAAGAGGAGATGATGGGAGATGCCATTATGTATATATGTTTCTCACACTGGTTAATAATAAAGCACTGTTGGCCAATAGGAAAGGAAGATAGGAGGGACTAGGAGACAAGGAGGAAATAGGAAGTAGTAAGGAGGAGTCAAGATGGAGAGTCTGGAGAAAGCAGTATGCTGCCGGCTCCCCGGTAAGAGAAATACATAGATCATCAGAAATGGGTTAATAATTAAGGCAGAGGTAGCCGATAAGAAACAAGTAACAGGGCCAACAGCATTGTATCAAATACAGAGTCTCTGTGCATTATTTGGGGCTGGTGCGGCAGCAGGACAAGACCAGCGGCGGCAGGCGGAAAAACAGTACACGTTACAAGAAAGGGCTCCACATCCTTAGCTATCAGGGAAATGCCAACAAAAACAACTTTGAGATACCATCTTACTCCTGCCAGAATGGCTAAAATTAGAAACACCAGTGATGACTTATGTTGGAGAGGATGTGGAGAAAGGGGAACACTCCTCCACTGCTGGTGGGAGTGCAAACTCATACAGCCATTTTGGAGATCAGTATGGCAGTTCCTCAGGCAAATGAGAATCAGTCTACCACAGGACCTGGCAATCCTCCTCTTCGGCATATAACCAAATGATCCACATCCCTGCATCAAAGATATGTGCTCAACTATGTTCATAATAGCATTATTTGTATTGACAAGAACCCAGAAGCAACCTAGATGCCCCTCATCTAAAGAATGGATGAAGAAGTTGTTGCACATCTACACAATGTAATACTACTCTGCACAAAAGAAATAATGGATCTTGAAATTCACAGGCAATTGGATGGCACTTGAAGAAATGATCCTGAATGAGGTATCCCAGTCACAGAAAGTGGAACATGGTATGTACTCGCTCATATATGGATTTAAGACCTAGATCAAATGATCACCAGCCTATAATTCATACCTCCAGAGGAACTGGGATACAAGGTGTATTCTAAGAGATTCATATCTCATAGAAGGGGGAAGGGACAAGTCCCCCAGAGCACATGGGAAGTAGGGGGCAGTGAATGGAGAGAGAAGTAGGAGAAAGAGAATGGGAGAAGAGGAAAACACATGTGACAAGGAAGATTGAATCAGCGTAGGAATAGAAGACAGAACAGAGACAGAAAGAGAGAGAGAAAGAGAGAGAGGGGGGAACATAAAAAAGGAGCCATTATTGGTTTGAAGAGAAAACTGAACCTAAAGAAAGGTCTAGAGACCTACAACACTGCCACCAACTAACAATTTGAGCAACTGTGGAAAGGCTACCATAAATGCCCTTCCCGGATAGTGAGATCAATGACTAACTTATCCACCATCATGGAGCCCTCATCTAGTACCTGTTGGAAACAGAAGCAAACACCCATACCTAAACACTGAATCGAACTGGAATCAGATGCAGAGAGGAAGGACAAGACTAGGTTGCAGAAACACATAGAGACAACTGACCTGAGCAATGAGTAGCTAATAGGCACCCAGACTGATAGCTGGGAATCCAGCAAGGGAATGACTCAGCCCCCCCCTGAATATTGGACTCAGCCAGAAGGACTCAGCAGTCTATGAGACCTCAGACAGTGGAACCAGGATGTATTCCTGGTGTACAAAAGGACCTTGCGAGCACATCCCCCATGGAGGGATAACTGCCTTAACCTAGAGACAGGAGAGAAGCCCTAGTCCCTACTTCAAATGACTTGACAGATTTACATGACCCCCACCTGGATGGCATTGCCCTACATGTGGAATTGGGGTGGGGGATGGGAGGGGATGGTGGTCAGGGTGCATGTGAGGGGGCATAGAGTGTTAAAGAAAGGCAGGAATGGAGGAAGTGCGGGAGAGGGAACTGGGAACCTCATGTAAAGTAAAAAATAAATAAAGAACTTAGAGACATAATACATCAAGTGGTTTTAAATGATATCTGTATAATATTTAATCTGAACACCAAAGTATATGCATTTTATTCAATAGTACTTAGAAGAATCTCAAAAATAGATCATGCCCTGGCCAACAAATCAAATCTGCCCAATTTTAGAAATATTAAAGTAGTTCTATGCATCTTTCCTGATGATAATGCAACATAAAATTAATAGTAAATTATAGTAAATAAACATTTACATAGGCCAAAAATGCATTAAAAGCCTGTGCTACATTTACTTGGGATACATACAAAAAGATGAATTTCTAGAGCAGCCAAACCAACAAATGTAAATCAAGAGGAGGCCAACAACCAAAACACCCTCATAACAAATGGGACTGTAATGGGAATAAAACTCCTTCCACATAAATATACAACAACAACAAAAAAAAAAAAAAACAAACTTAGATGAATTCACAGCAGAATAATACAAAAGTTACATAGAGAAAATCTATATCAATTCCTGAAACTTAAAATAGAATGAGAAGAAGCTCACCTAGTCTCCTTCTATTAAGCTAGCAGCATTCTAATACCTGAAACTCATAAAGATACAGAAAAATTAAAGTAAAAAAGAAAACTAGAGGTCAAACCCCTATTAATCTTGATGTCAAAATCCTATAAACTACTACCAAAAAGAATACAGACATACATCAAGGTTACTCACCATGACCAAGTTGACTTTGTCCCTCAAATGCAGGGGTGGTTCAACACATGAAGTCAATATAGTAAGTCATGTACGTGGTCATAAAGGCAAAAGGTTACAAGATCATCTTGATCTGGAATACCTTCCCTGAAATGTCAGTAACTTTTAACTGGAAAAGATTAAAATACTTTTGCTGTAATGGATGGTAGAAATACATAATTAAAAGTAAGAACTACTGTTAAGCAATAACATAGATTGAAGAATATGACACTGGGAAATTTGGTGAACCTAGATGAAATAACAGTATAAATCTACTATGGTCTTGCTTTCATAGATCACAATTACCAAAGTCATGGTATGCTTCAAGAGGTTTTCACAATTTTTCCATTAAAATGGTGACTAATTTCCTCAAAATAAAGGGAATATGTATATTTTTTAAATTTTCTATAATTAATATAATTACATACTGTTGCATTTTGGAATTATCAATATTTATATCACACAGTTCTTATAATTACATCACGATCATAATACTGGTTACATAAGTATTCAATTGGCTCTGGTTTCCTGGGTGTGTGTGCCAGAGAAAATTGAAGCCTTTGCCTCCTGACAAGCAAATGATATAACCCTGTCCTATATTCCAGCACAGACAATTAAGTTGTTTAGGGATTAAAGTTCTCAGGCATGGTGCTTATCTTATGTACTGTTCTATTTCTGTAAAGACACAGCATTATCAAGGTAACTTATATAAGAAAACAATTTAAATAGGGTTTGTTTACAGATTCAGAGGCAGGGAACGTGTCAACAGATGGGTAGGCATGATGATGTAGTGGTAGCTGAAAGCATACTTCTTATTCACAGGCAGCTCCTCTGTCTTTGGTTGTTATTTTACTTTTTTGACACGATGCTCCTTTGGCTTTTTCTTTTCTATTATGTGGGCCTGCCACCCTGCTCTCAAATAAATCACACACGAAGGCTTAATTATAAATGCCAAGCCTTAGCTTGGCTTGATGGTAGCCAGCTTTTTTTTTTTTATCATAAATTATCCAGCCTATATCTGGCCTCTGGTCTTTTATCTTTTTTGTACTTTTGTATACCTTACTTCACTCTTACTCCATGGCTGGCTGTGGGGCTGGGTTCCTGGCCCCTAGTGCCCACCTTCCTGTCTTGCTCCTCCTCCATTCTAAGCTTTGTCCTCTCATCAATTCTCTCTGCCTAGCAGCCATGCTTATCCTTTCTCCTGCCTCACCATAGGTCCTTAATAGACCATCAAGCATTTTAGACAGGCAAAGAAGCACAGTTTCACGGATTTAAACAAAGGCAACATAAAGAAAGCAAAATATTTGCATCAGTAAAACAAATGTTCCACAGAATAAACAAATGTAACACACCTTAAAATAATAATCCACAACACTTCTCCCAGGATGGTCTTTGGAAAGCTCAAAACCAAACTGCACCAACACCCCCCACCCCCTGAGATATAACTACTCAACAGTGCCTCACCTTCTAATTCTTTCTAAACATTCCACAAACTAGAGTTACAAATTATATGTGCCTATGAAAGCAAATCTTATTCAAACTACCACATTCCACATCCTGGTCCTTATAGGCTTGAAGCCCTAACAATGTAAAAAGATATCAGTCCTACTTCAAAAATCCCCATACTTTCTTATATTCTCAAAACTATATAAACATCGAAAGGCCCATATCTCTTTTGAGATTCAAGGTAAGCCCTTAATTGTAACCCCCTGTATAACCAACAAACAAACAAAAACAAAACAATCAGAGAAACAAAAAAAGAAACTATATACGTCCAATATATAATGACACAGGGGCAACTTTACTATTCCAAAGGGGAGACAAGGTGGAATATTTAGGAAATACTGGACCAAAGCAAGACTTAGACCAACCAGGTAAAACTTCATGTGTAACTCTCTGTCTCCTGTCCAGAAATTTAAAGCCTCTTTGGATCTCTCACTATTTCCTGATTTCCTCATTCCAACACCCTTCTCTCTCTTGTGCTAGTTCCACACCCTACCTGCAGATATCCTAGCAGAAATCCCACAGCTCTTGTATCTGATGTATCTTGGGATCTCTCAGAACGTCACAGGTTCCCATAGTTTTCTTCCTGGAACTCCATACAGGTTCATTTTTACTCAAAACACTACAGTTGTTACCAACTTCATCCATAAGACTAATACAGAATTGTTTACATAGTCAGTTATTAGCTTCTACATACTACTACAATGCATTTCTCTTAAGCCTCCTTAAGCCTTCTTATTTTACTGTAATGCATTTTAGTTCCACATTTGAAAAAAGTAAAGACAAATCTCTATTTACCATAGTATAAGAGAGAAGAGAGAAATAAAGACCAGTTCCTTTAATTAAGTAGACTTTATGTTATTTGAATAAATTAAAAATAGAAAATAACATGCATTTACTAAAAATGTTCTATCCATAATGCAGGTAATTGCATTATCAATATAAAATGATAAAATACTTTTGCTTTAATTATTGTGAGATTGAAGAAAGTTGATATTATTGAAAATACAATATATTCAGAAAGGTTAATGATATACCTGAGTATTTTAAAATCTAACAGTTAGTGAGCATCAGTTAATGTAGTACAGATATTATTTGGGTTGACAGGTGATTTATTGTAAAAAAAAAAAGTGTCAGTTTCTGTAATTAAACCACATCTAAGAAAGATGAAAATATCCCTCAAAAGACATGTGATTAGATGATTAAAAGGAAATAAATGCTGAAAATAAAGTATATTGCAAAACTGGACATTTAAATGTGATTTTCTTAAGAATTGCCACAGAAAGGGAATGTGACAGTTTTTTTAAAGTCTGAAATTCTGCATTAAATGTCTAAACACCTATAAATGCATAATGATTTTTTCTGAAGAATGAATATTTCAAATCTCAATTTTATTTTAAAGCTCATGTGTCAAACGAGTAATATTTATAGAAAACTATGACTCAATTCATTTTGAACTAAAAATACTATGATGCACACATAATAAATCAATGAAAACCAAGAATTTTGGAGACAAGTTGTCACTTTGACCTTTTAAATGTGTCTCAAAATGTTCATTTTATGTATAGCATATATAAAATGAATGTCTTTGCTCTGGTATAATCCTCCAGAACACTGTGTGAATATATATTCCTATGATTATTGAAAAAAAACAAGCTGACTGACCAATAGCTGTACAAGATAAAAGTTCTGTGTGAAAGACAAATTGAGAATAATGACAGAAAAAGCATAGAGAGAGAATGGCAGCCAGCCAGATTAAGAGGGATCAGTAGATAAATGTGCCATGCTAATAAAGATACTGCCACTTGGCAGAGCATAAATAAGGAATATGGGTTAACTTAAAATGTAAAACTGGTTAGTGATAAGTCTGATCTATTGGCCTTATAATTAATATACTTCTCAGTTTGTTTATTTGAGAGTGGGTTAGGGAAAGGAAAACTGTCCCTACAAATGTCACCCAATGTCCAGGGCCACATACATCTACATAAAGACTGAAAAAGCTTCAAAATGGATACCAAAAACACAAAAATGGAGTCAAAGTATGCTTCTTTGTAACTGCTAATAATCAAATGGTTTAAAATAAGTATATTTATTATTTTAATCTCCTCCAGGAATATGATTTTCCTATTAATAGAATATTGTATTCATTCATGGAAAATTTAAATACTTATATATAAAACTTATTGAACAGTGTTCAGTGTTGACCAATGCTTCTCAATCTGCCTAATGCTGCACAGCTTTTATATAGTTACTAATATTAGAGTGAACCATTAACATAAAATTATTTCTGTTGATACTTCATAACATAAATGTGTGTATATTCTAATGGTTTTAATCGGCATCTGTGAAAGAGTCAATTGATTCCTAAAGGGTTGTGGCCCACAGGTTGAGAACTGCTACCATAGAAGTACTTAGTATGCAAGAGGTTTGTTGGTAATTTTCCTTAGTAGAGAAGGCTAGAAAGATGAAGGCGAAAGAAATAGCAGAAGGAGAAGTTAATAAAAGGTGTGTTTCAGTGGATTGGGATCTCTGAATATTTAACGAATCTTCAATTTTTGGGGGAAAGAGGTAATAAGTAGATTTGTGTATTTATAATATACTGATACTGGATTTGCATGAAGGAATAATTTTGTTATTTCTGACAGGAGTCCTGTAAAATCCCTCAACAAAGTCTGTATCAGTTGATGCTGTTAATATAAGAAGAAATGTGATCATTTAAATGGAAATGTAGCACTCTGGTAAATCGCTTGATTACCATTCATAATACTAAAAAATTCCTAGCACTGAAATATACACATATATCCACAAAAACTTTTGGAACACAGCAATTCCTACTTTGAAGTGAGAAATAGTGTATTTGGAGTGATGGTAAAGTAATACTGATTAAATTAATTTTAATTCAGATATAAAGTACTCTTTTTAATGTCCCCTTCTCTGTGCATGGTATTATTACTTTGTATGCACTTTAAATCCTATTTTCTACATACACATGATTATTGATATAAATAATAACCTCCTAAAAATTTGGAACTGAAAGAAAAATATACACTTTTAATATTAAAGAGTATTTATACCTGATATTCCAATAATATTTTTCAGGGCTTTGAACTCCTACAAAAATTTTCTAGCTAAATTATGATGATAAAGAGGACTGGCTAGTACTATAAGCAAGCAATGAAGTCATTTAAACAATCTAGCTGTTTAAAATGTGTTGTTTCTTTGTATTTTTAACTAAGGACAAAGAGGCTATTTTAATCAATAGATATATAGGAAATACATATTCAAAAGCTAACAAGCAAGAAAAGTCAAGGAGTCAATCTCTAAACAAGTATTAAAATCATCCAGGTTGTTCAGAGAGTGAGAAATGTATTTTTTTTCCTTCTGATAAGTTTTTAATAACAGAAAAAATGTGTATACCCAGTGTATAATATAGTTACTAACATCCTAAGATGAAGAAAATAATGTATGCACATTTTAAAAACAGAATGACAATATCACCCCAGGGTGTCCAAATAATCCAAGCATAAAAATTCATATAAGTGGTTTGAAAGAGAACAATTGCAAGTTTAGTTTTCTTCTTTATTTTTCATTTGTAACTAAAGTAAGGAGACTTTCTATGCTAGAGGCTAATATCTTTCTTAGGATACCATTTATGTTCTAAAATACTTTTAAATATTTTCCACACAAAACAGGATGCCTATATTACTAAAATCAGTCACAAGAACAGCTATGGGAAACAGTAATAATAAATATAAAATTATGATCCAGAGGATGGGTAGCAGCCATGTAAAATGCTGCACTCTGAATATGACATAACAGTTGCAAGCATGAACTTTCATGAAATGTGCTTATCATTAAAGACATTCACAAACTCAATCAAGTTAAAATGTACAGGAATGGGTGATGGGTGGTTCTAAATAGCTCATCCCTAGGGAAGGAGCTATTTATATTTAATAACACCTAAAGAGAATCTATTTTACTTTTAATTTGGTCATCAATAGATTGTCCATGTCACAATGGATAATCTTATATTTATGTACAGGTGTACAGCACAGTATTGGTCTTAGTGGGTTATTTATTTTTAGAGAGATTATGATTTTGGAAGAAATATGCGTTTGGCAATATTTAGCAGGAGTTGATTGGAGGGCAAAGGGAATATGTTCAAGATAAAGGCTATACAGGCATGAAAGTTTAAAAGAACATTATATACATTGTATAAACATAAATTATATAAAATAGATAGTGTATATAACACATATTACAAAATCTAACATAGAGACTGGAGCCATATAATCTTTCAGTATCCTATATAAACAATACATTTTTTAGAAATGATAAAACAGGCATTTTGAGAGTTGTGGTTCACTGGCTATCATTTATCAACTCATATTATGTTCTTAACAATATATTTGAAATAAAAATAAAAAAAGCAATGTTATGCAATAAACTTTGTCAAATGCATCACCAACATTTTAACAGTTAATCATGTTAAAACACAAGTTGTATTTTATTCAAATTTTATTAAATATTGGTTAAATTTTTTTCAATAATTAAACTCATTTTTAAATCATTATAGTAGATATAAAATTCAAGATGAAATGCAAATTTCCTCTTAATACAAAAACATAAACAACATTGTCTTTGTCATGGCTCCTTATTCCTATAATTTTGCACAGAATTTTTCATAATCCAAAACTTCTAAAATAAACAATCTTACAAACATTACAATGAAGGAAATCAAATTCTCTGGATCTATATTTATTATGTATAAACCATTTAAATTATTGAGTGCCTTTAACAATGTACCAGAATGTCACCACATTATATGAAAAGTATATACTGACTTTGAAATCAGAACATGCATTGTTACCTTACAATGATTATAACAAAGTTTCTTCAAATGTATGCAGACATACCAATGACACCATAAAATATTTATAATATCAAAGAATAAATAGAAGATTTAGGGGACTATAGGTCTATTCAAGTTATTGTCTGTTCTTGATTTAATTTTGGTAAGTGATAGATATCCAGGAATTTGTCCATTTACTTTGAATTTTCAAATTTTGTGGAGTACAGGTTCTCAAAGTATGACCTGAAAATTGTCTGGATTTCCTGTGTTCGTTGTTATGTCCCCCTTTTCCTTTCTGATTTTGTTAATTTGCATGTTCTCTCTCTGCTTTTTGGTTAGTTTGGATAAAAGTTTGTCTATCTTGTTGATTTTCTCGAAAAACCAACTCTTTGTTGCATTGATTTTTTTTATTGTTTTCCTAGTTTCTATTTTATTGATTTCAGCTCTCAAATTAATTATTTCCTGGTGTCTACTCCTCTGGGGTGAGTTTGCTTCTTTTTGTTCTAAGGCTTTCTGTTGTGCTGTTAATTCTCTAATGTGACTATCCTCTGTTTTCTTCATATGGGCACTTAGTGCAATGAATTTCCCTCGTAACACTGCTTTCAAGGTGTCCCATAAGTTCGGGAATGTTGTGTCCTCATTCTCATTGAATTTTAGGAAGTCCTTAATTTCTTTCTTTATTTCTTCTTTGACCCAGGTATGGTGAATTTGCACATTGTTCAGTTTCCTTGAGTTTGTAGGGTTTCTGTGATATGTGTTGTTGTTGAATTCCAATTTTAAAGCATGGTGGTCTGATAAGATACAGGGCACTATTCCATTTTTTTTTTTGTATCTGTTCAGGTTTGTTATGTTGCATGGTCAATTTTAGAGAAGGTTCCAGTTGGAGCAGAGAAGAGGATATATTCTTTTGTGTTTGGATGGAATGTTCTATAGATGTGTGTTAAACCCAACTAGGACATAACTTCTGTTAGTTCTTTTGTTTCTTTGTTCAATTTCTGACTGATGGTCCTTTCTAGTGGTGAGAGTGTTGTGTTGAAGTCTCCCGCTATAAGTGTGTGAGGTTTTATATGAGCTTTGAGTTTTAGTAGTGTTTCTTTTACGAATATGGGTGCCTTTGTATTTGGGGCATAGATGTTCAGAACTGAGACTTTGTGCTGATGGGTTTCTCCTGCAATTAAAATTAAATGACTGTCTTCATCTCTTTTGATTAATTTTGGTTTGAAGTCTAACTTGTTAGATATTATGATAGACACACCTGCTTGCTTCTTGGTTCCATTTGATTTGAAGAACTTTTCCCAGCCCTTTACCCTGAGGTAATGTCTATCTTTGAAGCTTAGATGTGTTTCTTGTATGGAGCAGTATGCAACACAGAAAACTGTAAAAATGAAAGAGAAGTATATGTAGTTCTGCATAATTAACAAATATACAGCTTAATGAATTTGAATTCTAACAAATCCCATCTAAGCTCATATATATATATATATATATATATATATATATATAATGCATATGACATTGCTTAAATTTTTCTTCCTTGAAAATAATTATAACCATTTAGTACAAGTACTTTCCTCAAACTTTGTTAAGTATCTTCATTCTGAGCTAAAAGTATCACTATTTGTTTTATACTCTAAGCTAAAAGTATCACTATTTGTCTTACATATTATCGTGGTTTCAAAACCTTAATTGAAATACCTTGGGAAGAACTGTTAGCAAAGGGTCATAATAGATAACACTGAGTCTCCTAAAACGTTTTGAAATACATTACATCTACTCTTTCACATTTTAGATGTCATCAAAACTCATATTGATACAATTGGCAGAAAATTAATTGTCTCATAAACATTAAAATTCTTCTTTGTGATATGAAATTCCTACTCCAGGGTCATCATCATACTGATCATTTGAGTAGCAGCCAAAATATAATCCACATCTTTCTTTTAATTTTTTTTATTTGAATTTAACCACATATCCTCTTCTCTGGATATTTACTTTGTCAGTTTAATAATGGAAAAGCAGAGTTGATTTTTAACAATTACTGGCCTTATGCTGAGTAAGATAAAGACTATTTAGGGCTTTATCTTTTTACAGGAAAAACTGGCTCACTCCTTGTGTAGCATATTACTGTTTCACTGAAAGATTAAACATTAGCTCCTGAAGTGTGTATGTATGTATACCAAAGATACATCCTGGTTCCACTGCCAGAGGCCCCATAGACTACCCAGTCCATTTCCCATTGAGGGACACTCCCTTAACCTAGATACATGGAGTAGGGCATAGCTCTACCCCAAAGACTTGGCAGATTTTGATAACCCCACATGGAATGCTTCACCCTCCCTGTGTAATTGATGAAGAATTGGATGGCTGGGTCGTTGAGGGACATGGGAGAATGTGAGGGAAAAGGAACTAAGATCGATATGTAAAATAAGAGTGTTTATAATTTAAATAAAATTTATTAATTAAAAAAAAGAAAGCTACAACCATGGAGCTCCATGCCCAACATGAAGGTAGGTTACCAATGAGCCTCCTCAATGCAGTTATTAGATACAACTTTTATAAAATTATGAATTTTATAAATTCCTCTGTCTTTTGAGATTTATTAGCTTCCAGAGTTTCAATGTTTTTTCATACATCTAAGAAGAAATAGCAATACAATAACTTATATAATTTTAGAAATCCAATTTTAAGAACTGATTTCAACATCTCATGTGGAATTTGATTTTAGCAAGTTTTTATATTTGTAGCTCCAAATACTTACACTTATTATTAACTAATAAATTTATTATAATTTGATAATAAAAAACGATTAAACCTTAGCTCAAATTCATTAATAGTCCTTATCTTTTTTCCATTTTCAATAACATATATGTACTTCCTTAAATAGTCTACTTAAATTTTAAAACTGATAAGCTATATTTCAATTTATGTCCTTGGTTATTGTCCTTTGAATTACATTAATTTTTTTAATATTGCAATAAAATATTTTAAGTTTTTGAGACAGGGTCTCAATATGTAGCTCTAGTTGGCCTGGTCTGGAACTCACTATGTAGATTGGGCTGTCCTGGAATTCACAGAGATCCTCCTGCCTTTGCATTCTGCTATGGCCTTCCTCAGCCATCATCAGAGAAGCTTCCTCCTGCAGCAGATGGGAACAAATACAGAGACCGACAGGAAGAATTTATGCAGTTAGTTCTTGGAACACTCAGCCCTGTGATAGATTTCTCCATCAAATCTCCCCCCTCAATGATCATGGAAACCTGTGGAAGAGAACCAGTTTAGTGTTTTTATGAGATCAGTGAGTGTGTGAATGGATAGGCCTCTGTCTGTATCTGTTTCTTGTGCCTGCTCTTGGGCTCTTTTCCTTGTTTGTTTCATACTATTTTGATGTGTTGGTATTGTTTATTATATCTTTAGATTATATTTTATCGTTATCCCTTAGAAGTCTGTTTGCTTTCTAATGAGAGATTTAAAAAAAAAAGTAGATTTGTATTGGAGGGGATGTGTAGAGAACTGGGAGGAGTGGAGGGAGGGGAAACCATAATCAGGATATATTATCTGAGCAACCTAGATGCCCCTCAATTGAAGAATGGATAATGAAGATGTGGCACATCTACACAATGGAATACTACTCTGCAGAAAAAAATAATGGTATCTTGAAATTCGCAGGCAAATGGATGGAACTTGAAGAACCCATCCTGAATGAGGTAACCCAGTCACAAAAAGAGGAACATAGTATGTACTTACTGATATATGTATTTTAGACCTAGATCAAAGGATCACCAGCCTATAATTCACACCACCAGAGGAACTAGGATACAAGATGTATTCTAAGAGATTCATATAAAGTCTCTCACGGAACCGGGAAGGGAAAAGTCCCCAAGAGCTCAGGGGAAGTGGGGGTGCAGCGAATAGAGAGAGAAGTAGGAGAAAGCGAGGGGGAGGAGACAAAAATACATGCGACTAGGAAGATTGAATCTAGATAGGAATGAATTACATTAATTTACAGATAAATATTGATAAAATATTTTTCTGTATAACATAAAACAAATACAATAAAAAAAGATCACAGCTCCTTTCATTAAATAACAGTAAACATGTAGCTATAAAGTCACTTAGTAGAGAAGACTTGTATCTGAATTTATTGAGAATTCACAATGTGCCAGTCAGTATAGTGTGTCTTTTGTTTGCAGTTGCTTACCATAGTTCAAGGCAATCTAATACTTAAATATAGTTTAAATATACACATATTTCTGTTTCCCATATTATATCCCTTAGACTTGTTGTCATATATAACAAGATAAACGTATAAATCATTAAATATGGATATGTAAAAATTAAAGTTAATAAGAAGCTATAAATTTGAGAGTGAGTGGAGACATGGGGGTGGGCTGAGAGGAAGTAAGTTGTATAGTCACATTTTAATTACAACTCCCACAGATAAGTCTTTCAAGCATAATTGAAAGAGAACAAGTTGATGTATATGGAAGGGTTAGGATGGAAGGGAAAGAAGGAGGCAGTTATGGTGCAATCTCAAACATAAAATATATTTTCCAATTGTAGAGAAACAAAACCTAAGTAGAGAACATTGCAATGACACAAAAAGAAATCTCAAAAATACATAGTCCTGTCAAATCAATAATAATAACAAGTATTTTGAAGAATATTCATCTTGTTATTATCTTTCTCATTCACAACAAATCAATTGCTCAAACAACAAACAAAATATTTAAAAACTATGTCACAACCATATGATTTCAACCTGTGAATCTATATTTCCCAATAAGCATTTATAGAGTTAAAACAAGTAGTCACTAGTTACAGAATAAAGTAATACAGAGAAATTCTATAATTTTACATCTTATTTAACTTGGACATACTATTATAAAATAAGTAACACATTCGCAATCAAGCTGAAAATTTACATTATTTTATTGCAATATTATTAAGGTATAAGGTATTATCCTTTATTTTTATATAGGTTTCTTTGAGATTATGGCTATTACAAATAATGCTGTTATGAACAAAGTCGAATGGATGTGCTTGTGGTAAGATTTAGCATCCTTTGGGTATATGCCCACATTGAGGTAGACTGATTCCCATTTTCTTGAGAAACCACCATGCCAATTTTCAAATTTGCTCTGCAGGTATGCATTCCCACCAGCAATTGAGGACTATCCCTTCTCTAAATCCTCTCTCACACTGACAATCTTACCAAAACCAATTTACAGATTCAATGCAATCACCATCAAAATCCCAGCGCAATTCTTCATAGACTTTGAAAGAACTATACTCAACTCAGGATAGCCAAAACAACACTGACCATAAAGGAACTTCCAGAGGAATCACCATCCCTGACTTCAAACTCTACTACAGAGATATAGTAATGAAAAGAGCTTGGTATTGCAGCCTAGACACACTAGGAAGAGCCTGGGCTCTGCACAAAATCATATGACACTTTGAAGATTTCCCATGGAATTCCTCACTCTCCCTGGGGAGCAGAAAAGGAATAGGACAGGATTTTGGTTGGGGGGCAGGGGAGGAGGAGAGGGAGAGGGACCTGTGGCAAGCAGATTTCTGTGAGTTTCAGACCAGTGTGGGCTACAGAGCTAGTTCAGAACAGGCTCCAAAGCAATATAGAAAAATCTATCTCCAAAAACAAAAACAAAAAACAAGCAAAATAACAAGCTTGTTTATGATTTAAGTTTAAAAAGTTTAAAAAAGATATTGGTATTGGCACAAACACAGACAGGTAGACCAATGGAATTGAATAAATTTACACACCTGGAAACACCTAATTTTTGACAAAGAAGCTAAAATTATACACTGGAAAAAAAGAAAATATCTTCAACAAATGACATGTAGTAGATGCAGTTTGATCCATACTATCACCATGCACAAAACAAGTAAGTAGATCAAAGACCTCAACATAAATCCTGCCAGACTGCACCTCTTAGAAAAGAAAGTGGGAGGTCCCCTTGAAAGATTTGGTACAGGAGACTGTTTCCTGAACATAACACCAGTAGCACAGACACTGATATTGATAATAAATGGGACCTCCTGAAACTGAGAAGCTTCTGTAAGGCAAAGGACGCAGTCATCAAGACAGAACGGCAGTCCACAGAATGGGAAAGGATATTCAACAAGCTCACATCTGACAGAGTGCTGATTTCCAAATTACACAAAGAACTCAAGAAGCTATTCACTAAAACCTCAAATGATACAATTAAAAAGTGGGGTAGAGAAGAGAATTTTTAATGGAGGAATCTCAAATATCCAAAAGACACTTAAGGAATTGCTCAACATTCTTAGCCATCAGAGAAATGCAAATCAACACAACCCTGAGATACCATTTCTCTCCTACAAGAATGGCTAAAATAAAAAACACCAAGGAAGGTTTATGTTGGAGAGAATGTGAAGAAAAGGGACACTTTTCCATTGCTGGTGGGTATGTAAAATTGTACAGCTGCTTTGGAAATCACTATGATGGTTACTCAGGGAACTGGGAATCAGTCTACCACAAGATCCAGCAGTTCCACTCTTAGGCATATACCCAAAGAATGCACATTCCTACAACAAAGACATCTGTTCAACTATGTTCTTAGCTCTATTATTTGTAATAGTCATAACATGAAAGCAACATAGATGCCCCTCAACCAAAGAATAGATAAATAAAATGTGGAACATTTACAGAATGGGGTAATAATCAGCAGAAGCAAAACAAAACAAAAAAAAATGAAATTTTGAAATTCACAGGCAAATGGATGGAATTAGAAGAAACTATCCTGAATGAGGTAACTCAGTCATAGAAAGACATTCATATACGGATATTAGACATAGAGCAACAGATTACCAGACTACAATGAACAGAGAAGCAAGGAAACAAGGAGGATTCTAAGAGAGACATGCATGTTCCCCTGGAGATGGGGAAAGGGGCAAGATCTCTTGAATAAATTGGGAGCTCAGGGAAAGGGGGAAGGAGGTAGGAGAAAGAGAAGGGGAGAAGAGGAGGGGGTGAGCGTGAGGGATCATGAAGATTGAGTTAGGGGAAAAATTAGACAGAAAAGAGAGGGAACCATTATAGGAAGTTGAAAATTGATATTGACTTCTATAATTAGGTATCATGAGCTATCTAGCTAATGCTTAATTATAGAATTAAGTTAAATAATACATATTAAAATAAGTATGATAGGTGCTTGCTTATATATGTGTTTATTACTATTGACAAACAATATTTTTCTTCTAAGGTGTTGGGATGTCATTGTATCTCTCTCAGAAAGGCCTTTGCAAAGAAGGTGGCTTAGAAATCAATTTTAATTTCCTCTACTCAGATTCCAAAGTATAAGAAAACATTGAAATTGGGCATGAATATCCTATGTTATTTGCAAACTGTGTAATGATTATTTTCCTAGTGCTAAAAGAAAAAAAAAACATTAAAGTACAGCTTGTTCTTTCTATGCATTTTCAAGGTAAATTAATCAGACAGACTTGAAATCACTGTTTTCATTATTTATATTGCTATGCCATTATGGTTCTTGTACTTGTTTTGCAAAATATATAAACGTCTCTTGAGGAGCCATAGGCAGTTAAGACTTTCTGAATGAGGGGGAAATCATATTGTTACAAACTGTAGCTATCAGTAAGGTTCCTTTGCTCTAATAAATAACTGTCTCCACACTCACCCTCATGAAAACAACTCTAATTAGATGAGTTGCTCACAACAAAAAGGATATGGCAGTAAGAGGACAACTTATTGAGAAAGAAAATGTGTTTACAGTAGTGGGATGGGGATTAGAGATGATAATGGAGCACAATACTATCAAAATACTTGTTAAATATGCATGAACTAGCTAAAGAATATTGCTTAGACAAAAAAGAAATGACCCAAAAGAGTCAATTAGTACTCGTCTGTGTATGAGTAGTAGCTGTTTTCTCTACTTTGTGGACAAGATGGTCATTAGTGTGGCTATATTTAATCAGAGCTTATGTGGATAAATAGAATTTTCTACTTTTACCACTGTAATTGATCACTTGTCCACACTACAGCTTTGGCCATTTGAGAAGGTGTTTCTATTTTAAAATTCATTGACAGAAATTTCAATGTACTTCAGATCGTTGCACTTCAGAATATATTTCTTTATTAAGTCAAACTTGTACACTCATTTATAAGAAGTGCTATATAGATTTTCTTTGGCATATATGGACAACAAGGGGAAAAAAACTTTATTTGGTGCATTGGATATACTATTAAGTAAAATAAGAATTGCTTGAACACAAGTGAAGTATCTATTTGATAGTTGGCATTGTTTCTAAGCAAGAAATGTATATGTAGCATATTAAGTGAGGATTTATGTGACACATTGGCTTATACATTTGTGAAATGTAATGAAACAACATGAAAATGCACACCAGCTTTAAACTTACAAACCATTTACTAAATTTAATTTTAATTTATACTTTTTGGACCAAGATTGATGGTGGGAAAACAAAACCACACAACTGAACTGAGTACTAATGATTTAAGTATTGAGATCTGTAGTTTCTAATTTAAATTCATGTAGTTTTTTTATTTATGAATGAATTATGATATTTCAAAATTGTTTGGAAACAATGTCATACAATGGCCCACTTGTTATTAAACACTATTATCATTTAAGAACATAAAATTCAACCATTTACCTTTATGACTCTCTTGCCATTTTATAGCACTGAGTAGTTCCCCTGCCCGAGGATATAACAAGGGTCCATTTTGGAAGCAGTTGACACTCTCCTAAGAGAAAATTATGCTGGTCACTTGTTCTTGGATTCCCTAGCCTTTACAAAACTATGTGTTTGTGTTCTATAGATCACTGTTTTAAATAAGTTGATGTAGCAGCTAAAATATAGAATGGTTTTTACTCAATATTCACAGTGTGGCTTTGAAAACAATTATTTCATTATGTAAATGAAGTCAGTATTAAGAAAATCAAGAGATGAAATTTTTAAATTTTTGTTAGTTCTGAGGATTTACTTTTTTATTATTCAAATGAAATCCTGCTATTTCAAATTATTTATTTTCAAAGTTTAGATAGTGAGGCTAAACAAGATTGACTAGGTCTGTGGCATGTCTCACCAAAGAGCCTCCAGAAAAAAAAAAAAAAAAAACAGCCGAATTGAAATCTTAGTTAGAGCAGCAGCAAACTCGAGTGCACAGCACTTAACCTATGTCTAAATATTCTTCTATTTTCCTTTCACACATAATACCTTTAACATATGTCAAAATATCTGAAGAACATGTTCTTAGTTCATCTGCCAGCAGCCGTGATGTCTCGAAAGATGTCTTGAACACAAGTTGCTTCATCAAATTGTCTATACAAACAAATATTTTTCCCTCATTGTCCCAGTCATTTCCCTTCTTTTCTTAAATTTATTTGTTTTTATTTTATTTTAAATATAGATCCCAGTTTCCTCTTCCTCCCTCTCTCCCTCCCTTCATCTCTCTGACACACCCATGCCCCCCAAGCACTGTCCCATCCCATTCCCCCCCAATACACAGGAAGGGTGGTACCTTCCAGGAGGGGTCAACAAAATTTATCAAGTCATTTGGACTAGGGACTAGGCCCTCCCTCCTGCGACTAGGTAAAGGGAGTATCCCTCCATGGGGATCATGCTCCCACAGTCCTTTTATGCACCAGGGGTACATCCTGGTTCCACTGTCAGAGGTCCCTGAGACTGCTCAGGTCTTATAACTGAGATCCATATTCAGGGTGTCTGAGTTGGTCCAATGCTGGTTTCCCAGATCAGTCTAGGGGCCCATTTGTTCCCCCTTGTTCAGGTCAGCTGTCTGTGGGTTTCTGTAGCCTGGTCTTGTCCTCCCTCTCTGCATCTGGATTCCAGTTCCACTCAGTATTTAGCTGTGGGTATCTGCTTCTGTTTCCATCAGCTACTAGGTGAGGGCTCCATGATGATGTATAAGTTAGTCATCAATCTCAGTATCAAGGAAGGACATTTATGGCTGCCTTTCCATTGTTGCTCAAAATATTAGTTGGGTTCAGGCTTGTAGGTCTCTGGGCATTTCTCTAGAGTCAGTTTTCTCTTCAAACTTATAATAGCTCTCTCTATTATGGTATCTCTCTCTCTATTTTTTCTCTCCTCTATTCCTCCACTGACTCAATCTTCCTAGTCTCATGTGCTTTCCTCTCCTCCCCTTCTCTTTCTCCCAGCTCCCACTCCACCGTCTCCCCACTCCCAATATGCTCAGGAGATCTTGTCCCTTTCCGCTTCTGTGAAGGACATAATATGAATCTCTAGAATCCTTCTTTTATCCTAGTTTCTCTGGCAGTGTGAATTATAGGCTGGTGATTCTTTGCTCTATGTCTAAAATCTATATATGAGTGAGCACATACCATGTTCCTCTTTTTGTGCTGGGTTACCTCATTCAGGATGGTTTCTTCAAGTTCCATCCATTTGCCTGAGAATTTCAAGATTCTATTTTTTTTCTATGCAGAGAAGTATTCCATTGTGTAAATGTGTCACATCTTCTTTACCCATTCTTCAGTTGAGGGGCATCTAAGTTGCTCTCAGGTTCTTGCTATTACAAAGCTGCTACGGACATAGTTGAACAGATGTCTTTGTTGCATGGATCTGGGTTAATTGTGTGTATGCCTAAGATTGTGGTTGCCAGGTCCTGTGGTAGACTGATTCCCAATTTACTGAGGAACTCCCATACTGATCTCCAAAATGGCTGTACGAGTTTGCACTCTAAGCAGCAGTGTAGGAGTGTTCTCCTTTTTCCACATCCTCTCCAGCATAAGTTGTCATTGGTGAGAATTTTCATACATCATATTTTGTTCAAATTCAGTCCAACTACTCTTAGATTCACTATAATCCCCTACCCACCCAACTTCTTCCTGTTTTTGTTATTTTGTTGTTTTTACTTTTTGAGCTAAGTTCAATTTTTACCATATTTCACTTAGGGGAAGTGTTTACCCTAAATTTGTGTTTCCTAAATTTGAGTTAATTTATGTATGACAGTCATTTCCAGTTATGTTCAGTTGAATTACTAATGTAAGTTATTTTCTACATTTGGCAGTTATTAACTTATTATTGCAGGTGTTTAGTACAGCTCTCTTTGAAGTGTATTGGATTTTGACTCATGTTACTTTGTGTTAACAATTTTAGTTCCCCCGAAACATGAGAAAATATTTTAATATTATAAAAGTCATTTGAAGCTATAGTAAGTAAAATCTGATTTGTGTCCATGGCAAAAGAAGATATCCTTAGGTTAAGACTAATTAATTTATTTTTCTTTTTTCATATCAATAAGCACACTGTTTCTGAAATTTTAGGGTGGTTCAGCTTCCTATGATCTCTACAAAGGAATCAGAACAAATCTAGATCCTTCAACTTGAAAACAAACTACCTTAGCCACATTTCAGATGAATACATCAATTCCTGATACTTGAATAACTACCTAATTCATTATTGTTTTTAAAGCTAAGAGTATTATTCATTGGCTATCTGTCTCATGTCTCTTAATGTTCTTTTATAATTATATTTATTTGTAAGTTTATTCATCATATTTATTTATTGACTCTTTATCACTAATAAATGTTAATAAATGTCTTAAATTAATATTTTAATGAGTATTGACATGACATATTCTATTCTTTCTCTTTAATATGCACACACACACACATACACATACACACACAGAGTTAATTTCTTGTCACTACCATATTTTTGACTCCTAATTTTCTTTGCCCTACAAAAACTATGCTTCTCTATTTATGTATTTCAATCACTGAAATTCTAAAATTTAAAGTAAATTTTTACTATACCAAATATTGACAATTGTGATATTTTATTTCTTGTCCTTATGAGAATGACATTTAGTACTTTTTCTTGCATAATTCCCTCCCACATTCTATAATCTCATTTATTTCATTCATATCTGAATTGTAAGTCCTGCCATTGAATATGCCTGTGCAATAACTTGATAATATTGCTATTTTAAATAAACTAATCTGTGGGGTCCAGAGAGGTGGCTTGACAATTAAGAAAACTCACTATTAGAGATTACCTCAGTTTATTTTGGTCATCCAGGTCAAGTAACTCACATCTACCTATAACTTCCGCTCTAGGCCATCTGACACTGTCTTCTGGCATTTGTGGACACGTACATTCATGTTCATATATTCCCAAATGTAACAGGAATAATAAATGACCCAGAGACTCACATTGGGGTTCAAACCTTAAGCTAAATATATTCGAAAAGCAAAGTAACTGGCCACTAACATTTTACCTTTACCAGAGGCTAAAGGGGCTTGTCCTGTCTCCATGAGCTTTCTCACCAAGCCTCAGGCTGCAACCTCTCCTCAGCATGGCTAGAGAATGAATGCCTGTTTGAAATACCTCTCATGAGTCCTGGGATTGAAGTCATGAGCCCTCTTACTTTTGTAGACTGATTCAATCTTGTGTAAGTCTGATTGGCCTTGAATTCAGGGAGATCCATCTGCCTTTGTTCCCTGACTCCTGGGATTTAAGGTATGTAACACCATTGACTGACCTGTACAGCTTTTGACTAACTTTGCTTTGTAATTCATCAAGCAAGCGTTATTAAATCATAAAAATATATTACTACACTCAAACATATAGACAGAATTGAAAATAATACAACAAATATTTAAATGATGAGATATCATATTCTATTCCATGGTAACTCTGTATGCTGATTGTACTCTATGTTTCTTAATAGGAACTTTACTTTTTTAAATTTAAATTTGAAACAATCTCATTTTACATGTCATTCCCAGTTCCCTCTCCCTCCCCAGCTATCCTGTCCCCTTATACCATCCACTTACTGCTTCCCAGGGAAGGTGAGGCCTTCCATTGATGATCTTTAAAGTCTGTCATATCATTTGGAGGAGAGCCTAGGCCCTCCTCCATGTGTCTAGGCTGAGAGAATATCCATATATGTGGACTTGGCTCCCAAAGTCCATTCATATAGTGGGGCTGAATCAACTACGAGAGCCCCATAGACTGCTCAGACCTCCAAATTGACATCCGTGTTCAGGAGGTCTGGGTCAGTCCTATGCTGGTTTTCCAACTATTAGACTGGGGTTCATGAGTTCCCCTTCTTCAGGTCAGCTGTCTCTGTGGGTTTCTCCAGACCTGTCTTGAACCCTTTGCTCATCACTCCTCCCTCTCTGCAACTGGATTCCAGGAGTTCAGCTAATGTTTAGCTGTGGGAGTCTGCCTCTGCTTCCATGAGCTACTTTCTTACACATTTTTCTGAAATGGGAGATGCAATTAATTTTTATCTATAAGAAACATGAATCAATTAAGATTTTATTAGACTGTATTAACTATTCCTAATTGTAACACAAAAAAAAATAAATGATTCAGAGACTGCTATTTGAATTCAAACTATAATCTGAAGATCAGAAAGACAAAGCAGCTGACCTCTAGCTCTTACTCTACCTCAGACTGAAAGATGATTCTGGCTCCACCAAAAATCAGACTGCTGTCTCTCCTCAGTGTAGCTGGAGAATCTTGAGACTTCGATGATTTCCTGTCCTCAATGTGGCTGGAGAATGAATGCTGGCTCTGAGACACTGTTCCTGTCTTAAACACCTCTCATGAGTCCTGGGATTAAAGGTATGTGATCCCAGGTGCTGAGATCATCTATATGTGAGCTGTTTTTCTTTAGGACTGGATCTATTTGGTGTAGCTCAATGTGGCCTTTAACTAATAGATATCTTTCTACCTCTTTATCCTGAGTCCCAGGATTAAAGGAGTGTACCTGGCTTCTATGGCTTGTGGCTTACTTTGATTTCTGAATCCTCAGGCAAACATTAATGAATCATTAATAATATATCACCACACCTAACAATATGTTTTATTATGAAATTTTAAAGTTTCATAGTATATTTCAATCATGTTCACCCTTTTTATTGTATCATGCCCCTTCTTTCATTTCTTATACCCTTATAATTCTCCAATAGACTCCTTTCTATAGTCATATATTTCCTAGTGACTCAATGAGTTTCTTTGGGGTGATTTAGATAAACACCAATAGAAACTTGTTAACAAGAATATTTGAGCTACTGAAGAAAATGCCACTCCATCCAACATGAAATATTGTATCCTTGGCATAAGTCCTCAGGTACAGATAGGTTCTAATGAGCCTCTTCCATTTCCATCACAGAAAGTTGATATTCCAAATTGTATATAGATGCTTTGAGTACCAGAATGCAACAGCTGTGCCAAGAAATCAGATTTTTGACAGTGTTCTCCAATTCTTTCCTGTGGGATTTTGTTACATGAGACTTATATAGGGTGTTTTAGTGTTTCAACTCAAGGCAAGGCCGTAAAACAATCATTGATTCTCTCTGTACTTTAACCAATTTTGCATTTCTGATGCAACTGCTAAACACTGTAGAAAGATAGCTCTCTGACAAGAGTGGACAGCTGTACTAGTATATAATGATAAACTCAATTATTTAGAAGAGATTTTGTTATTCATATAATGTACATTTAACAAAACAACAAAATAATTCCCCTAGTAATGTCTATAACATTCTCACCCACATAATTTTTACAAGGTTTACAAGTATGAATTCTGTCTTATAGAGAGTGCAGGAAATCTAATTAAAAAGTAGTAGGTCATTTCCATGCTAGACTTGTCACTACTGAACAATTGAATTCATCTTGTGTGATGATCAGTATAGATACACATAAATTACATAGGTAAGACTGTGCATGACAATTGTTCCCTGTTACCCTGAATATCATTTTAAGGAACTATTAGGCAGTCAGGAAATAGGAAGCCTCTACACTCTTCCAGGCTTGATTAGTCTATATCCTATGGCCAAGAAACACTCCCAATGTTAACCAATTATTGTCTCATGAGTCACTATGTATGTCGGCTCATTGTATGCCTACACATAGATATAAGAGGTTTGTTTTATGGATTTTTGTTACTCATATCTGCATGTCGGATGGTCTCCGGGTGTCCTGAATCCATAGTTTAGAGTCTTCTACTTATTTTATGAAAATACTCAGTACTTATTACTTCATATTTTTGTTTTATATTACTATTTCTGTTTACCTTGTTGCATCTGTTATAGTTGTGGTATTTTCCACTGTTTGCATGTTTTCATTTTGCTAATACTTGTGCTTTTACAAGTCTTCAAGTTCATTCTTTCTTTATGCTGTAAGCCCACAAAAATACTCATTTCTGTTATAGTGCTCATGTCTAATAGTTCTCCTAACAATCTTATTATCTCTGTACATACTAATATTTTGTTTTTTATTCTTCCATATTGTCTATATTTTATATCAGAGCACTCACCATATTAAGTTTATTTCAAATGTTTTGCCTTATATGCTCATTCCTGTCATGCCAGTGCTAATGTACAACATATCTCTATAAATTTCATGTGTCCAATTGAGTAAGCTCTTCATTTTTAGTTAAAAACATAAAGCAATTTATTTGATAAATACACTATGTATAGTATGACAACATTCATAATTTTGAATATACAACTTATTAAGAAGTACATAGTGCTTATTGAAGAGAGTGAATTATTGATGGCTTATTAAGAGAGTAAATTTTCCTTTCTATCATACATATATATATATGGCTTTTTTTTAGATCTTTAAACTGAAAACTAAGTATAAGAACAACCTTCCTGGATCTTTTTAAGTTTCATAGCTTTTGCTATTGTGTCTCTAGCATTTGTCAACTCTCTAGCATTTGTCAACTCAAAATAGAGATTTTATTTTTTCATTCTTAATATTGTTTTCATTTTGGTGTCAATTTCTAGATCTCTGTGTAGGTTCATTGTAATTGGGTGTATTTGCTTTCTCTTCTAGCTATTCTTGGTAGCACCGGTGGATCCTATGACCTTAACAAATCAAACTCTGTTTCCTAGTTTTCAGATTTTACACTTTTTCCTTGTTATTAAGAGGTATTAACAAGTTCTGTGTTTCTTACAGATCAGAACAGAGATAATTGCATCAAACTATTTTTGTGTTTTTGTATAATTTATATTCCCCAAACCATTATCTTTCGCAGGTTGTTTAGTATATATTATAATATGAAAATTGATTAGTTTGCTTTTATACATACCTTTATGATTAGAATATTAAGCATGTTCATAGATAGTATGAATATTTACATACCTTTATGATTAGAATATTAAGCATGTTCATAGATAGTATGAATATTATCATCTTCATAACCATGCTAATTTTTTATAGAGCATAGACAAAGATCCTTTTAGCTCACAGTAATCTTAATAAGGAAACAAGTAATGAGGATTGCATGATATCTAAGTTAGATACAATATTTGATAAATTTGTTTCAAAATTTCAAATGAAGTTTCTTATAGATGTGCTAGGATATATCAATGATATTAATTACATTTTGAAATAGTAGTTCCTTCATATGTGGGCCAGCACTAAGAAAAAGTATTAACAATCTCTCCCTCCTCAGAAGCAGATTTGGTCTTGATTATTTGTATATTATTTACTGTCTTAGACAGGGGATATGTCGTTATGATAAGTCACTATGACAAAAGCAACTTGGATAAGTAAGGGCCTATCTCATATTACCAGTCTTATGTCAATCATTCAGGGAAGTCAAGGCAGGAACTCAAGAAAGGAATCCATATACATAAATTGAAGCATGGTCCAAAGAATTACTACTTACATGACCTATTCTGTCTGCTTTCTTATAATATCCAGGATGACAAGCCTACTAGTCTAAATTCTCTACTCATTTATAATACACTCTTTCTTCTTCATGCTTGTCATTAAAGATAGTCTTCTGTCCTAGCTTTCATGTTATTTGGAAAACATGCCTCTCAGCCAGACAAAATAAGCTCTTCTTTCTGTGAATTAATTTTGTTATTGTGTTTCATCACAGCAATATAAAAGTAGCTAACAGAAGGAGGATTCCCTGAAAGCCCTAGGACTACGGGGGAATTTAAAAACTTACATTTTAATGAACTTAAAAAAATCTAGACAAAATAGCCAGGTGGTGGTGGCGCACACCTTTAATCCCAGCACTCAGGAGGCAGAGATAGGCAGATCTCTGTGATCTGTGAGTTCAAGACAAGCCTGGTCTACAAGAGATAGTTCCAGCACAGCCTCCAAAGCCACAGAGAATCCGTCTCAAAAAAAAAAAAAAAAAAAAAAAAAAAAAAAAAAATCAAGATAAAATGTGTAATGAATACAATTTCATTCCAATACATGCCATTCCACAATTAAATCAAGATGTCATTTTTAAAAAATAAATAATGAACAATGAAATTGAAATAGTAATAAAATATCTAACAAAAATGAAATATCTACCTATCTACCTAATATCTTATGAACTGACACTATTCCTCTGTAATTTATTGTATAACATAGAAAGTCTTTGCAACACATTCCATGATGACAGAATTACACATGAAAAAATAAGATAAATACACACAGAAAATAACAAAAAAGAAAATATCTACATACCATTTTCTAATACAGACCCTTAAATTCTCAATAAAATACATTCTAATTTAATTAATATCATCTTGAAATTATTACACATCATGATCCAGCTTCTTTTGTTTATGCAATGACAAACACGTTGAACATAAGTGAACCTATAAATATACAGATTAAAAATAATATGATCATCTCGATAAGATATCGGAAAAGTCACAAAATGCAATAAACTTTCAAAATGACTTCAAATTGCTAAGGATAGAGAGACAATACATCAACATAATAAAGGCTTTATAAAAATCCTTCCCAAACTGCATCGAATGAAGAATAAGGGATTTTCTTGAAGACATGACTTTTCCTTGGTAATGTACCAGACATCATGAGTCAAGAAGAAAAATGAATAAAATAGTATACTAATAGAAAAGGGATAAATAAAATTTCATATTTTATAGAGAACTCAAAAAGTGCAGGAAAGACAAAATAAATGACAACTTTTACTGTATCAAACTAAACTTTCCAAAAAGCGAAAAATACAAAAAAGTAAAGAATATTAACAAATGGAAGAAAAATCTTTTTCATATACTTATGCAAAAAATTGTTAACAGGCAGAATTCATTAAAATGTCAGAAAATCACATAAAACCATTAGTAACCAAATAAATACAAAGACAGGTTAAGTAATACCTACTTTTAAAAATAAAAGATATTAATGGCAAATAAATATATGAGAAAACTCATCTATATTCATTAAATTCTGTACAAAGCTATATCCCAGTCAGAATAGCTCTCATAAACAAAAGAAGCACCAAAAAGTCCTGAAATAAAAGGAAAGAAACTCTTATATACTATGGACTTGAGTAAAAACTGGCACAACTCATTTTGCGACTTGAGTAAAAACTGGCACAACTCATTTTGCAAAACTGTTAAAAGTTCTCCATAGTGTAGTAATGAAAAAAATCCCATCTTAACTGTCTATAATACTCCTGAGTATCTGCGCACATGCATCAAAGTCAATATTAAAAACCAGTGTTTTGGAGCTCATGCACCCCAGTGTCATAGCTGTGAAACAAGCACAGGACCTACCCAGACCCCCTGAAAGTGTGTGTTAGTTAGGAGGCCTGGGCAGTCTATGGGGCCTCTGGCAGTGGATGAGCATTTATCCCTAGGACATGAATGGAGTTTGGGAGCCCATTCCACATAGAGGGATACTTTCTCACCCTGCTCCAAATGATATAACAGACTATCAAGACTCCGCATGGAAGGCATCACCCTCCATGGGTAGCAGGAAGGGGATGGGCTGGGGTTTGGTGGGGGTGATAGGGAAGGATAGGAGTTGAGGGAACTGAGAATGATAAGTAAAACAAACATGTTTCAACTTTAAATTTAAAAAAATGGAAAAAAGTGTTTTGGGTATTATTCACCAAAGGCAAGTTAGAGAGTTAACCTAGGTTCAAATAAATTTGTGGGTATATGAATAATTTTTAAACAGTATGTTACATGAGAAAAATGTGGTGTCATTCACACAAAATGTGGAGCACTTATCATGCTTATGAGGTAAAGAGATGAACTGGGAAATCATAGTACTCAGCACAATATGCTAATCTCACAAAGTGTATGTTTATCTGAAATTAAAGGAAATATATGTGAGACCAGGAAATATTATTACATAATATTAAAACAAGCAGACAGAAGGGATTTTATATATATATTATACTCTCAAAGCAAATTCCCTAGTTTTCTGGCTCTTCAACTTTTTCTGTAATTCTTCTGTGATATTCCTGAGATTTAGGTGTAGAAGATGTGTTGTAGATATATCAAATGGGTCTTGGGATCCCATAAACTATTGCTCTTTTATTGTTATTATTTTTAACCAGTTGTGGATTCCTATAATGGCCTCTGTCTGCTGCAAAGAGAAGTTTCTTTGATGAGTACTGATCACTGATTTTATCTATTGTATATGGATAAATATTTACAATGTTGTGAGAAATAATAATGGCTTAATACAATGGCTGTAGGAGGTTATCTTCAAGGGTTCATGACCTTACCTTACTATCCAAGTATGGTTGGTTACATTTAGATTACTATGCATGAGTTTGCTCCTAATAAAGTACTCTTTAAGTTTAATAAGATAGCATTTGGTTGCCTCAAAGAGAGAAGTGCCACTATTGCATCATTGGTGATATTTTCTATGCTGGTTATTTTTTTCAGTATGTAGGCTACATAGGAAGTGATTACTTATTGCTTTATTCCCTTGGCACCTTGTATATCCCTTCTGATATTATGAGAGCTTGTACTCATGGTGAAGTCTTCCTGATTAGTTTAAGGTCTATTCCTCAATATCCTATGTCTACATATATGATATTAGCAAGAGAGTCTTTATTTCAATTTCAATTTCTTGCAGGTGAATAAGGGCAAAGGAAATAACGTATATTATTTTCAGGGTCTCCAGCAACTCCAGGAGAATTTTTCCATGCTTAACCCTTGGATTTTTCTTAGATAATCAGTGGGTCACTTGGAAAACATTTTACTCCAAATAATATAACTTTAGCATATGACCATGCTGGAATTTATCATATAAACATGTAAATGCATACTCATAATGCAAATACAAAATATTTTAAATAGAATAGACATATAATAATGTAAATAACACTAAGGGTTATGAGAAATTTCATTTTAAGTTTTCAGCCTAAACTACTAGCTGTCTCTGGCTGATTTGCCACCAAGTCCTCAGGATCTTCCTGTCTCTACCTAATGTCCCAGTGCTGAGGTTACAGACATAATAGCTGTGTCCAGCTTATTATAGGAGTGGTAGGAATTCAACCTCAAGTCCTAATGCTTACATAGGAAGTACCATTACCTAAAAACCCATCTATTTAGCTTCTGAACATTAATGTTGGATAGAGTCATGCAATATTTCGGATCAATATTAGAAAGGAAAGCTACACCTAATATGCCTAAACAATTTGAACAACAATAGTACTGGAAGGGAAAACTTTATAGGGCTCTACCCCTAGACAAAGGTATTTATACAAATAAGGGCTGATGAAATAGGAAGACATAGTATTCTTCAGAGAAAAGCCCCTGATTTTTTATTGGTCAGCCTTGATTTCACATATATACTAGCATCAGGTTGTAATACACACACACACACACACACACACACACACACACACACACACACACACATATATATATATATATATATACTTATACACATATTTAATTAAAAATCAAAGTGAAAGTTGTCATAAAATTGAGGGATAGAAGGGAGTACATAGGAAGCATTGAATGGATAAAAGGGAAAGGACATTGAAAAATTCTTAGCACTTTATTTTTATTGGTGTAGGTAAAAGTGAAGAGAATTGAAATATTTTATGTAAACAAATAAGTTTGCAGGTGATAAGTTTACCTAAAGAGCAAACAGAAAAATAAGCCTTCCTTGAAGCAAATAAATGCATTAGGTAGAAATGAATTATTCAATTCTGAGGAAATAAATTCAGTTTAACATTAAGGGATTCATATTTGGAAGCTCATAGATTCCTATGGAAATACTATATCAATTAAACTATTCAAGTAAGGTGAATTATTATATTTTTCAGTCATTCCTAATGATGTCCTACCAAAAAATATACTATCCACCAAATCATGTTAATGCTTTTGTAAACATCATAGAGGGTAGGGAATTCCTTTCAGAGAGATATCAAATATTTCCAGTAAACAAAAAATAGAGTGATCCCAACAATAACTATTTAATTTTATGAAGTTGTCTTGCAAATTATAGAAGGAAAGGACAAGTTATAAAAAATCATAAGTAAATGTTACTCGATTATATTTGATAATGAGAAGATAAAAATTCTCTCCAAGAAAAAAAACTAAAATCAATCTGTGATTGAGATTTATGTGCTACTGAAACTTAAACTGTTGTAATAATGTCAACGTTTTAACTGGGCCATGAATCTCAACCATCTGGATATAGTTCTATGACAAGTACAATTCTGAGAGCAAATGAAAGAGAATTTTCATGCCCTTGTGTTTACTAATTAATGATATCCAGAATCTTTACTCCTTAACATACGCTGCTTCAGAAGTAAGTGATATTAGACAGCTTGAAATTTTGTCTAGATAATGTTTCTTGTTGTTTACCTTAAACACATAAGCTCTTTTAAATGCCTCTTTTGTGCAAAAAAATATATTTCTTTCGGGAGGAACACATAATAATTTTGATTAGTGATAAATCTTGTTTGATATGCTCAAATGATGAGTTACCTTTAGTTTTTTTTTTCTGTATAATAGAGTTTTAAATCTTAACCTAGAGGTTCATCATGCTTAAAAGCTGCCACATTTCCTTTAACACTGATTCAAAATTTATAGTGAAACCACCATTTGGAATCCTTTGCAAGCATTCATGGAAATCTTAATTTGTCTAGTCATATAGCAACTTTGTGCCTCTTCTAAAAGTAGGGAGTTAAAAGAAAAAACATTGTAAAATATCACCATTGTGTTTTTATTCTATCCTGAGTGAGGTATTGTTTGTATGAGTGACTAAATATTAGGCTGTCCCATGTCATTAGATCGAATTAAGGTTTGTAACAGTGTATAATAAAATTAGCAAAATTCTGAAAATGAAAGCAGAATAAAATTTCACTTTTACCAGCTTTCCCTGTTATCTTCTTTTTCTATTTCCTTTTTGTTTTACAACATAACTGTTAAACACATAAATACACATATGTATACACTGACAAAGAAAATGGGGTGGAAAATACATATAAGACTATTACTCTTAATAAGATATTTTAATTGCTTTTTACAAAACCTCTTACATTTTCTGGTGCTTCTTTCTCCTGAAAATATTTTCCATTCATTTATCTGGATGATATTGTTTATCATATGACACAAAAGTAAACATAAGTAACATAAAACTTAAATACACACAGAGATTACTGGAACAGCTATGAGAGACTAATAATCTAAACCTATTCAAATTTGTCAGCCAACAAAAAAAAATAAGTCTCTTTTCTCCAGGACTGAGAAGAGATAGGCGCACTAATGTATACGGTTCAAGCAGTGTTCCTTCTTTGTGAATATACTGAGAAATAATGTTCATCTGTAGAAAGCACACCAGTCTCATTTACTCTACATGAAAGCACACTGAATGTTACCAAACCAAATGGGATTGAGTTTTTTTTTCATCTCATTTAATCACAGTAAGTGCCATTTTCACACAGCAAGGAATAAGAGAATTTCTAAATAACAAAAGAATAGCTACCAAAGGCATTTGCAAGTACTATTTTAATATCTAGTGGAAATTATCCAGTGAAATAATGGTAAAGCTATAAGTGAAAACCACAAGACTGAGAGAATTGTTTGTCAATAGAATACATGGAATGATTCACTTGAAACTTAAGTAGATATACTAACAACCAACTCTGGCATTTAAATAGCCAACATCAAGTGAAACTATCTAAAAAGAACTTAAAATGCATGACTAAAGCAATCTTTATCCTTTGTACTAAGTAATTTAAAATGCTATCTTTTCATTGTCTTTTCTTTCATAGACCTATTATTTTTAAATGTTGTATAAAGTGAGTGAAAACCCCTATACCATAACATATTTCATTGTAGATGTACTTTCACTTTATTGTTAATGACATTCATAAGGAGTACCCATTGAAATGTATTGCTTTTCTACAGAGTAATTAAAAACACAACATATATACATAGGTAGATCTTAACTAACTACTCTAAAAATAAATGAAACCTATTTAATTCAGAAAGCTAACCTCTTCATTTTACCTAGAGTTTAGTATACATATTTATCCTTATTACCTATTGTTTGAAATGTTTTAATTATTAGAATTTTATAGAGATTAAATCAGCAAAAATAAGTTTTCTGTGTACTTAGTTAATTTTGATGATACTTTTCAAATTTTATGAAATATTTAAAACAAGTATATTGATACATGTATCATACGTCCCAATTTTATGTTCTTTTGATTTTACAAATTTTATACAAAATTACACATGCATATAATTTTTGAAAGAATCTGACCTCAATTCCCTCAATATCCTCTGGTCCCTCACACAATGTCTCCCTCACAAATTCATGTTCACTCTTTTCCACCAGTTTTCCTACATTGCATCTGAAACTTTTCAGTAATAATATCCACTCAGTCCATTTAGAGATTGCAATGGATGCATGCATTTGTGAGGATCTACTGGATCCTGGATAACTAACTACTCAGGGCCCACATGCATGCAGAAATCTGATTTTCCCTTCTCTAGAAGTCATCATCTGGAAATAACTCTCCAAAGAGTTTATGGAATTCATATTTCCTTCTTTACCAATGCTTAGATTTTGGCTGGCTTGATCATGTGCATTTATTGTGTGTATGATCCCAGCTGTCATGAGTTTATGTGAGAAATTACTTATCCACCATCACAGAGCCCTCATCTAGTAGCTGATGGAAACAGAAGCAGACACCCACAGCTAAACACTGAGCCAGACTAGAATCCGAATACAGAGAGGGAGGACAAGACCAGGCTACAGAAACCCACAGAGACAGCTGACCTGAACAAGGAGGAGCTAATGAACCCCAAGGCTGATAGCTGGGAAACCTGCATTAGACCGACTCAGACCCCCTGAACATGGGTCTCATTTAGAATGCCTGGACAGTCTAAGGAACCATGACAGTTAAACCAGGATGTATCCCTGGTGAGCAATAGGTCTTTGTGAGCACGTTCCCCATGGAGGGATACTCCCTTAACCTAAAGGCAGGAGAGAAGTCCTAGTCCTTACTCCAAATGACTTGACAGATTTAGATGACCCCTCCAGGAAGACATCACCCTACTTGTGGAGTTGGGGGAGAATGGGATGGGAGGGTAGTTGGGGAGCATTGAGAGGGTGGAAGAGAGGGATGGACGGAGAGAGAACTGGGATCTATATATAAGAAAAATAAATAAATTAATTAAAAAAGCAGAATTTTAAAAAAGAAAGAAAATATCAACATAAGAAACACAGATACACAACTGATGAAAACACAAAACTGGAAACAAAATGTACAAGCAAATGTACCAGTGATACAAAAAGTTCCCAAACAAAGCAATATGAAAAATATTGTCTAAAAAATATTGTTAAGCACTTCTGAGATTTTAGGTTCTCTCCTTTATGATCCAGATTTGTCTCTAACAATTTAAGGAAATCATTAATTCAGACAGGGTGATGATGTAACCTTATTAAAAGATGGCAATGATACTGGGTTTGTCTTGTTAAATAGTTCACTATTTTGTAGGTATGTTAATATCACATTCTCATGAAAAAGAAAAAAGAATCCTTTTCTCTGAGTTTCTATTCCACACCTGCATCATATCCCCAGCAAATCACCTAAAACATACTGTATTTCAGTGAGATTATTTAATTACTACATGGCTTAAAATTATTTTTCAAGTATTTTTTCTCATCAAAATTCATATAGAACATATTAAGAGAATTCTCTTACTTGAAAGTTTCAAAAGTGTTCTGTCAAGAGGGACTTGTCAAGTACTTCTATGACAAATTGACAAAGTAATTAATGCTAAAGAAATACAGATATTTCCCCAATTAATATCTTTTGATAACTGGAAACCTGGTACAAGAATTTAACATTTTTGTAGACTTATGTAGCATTTTAAAAAGTTCTTAATCACACCATCTGTTATAATTGTGTAATAAGTTCTGTCATTCTTCATAGTATAACTGTTACAAAACCTTGGCAACAGAGTTCAAAATATGTTAAGTATCTACCATACAATTCTTTAATAGGATAATTAAATAATATGCATATATATAATATGTATATATGGTGATAAATTGTTTATGATATAATAAAGCCACTGGAGATCAGTTTGCAAAGCCAGCCACACTAGTTAGCTATAGAAACTAAGCAGTGTTGGCACACACCTTTAATCCCATTATTTTGGAGACAGGCAGATGGATCTCTCTGAGCTCAAGGCCACCCTGTCCTACTCAAGAGTGAGGAGTAACAGATAAGCCACCTTTGATCTCAGCACTTGGGATCACAAGCCTTCAATCCCAGCACTAGGGAGTTGGAGACAGGAAGATATGGCTTGGTAGAGAAAGGAATATAAGGAGTAGGAGAAAAGATCTGAGAGCCTTTTCCTTATGAAGATATGTGGATAGAGGATTGCCATGTCAGCTGGGTAGAGGTAAGATATTCTGTCTTTGTTGCTTTACATCTCTGAGCTTCAGCTTGAAGCCTGAAGCCCAATATCTATCTCTGAGTGTTTTATTTATTGTGCTGTACATGAGACCATCCTTTGTACAATAGCATCACAACCTATGGCACAGTTTAGAGAGGGTGTAGGAACTTTAGGATGTATTATCTCACTGGCAGAAGTTTGTAATATGGGAAAAGTTTTGAGACTTTATGGCATTCCCCATTTTTCCTTTTCTAAATTTAAATTTGAAACAAACTTATTTTACATGTCAATCCCAGTTCCCTCACACTCCTGTATTCCACTATCTCCCTCACCAAACCCTAGGCCATTCCCATTCTGCTCCCAAGGAAGGGTGAGGCCTTCCATGGGGAATTTTGATATTCTGTCATATCATTTGTAGCAGGGCCTAGGCCCTCCCCCATGTGTGTAGGCTGAGAGAGTATCCCTCTATGTGGGATGGGCTCCCAAAGTCCATCCTATACTAGGAATAAATATGAATCCATTACTAGAGACCCCATAGGCATCCCAGTTCTCCTAATTAACACCCACATTCAGGGGGCCTGGTTATGTCTTATGCTGGTTTCCCAATTATCAGACTAGGGTGCATGAGCTCCCCCATCTTTAGGTCAGCAGTTTCTGTGGGTTTCTCTAGAATAGTCTTGACCCCTTGCCTCACCACTCCTGGTTCTAGGATTTTGACTACAGTTTAGAAGGTACTAGGATGGCATATAACATAGTCATCAATCTCATTATGATGGAAGGGCATTAAAGGTAGCCTCTCCACTATTGCACAGATTGTTAGTTGGGTTTATCTTTGTAGATCTCTGGGCATTTCCTTAGTGCCAGATTTCTCCTTCAATCTATGGAAACAGAAGCAGACACCCACAGCTAAATATTGAGCTAAACTGGAATCCACATGCAGAGAGGGAGGTCAAGACCAGGCTACAGAGACAGCTGACCTGAACAGGGAGGAGCCAATGGGACTCCAGGCTGATAGCTGGGAAACCAGCATTGGACCAACTCAGACCCCTTGAACATGGGCAGTCTCAGGGACCTCTGACAGTGGAACCAGGATATATACCTTGTGCACAAAAGGACTTTGTGACCACATTCCCCATGGAGGGATACTCTCTTAACCTAGAGACAGGAGGGAGGGCCTAGTCCTTACTCCAAATGACTTGACAGATTTAGATAACCCCTCCATGTAGGCATCACCCTACATGTGTATTGGGGGGATGGGATGGGAGGGTGTTCGGGGGAATGGGAGGGTGGAAGAGAGGGTGGGAGGGAAGGAAAGTGAACTGGGATCGATATGTAAAAATAAGCAAATAATAATAATAATATCTATAAAGGCTCCCTCCATTATTTCTTGCTCTCCTCTATTTTCTCCATTTTCTCTATCTTCCTGATCCCTCATGTTCCCCTCTCCCCTCTTTTTCTCCCCTTCTCTTTCTCCCAACTCCCTCCATGCTCTCAATTTGCTTGGGAGACCTTGTCCCTTTCCCCTTCTCCAGGGAATCATGTATGTCTCTATTAGGGTCCTAATTGTTTCCTAACTTTTCTGTTGGTGTGAATTGTAGGCTTGTAATCCTTTGCTTTATGTGTAAAATCCATATTTTATTCACTAATTATTTCCTAAATTCACAAGGATTGTGATATGTGACCCCTTTGTGTTCTTTTGTATATGACTGCTTTCTTTGAAATATAAGGGGCATTCACAATTTTTCCCTGATTACTGAAAATTCTATCAGCGTATTTAACATGTACTTAGGACAATTCTACCAAGAATACCATGGATATAAATTTTTCATATATTTAAATTAAGTGTCTTTATTAAATGATGGTAAGGATTGATTTTTCTCCTTGATTTACAAATAAGAAAATATCTTATGAAATCTATGCTCTATTTCAGACACAGTATATGGACTACTTATGAGTCCTTCATTCTCTATCCATGTTTTATTCAAAAGGCACATATTTTACAGTATAAAATCCATTAAACAGATCACATCAATAAAGATATTGATATCCCTCTCATTCTAGTTTAACAAGTTAATTCCATTCAGAAGAATTGTACTATGCAAAATATTGCACAGTGTATATTAATTTTAAATCAATGTGCATGTTTTCTTAAACCCAAGAAGACTAAAATTTGTGTTGCCCAAATATTCTTGGATGTGTTGTAATCCACTGGATAATTTTCAAGTTACCTCTTAGATAAAACTATCCCCATCAGTCTCAGAAGCTAATAGTTGTCAGTAGCTCCACACGGGTGGTTTCATGTCCAACCACCATCTCCATGGTGGCGTTTGCTCTGGATTGTGCTTACACTTGTTCTGTGTTATCACAATTACTGATTTCACAAGGACATTGTTTTCTTTTGTAGTCACCCACCGCCTAAGTGCCTAAGGATCTTACAATCCTCCTGCTTCCTCTTCTACAATGATTCTTGAGCCTTGGGAGAGTCATGGATTATCATTGAGTATACTATAATCTCTTAATCTCTGAATCAGGGGCAGTTGTAGTTCTGTATCAACTCCCAGTTACTACATTGCAAGCTCCTTAGCTATATAACAATTTTAATGATGCAGTTTCCCATGTATTAGCTGATGCTAATAGAGCATAATTCAGTTTGTCAAATCCAGTAATTATTAGATTGTACTAGGTCAAGAAAAAGATAACTCACCAAGTCTGTTCATCCTTGGTAAGGAAGGTGTGTATCTAAGCAATAAGGTAAAACTTACCTGGATCAATTTGTAAAACCAAGGCTTTACATTGTGCAGGGATTTCAAGGTGGCCATTGTTTTAAGATATTATTCATAAAAATAGTAGCATGAAACTTTTATTTTTTCAATGCAGAACTTGCTACCATATGTGTAATTATAGACTGGGGAATCATTCTAAGAAAAATATTTTCTTTCAAAAATTGAACTTTCCATAGTTTTTTTACAGCATGATTTTGATTTCATGGTATTTATAATATCAGGAAAATACAGTTTTATTTAGTAAAATCTATAATATCTTGCCTTTGAAGCAAATGTTCTTTTCTAAATTTTACAATTTTAGTATATGAAACTATTTTAGGATTATATACGAGCAGAGCTTTTCCTATTGTTGTCTTTCCCTTATTTCCACAACATTTCTGTCAGTAAACAAACATGTCAGACTGTACCATAAAAATGGCAATCTTGCCAAAAGCTATCTACAGATTCAATGCAATCCCATTAAAATACCAGCACAGTTCTTCACTGACCTTGAAGGATAATAATTAACTTTATATGGAAAAACAAAGACCCAGGATAGCCAAAACAACCCTGTTCAATAAAAGAGGTTCAGGAGGCATCACCATTCCTGACTTTAAGCTCTACTACAGACCTATAGTCCTGAAAACAGATTTGTATTGGCAAAAAATATGCAAGTAAACAAATGGAATAAAATCAAAAATCCTGATATTAACCTACACACCTACGAAAACCTTATTTTTGACAAAACAGCTAAAAGTATACAATGGGAGGTGGAAAGCATCTTCAAAAAATGGTGCTGGCACAACTGGATGATGGTGTGTAGAACACTGCAGATAGACCCATGTCTATCGCCATGCACAAAATTTAAGTCCAAATGGATCAAAAACCTCAACTAAATCCAGCCATACTGAACCTCTCAGAAGAGAAAGTGGGAGGTACCCTTGAAGAAACTAGGACAGAAGACTGTTTCCTAAACATAACTCCAGGAGCACAGAAACTGAGATCGACAATTAATAAATGGGACATCCTCAAACTGAGAAGCTTCTATAAGGCAAATGACACAGTTGACAAGAACAAATGGCAGCCCACAGACTGGGAAATGATCTTCACCAATCCTACATCTGACAGAGGGATGATCTCCAAAATATACAAAGAACTCAAGAAACTAGTCAACAAAACACTAAACAAACCTATTAAAAATGTGGTGCAGAACTTAATAGAGAACACTCAATAGAGGAAATCAAAATGGCTGAAAGAAAATTAAGAAAGTGCTCAACATCCTTAGCTATCAGGGAAATGCAAATCAAAACAACTTTGAGATACCATCTTACTCCTGCCAGAATGGCAAAATTTAGAAACACCAATGACAACTTATACTGGATAGGATGTGGAGAAGGGGGAACACTCCTCCACTTCTTGTGGGAGAGCAACCTTGTACAGCCATTTTCGATATTAGTATGGCGGTTCCTCTGGAAAATGGGAATTAGACTACCACAGGATCCGGCCATCACCCTCTTAGGCATATACCCAAATGATCCATATCAATGCAATTGAGACATGTGCTTAACTATGTTCATACAGCATTATTTGTAATAGCAAGAACCTGGAAGCAACCTAGATGCTCGTCAACTGAAGAACAGATAAAGAAGATGTGGCACATTTACACAATGGAATACTACTCTGTGGAGAAAACAAACAAACAAACAAAAAACAATGGAATCTTGAATTTCACAGGCAAATGAATGGAACTTGAAGAAACCACCCTGAATGAGGTAACCCAGTCACAAAAAGAGGAACATGGTATGTGCTCACTCATATATGGATATTAGACATAGAGCAAAGGATTACCAGCCTAGAATTCACACTGCCAGAGAAACTAGGATACAAGGAGGATTTTAAGAAATTCATATTATGTCCTTCACAGAAGGGGAAAAGGGACAAGAGTGCCTGAGTATATGGGAAGTTGGGGTACTGTGAGTGGAGAGGGAAGTAGGAGAAAAGGAGAAGAGGAAAGCACGTGGGACTATGAAGATTGAGTCAGGGGAGGAATAGACTAGAGTAGAGAGAGAGAGAGAGAGAGAGAGAGAGAGAGAGAGAGAGAGAGAGACCATAAAAGACGGAGTCATTATAGGTTTGAAGAGAAAACTGAACCTAGATTAATGTAAAGAGACCTACAACACTGACTCCCAACTAACAATTTGAGCAACAGTGGAAAGGCTACCATAAATGCCCTTCCCTAATAATGAGAACAAAGACTAACTTATCCGCCATCATAGAGCCCTCATCTAGTAGCTGATTGAAACAGAAGCAAACACCCACAACTAAACACGCAACTACACACTGAGCTGAACTGGAATCCAAATGCAGAGAGGAAGGACAAGACGAGGTTGCAGAAACACAGCTGACCTAAACAAGGAGGAGCTAATGGGCCCCCAGACAGATAGCTGGTCTCAGCTAGAAGGCCTGAGCAGTCTAAGGGACCTTGGACAGTGGAACTAGGATGTATTCCTGGTACACAAAAGGACTTTGTAGACACATCCCCGATGGAAGGATATTTCCTTAACCTACAGATAGGAGAGAAGGCCTAGTCCCTACTCCAATATGACTTAACAGATTTAAATGACTACTCCTGGAGGGCATTAGTCTATATGTGGAGTGTGGAGAATAGGAGGGGAGGGTGTTCGGGGGCATGAGAGGGAGAAGGAAAGAAGGAGGGTGGGAGGGAAAGGGAACTGGGATCAATATGTAAAATAAAATTAAAAAATAAATTAATAAAAAATTGGAGCACATTCTAATAAATTAGTAAGAAAATATAAATTAAATCAATAGAAAGCGTATGTTAAAAGATGTCACCAAGCAATTAAGAAAAGAACCCAGCATAAATAGATGATTATAGTTCATTTTATTTCACCAAAAACTCAAAATATTACCTTTTTTAATTGAAAGATAAGCCTAAAGATCTTCAATCATGGCTCAAATTCTGTAGTTTTTATAGAATTATTTGTATCATTTGTTAAAGTATTTTCAGCATTTTCTTCCTTTGGTATCCTAACTGATAAATGTTGTGAAGTATTGTCATTTTAAATTATCTTGTTTAGTTTCATTAATTAATGAATTTGAGCATTAGAGTAATTAGAATTAGAATTTGAGTAATAAAGAAAAAGAAGGCATGGTTTAATGATTTGTTCTTTTGAAAATATTACTTTAGATATTAGTTATTTATAACAATAAATGTAGGTTATTGTTTCAGGAGTGGTAAATTTAAAACAACTATATCAAAACATCAAGAGAATTGTGGGGGAGGAAAGATGGTCCAGTATCTACTACTCACAGTTTGTCACATACAAATAATTCAAAATAAATAAATTTTTAAAAATTAAATGGGGCTTCTTGACAGATTGTATAATATTGCCATTGAAGGAAGTTAGGTCAGTGCAAGCATTATCTCTCATAAATATGAGGTAATCACTATTTCATACTTTGAGTGTTAAAATTAAACTTTGCTATTTTTTATATTTTCCATCTCCTCTTTAAATCATTGATTAATTTTCTATTTTATAATGCCATGGAAATGCTTAAAACTTTCTTTTGTAATATTTATATTTTGATTGTTGATGTTTCCTATATTGATGTAGTACTTTTATATGTGACTTGGGTTATAAAAACATTATTATTTATGGATGAAAATATTGTTTCAATTATAAGTGAAGCTAATAATATTCCTAACTATTCTACAATGTAATAATCTCATTTTTCAAGAAATGACTTCAGGTCCTGGGGAAATGCATGATATGCTCATATCTTTTGATACAAGTTCAAATAAAAGTTCAAATAATGTGTCCCTAATAGTTATAGCTCATAAAGTCATCAATAAAGAACAAATAAACACTTGTTTTATATATATATATATATATATATATATATATATATATATTTGTGTATAGTTATAATGATGTTATAAAATATAAAATTATGCTATAAAAATAATAGAAATTAAGTGATATATATAATCTTGTCAAAAACTTAAAAGTATGAAATTGTTTATTAAAAGCTACACACAAAAATCTACAAATTCGAACAAGCATTATATTTAAATGAATTTGATGAAGAAATGAAACAATTTCATGGTGATTGAAATAAATTGGTACTTAATGAGTATCATATTATAAAAGACAAATTCTATCTATGGAGTAATAAACAAATCCATTTTGAATTTTGTGGGGCTAGAAGACACACACACATACATAAAAATATGTCAGTATGTAAAATTTATATTAGTGCTATTTAATGTATATTCATTAGTCTCACAAGTTGTTTTAATTATTATCTGACATATTTGCTTTACTTACACTTTATTTAATTTAGGAACAGTTTGTAAGTTAAGTATAGGTAATAAATGTAAATTTACTGTAACTTATAAAGGAGAAAAACATATGTTCACAAATATCTTTTCTTGTTTTTATTTCTGGGTGAAGGTATGAAAGGAAATAATTCTACCCTATGACTCAGTTACACCATTCCTTGATGCATGCCTAAAAGTCTTGAAATTCTACTCTACAGGTATTAGTTCAGACATGTTCCTTGTTGCCTTATTCCCAATAGCTATGGCTTGGAAACAATCTCATTTTCCTTCTACTAGTGAACTAATAGTAAGAAGGCAATATATGGACACTATGGAATACTAGTCAGCTATAAAGAAAAATAAAATCATGAAATTTGCAAGGAAATAAAAATATTTTGAAAAGGTCAAATTATAAGGTAACCCAGATCTACAAAATCAAACATCACATGTTCTCTCATCTGAGGCTCCTTGCTCTTAATCTTCATATATGAATAGATAACCTTGAGTAAATGCACAAGCAAGGAAATTTTAAAGAGTTCATTTCATGGTTGAAGAAATGACGGAGTAACAGAGAGGAAAATAGCAGATACAATTGAAGTTGGGACAAATAGGAAAATGGGTGGACTACTTTAACTAGTAAGTATAAGGGACACGTATAATGGAGAGAAAAGAGTAAAATAACTATAAGGATGTTTGAAAATATATAAAGAATTATAATATTCTGTGTTCCGAAATATGCATACAATACACATAAATAGGTGAAAAAAATAAATGTGAATTTTTTCCCATCTGTAATGATATTGCTACCTCCAAGAACCAAGGACTATCTAACAAAATCCATAACATAAGTGATGAGAAACCCTCTTTTGAATTCTTGATCAAAGTTATCAAAGGAACTTCCAATACATTGCATGTTATTGCTATTAATCCTTGGTTGTCTCTCAGATCGTATATTCATTTATTTTTACTTTGTTCTCCTCTGTGCAATAGGGGAATATGTCTTATCACTGTCCAATACTGGAATTCAACAAATTCCTGAAATAAATAGATTTTTACCCTAGAATGAATTACAGTTTAAGTCTAACACACATGTATGAATCCTCTTAACTTATGACTTAGTACCAGAAATAAACTTTGGTGTATTTGGAATAAAATAATATATTTCTGTAATAAAGAATATATTTGGTGGAGAAATATAAAGGTATATTTTGAATATTCCCAAAAAATATTCCATGTGTTTGAAATCAAACCTCTAAGTTTGTATATTAATATTCTTTGAAGGTGTGACTATTATGATAGAAATTAAATTAGATGAGGACAAGATGTTGTTAAGTTTACCTTAATGGTACATGTGACTTTCTAAGAAATGAAAGACTCAAGATATAATATTTACTCAGTCTTTCAATGTAATAATTTCTACCAACCAAGATTTCAGAAAGAATTCCTCATCAGATAATAAAGCTCTGCTCTTTGGCTTTCTAAAATCCAGAGATAAGTGATGAGTAAGGATTTATTCATTGTGAATTAGTCTATGATATTTAATACAAAAAATTAACTAAAATTAGGCATATTTCCTTCACAATTCTGTGTGGTTTTTTTTTCAGACATTTGTTCACAAATCTTTTATCCATTCATGTCTGCCCCTTTGGTTAAATATGTATTTGTGAACTTTGACATCTGTTACTTTGGTATTTCATTTTCATCATAAACTTTCATGACTAATTTGAAGTATATATTCAAAGTACTAAATTACAATCTTGAGAATATATAAATATTCTAATGTTCATTGCAACATTATCAGTAATAAATAAACAGTGAAAATAAGCTTCATGTTTACCAGTGGTTTAAGGAGTGTAAGTGTATACCTTGTTGAATGGAATAACGTTAATTTTTAGAAAGCTTAAAATATTGTCATGTACAATTACAGGGATATACTTGGAAGATGGCATATTAAGCAGCCTTATCTTGGTACAAAAAGAAAAAGTACTATAAAAGACAAAATACATGAGGCACAAAAATATTCAAACTCATAATAAAAGAAGATAAAATGGGAATTTTTGTTTAATAGACAGATAAATCTAGTTACATAAGATAAATTCTAGAGATTTGAACAGCACCGTAGCAAGAGTTATCAACACATTATTATTTATACAAGTTTATTAGAGAGAAATTCTCTGCATTCATAATTTTTACAAAGGAAAGAAAATAAATGTATATTTATTAGCAGAATTTAAGCTTGGAGAGACAGCTCAATGTGGTATGAAAAATGTCATTTACATTTTAAAAGGCTGCAAATTTTGCTCATCTTTAGACATAGAGTTAACAATACATTTTGATGTTACTTCAGACTGAAGACCATTACCCTATTGTGTACTTAACTATGTAAGTTTAACCTGCCTGTAAGAGAACAATGTAACAATCACCCTAACTTGCCGTGGTTTTCCTATGTGATCAACTTTTTATAACCTTAGCTAGTATATGAATATAATCTGAATTCATATATTAATCCATGACTCTGAGCCAGATAATGCAAGTATATCATTTTCTGAAAGTTGCAAATACAGAAGTTGAAAGCAACTAACAATATGGACATTTATGGATATTTGCTGAAAAGAACGTTATGTTTGTTTTCCAAATCAGTTGGGATAAATTGGAGCCAGTGACTTAATTACACTCTGCAAAGTATTCTATTCTTCCTCCCATGAGATGCTTTCTATGCTCTTCCACAAATATAAAGCAAAGCATATTGTCAGGACAAGATACACTCAGGTATTCACACACAAGACACACAGAGAGACAGACAGATTGACACATCCAGAGCACACACACACAGAGAGAGAGAGAGAGAGAAAGACAGAGAGAGAAAGACAGAGAGAGAGAGAGAGAGAGAGAGAGAGAGAGAGAGAAACAGACAAAAATACAGATACAGACACAGATTCAGATTCAAGCAATAGAGAATGGGATACATGGGAAATATGAAGGAGACAATTCAAATATGGACTTTTGGTTAGATGACAGGAAGTGAAATGACTTCATTTCTTTCATTAATGATATACCAATGTATTATGGGTAATCAGAATTAATTACTAATGCTTATAGTACACAGCTCAATATATAGAACACTGGCTGGTATTTCATTTTATGTTTATTTTTAAAATTTTAATTAAAATATAATTAGATGTCTTTCCCCTCCCTTTCATCTCACCAACTCCTCTCAGCTATATACTGTCAAACCCCTCACAAATTGATAGTTTTTTTTTTTTTTTGATTATTGTTACACACGTGTAAATTATGTCTCTGTGTATACATGAATAATATACAAATTCTGCATGCTGAAACTTTTAATGTTTGTTTTTATACTGGTTCAAGTCTCACTACTTTGTATTGGAAAATCTGTAGGTCCTTATCCCTGGAAGAGGCTCTACATTTTCATTACACATTTTTGTTAATGTAATATGGGTGGGCATGTAATATCTCTGTAATTCAGAGATTTTTTATGATTTTTATTTAAATTTAAAACAATGCTGTTGATTCCATTGGTATACCTGTCTGTTTTTGTGCCAATACCCAGCTGTTTTCAGAAGTATAGCTCTAAAATAGAGCTTGAAGTCAGGGATGGTGATGCCTCCAGAAGTTCCTTTATTGTACAGGGGTGTTTTGCCTATCTCAGGTCTTTTGTTTTAACATATAAAGTTAAGGATTGTTCTTTCAACTTCTGTGAAGAATTATGCTGGGATTTTATGGGGCTTGCACTGAATCTGTAGATTGCTTTTGGCAATATTGCCAGTCTTACTATGTTAATCCTATCTGTCCAAGAGCATGGGAGATCTTTCTATTTTTTGGTATCTTCTTTAATTTCTTTCTGTAAAGACTCAAGTTCTTGTTATATAGGTCTTTCATTTGTTTGATACGAATTACCCCAAAATATTTTATGTTGTTTGTGACTATTGTAAAGGGTGATGCTTCTATGATATCTTTCTCTTCCCTTTTATTGTCTGAATAGAATATTGCAACTGATTTTTTTGAGTTAATTTTGTATCTTGCCACTTTGCTGAAGGTGTTTATGAGCTATAGGCAGTTCCCTGGTAGAGATTTTAGGGTCACTTATGTAAACTATCACATTATCTACAAATAGTGACAGTTTGACTTCTTCCTTTCCAATTTGTATCTCCTTGTTCTCCTTTTGTTGTCTTATTGCTCTAGCTAGTACATCAAGTAGACTATTGAAGAGATATAAATTGGCCAGCCTTGTCTTGTTCCTGATTTTAGAGGAATCACATTGAGTTTCTCTCCATTTAGTTTGATGTTGGCTGTTGGTTTGCTGTATATTGCTTTTAATATGTTTTGGTGTTTTTCTGTTTTCTCTGATCTCTCCAACACCTTAATCATGTAGGGGTGTTGGGTTTTGTTCAAGGATTTTTCTGTACCTAGTGAGATCATCATATGATTTTTCTTTTTAATTTAGTTTATATGGTGGATTACATTGATAGATTCTTTTATGTTGAACCATCCCTTCATCCCTGGGATGAAGCCTACTTGGTCATCGTGGATGATTTCTCTAATGTATTCTTGCATTCAATTTGCTAGTATTTTATTGAGTATTATGCATCAATGTTCATCAGGGATATTGGATTGTACTCCTCTCTCTTAGTTATGTCTTTGTGTGGCTTGGGTATGAAGGTAATTATAGCCTTGTAAAAATAGTTTGGTAATGAACTTTCTGCTTCTACTGTATGGAACAATTTGGGAGTATTGTGAATAATTCCAATTTTCCTGAGGAGCCGGTATATTAATTTCGAAAATGGCTGTACATGTTTGCACTCCCACCAAAAGTGGAGGAGTGTACACCTTTCTTCACATCCTCTCCAGCATAAGCTGTCTTTAGTCTTTTTTTTTTTTTTATTTTAGCCATTCAACTGGAGTAAGATGGTATCTCAGAGATGTTTTGATTTGCATTTCCCTGATGGCTAAGAATGTTGAGCACTTCTTAAATGTCTTTCAGCTATTTTAGATTCCTCAATTGAGAATTCTCTATTTAGTTTTGTAGCCCACTTTTTGATCGGATTATTTGGTGTTTTGGTGACTAGCTTCTTGAGTTATTTGTATATTTTGGAGATAAGCAGTCTGTCGGGTGTGGGGTTGAAAATATCTTTTTCCATTCTGTGGGCTGCTATTTTCTCTTGTTGACTGTGCCCTTCGCCTTATAGAGGCTTCTCAGTTTTAGGAGGTCCCATGTATTAATTGTCGATCTCAGAGTCTGTGCTACTGGTGTTATGTTCAGGAAGCAGTCTCCTGTACCAATTAATTAAATGGTACTACCTACTTTCTCTTCTAAGAGGTTCATTGTGGCTGGATTTATTTTGATCCATTTGGACTTACGTATTGTGTACAGCGATAGATATGGATCTATCTGCAGTCTTCTATAATCCAGCATCTATTTATGCCAGCATCATTTGTTGAAGATGCTTTCTTTTTCCCATTGTATAACTTTAGCTGCTTTGTCAAAAATCAGGTTTTCATAGGTATGTGGGCATATATTGGGGTTTTCAATTCGATTCCATCTGTCTTACTGTCTATTTTTGCACCAATACCAAGCTGTTTTCAGGATAATAGCTCTGTAATAGAGCTTGAAGTCAGGGATGACGCTGCCTCTAGAAGTTCCTTTATTGCACATGGTTGTTTCAGCTATCCTGCATCTCTTTTATTTTTCCATATAAAGTTGAGCAGTATCCTTTCAATGCCTGTAAGAATTGTGGTGGTATTTTGATGGGGATTGCATTGAATCTGTAGATTGCTTTTGTCAAGATTACCATTTTACTATGTTGATCCTACCTTTCCTCAAGCACAGGAGTTCTTTCCATTTTCTGGTATCTTACTCAATTTTATTCTTTAAAAACTCAAAGTTCTTATTATATAGGTCTTTCATTTGTTTGGTTATTGTTACCCCAAAATATTTTATGTTGTTTGGATCTATTGTAAAAGGTGATGCTTCTCTGATTTTTTTCTCAGCCCCTTTATCGTCTGTATATAGTAGGGCAACTGAATTTTTTAAAGTTAATCTTGTATCCTGCCATTTTGCTGTAGGATTTTTTTTTATCAGCATTAGGAGTTCCCTGTTAGAGTTTTTTCAGGTCACTTATGTAAACTTTCATATCATCTGCAAATAGTGAGAGTTTGACTTCTTCCTTTCCAATTTGTATCCCATGATCTTTTGTTTTCTCATAGTTCTAGCTAGAAATTCATGTACACTGTTTAAGAGATATGGAGAGAGTGGCCAGCCTTGTCTTGTTCCTGATTTTAGAGGAATCACATTGAGTTTCTCTCTAATTAGTTTGATGTTGGCTGTTGGTTTGCTGTATATTGCTTTTATTTCTTTAGGCATATTCCTGCTATCCCTGATCTCTCCAATACCTTAATCATGAAGGCATGTTGGATTTTGTCAAAGGCTTTTACAGCATATAGTGAAATGATCATTTGTTTCCTCTTATTCAGTTTGTTTATATAGTAGATTACACTGATAGATTTTTGTATGTTGAACCATCCCTGTATCCCTGGAATGAAGCCTACTTGGTCATGGTGGATGATTTCTCTGATATGTTCGTGCATTGAATTTGCTAGTATTTTATTGAGTATCTTTTCAACAATATTCATGAGGGATATTTGTCTGTAGTTCTCTTTCCTAGTTGTGTCTTTGTGTAGCTTGGTTATGAAGGTAATTGTAGCCTTCTAAAAAGAGTTTGGCAATGAACCTTCTGCTTCTATTGTGTGGAACACTTTAAAGAGTATTAGCTGTTCTTTGAATTTCTCATAGATTCTGCACTGAAAACATCTGCTCCTGGGCTATTTTTGTTGCTAGACTTTTCATGACTGTTCCTATTTCATTAGCATTTCATTAGCATTTCTTAATTGTTTATCTGTTCTTAATTTAATTTGGGCAAATGACATCTATCCAGAAACTTGTCCATATCAGTTGAATTTTCTAATTTTGTGGAGTACAGGTTTTCAAATATGACCTAAAGATTCTCTGGATTTTGTCAGGGTCTGTTTTTATGTCCCCCTTTTTATTTCTGATCTTGTTAAATTATGTTCTCTCTCTGCCTCTTGGTTAATTTGGATAAAGGTTTATCGATTTTGGTGATTTTCTCGAAGAACCAACTCTTTGCTTCTTTATATTGTTTTCCTAGTTTCTACTTTATTGATTTCAGCCCTCAGAAAAAGTTGTTTCAAAAAATGCTAATTCATTTTCCAATCTTCTGTTGTTTTTTAAATATGATTAGAACTTAAGTAGTGGTTTCTAAGTTTTTGTGGTAAAAATGCCTTACTCAGTTTTGTTTTGTTGGAAGGTGATGGGAGATTTCATTCTATAAATAAGTTTCCCTTATTGGTTAATGAATAAAGAACTGCTGGCAAATAGGAAAGCAAAATAGTCAGGACTAGGAGACAATGAGTTCTTGGAGAGGTGATAGAAGGTCAAGATGTAAGAGACTTGAGAGAAGAAAGTCCAGACCCTCTCTTTGGTAAGATAAGACCACGTGGAAACACTTGGATTAATATTTAAAATAGAGCTAGCCAATAAGAAACACTAGTAATAGCTCAATAACTATACATATAATACAGCATCTCTGTATTATTTGAGGCTGCTGCTTTAGGCCAGGATGGGGGGGGACTGTTCATAACAGGAAGGTTGTAGGTACTTAAATAACAGAATTTGGGGGGTATTTTATGTAATCTGCACATTACTTCAAAGAGGAGCCATGCTTTCTCCTGCTCCCCTCTTTTCTTTATTTGCCTGCTTCTGTTAGACAAGACATCTTCCCTGTCATGTCCACATCCTTCCACAGTCATATTCAGTATTCCAAAATGCAGGTGCCAACTGTGATTGAGTAGAAAGTTCTGAAATTTTGAGCCAAATCAAATATCCCCCTTTCCAGATTGATATTTCCCATATTTTGTTTCAAAAATGGGAAGTGCTACCAATGCATATTATTCCAATTTATAGCATAGTCAATATTCTCCTTTACCATACCTTTATACATTTAATTTAGTACTCCTTACTCTTTTTATTTTTTATAAAACAATTTTTTTCTTCTTTAAATTTCTAAAAATTACATGAAGATGCTGATTTCCTTTTTTATTACTGCAGCATTTTTTTCTGTAGAAACATTGCCTCTCAGTTTCCACTAACAGTTCAGCAGTTAAGAGCACTGGTTGCTTTTGAAAAGGACCTGAATTAGCTTTCAAGATACCATGTCTAGCTGTTCAAAATCACTTGTATTCAGCCACAGGAGATGCGAGGCCTCTCCCAGTCTCTGTGGGTAACTGCATTCATGTACACATGCCCAGGCAATACACATATTAGGAGAAAAGTAGTTTCAGCTAACTATCTAAACACCAAATTTCTTTCATTTGTAATCCCTATTACAAACAATAGAGAAACAATACAAAAAATAGCAAAGGTGTGCAATCCTGATTAATATAATAAACATAAAGTAAAATATAATTTAGTAACATGGAATAATTCAATGTCTATTTGAGTATAATAACATTTTACTAAGAGAAGAAACATGTAACATATTGAGAAGCAAAATTACGAAATTAAACCCTACATATATTGGTAACACCTTTTAACAAGGAACATAATAACGTGCTTGAGTCAATGTTTATAGTAGTTATTATTATTTTCTTAACAGCATCATGATTGCAAAGAGTTTTCCGATTATAAAGCCTCAAGAACTAAGTGATTTAAATAATGTTATATCAGTTTCCACTTCTTGGAGCTCTGTTAGACAAGGAGAATAACACTAATGCAAATTTGCTCCTGCACCTTATATTAGGATAGGGATTCTGATAAGAGTATTCATTATTAGCATCCTTTATCTATCATAGACTTAAGTCTTATTTTCAGAATCACTTCATTCTATGACATAGAGAACTGCATGTTATGTTCACATTGATAATGATACTATATACATGTATATATGATGGGAGACATCATTCTGTAAATATGTTTCTCTTATTGGACAATGAATAAAGCACTGTTGGCCAATAGGAAAGGAAGATAGGAGGGACTAGGAGAAAGGAAGAGAGAGGAAGGAGTAGGGAGGGTCATCATGTAGAGACCTGAGAGAACAGAGTGCTGGTCCCTTTCTCCGGTAAGATGACATCATGTGGAAATACTTAGATTAATAGAAATGGGTTAATAATTAAGACAGAGCTAGATGATAAGAAATTAGTAACTGTCCAACAGAATTATATCAAATACACCATCTCTGTGTGTTAATTGGGGCTGGCAGGGCAAGGGACCCAGGCCTATGGAAACATTTATCCCTAACATATATATATATATATATATATATATATATATATATATATATCCCTTATGATGATAGCAAATCTCAGTGTCCTATCTTTCTCTTTGTCCAATTCTTGAGGATATTGATTGAATGGACAATTGTACAAGGAAACCTGACAATATATTTTCTTAAGCTTTCAGAGATTATACTGCTTTCTTTTCAGGTTGTGAAGATATATTTTTCTACATTTGCTAAATAACTGCACGAATGGAAGTGTTTTCTTGTTTGGAATAATAAATAAATAAAAGAGATGACAATCTCCAAATGTAATTTTAAATTAATTAGTTTTCCATTTATCTCATTTTACCTTTATCACTTTCTCCCTTTCACTTCCCATTTCCTCTACATTATATCCATTTAAACAAAAAATACGGGAGTATTTCACAATATGGAGAGAGAGAGAAACAAAACAGTAAGTTATCTGAACCATTTAATATGAATATAAGAGTGATGATGGTGCAAAAAATATTTCAAAGAGCTAAACATCAGGATGAAATTGCATGTTCATTCTAGCTAAAAGAACTCTAAAATATATTACAGATGAAAAATTGCACCTGATCAACTCTGAAAGATTATGTACAAACAACATTATACACATTGGACAGGATATTTTTATTTATTTAGGAATATACATGCATATAAATATATGTTTATTATAATAAGTGATAACTCCACTAACACATAATTTTAATTTAAGGCTTATCACCCTAGCCTTTCAAAAATAATGATTTTATGTAATTTAGATCAAAATGTAGCATCTCCTTCATGGTACTCTTAATGGCATCAATCCCAATTGACTTTTTTGTAACATTTGTAGATGGGATTACTATAAATATTACTTTGTGCATGTATGCTGGTTTTTCAGTAAGGGTGATCTATTTCTTATATAATTGCTAGTGTATCATACCTAAAATAAAATGTGCTGTAGCATATATTTTCATGAATTAAAATTTTTATGCCCCTCTATTGAACTTGCCATTTGATAGAAACTGCTAGGGATGTGTGTCTGGACACATAATGTTCTATTTTATATTCAGCAAACCACAAAGTCCAGAAGGAAAAGATGGCTCTCTGGGAAAGCATTTGCTGGAAAAGTTTACAAGGATGACACTTTAGTCCAAAACTCCAGAATGCATTAAAAACAATCAATCAATCAAAGAAAAATAAACAGGAGGGCTTATATATGTCTGGAACTCCAGTGCTGTGGGTGTGTCATGACAGGATGATCATGGAAGTTCATTGTCCACTAGCCTAGATTCAGATTCAGTTAGAGATCAGTCCCAAGAGATAAGGTAGAAAGTGATAAAGCAGACCATTCAATGTTGCATTCAGATTTCTTTACATGTGTGTGGGTGTATTTATTTGCACACCACACCACACAGACATAAAATAAAATCCCATCTAGTACCATAAAAGAATCACCTTATACTCCAAATAAAGTTAAATGACATATAATATAAGATAGACCTCTAGCTTGAATTACCTGACAACATTTTGAAGTGGCCATAAAAGAACATGGTTCTAAGTATATATAAAATAGTTTAAATATTAGAAACAAAGAAAATTTAACTAAAGAAATCAGACATAGGTAATATGAACAAATGAGTGCAAATGAAAAATGCAATGACCAAATTTTACGAAGAAGGTTTTAAATTGTAGTACATGTCATGATAAATTTAAGGATAAAACCTATTATATATCTAAATGGAAATGAAATAGATCAAAAACAAATAGTCAGAACATTGAGTGCTTACTTGATAATTTGAAAAGTTCTCATATGTTGCATCACCAGACATTAAAGATAGAGAATATAGAAATAGATAATCTGATAATTCAAATGGCAATGGAAATAAAAGCCACACAGAGAGAGAGAGAGAGAGAGAGAGAGAGAGAGAGAGAGAGAGAGAGCATAAAAGAGGGAGCCATTATAGGTTTGAAGAGAAAACTGAACCTAGAGAAATGTTCAGAGACCTATAAGACTGACCCCAACTAACAATGTCAGCAAAAGTGGACAGACTACCATAAATGCCCTTCCCTGATAATGAGATCAACGGCTTACTTATTCACCATCATGGAGCCCTCATCTAGTAGCAGATGGAAACAGAAGCAAACACCCATACCTAAACACTGGGCCAAACTGGAATCCAGATACAGAGAGGGAGGACAAGAACAGGCTACAAAAATACACAAAGACAGAGAACCTGAACAAGGAGGAGCTGATGAGCCCCAGGCTGGAAGCTGGGAATCCAGCATTGAACTAACTCAGATCCCCTGAACATGGGTCTCAGTTAGAAGGCCTAGGCAGTCTGAGGGACCTCAGACAGTGGAACCAGGACGTATCCCTGGTGTACAAAAGGACCTTGCTAGCTCATCCCCCATGGAGGGATACTCCCTTAAACCTGAGACAGGAGAGAAGGCCTAGTCCCTACTCCAAATGACTTGACATATTTAGATGACTCCTCCTGGAAGGCATCACCCTATATTTGGAGTGGGAGTAAGTGGGAGGGGAGGTTGGGAGGGGGGCATGAGAGGTGGGAGAGGGGGAAAGAGGAAGAAGAGGGAGGGAGGGAGGGAGAAGGAACTAGGATTGATATGTAAAAAAATAATTATCGAAACAAATTTGCCAACTGAAAACAAATAAAGGATAATCTTGAAATCATTCAGGAACAGATGCACTTTTTAACAGGCAGGATTTAAATAAATGAAAGGCAACTATTTGAGATAGCAAAAGGTAAAAAGAAATGGCAAATAAATTTTAAATTGCTCTAAAATAAGGGATATCACCTGCGTTTAGCAAAATTATGCTTCATAAACAAAGTGAAAATATATCATCTTGGCAAAAGAAACAAATACATGAAATTTAAGAAAATTAACCCTGATTACATGTAGTTATTGGGTCTTCTCTATGTTTAAATTTTTAACATTCCACTGATCCAATACTGCACTTTAAAAAAAAAAGACATTTTCCTGAAGGGATATTGCAATCCGAAGCCAAATATGACTGTACAACACTCAAACATTTCTAAATTATGTATTATCACTGAATTAAACTTAATATATATTATACATGCTTGCTAGAAAAAAATGATATCCATAAGCCTACAAATCTTTTACCTTTTATTTCTCATGATGCCGATATTTTAAATCTCACTATTATATTAAATTCTCTTCAGTTTTACTTCTCTTATAAACTTCAGATTGTAGATTATGGCTATAAATACTAATGTGGTCTCATGTGTATTTTTGTTCAGTTACAGAAATAACAGAGAAGAAGGCTGGACATGCTCAGTATTACTTGAAATTCTAGGACCCAGGTTGAGGCAAAAGACTTGTGAATTCTATTTCAGAATGGCAAATGTGGAAAGAAGCTGTCTAAAAATGACAACAAAATGTGTGAAGGGAAATACAGAGAAAATATGCTCAACAGACAATAGATACTTGTATGAAAATCAACTTATATAAGACATGTGTGTGGCATATAAATATAACAAAAACATTTTAAAAGTGTACTCTCTTTTAAACATTTAATACTGCAAATATAACATATTTAATAATAAAGAATATAAAAGAAATATTAGTTCATTCCTTAGACTAAAATACTATATACACTCATTTACAATAAGATGAATATTATGTAAACATCATAGGAGAGGAAAATGAAAATAAATTAGCAGACCCTTTGTATTATTTTTTAATTTTTAATAGTAATTTCTCTTCTTCTGGAGAGTGTCATTATCTTTACGTAAATTTTTGCTGTTTTGAGTTTCATCATATCCAATGGACCTTGAAATTAACAACTGGGTCTCTATTGTGGTTTGTCTCTATATCCCATACTGTGCATGAAATTAGCAAGGCTATTATTTATTCTCTTGTTAATAAATTAAAGGATATCAGCTAATTGCTGCCAATTTGAAAATTTGTATCCTATTTACCAAGTTGAAAATAAAGGGTAATGCAATATGTTCATCAATTTCAAAACATTTATCATTAAGCTTTGTTCACATATTTTATATAACATATATTTTTCCTTCTCCTGTCATTTGTTATTTTATTTCACAAATGTTTGAACTTATTATTTAATAGTTTTTAAATTTCTCATTTGCTTATATGTTTTTCATTCTTTAATCAATTTTCTTTCTTTTGTTGCAGAATATTCAAGCAGTCACTGTTCTTTAATTTCCTTTTGTTCCTCTTACAATTGTTCTGAGTTATCTGTGTATGTTACTAACATCTCTATAGCTGTAACAACTGTCTACAGATTTATAAAGAAAAAAATTGTCTCACAATTCTGAAAATCATAGTCCATGAGCCACTTTTATCATGGCTAATGTGTGTGGGGGGGGGCATAGACACAGACCCAGATACAGACACATAAAGAGACAAACAGAAAGCTTTAGCATTCATGTGCCTCACAGCACTTTGGAGGTCATAGGACAGCTTTGAGTGTCAGTTCTCTCATTCCAGCTTTTTAAAGAATGAGCTGATGATTGCTGAGAACACAAGCATAGCTGGCCAATAAACATTCATAGTTGTCCTAGCCCTGCCTCCCAACTTGTTGTATGGGTGCTCTGGAATTGTATGTGTTTAAGGCCTTATGTCTATCTTTTCAATGGTATCTGAACATTAAACTCACATCATCATCAGGTTTATGCAGTAAGAAATTAATTCACTGAGCAATCTCCTCAGGCCAAATTTGCCTATATGTCTTGAAAAGTAAATTATTGATAATAAAGATATTTTAATGTACTAGTGCTTTATTGTTAAGATACATTTTGTTAAATACTTATGCTGTTATACCATTTTTGAGATATGTATTTAAGAAACATACCTTTTTTACATTCTTTTATTTTAAATCTTGGAATTCAGGTTAAGATGTTTTTAATTTTAAATTTATAGTTTGGTACTTTCATTTATGTATAGTATATTTACATTATCTCTGCCTATAGAATTCTAGATTTACTGGCTTAATTTGCAAAGAAACAGTATCTGCACACGACCATCTAGTCCATTCATATACAAGTGATGGGTATATATTAAAATCATATTTTATGAAAGCAAAGTGCATTAATTTTGTCACATCCTACCACTTTTTGTTTTGTAGAGAATTCTGAAGATGACAAAGTATGTGATTTATTGTTGTTACTTTTCATGTGTGCAATTATATTTTATTTTAATGCATTCCCTTTTTCAATGGTACTTCTTGATTACTAAAGTCCCATTCCTACTGAACACCTTTCTTTTTACAATCATTCTGCTTATTGTTGTATGTATCCATCCCATTTCTCTCTGGAATTTTCCTCCATACCACTACTTTCTCCTATCACAAGCTGCTGCTCTCTATTCAAAACACACACACACACACACACACACACACACAATTTTATTGTATGTGTATGTATACAGAATAAATTAAATAAATGTTCACACACACACACATATATATAAAATCAACTTGGCATATTTAGAAAACAACTAGTATTTCCATTTTGGAGTCTGACTTATGACATTTGACAGTGCTTTCAAGTGTTAATATTTTTTCATAAAAAGAGTTCATAAAAAGGATTCCCAGTTATCTGTCTGGGGGCCTGTTACTCCTCCTTGTTCAGGTCAGTTGTCTCTATGTGTTTCTGTAGCCTGGTCTTGTCCTCCCTCTCTGCATCTGGATTCTAGTTCGACTCAGTGTTTAGTTATGAGTGTTTGCTTCTGTTTCCAACAGGTACTAGTTGAGGGCTCCATGATGGTGGATAAGTTAGTTGTTGGTCTCATTATCAGGGAAGGGCATTTATGGTACCCTTTCCACTGTTGCTCAAATTGTTAGTTGGGGGCAGTCTTGTAGGTCTCTGAGCATTTCTCTAGAGTCAGTTGTCTCTACAAAAACATATTATGCCCCCCTCTTTTATGGTCTCTCTCTCTCTCTCTCTCTCTCTCTCTCTCTCTCTCTCTCTCTCTCTCTCTCTTCTATTCTTTCCCTGACTCAATCTTTCTAGTTGCACATGTTTTCCCCTTTCATCTCCTTCCCTTCTCTTTCTCCTACTTCTCTCTCCATTCATTGCCCCCCCCATTTCCCATGTGTTCTGGGGGACTTGTCCCATCCCACTTCTGTGAGTGACCTTATATGAATCTCTTAGAATACACCTTGTATCCTAGTTCCTCTGGCAATTTGAATTATAGGCTAGTGATCCTTTGCTCTAAGTCTAAAATCCATATATGAGTTAGTACATACTATGTTCCTCTTTTTGTGACTGGGTTACTTCATTCAGGATGGTTTCTTCAAGTGCCATCCACTTGTCTGCTAATTTCAAGAGTGGGGGAGAGATGGGAGGGGAGGGTGTTCTCAGTGCATGTGAAGGGGGAGAGAGGGAAAGGAGGAGGGATGGAGGGAGGGAGGGAAAGGGAACTGGGATTGATATGTAAAATAAAATAAATATTATGTTGTTGAAAAAATATTACTGTAGTACTAAAAGAGTAATTTTGTGGAAATGAATAACGAGTTGGAATTGAAAATCTACAGTAAATGTGAATTGTGTAGAGACATATGTGTTTGAATTTATCCAAACTAACTAAAATATTCATAAAATAAGAAATGAAAAATTGTATGTAACAACAGATAACAAGGAAATTCAGAGAATCATAAGGACATACTTTAAAAGTGTGTACTCCATCAAAATGAAAATCAAAAAGAGCTGGGCAATAGTAGTGCACACCTTTAATCCCAGCACAAGGGAAGCAAAGGAAGGTGTTTCCCATTGAATTCAAGGCCTGCCCAGTCTACAAAGCTACAAAAAAAGATAATAAAAAAGAAATGGATTATTTTCTTGACAGTTACAACATAACAAAGTTAAATGAATATCAGTTAAATGATTTAAATTGACCGATAAGCACCTAGTGAAACAGAAGCATTCTATTTCTCATATATTTCTATGAGAAAAAGATGTGGGGTCTTCAAGACATGAAATGGATTCTGAGCAGTACAAAGGTTCTGCAATAGTGGGTCGTGGTGTTTATATGTGCAACCAAAATCAAACTATAGAAAGAGACAAGACAGATAGAATCTAGCAGCATCTAATTACATCATATTATAGACTAACAGAATATTTTACTAATATCTATACCTTGTGCTAAATTGGTTGCTTATAATTGCCTTGAGGAATTTCCTCAAGTTGCAAAAGTAAGTTTATCCTCTTTTATTCAGGTTTTATGCATCATTATTTAGCATTTATTTCAATAAAAATCTCCAGATATTGTAATTTTATTGCTTAAATATATACAAATAGCATCTATTTTCTCTTTGCGATTATCTGATATGTTTTCCTTGATTATTTCCACTTACTCCTTTTAAATTGTGACATAAAATATTATTTTAGAAGTTTTATTCTGGATTATTTTAAGAAGGCACACATTGAATCCATTATAGAGTTTTTTAGACACATATTTTATAGTTATTTTACATTAAAAGAAATTTAGATAAATGTTTAAAGATTAAGTCAAATCATAAAAGTGGTATTTTTCCAAATCAAGCAGAAAATATATAATGAACATGGAATAAACCTGTGTTCTAGCAGTGGGAGCTTACTGTATGTTAAACTTTGTTTCTGTATTTATAATACAATGTAAAATCTGACTCAAAATCACAGTTGTTTTCATGATTATTAGTATTGATAATTTTTTTATAATTTTATAAAGCAAAATTATTGAATCCCTTACACGAGTAGTAAAACTGATTTTTAGAAAACTGAATTACATTCTTAAGAATACATTGGAAGAGAGGGAGCTAGGAGAAAGAGAAGGGGAGGGGAGGAAAGCACATGGAACTAGGAAGCTTGAGTCAGGGGATGAATAGAAGAGGACAGAGAGAGAGAGAGAGAGAGAGAGAGAGAGAGAGAGAGAGAGAGAGAGAGAGAGAGAGAGAGAGAGAGAAACCATAAAAGAGGGAACCATTACAGGTTTGAAGAGAAAACTGACTCTAGAGAAATATCCAGAGGCCTACAAGACAGACCCCAACTAACAATTTGAGCAACAGTGGAAAGGCTACCATAAATGCCCTTCCCTGATAATGAGATTGATGACTAACTTACCCACCGTCATGGATCCCTAATCTAGTAGCTGATGGGAACAGAAGCAAACACCCACAACTAAATACTGAGCCCAACTGGAATCCAGATGCAGAGAGGAATGACAAGACCAAGCTACAGAAACATGTAGAGACAAGGAGGAGCTAATGTGCCCCCAGGCTGATAGCTGAGAATCTAGCATGGTACTGACTCAGACCCCCTGAACATGGGTCTCAGTTAGAAGGCCTGGGCAGTCTAAGGTCCCTCAGACAGTGGAGCTAGGATGTATACCTCGTGCACAAAAGGACTTAGGGAGCACATTCCCCATGGAGGGATACTCTATTAACCTAGAGGCAGGAGGGAAGACCTATTCCCTACTCCAAATGACTTGACAGATTTTTTTGCCCCTCCTGCAAGGCATCACCCTACAAGTGGAGTGGGTGGGTGGGGAAAGTGTCTGGGAGTCATGAGAGTGTGGGAGAGAGGGAAAGAGGGAGTGTGGGAGAGGTAACTGGGATCGATGTGTAAAATAGAAATTAAAAATTAAAAAGAAGAATACATTGAAGGTAAATTTAAACCTTGGACATGTAAACTGTGCCAAGGCTAACCTAAGTTTTATATTGCAACAATATTGCTACTGATAGAAATGTATTTTTTATACTAGACACAAATGATGTTACTGTTTTTTTTAATTCATTATAAATATGCATATTCAGAGAAAGTACTCCTTTTGTCTTCTATTGGGGAGTCCAAAATTTACTTTCTATAATGTAATCCTACCTTGGTAATTGTTCTTATTATATATAGTTTTACTATGTTAGAGTTTATTCCTTTCCTTTTTGTTAGACAAAATGGGAAAAAATTTCTGAGCAATATGTGTAATTTTGCTCGGACCAAGGATGGAGTCAGGTTTGAATTATGGGGAAAGGTCTGTACCACCATTTTTAATCCCAGGACTCAGGATCAAGAGGTAGACAGAACACTGTTAGTTCAAGGCCACCATGGCCTACCCAAGAGTGAAGAGTATCAGACCTCTTGCCTTTGATCCCAGCACCTGGGAATAAAGATGTGTACCACCACAGCCTGATCTCTGTAGCTTGATGCCGACTTTGCTTTCTAATTCCCCAGGCAAGCTCTAATAAATCGTAAATAATATATCACCACAACAGGGTCCACATTCAGCTGGCCAGAATGGACAATAGAATTTTCTGGTGAAGTCAGAGATAGTTGGACATACAAGAAGAATAAGGAGAGGCCAAAGTCAACACCTGGCACTTTCGAGTGGAAAAGCATCAAACATAGAGGTTGATGATCACTTTCTCTATTGTCCTGTGGATCTATCAAATTGTACCAAAATATCTGACTTCTGACATTTTTACATTAATAAAACAGTAACAGTAGCTATTTTATAAATAAATAAATATATAGATAAATAGGATACATAGATCAGGCATATTATGTCACTACTTTCTATCTTGATTAGTTTATATTGCTGGAAGAAAATATCATGAGGAAATAGCCAATTGAGAAAGACAGGGTTTATTGAGTTATACTTTCATGGTAGTGTTATTTCATGAAGGAAGTCAGGACAGGCTCTCAAACAGATCAGAAAACAGGAGGCAGGAATTGATGCAGAGGTCATGGAGGGGGTGTTGCTTACTGGTTTGCTCATATGGTTTGACCAGCCTGTGTTCATATAGAACACAGAGACCATTAGCCCAAGAATGGCACCACCATAATGGCTAGGCCCAGTCACATCAATCTAATTATGAAAATTCCCTAAAAGCTTGCACTAGCCTTTTATTATGGAGTCATTTTCTTAATCAGGACTCATCCTCTCAAATGAGTCTAGCCAATGTAAAGTTAATGCAAAACTTTCAAGTACACTTTGCTTGCAATGGATAATGTCTTATTGAAGTATATTAAGTACACAGAAGCATATTCAAATATGCTTATAATTACTTTACATGAAAGTGTTTCAATGTATATATCAACCTCTCAAAATGAGAAATTTAAAAGCAGAATCCATATTTTTTCATGGTGGCTATGAGCTGTTTCTCTGCACTTTATTTCAATAGATGGTTCATTTTAAACTACAGCCTCCTGTATCACAACACCATCCTCAATTGTGGAAAGGTTACTTCTACAAGAAGAGAGAGTGTAAGGAGTACGGTTTTTGCTGCCTGTCACCAAGTCTTGTCCTGCCGCCGTGCCAGCCCCAGATAACACACAGAGATTCTGTATATGATGTAATTCTGTTGGCCAGTTACTTGTTTCTTATGGGCTAGCTCTGTCTTAATTATTAACCCATTTCTATGTATTTCCACGTGGTCTTACCAGGGAGAGGCGGCTGGCAGTTCTGCCTTCTCCAGATTCTCCATCTTGACTCCTCCCTACCACTTCCTCTTTCCTCCTCGTCACCTAGTCCCTCCTATCTTCCTTTCCTATTGGCCAACAGTGCTTTATTCATTAACCAGTATAAGAAACATATACAGAATGACATCTCCCATCAAGAGAGGAATAGTATTTTTAAAAAGTATGGCTTATTTGAAAATAACATATAATTTCTTGGAAATTTTTAGAGCAAATAACAGTGCCATAATTACCTTAAAATAATTTTACTTATTATCATATAAAATATATTCAGGTTTCAAAGGACATAAATTTAATAACTAAGAGACAAAATTAGGTATTATAGATGTTAATACAAACAAATGAATGATTCATTTATTTTACACATTTTCATTAACATATAATTACATTACTTGTCTCGCTCCATTTTGGCATCCAGCTCCTCTTAAACTCTCTCCTTTGAACTTCTTCATGTTCTCCCTCACTCTGAACTGATAGTCATTTCTACTCCAGTAATTATTACATATATGTATACACAGATATGTCAATATAACCTGTTGAGTCTGCTTTTATTGTGTGTGTGTGTGTGTGTGTGTGTATAATTTCACTTATAATGAACAACCTATTAGTAATCTTATGCCTGAGAGAAGCTATGTCTGACTTATTTGGCAGTCATAAATTGCTTAAAATTTCACATCCAGGAGTTTGACTCCTAAGATTTTTTTTTTCCCTCCGAGTTCACATGTCCATTAATATTGTCATTGCTGGGATATTGTTTACATACTCAGTTGTATAAGAGACTCTATCACAGAAGACTTCCTTGTATTCTGTCTCTCACATTTCTGACATTTCTTCTGCATTGTACCCAGAGACATAGATTCAGTAGATGATACATTTTTTTGTGATGATCTCCATTTGATGAAATGAGAAACTTTTTTCATGATGTTTGATAGATAAAGTTATCTGTGGTCATTGGACAAAATACAGTCAGGAATTATGATATGCTATCAAAGCAGGAAAATAGAGTCTCTCTGAGATTCATGACCTAAATAGCCTTAATGAGTTGGCTTGCTTTATATTACCAGGCATGATTTTTCTCCCAATTTGTTGTCTGTTGGTAACCACGAACATGTACCTTTACAAATAGATTGTTTTACTGGTTGTTGCCATGGTTTTTATATGTTGTAACTGGGTACAACCATAAATTTCTCTTCTCTCTTACATGGTTAAATAATATTGTCTAGTACCATGCTTCAACCATAGGAAGGAAGCTTTCAGGTTAGACATAGCTCAAATAATCTGAGTACTGTGTCCCAAGTATGTGGTGTCTTCAGCAACAGATATGTACCTCATGTCTCTGAGAGGCACCCAAGGACAACAACCATTTATTGTTTTGAGAGTCACTTACACAACTCTAGATAATGATACAAGAGGCAATTTCTGGTACTTGGTATTGCGGTTTTTGTTATTCTATGGTTCTTGTGAGGACCAATGCCAGCTCAAGTAACAAAGCTACATTTCATATATGTGTGTGTGTGTGTGTGTGTCTTTGAATATATGTGCAAATGTGGGTATATGGATATACATATGTATCGTATAGGATTTGAATAAATATAAAATAATAATTCCTGGCTGCCTTATCAAGCAACCTTGGCATTATTTGTACCACCTCCTTCCTTTTCCTCTGTATTGCCCTCTCTTCCCTTTCCCCCTCTCTAAGTTTTATTCTGTCTGTTAATCTTAACAGAATTCTATCAGGATAAAGTTAATTTATTAAATAATTGAATTTATTAACATTTTAGAAATGATATTTGCTTACATCTGTATTCCATCTGCAAGATAAATCAGAAATGGCATAGAATTGAGAGCAACCATACCTGAAAATCATAAGTTGAGAACCGGTACAAGAAAGTTGGTTTGGTACATTCAATATTAATGGAGCACTGACATCAGTAAATTTAATCTAAAGGTCAGTTATATCTGGCCAGCGAATAGAAATCTAATCCAAATTTATACCCATAGTTCTCATATGAATTATTAATGGCATGCTTTATCCAATAATTTTGTCCTCTTGTAAATTAAATTTATTTATAATTATACTTTTTACAGCTCTCTTTCTGAGTAGTCTTCCTCATCATCTTAAGAAAATTTTATTTCATTGGCAGTATTTTCTTAAGATTGCATTGGTGCTCGCTACTACTGTTATTAAAACATAAATATCATCATTCCTCATTTACTTTTGTCATTAGCCTTCTTGAAAATTAATTTAAAAATTCTGATTATGTTGTTTTTTTATCATTATACATAGGTTGAGATATAACCATGAGTGAGAGGGAAGGCCTTGTGCACATGAAGCGAGAACTGGAAAGCTACAGAGCTGCAGCTCGCTGGTTATATAATGCATATAATAAAACAAAATAAGTGTTATCTGTTACTCATAAGTTTTAATGAAAATGCATGCTAATAAATAATCTGATTCCAGTGTTCATATAATAGAATCAAAATTTACCTAGGTCTAAGAGGAGATGTGGGAAAATTTGATTTGCCCTTCTACAGTTGAAACAGAGTTTTAATTGCAATCCTTTCCCTGTTGTGGTTACTTGTCTAACTATTCACTTGAATAGAAAATTTATTCTAGAGCACTGAACACAGAAACTGCACAGCTTAACTCCTCTGGGGTATAAAATGAGGTAAGAGCCTCATTAGCCTAATGTTAACAGAACTCTGGTGATTGTGATAAGCCTTTTTGACAGAAGTAAATGTAAAAGTTCCCTCCAACCTTGTTTTCCATATTCATAGCATCCACTATGCTTCAATATATTGTTTTCCCCTTCATTTGCCACTTTTACTGAATATGGGCATATCTCATTAAACATACTGTGCTGAATTTTACCATTGCTTATTGTTATTCAATTTCATAGATTTATATACTATGCTATTACCTATCTGAGGTTTATATTTATTCCACTAATCTAGGTCCAAATTATAGAAACCAAAACTTATTGACACATATCTGTAATCTTTTTGATGTTCAGATGGTCTGTAGTTGGTTTTTCAGACACAAAACCTGACAGAGATGTGACTAAAAGACTAAGGAAAACATCAGGCATAAGATAAAGCCTAGGAGTAATGTCCTCTGGGGTAAAATAAGACCACAAGGGCCAGGAACTATGAAAGGAAAATCTCATTATAAAGGGGTAAAGGAGCCTGCTTGCTCTAGCATTTGATGCAGTGCTATATTTAGTAGTTAGGTGAACAACATAGAAACAGAAGTGGAAAAATATGGTTTTTTGCTCCTAAAATGAACCTAGATTCCTATATCTCTGTCTAACATTATTTTCCTTTACAGCTTCTTGTTTACCCATGGCTATGTTATCCATTACATAATATCATCTCTTGGGAGTTAGAAATAATGATGATCAGGATTTCAAGACATCCTTGCATACATCAATTTCACAGATATCCTGAGGTTTTGTAGCATAATATTGCATTCATTTTTGTCTTTAGATTTTAATTCTGTAAAACATTGTACACTGTTATGAGTTTATGCTTCATCAAATGAGACCAGAATGTTCTCTTGATCTCTAATCTCCTCTGTTCTCTCCTGATAATAAATGTTCTCTCCCTCCTCTAAATAACAATGAGTTTTAATCTTTATTTTAACCATAAACTGTGGAACATTGCCAAATTTTGTACATATATCAATTTCTCCACCATCATACTTATAATAATATACAGAGCACATGTTCATAAACATTGTAAAGTAAAATAATCAATAGATAAATGTGTACATACATTATATATGAATGTGGCTGAATGATCTTTCATTTAAAGAACTTGTCTGTGAACTACATTGTTAAAAGAGAATACCAGGTTTTCTGGAAAGTGTACAAAAATCCCAGACCAAATCCTTATGTAAGTTAAATTATTTAATTTACATTAAAATCTGTAAAGGATTTTTTTTTCATTTTTACTTTATTGTCTCCCAAACATCAAACAAGAAATCCTCACCTTCTTCAGATGAACTGTCTTCTTTGGTTTCTAATTTTTCCACTAAAGTGAAGTTATATGTATTATATGTTATGTTTTCGTTTTGTTTTCCTTATCTTTTCTTTGAAATCCCCCAAATACTTACATTTTCTATGTACTTTGGTCATAAGAGAGAAATCTTGATTTATTGATTCCCAAGTAATTGCATTTCATTTTAATGATATTTCAAGTGCTATGATATTTAATTTTATGACTGTATGATAAATACAAAATACAAAATTGTGTTCAAATAATACTCAAGAAATAAATATACTTTAGGTACCATTTATATATTCCTCTATAATTTATTCATAATTCAAAATTAATAGCTCCCTAATAGAAAATTATGTATTTGGAGAAGTATCTATGATTAAATATTGTACTTGAATTTAGGGTTCCTTATTTTAGGTCAAAGAATAGTTGAAGAAAGGAATAATTTCCTTAAAATGATATGCAGGATTGCATATACTAATCTGTCTGCTTTAATTTCCAGATAGAAAGAGGAGGGAAAAAACTTCACACATTCAATTAGCTTGCATATGAACTGATCTACCTCAGTAAGTATTTATGAAAACATTTTATAATAGAAACATTGAGAATAAACTTAGAGAAGTTAGAAAGATATTGTAGACAAAATCATGTTCCAAAGGAGAGTGATTTGAACATTGCATATTTTACAAAAATTCTTAATAATTACCTTTGCTAACCTGTACCCAGTAGAGGAGCTACTTAATCAAGAAATATGTCAAGATATCATCACTCATCTATCCATTCACATTCTACCCTTGGCATGTTTGGTAGTTTGAAAGAAAATAGCCCCTAAAAGGAGTGACCCTATTAGGCACTAGGCCTTGTTGAAGTAGGTGTAGCCTCAAAAAAGGAAGTGTGTCACTGTGGAGGGAAGTCATTGAGGTCTCTTTTGCTCAAGCTTCCTCTATGTGACACACAGTACCTTCTTTGCTAGTAAGCTACCCAAAGATATGTTTCTCCTTTTGACATGGTCATGGTAACTCTTCATGGCAATAGAAACCCTCAATAAAACAGAAGTTGGTACTAGGGTCTGAGGTATTGCTATGAAGGACCTGACCATTCTTTTCCAGGAATTTAGGCTTTGTTATTTTGGGTTAGAAAAGTGGTGGCATATTTTCAACACTGCTTTATGGGTTATACTGGTAGTAGCATGAGAGACCGTGGTGCTAAGATTTATTTAAAGTGTGAGGACCTGGATCAAAGCTTTAAGTGGAGAAAAAATTTAGTATGCAGCCTAGTGATCTTTCTTGTGATATTTTGGTGAAGAATATAGCTGCCTTTTTGCACTTGTTTAAAGAGTTTGCCAGAAGCTAAATTAAAGAGTTTTGGATTAATTCTGTTGGCAAAGGAAATCTCAAGCATGCTAGTACAGAATCTGTTTAGCGTTGACCAGCGTTAACTATAATGAAGATATAAAATAAAAAGGATCAAGATGCGGAAGTAAAATATTTGAGGGCAATTAATGGTCTTAACTCGCCTATAAAAAAACACAGTCTAACAGAATGGATAGGAAGACAAGAGTCCATCCTTCTGCTGCATGTAAGAAACACATCTAATTTCAAGGACAGGCATTACCTCAGGGTAAAGGGTTGGAAAAGATCTTTCAATCAAATGGACCCAAGAAGCAAGCAGGTGTGTCTATCCTAATATCTAACAAGTTAGACTTCAAACCAAAATCAATCAAAAGAAATGAAGAGGGTCATTTTGTATTCATCATAGGAGAAATCCATAAACACAAACTCTCAATTCTTGACATATATGCCCCAAACACAAAGGAATCCACATTCGTAAAAGAAACCCTACTAAAACTCAAAGCTCACATAAACCCACACTCATAGTAGGAGACTTCAAAACACCACTCTCACCACTAGACTGGACCTACAGTCAAAAACTTAATGAAGAAACAAAAGAACTAACAGAAGTTTTATCTCAACTGGGTTTAACAGACATCTATAGAACATTCCATCCAAACACAAAAGAATACACCTTCTTCTCTGCTCCACATGGAACCTTCTCTAAAAACAACCACACACTAAGCTACATAAAAAATCCTCAACAGATACAAAAAACAGATTGTGGCCTCATAAAAAGAGTTTGGTAATGAACCATCTGTTTCTATTGTTTGGAACAATTTGAGGAGTATTGGTATTAGTTCTTTCTTGAATTCTGCACTGAATCCATCTGACCCGGGACTTTTTTTTTTTAATTTTTTTTTTTTTGTTTGGGAGGCTTTTGATGACTGCTTCTATTTCATTAGGAGCTATAGGTATATTTATTTTTTTAAAATCTGGTCTTGATTTAATTTTCGTAAATGATAGTTTTCTAGAAATTTGTCCATTTCCTTTGAATTTTCAAATTTTGTGGAGTACATGATTTCAAAGTATGACCTAAAAATTGTCTGCATTTCCTCAGTTTCTGTTGTTATGTCCCCTTTTCCATACTGATTTTGTTAATTTGCATGTTTTCTCTCTGCTTTTTCATTAGTTTGGATAAAGGTTTGTCTATCTTGTAGATTTTTCTCAAAAAAACAAACTCTTTGTTGCATTGATTATTTTTGCATTGTTTTCCTGGTTTCTATTGTTTCTATTTTATTGACTTCAGCCTTCAAAGTGATTATTTCCTGGCATCTACTCCTCTGGGGTGAGTTTGCTTCCTTTTCTTTTATGGCTTTCAGTTATGCTGTTAATTCTCTAATGTGACTATCCTCTGTTTTCTTCATATGGGCACTTAGTGCAATGAACTTACCTCTAACACTATTTTCAAGGTATCCCATAAGTTCTCGGGTAGTGAGATCAACAACTAACTTATCCACCATCATGGAGCCCTCATTTAGTACCTGTTGGAAATAGAAGCAAACACCCATAACTAAACACTGAATTGAATTACAATCCAGATGCAGAAGGAGAGGACAAGTCCAGGTTGTGGAAACACATAGATACAGATCACCTGAACAAGGAGGAGCTAATGGCCCCCCCCCAGACTGATAGCTGGGAATCCAGCATGGGACTGACTCACACCCCCTGAACATGGGTCTCAGCTACAAGGCCTGAGCAGTCTAAGGGACCTTGGCTGTGGAACCAGGATGTATGTATTCCTGGTACACAAAAGGACCTCTGGACATGTTCCCCATGGAGGGATAATCCCTTAACCTAGAGGCAGGAGGGAATGGCCTGGTCCCTAATCCAAATGACTTGAAAGTTTTAGATGATCTCTCCTAGAAGGCATCAGCCTACATGTTTAGTGTGGGGGAGTGGGAGGGGAGGGTTTTCAAAGGGGGCATGTGAGGGTGGGAGAGAGAGGGAAAGAAGGGAAGGAGGTGGAACTTGGATCGATATTAAAATAGAAATCAAAAAGAAAAATATTTGAGGGGAAAATTGCATCAGGAAGTGGAATATAACCAATTCTTCTGGTCAACGAGATAAACAGATTAAGAAATATGATTAAGGGAGTGGTGACTGCAGGCGCAAGATCCAAACTGGCATGTTTCTGACTTGTGAAAACAATGCTGGGAATGGTGGTATGTACCTATAAACCCAGCGACTGAAAGGCAGAGGTTAGTGGATCTCTAATTTTGAGGCCAGCATGTTCTACAGAGCAATTCCCTGAAAGCCAGCTTACCCAGTGAAAGTAATCATCAAAGACAATTCTGGTGAAGGTGTAATCGAACACGGGAGCTGTGATTCATCCACAGACCCAAGCAGTACTTGGTACATTCAGCCATATGGTTGTGGTTTTAGAGTTAAGAAAGAAAAGAGGGGCTATGGAATTTGCCTCTAGGTCTAAGCAAAGCAACTGAGGTCAGGCATATGTCAGGGAATCCCCCCAAAAGAGTCCTAAAGAGGCCATTGTATGAAGATATAAATTTGAGGACTGGATTGCCTTGGAGACCCAAACATGTTTGTGATGCCAGAACCATGGGATACCAGTTGAGGAAAGCTGATAACAAGGAGTGAAACCATCCCAAGAGAAATAAGTATGTTAGGAGTTGGAGATCTAGAGAACATTATGACACCAGAAATGGCGTTGAAGTGTTTGAAGTGTTCCTTGGTGGGTTTAGGTATTGCTTTGGTTCTATATTTCCTTACTACGCTCCCTTCCCTAAATATGGTAATGATTAAAAACTCTTATGCCATTATATGTTTAAAGTATGTGATTTTTTTTATTTAGATTATTTAGGGGATTATAGTTAAGAGAGTGCATGAAGGCATGAAGCACTGAAGAGACTTTGAACTTAAGAATTTTAAATAAGTTTTACTTTGTAATAGACTATGGGAACTTTTGGAGTTAGACTAAATGCATTTTTTTTTTTTTGCATTATTATATAACCACAAAGCTCTTGGGGGCCAGGGAGTAGAATGCAGTGATGTGAAAGAATATGGCCTGCAAAGAGAGTGGCAGTATTAGAAGTTATGGTGTTACTGAAGTAGGTGTGGCCTTGTTGAAGGAATGGTGTCATTGTGGGCACAGGCTTTGAGGTCTCTTTTGCTCAAGATTTCCTCATTGTAATACTCAGTCCATTTCCCGTTGTCTTCTCATCAAAATGTAGCCAGTACCATGTCTGTCTGATCACCACCATGCTCCTCCCTACTATAATGATAATGGACTTAAGCTCTGAAAATATAAGCTACCCCAATTAATAGTTTTTTTATGTATAAAATTTGCCACGGTCATGGTATCTCCTCACAGCTATAGAAACCCTAAGAAAATGCATATTTTTTTTAAGTACTATGGTATTAATAGAGGGAAAAGAAACAATGAATGACCTGTTTTCATTACAAATTCAGTAGTCTTCCACTTATTAAAATTTATTTTACTGTATTTCTCATCCTACAAATTGGCTGCTTAAATAATTGTTCTTCATAGCACAAAGCATGTATAAATGGACTGAAAAAAAGACACATTTTTTTTTTTTAAAAAAAGGTGAGCTAATTGTACTACAAGTTGAAATAGCATTTTCACTTTCATTACACTTTTCTGCCCTTTTTGGAGGAATTGATAAAGTAGCCCATGTAACTATGCTCTGATGAGTCCTTATGTAGGAATTAATTAATGAATAACTCCTTGGTGATCTCTGCAAAAATATCTTAATAGTTGCAAGTACATGGAAGTGTCTTATATCTTCATGCAAAATAATATAGGAATTCATTGAAATTATAAAATCAACAAGGTCACTTTTATAACATTTCTCTCTAAAATTAGACGTGAAATTGAGGACTTGCCTCACTGTATTTCTGCCAAATCTAATACAAACAGATACACTGAAACATTTCTTCCTAATATATTAATGTAGAAAAAAACAAAACAAAACATGATTTTCTTATAAGAATGAATTTTTAATCATGTAATTTCTATTCTTCCAGTGGTCTTAGTGTTTTCATTGCCTGACATAAATAAATTATTTTTCTTTTTAAAAAGTTTGTATGTGTCAAAAACAATTTAAAAGTCAACAACTCCAGTTCCCAAAAGTTTATATTTTAAAAAACCTATATTCACTTATAAATATGCAATAATTTGCAATAAATGATTTAACATCTATTAATTTTAAGTACTAGTTTAATTCTACAAATATTTAGTGAGTTTTCATAAATGTCAGAAACCATTTTAAAAATTAAGCATATATCATCTTGCAAAATGACTCTTGTGTTCTTATAAATTCTTAAAATTTAAAAAAATAAAATATGTGCTCAGGAGACTGACTCTGATAAGGACATATTTGAGAAGAAACACCTAGAATATTGTATAATAACATTCCAGTTATCATATGACCATTCCTAGGAAACAACATGCCTGACATGTTCAAAGAATAGAAAAAGGCAAGTATAACTCTTATTTAGTAAGCAAAAGATCAAGTTAAAGAGATAGAAAAAATAAGAATACCTGTGGCATACAGATAGATGACCCTTGGGATATTATTTTGAGGCTTGGAAAGTCATCAAGTTTTGTGTTGAAGATTTCAATGATGTGACGCAGTTTTTTCAAAGAATAACTTTGACAGTTGGGGAGGGGAGAGAACATACTGCGAATGTAGTTGAAATGGACAGCAGAGATGAAAACGATTCATGACAGGATAAGAGAAGTACTTCCTGAATGACAGAACACAAATAAGAACACCAGCTTCAAAATCAGCTTTTACAGAATGCTAGATGCTAAATGACCATTTGCAACAACACAAGAAAATTTCAAGAAAAATAAAGGACTCTCAATAAGATTACTGTAATATGTTCATTTCCCCCTTTCCTTCTCCATTGTCTTCTATCCTCAGACTCTACTTATAATAACTCACCAATTACAATGAAGTATAACAGTCTAGAGCCACTGGAGAAGACTAACAGGCATGGAGGTAGCCATTAAGCCAAGAGAATTTTCATTATTTGACCAATGTGATGGCTTCATGGACACTAAATCTGATTCAGAAGAACTCAATACTAAAATATTTTCCATGAGCTACTTTCAGGAAACAGTTAGTGACTGTTGGTTAGTATCTCAATTCTCTGAGGCCATTATACATGTCAAATCATATAAGAGAATTATTAAATCTTAAAGGAAAATCTATGAAAGGAGATATCACTATATTCTTTGAAAAGACTGATTTATATTTAGAAATCTACAGGTAAGTCTGAATGTGTTTGTACATATATTCTTTGAAGAGATCTGATATATATATTTAGAATCTACAGATAAGGCTGAATGTGTGTGTACATAGCCAAAATAAAATTTAGCGGATGGCAGTGTCTTAAAATTCTGATTATGCACATCTGAAAATGGAAAACAAGTAAGTTCAGAGGTAAGTTATGGCCAGAGGTTTTTATGAGATTCAACACACACACACACACACACACACACACACACACACACACACACAGAGTGTGGGTAGTTATTTTCCTATTTCAATTGGAGTTTTGAAGTTCTTTTCTCATTGATTAGCCTGCAACCACTGTCTTTCTTGCATATAATTCTCAGGTCCTAATAATTCTATTCTGTAATTTATTTAAAACACAATTTTGGGAATCAATGTCCATAGTAATATATTAGTGAGTTTCATGAAAATACTTTCAAATTTTATTATATTCAAGACAACTGAATGGTCATGATACTTTGGAATATTATTTAGATGTTTCTTATTAAACTAAACATTTTATTAGCATATGATCTATCAAGCACACACCACATTATTTCCAAGAAGGTGTGAAGAAATATGCCTCCAAATAAACCACAAGATTTTTATTAGTAATTACCAAAATTTGGAAGTAGCCAAAATAAACACAAGTTTATAACTCTATGTAAAAATATATAATTATATATTCATGTACATATTATTAGTTCAAGTAGTAAAATATAAATAAGAATATTTGTGGCATCTAGAAGTGAGTATGAGCCTTGAAATATGATTTTGAGACTTAGGGAGCCATTCAAGTTTTGAGCCAAAGATTTCCATGATCTGACATGGTTTTGAAAGAATAACATTGACCACTGGGTAGTATGTACACTAATTCTGCCAGGTGAATGTCCAATGTTCCAAACTAAACTGTAGGTCAGTTTACTGATTCACTCCAGATAAAGTTCTCTCTCTCTCTCTCTCTCTCTCTCTCTCTCTCTCTCTCTCTCTCTCTCTCTGTGAGCATAGAAGGGTGAGAGAGAGAATGATAAAGAGAAAAAGGTGAATTGTTACAGGCATGAGTAATTCATACTAAGCAATTATGTTTGTGTTTTTGTCAAAATGAATCCAAATCCCTTCCTAATTCTGTGTCATTAATACAGAATGAAGAATGATAAACACATCTCTAATTTTAAAAAGTTGCATTTAGAAACAGCAATTCTGATATATACAGCTTAACCTTAGCATAATTTTCTTCAAAATTCAATATAATCATAAATGGGAGTATTGAATTCTGGAGAATTAGTCATAAAATGATTTTATTATTTATAGTCTAAAAGTACAAAATCTAAACTGTCATATCTAATTTTAATTTTGGAAGTTTAAAAAAAAACAGAAATTCTCTCAGGAAACATTCATGAAATCATTGCAAACATACTATACAGGGCATTTATTGATCAAAACATAATCCAAGTTTTTCAGTGTCCATCAAAACATTTGGGATGAAACTAGAAATACCCATCCTGATTAAGGCAAATCAGACCCAGAAAGACAAACAAGATATGTGCTATTTTATAAGAAGATATTAACTGTTAATGATAATAACACTATAATCTACAGACCCAGAGAGGCTAAGTAACAAGGAAGGCTCTGGGCAGGATGCATGAATCTGCCTGAAAAGAGAAAGGAGAATACATTTTGTGTGTGGAATGATGGAAATGAGAACAATAGAAATTAGGTTGAGGAGGGAGGGATAGTACCTGGAAAAACAACTAGAACTTGGGAACATTTAGGGTGCAGTGTAGAATCCTAGGGCAGTAGAAACTTCCTGGAACCTATGAGGGTGACACTAGCAAGGACTCCTAGTAATTGAGGATATGGAGCCTGAACTTGTCATATTCTAGAACAAGGGAAGATTTCCAGAGGCAGATCTGGGGCACCAACCCAACTACAAAGCCTTGAACCCATGGACTATCCTGCATGCAAGATGTTCTGGGAGATCATGGCTCAGACTCTATGAAAGTATCCTGTAACATGAAAAATAAAAGACCCAGAGACTGATATTAGGTTCAAGCTTCAAGCAGAATCTCAGAAAACCAAAGCAACTGGTCATTACCTCTTATTCTACCTCAGAATAAAGGGGATCCTTGTTCCAGAAAATCTCAGACTGTAACCTCTCTTATCTTCAGTGTGGCTGGAGAATAGATGCCTGATACTGATTACTGAAGACCCTCCTCCTATCTTTTATACACCTCAGGTGCTGAGATCATCATTATATAAGCTGTTTATCTGTAGGACTAGATCAATCCTGTGTAGATTTGTGTGACCTACCTTTGACTCACAGAGATATTTCTCTTTCTTATCCCTGAGTCCTAGGATTGAAGTTGTGTACCACCACCTCCTAGCTTATGGCTGCTGGGATTAAAGGTGTTTATAACCACTATAGCTTGAAGGTAGCTTTGCATTCTGAATCCTCAGGCAAGCTCTAATAGATCATAAATAATATATCACCACAGTGGCCAACCAGTGTGTGGTCTAACTGAAGCCCATGAGACAAGAGGGAGCTTATGTTCAGAAACGGGAAGCTGCAGGGCAAAAAGACCTAGAGTAGAACCAAACAGGATTGACTAAATAAGTAAGTAAATAGATGGAATGATTCCTAATGACATATTCTATTCTACTCATAGGACAGTGCCTATCTGATCAGGGTGCCTAGTAATCAGAGACTTCAGCTGGCACCTGATTAGAGAAGATTCAGAAACATGGCCAAATATTAGATGCAGCACAAGGAATCCCCCGGAAGAGATGGAGGGAGGATTGTAGGAGCGAAAGGGGTCTACCAGAATACAGCCCACAGGAACAACTAGTCAGGATTCATAGTAGCTCACAGATACTGAAGCAGAAATTATGAAGCCTGTATGAGTATGTGCTAGGTTCTGTGTCTACATGTTGTGATTGGATAGCTTGATGTTCTGAAATCTGTGGGACTCCTATCAGAGGAAGTAGGGGTTGTCTTGACTTTCTTGTCTTCTCTTGGGATAATTTTCCTCCTACTGGGTTGCCTCCTCCAGCATTGATATAAGTAAGGTTTTGTGTCTTCTTTTATTGGAACTTGTTATGACATGTTCAGTCATTATCCCTAGGAGGTCCCTTCTTTTCTCAAGTGAAACTGAGGAAGACTGGATTTGGAGAAAAGGTGAAGCAGAGAAAGTTGGAACTGGGAGGAGTGGATGATGGGAAGGCTATGGCTAGGATTTATTATATGAAAGAATAAATAAAAACAAAAAGGAAAAACAGCTAAAGCCCTAAGATTAGTTTTTCACAAAATTTATTGATTATACTAACGTCATTAAAAAATATTGATTTGAAGACCACTTAGGACACTATTCAACACTAGTTCATTTTAACAGACAAACAGCTCAAACATTGAAGGTGAATCAAAGACCATTACAACTGCATAATTGTGGAGCCCAGTCCTATTGGATATGTCTACAAAGCATTCCCACACCTAATAATGCTCAAGAAACAGAAGGAGGGCAGGAAGAAGGAACAGAGGGAAGAGAGGGCAAAAAAGACTACAAGTACCATAGGATCAAGGAATTTGCTGTGAGGTTGTGTCTTCTGGTAACATCAGAAGTTATAGCAATAAAATCTTATCAATATGACCACTCAAGTGTTTACTGACCAAGGATGAATCACACAAAAATATCAAATTGGATTGGAAAGACCCATGATGCCTCAAACTTATACAAAAACCTACAGGCAACTGTTTAAAGTTGAGAACATGAAAGGTGGTCTTGATTAGTCACTCCACAATTGGAATGGGAAGGAGTCATAATGTGGATTCAGTTTCCATTTATCTGAGGGCTAATGATGTTGACCAGTATTTTAAAAGATTTATTGGCTATTTGTTTCAAAACTGTTTGTTCAATTCATTGCCCCATTTATCTATTGTCAGTTTTTTATCTATAAATTTAACTGTGGCTGTTCTTTGTATATCCTTGGTACTATGTACTGGTCTAAAATATATATGGCAAAAAAAATTTCTCCCAGTTGTAGATTGTATTATTCTAGTGAGAGTTATTTTTAACTGTGAAGAAATTTTTAAATTTTATTCAATCAAGCCGTGTGTTCTTTGGTTTATATGTTTTGTTGTTTAGAGTCTATTCAGAAATGTCATTCTTGTACCTATATTCTGAAGTGTTTTCCCTAAATTTTCCTTTAGCAGTCCCAACATTGTCAGTTTAAAATTAAAGTTAATGATTCATTCTGAGTTGACTTTTGTGATAGAAGAGCAATATGGAACTAATTTCATTCTTCTGGAACTAAATATCCAAATTTATAGTATCATTTACTAAACAGGTTATTTTATAAGTATATTTTTTTCTTAAAGCTTTGTCAAAAATAGGTTTGTGGAATAATTTATGGGTCTTTTGCTATAAAAGTGGCACAATTAGAAAGTGTTGCATTGTTAAAGTAGGTGAGTCCTTGGTGGATGAAGTGTGTCACTAGAGGTGGGCTTTGAGGTTTCAGATGCTCAACCCAGTCCCAATGTCACTATCTCTCCTTTCCTGGTGCCTGTCAATCTGGATGTATGACTCTCAGCCACCTCTGCAGCCACCTCCGCATACACACCATGATAAAAATGGACTAAATCTCTGAATATAAGCCAGCCCGGTTAACTGTTTTACTTTTTAAGAATTCATGTGGTCATGGTATCTCTTCACAGCAATAAAAACCTTAACTAGGATAGCACTTGGTACTGATACAATGCCATCTTTGTCAATATGGATATGTAATGTTTTGGAGGGTCAGATAATATAGTACTAACTGTGTTCTTTATGCTTTGGACAGTTTTGTTATCTATGGTATTTTTGTTTACATATTAAATTTAGTATTATGTCTAGTACTCTAAAGAATGTTATTGAACTTTTGATAAGTATTGCATCGATTCAGTGGATTATCTTTAGTAGAATAGCCTTATTCATAATTTTCATTCTTCCAACCAAGGAAAAGAGAAATTATCTGAATTCTGGAGTTTTTTCATTTCCATTTTTTGGTGTCAAAGTCTTCTTTGTAAAGTTCTTCCCAGATGTTACTTGGAGCTGATGAGGATTGGTCATTTTCCTAATTTCTTTCTCAGTAAATTTGTTACTGTTGTGCATAAGCACTTATTTGATATAAAAGACATGATGTTTGTCTTTCTGGATTTAATAACCCAAGTGATAATAAATTTTAATAAATGAGAATGCTAACATTCTCAACTCTGATATATAACATGGATCATTTCAAATACATTTATATCTAATATTTAAATAAAATACCAATAAATATAATTGGAGATGGCCAGGTATCTCAGATTTGAAACGATATATTATTTATGATTTATTAAAGCTTGACTGAGGATTTAGCAGAGCACAGTCATCCACAAGCCAAAGAGCCAAAGAGTTCAAGCATGTACCTTTAATCCCATCAGTCAGAAGCTAGGAGGTGGTGGTACACACCTTTTAGCCCTAGGACTCAGGATTAAGAGATAGATGGATCTCTGTGAGTTCAAGGCCATCCAGATCTACACAAGAGTGAGTAAGTCTTAAAGAGAATTATACCTCACACCTTTAATCCCAACATTAAGGACATATATAAGACAGAAGCAAAGTCTCAGAGAGGACTCCCTTCTCCAGACACACTGAGGAGAGGAATCATTCAGAGACTTGGTGAGGGCTTGTGGCGACAGGATCCAGGATCAGCCCATTCATGCAGAGGTCGAGGTAAGAAGCTAGTGGCCTACTGCTTTGCTTTTCTGATATTCAGCCTCAAGTTTGGATCATTATTTATTAATTCGTGCTAAAAAGATTTTATTCTTTAGTCATTTATTATGATTTATTCCTATGTATTATAAAAATTTTCATATATCACCTTGATATGCATCTTACCTACAAATGTTTATACCAAAAACGTCTATCTTTAAAGGATTTAGATTTAAAGAGATTGGAAGTTTTATTCAATGACAAAAAACAAAAAAAGCTATAAGAAGCACTGTCATACTTTAATACTGAAAACTAATTTTGTGATAAAATTACAGTGACTTCTGCACTCAAGGAAAGTGAAAAGTCACATATAATAGATTTACCAATAAAATATAAGGATAAAATAGATGCTTTTATCATTCACAGTGGCTATCATATAGTAGGTATATATATCTTCCACTAGTACATTGAGGCTTTATTTGGAATATCAGGCTGCCATTACTGTCTATTTATATGTGTGTTTATAAAAAGTTCATTGCATACATTATCAGGATCTTTTTTAAATTAAAAATGTCATTTCATTTTATCTATAGTTAGTAGAAATATATAAAATGTCTAATTAATAAAGCAAGTTGCTTTATTATTTTCTGTGTATTTGAATCACTGAATCATGATTTATTTCCAGAGAACTGCATGGAGAAAGTACTGGAAAATACAGGTCTAGAATCTTAACTCATCCCTTACCTTAATTTGTTTCAGTGATCTGTTTACGGGCTTCCAAAACTAAGTATGGGAAACTCAGATTCTCAATGGGAATATGAGGATAAGGTTGATTAAAAAAAAAAAAAAACACATTAGGTATAATGTCTCAAAAAAAGAAATGTCTGCTTGTTGTAAACAAGGTACCTGATTTTCATGTAAAGTTTACTTTGAGTTATCCACACACAGCCGTTTGTTCATAACTAGGTGCTGCATGCACTCAAGGTGATTGGGCAGGAGACCTTTATCCAGGTGTAGTCACATTGGTCATTATCTTCCAAAAGTAGGAAATGAATATGCTTAGGTCCTTCTTGCCTTTCAGATAAGCTAGAAATCCCAATAATGTTAGCACTGTCATGATTTTAAAACATTTAAACTGAATTGAAACAATTATCATAAACATATACAAAACTAGTATTTGCCCGATAATTGATACAGTTGTTTCTGGATAAAGCAATATATGTTTATTTGCACGTTCTTTTCTTTGTCAGTATTCATTTTCATAATTTAAGCATAAAAGAAGGCTACTATACCATAACTTTAATAAGTTCTATTTACAAAACTTTCTTCTGCAATGAGAAAATAGAAATAGAACATGTGATTTATCGAAAGAAATTATATTGAAGTAAACACCTTCAACTCTTTGAAATACTGTATTATATTATGTGTAGACACCTGGAAGAAACATAGAAGTGAATTTATCTTTCTGAATATTTTATATTTTTGGTACTTGGAAACAGCATAAATTGATGTTCAATTTAATCTGTTGTTCACTACTATGTGACTATAAATACAGTTTGATATTTATTGCCATTTATATCTATAACTTTTAACTTTTTCTTCCTTAAAAATTCTAAACCCCTTGAACATCAAAGGGAATCATCATTTATGACTTAGATATTTTATTAAGTTTTACTTTTCATTTATCTTCCATGAAGAGTGTTTTCTAGTATTTATTCAGAATTCACTGATAAAAGCTCACACTTCCCCTTAGAAATGAGTTTGCCATTGTCATTTATAATAGACTATGATTATATTACACTGAAATTCATAGTTACTAGTTTGTAACTCGAATTGTTCACAATAGCAATTTGTGTGGTGTATCATAATTTATAATACTTTTGGGGCTAGATAATAAATTAAACTGTATTTAAACAAAACTATTATAATTGAAAAAAATTCTATACTATACTTCAACATAATGACATCCTTCCTTTTGTGAAGGAAAGAAAAAATATACAAATGAAACCTATTGATTTTCTTTCTTCTTTAATAAATATCCATTATGTCTCAAATTTTTCTATTTCATCCTAGTTTGAATGGTCTCAAATTTCTCTAAGCCTAAAACCATAGTTAGAACTTGATTTGTTACACTGGTATAATGGTAACCAAATGCTTACAAGAGAACTCTATATGACTTGTTTCTGCAAAAGACATGTAATAAAAACTGTTAAACCATGACTTATAGCATATGTAATCATATATGTTAAATTATAATCTTGAAATATTTAAATATACATATTTTGCAATTATTCACATTATAAAATTATCATATTCACACTATTTCCTTGTACGAGAGGGAAAGGATTGAATCTAATTTTTATTTTAAATTATCTGTGCACTTTGGTGCAGTCATAAAATGAATGTTCACCTGAATGCTATCCAAACGATAGGTTGCCAATAAGAAGTACTGGGAACAAAAGTAAAAGAGGGAATATTTGCTTCAAGGTGCTTTTCCCACAGCTCTCTGCCTATTCTAGAAACAATACCCTTTTTACAAAACTTTTTGCTGCAGCAGCTAACTTAGGCACTTATCTTTGTTAGAATCTGTAATATGCATTCCTATACCTACTCCAGGTATGGAAAATGATTTTATCAGAAGTTTAAACAATTACTACTTGGTAGTAATTGCCTTAAACACTACTTAAAGAGAGAAAAGATTGTCATAATGAACTTCTTACCTTGAAATCCCAATTTAAACACTTTACTAATTCATTCCCTATCTACAAAACACCATTATTTTGACTCTACATATTGTTCAAGGCCAGATTAAATCTCAATATCTTCATTTTCAGTAAATTCATGTGTTGCATAAAGTTCCTTTTTCATTAGCCCAGGCAATTCTTATCTGAAAATGCTATTTATAAATAAGATTTTGATCATTACTATTAAATATGGGAATGTTTACACTTCTCTGAACTGGAATTTTCTGTAACATAGGAAAGACAAGTTTTAAGCAAATACTGGTAAATGATCGTGTCCACCAAATGGTTCAGTGATGACAATAGACAAATTTACTAGGTATAATGTGACTTTTCATAAATGAATACATGAGTAAAGTCCAAGCATAGATCTTCAATGCTGTATTAAATATATGCTCCATAATATTTTCTGTCAAGGCAGAAAAGGTCAGGTTTTCCTTTTTTTTAAAAGTAAAACATTATATACATGCAACTAATTTCAAAAGAATAGTCTTAGTGAAAACCTTTTCAGACACCAGATTGATAATTGTTTCCAAATACATTAAAATCTGTTCACTCTATTCATTGACAAAATGCAAAAAATAATACCTTTCAGAGTCATACATTCCTTACAGATTTTTGTATTGCTAAAGTAATGAGTACTTAAACTTGCAATTGATGGATAGTTGTACTCTAGAAAGATTAATTGAGAATACCCACTTTTTTGGTTTATAAAGTCAATACTCCAGTTCCCACAAACATTGTAGGCAAAGAGGAGATTTTAATTCTTGCCTTAGCTTTTAATATGATGGTGGACCTTTCCAAATGACCAATGTAATCAGAGATATTTTTAAAGAAATAAGCTTCAGTCATAATTTTGGGACATGAGCAGTAGAACTTGAACAGTTCCCTTTAAATAGAAGAGTTACTGTTACATTTATGTTTCACTCTGTTTACCTGGCAAAAAATGATAAAGTGGCAAAACTTCTCATAGAAACAAATAATGATTTGTAATATTGCCTAATTATATAAGAATGTTCTAATTATAGTCACTGATACCTTTCTCTCAATGAGAAACTCAAAAAATATGCTTTATATTCAAAATGTTGTATTTAGAAATAACTGCTCAAACAAGATGGATCAGTGACCTAGATTCTTACATTAATAAATTCAGCAGGGATTCCTCTACTTGAAAAAATATCTAACTTTTTTTGTAAGGAGATTTTCTTTGCCTTTTTTGTGCAGTAAGATGTTGATAAGTATGTAAAATGCTAAATATATAGATTTTAGCTTTTGAATATTGTCTTCTGTACCATGTTTGCTCTAAAATGCAAATATGTCTTTATGACATAATAATAACAGACATTTTAAAGGACTTCATATACAGTATTCTACTTTACTTTTGATCCAATGTTAAAGAGTTATGCTGTCATAATCAAATTATTTTAATTTCTATATGACTAAATATGTGATAATAAAGATAATTAGAGAGTTTGTGCTTAAAATATTTCATATTTCAAGCATTATATTTGTTTTTTATATTTTTATATGTTGCCTCGCTTGTAAATCCTAATTATTATTTATGTCCATTAGAATACATTCAATTTATTTTATTCTAAAATTAATTCTAGAAAATCAGACAATGTATTTTGACCATATTTACCCACAAATCTACTTATACTTCCATAGCATTCCTCCTTTTTATCTTTGTATTTTAAACACACTGAATTAAATTTGCTGCAAATATGATCTTTCATGTGCGACTACCCAACCATTCTTACCAATGGTCAGTCCATTAAATAAAACTAAGCCTTCCTCTCCCACCAGTTATCCGTTGTCATTAGCTCTTCAGTTATAGTTGGGTTTTCATGCTTACCACCTTCTTTGTGCTGGAATTTTGTCTGACTTAGATTTGTATAGGTCTTGTGTATTGTTATTCACTTCTTATGAGTTAATATTTGTACCTTTCGTGCTAGTCCTGAAATAATTATTTTCATGTAGTCATCTACCACTTCCAGGGCTTACAATGCTTCCACCCTTTCATCTGTAATGATTCCTAAGTGTTGGGAAGAAAGGTTTGATTTAGATGTCCCATTTAGGTCTGAGCATTCTACAGTCACTGATTTTTTTACATCTTCAGTGGTAACCAATATCTACTGTTAATAAAATCCTGTATGATGATGGTTGAGAAATACTTGAATCTATAAGTATAAGTATAGTGTTTAGCCAGCACGGTACACAGCATCACTGACTATTAGCTAGCAGAGATACAGCTTTCAGGTGTTTTCAAGGATTCAAACATGTGGTGATTTGAGAAATAAGAACTTACCACCAAGTTCTAGAGAATGATATATGAAGAAATGACTTATTGATATACTAATTACTATAAAATTTTGGTTTGGTTTGAAAAATGTATAGAAAACTAACCACAATTAAGCTAATCACTTGCATATTTAATAAATTATAGTTATTCCACATTTCCATTTTTGAATAGGTCTTTAAAATCATGGAAAGAGAATATTATTAGGAAATTTGCTATTATGAATATCTTAAACAGTAATTTACACCAGAGTAGCCACTGAACTTTAAATTTCAAAGAAAATAACTTTTATGTCAACCAAATACAATTTAGTAACTCTGAATAAGTCACAGATTGAAGAGATAAATTTAAATGATGCAGTATAATAAGCACATCTTCAATTTTTCCAGGATGTTACTGCAGACTTTAAGAAGCCTCCAAAGGACTGGCCAAGGATTTAAGACTTAGAAACAGGTCTCCAAGAAAACAGAAATTTGTTGCTAAATATTTTATATTCAATACTTATTTTAAATAATGAGCATTGAAGAAATATATGACAAACTAATTATCCTAAAATGTGGATTAGATATAGTGGTAACACCTTTTAAATCAGTGATATTTTTAACATCAAATTTTAATTACATTATTCTCTGGGAATTACATTATTCTCCATCACTTTGGATACATTGGCTAGCTGAGAATAACTAATACATTTCATGGAGTTATGTTTTAAAATAATATGCTTATAGTTGAGCCTAGTGAGTTCCAGGATGGACAGGGGCTATTACACAAGGAAGCCCTGTCTTGAAAACCTTTTTACAAAAAGAATGATTGTGTATAAACTAAAGACCACAATTGTATCAAGGGTGATGGTATACTATCCTTGGATCCATCCTTGGATCAGGGAAGGGAAAGTTTGTCAGTGCAAGAAAAGATTCTGACCACCATGTAGCTTGTACTCAAGTGTCCCTGAATATCTCAGGCTATCTTTATTTATATTTAAATACATTTTGGTTTTTAAACAGGGTTACCCAAACTGTTTTGTTTGGCTTCTATTTTTGACTTTAAGAAATTCATCACAATTTAAGGAACACATCATGATCATTATGAAAGCTCCACTGTTGTTTTCTCAAATACCTTCCCACGCCATTCATAATCTTATTCTAAACACAGAGTTCAGCATTTTTGCAAGGCTTAACTAAATATCCAGCCAGACATAACCTGCTCTCAAAGAATTTATGTCAGTTGGCAGTTATTTGTGGTTACAATGTTAAAAAGTAATAGACATGGGCACAGAGTTTTAAGGATTACAATATTCAAGCCTAGATGATCATGTCTGCAAGATACTTTGGGAATCAATATATATTGAAATACATAAAAGCCATTCTTTGTCATATATCCAAAAGATGCACAATCATACCACAGGGATACTTGCTCAACTATGCTCATAGCAGCATTATTCATTATAGCCAGAAGCTGGAAAGACAAGTATAGTATGTATTTACTCATAAGTGAATATTAGATGTAAAGCAAAGGATAACAAGGCTTCAATCCACAACCACAGAGAAGCTAGGTAAAAAGAAGACCATAAGAGGGGGACACACATAGAAAGAGCCAGGAAGAGAAAATAGATAAGATCTCCTATGTTAACTGGGAGGGGATAGAAGGGAGCTGATGGGGATGTAGGAACATAAGAGATCAAGAAGACTCTGGTTTGGGGAGGGATGAAGGGGGAGAGCAATGAAAGAGATATCTTGATAGAGTGAGCCATTAAGAGGTTAGGGAGAAACTTGGTGCTAAGAAAATTTTTAGGAATCCACAAGGATGTTCCCTGCCAAGATTGTTAGCAATAATTGAAAGGGTGTATGAATGGGCTTTCCCATTTACTCAGATTACTGACTACCCTAATTGTGATTATAGAAACTACATCTAGTATCTTACAGAAGCAGATTCAGTGACACACCATCAAGTGATGGGAGATGTCATTCTATAAATATTTTTCTCTTATTAGTTAATGAATAAAGCACTGTTGGACAATAGGAAAGGAAGATAGGCAGGATGAGGAGACTAGGAGGAGAGAGGAAATAGTAGGGAGGAGATTCAAGACATAGAACTGAGAGAGAAGAATGCCAGGCCCTCTCTAGATTAAAAGAAATGGGTTAATATTCAAGACAGAGCTAGACAATAAAAAATGATAGTAACATACCATCAGAATTATATCTAATACAGTGTCTGTGTGTTATTTGTGGCTGGCATGGTGGCGGGCCCAGACCGGCAGGGAAAAACAACTCTTAACAGGCTATCACTGGGTTAATCTCCTGGAGTTCGGTTGAAGAGAGGGAGAAGGAATCATATGAACAAGCAGCAAGGGTCAAGCCCATGATGCGGAAAACCACAGAGGCAGCTGATCCAAGCTAGTGCAGCTAATAGGAGCTCACCTACTATGGACTGAGCAGCAGAGGAAACTGCATGGAATCCAATTAGACACTGTAAATGTGGAGGAAACTTATGTGACTTGATCTGTTGGGGTGAGGTCCCCTGGAAGTAGTACCAGATCCTATCCTATAACTATGGTAGGATACCTTGCTCAGGCTTAATACTGAGGGGAGAGGCTTAGTCCTGCCTCAACATTGTATATCAGATTTATTGACTCACAAAGCAAGGCCTTACCCAAACTGGGGAGTGGATAGGGGTTGAAAGAAGAAGGCAGGGGGGAGGAGAAGTGGGCAGAGAGGAACTGGGGTTGGTATGTAAAGTGAAATTTTTTTCCATCTTTTATTTTTTAATTTCATTTTATATTCTAACCACAGTTCTGCCTCCCACCTCTCCTCCAACCCCCCCTTGCCTCATCCAATTTCAACCGTTCCTCTTCCCATCCTCCATCACCTCCCCTCTAGCCCACCCATAGTCTACTCCTCCTCACAGGTAAGGGCTCGCACAGTAGGCTGGGCCAGGGGCTATCCCCTATGACATGCATTAAAACTAATCATGATATCTCACCATAGAGAATGGGCTCCAATAAGCTAGCTCATGTACTGGGATTACAATCATGGTTCTACTGCCACTAAATAGGGTATTTAACCCTAAGGAATGGGTTCCAACAAGCTAGCTCATGCACCAGATTTGTATCATGGTCCTACTACCAGGATCTCCTCTGATAGTACAAGCTTCACAACTGTTTTCCACATATGGAGGTTCTTGTTTGGCCCCCTGAAGAGTTTATGAGTTTCCATGAGCTTGGTTCAGCTGTCTCCTTGGATTTCTCCATTATGATCTTTACCTCCCTTGCTCATATATTCTCTCCTCCCTCTCTTCACCAGGACTTCCAGAACTTGGCCTGGTTCTTGGTTGAAGACCTCTGAGTCTGCTTCCACCAATTACTGGGTGAGGATTCTATGATGACAGTAGGGTATTCACCAATCTTATTAAAAGGGTAGGCCAATTCAGTCTTCCTCTCTACTATTGCTATGGATCGTAGTTGGGGTCCTCCTTACTGTAGCACCAGATTTTTCCCTGAGCCTATAGAGTCTTTCTCTACTAAGCAATGCTGACAGCTGACAGAAGGATGACCTTCAAAATTTATAAAGAACTCAAGATCCTAGACATCAAAATACAAATTGATCAAATTGAAAAATGGGGTACAGAGCTAAACAGAAAATTCTTACCAGAAGAATCTCAAATGGCCAAAGACATTTAAGGAAGTATTCAACATCCTTAATCATCAAGGAAACGAAAATCAAAATGACTCTGAGATACCCATCTTACACCTGTCAGAATGGTTAACGTAAAAAATGATGAGGAGAACCTATGTTGGAGAGAATATGGAGTTAGGAGAACAATCTTCCACTGCTATTTTAAGTGCAAACTTTTAAAGCCATTTTGAAAATCTGTATGGCACTTCCTAAGAAAATTGGGAATCAGTCTACCTCAAGACCTAATAATACCACTCTTGGACATTTACCTCATGGAAACTCAATCATACTACAAGCACATTTGTTCATCAATGTGTATAGCAGCATAATTCATAATAGCCAGAACCTGGAAACAACCTAGATGTCCCTCAACTGAAGAATGGATAAAGAAGATGTGGTATATTTACAAAACTGAGTACTACTCAGCAGTAAAAAAAAAAATGATGACCTAATGTAATTTTCAGGCAGATGGATGGAATAGGAAAAAGTATCCTGAATGAAGAAATACAGATTCAGAAAGATAAACACAGCTATTATGACATAAAGCAAAGGATAAGCAGACTACAGTCCACAGCTCCAGAAAAGCTAGGTAACCAAGATGACACCAAGAGGGACACATGGATCACCCAGGAAAGAGAAATCAGAGAACATCTAAAAGGCAGGTTGGTGGTAAGGGGGGATCCAGTAGAAGAGGAATGAAAAATAATTTTTAAATAAAATAATGATGAAAAGATAAGTTTTCATTTTGGTACATGCCTTAGAGTGGGATTGCTGGATCATGTGGTAGACTGACTCCCATTTTCCTGAGGAACTGCCATATTGATCTCTGTCTTCTACAATACATTATAGTATGTAAATACTTCAAGATTTATTCTCTTTTAGGATAGAAGTTAACATTTAGATGTATTATTATGGCGGGGTGGTCATGGCACATACCTTTATTCCCATCACTTGGGAGGCAGACACAGGCAGATCTATGTGAGTTTGATGCCAGCATGGTCAACAGAGTGAGTGCCAGGACAGGCTCCAATGCCATACAAAGAACCTTGTCTTGAAAACCAAACCAAAAAAAAAAAAAAAACCTATCTATTTCATATGTACCTGGACTATTGCATTGATATTTCTCCAGTTGAAACTACTTAGGTACTTAGTCATTATATATGCCTATTAAGTATACAGAAAGGAACGAAGGGAAATTATGTTTAATTTACTTAATTTATAAACAATCTTATTTTACATATCAATCCCAGTTCCTTCTTCCTCCCATCCTCTCATGTGCCCTACCAAGACCCCAATCCCACCTCCCTTTATGGTACATACTGAGACAAAAATGCAAACCAATGAAAAAATGACACAGGTCAACAGAAAATTCAATGAAGACAGAGAATGATAGAGTAAAACCATTTCCAATTTGAAAAGCTCAGATCATGAAAACTTATGCTCAACAATGAAAAACCCTATGAACTTGATACCACTAGTTTTTTCCTTTCTTTTCTGATTTTACTGCTGTCCTTTGCTTTTTAAAAACCCTTTCACTTAAATTGCATTACACTTTAAAAAGATTAATGAAATACTTCTAAAACATTAACAGACTGAAGAATAAATGAAGGAATTCTAATAATTTTCTTTATATCAACTGATCAATACAAATTATAGTCCTTTATAGGAAATACATATTCAAGTGTTGTTAAAATTCTGTCCCAATCTTAAATACACAAGAATGCGTTCAAATAGATTATATTTTTATAGTGATTATTAAACAATTATTTATATTCTGAACTCATCTAAACTTAATTTCTGTTTCCTATTATTTTCTTTTTAATTTTTGATTATTTCATAAATATACATGAGTAAAATGTGTTTTATTATGTATACCCCTCATATTGTCTTTCCCTAATCCTTCAAAACAACTAGACACAAAAAATATAACTTAAAATCACAAAAGCAGTATTATTCCGAAATATTAATGTATATTTTAATGTCAATAGAAGTAGAATAATGTTTATGTCCCTTCATCTCATAATATAATTGACAATTTCAAAGAAAATAAAATTAAAATAGGAACAATTATTATGTCAAGCATTGAAAGTTTCTAGTTTAAACCCAGTTATTCCTAAACAGATATCAGATGAAGTATAATTGCATCTCAATGGAAACAAATAGAAATTTCTAGTCAAGTCCTAAAATATTCTTATTTTTCAAAAACAGTTTCTCATGTAATATATTCTGATGAAGGTATTTAGCTCTTCTGTGTCCACACACATGTTCTGCACTTCCCCATCCACCTTTTTCCTACATTCATTTCTTCCTTTCTTTCAAAAACAAACATGAAGCACCCATTTTTTAAAAATCACAAAAACAGAAATGAAAATGTACAACTAAGATATCTATGAAACAAAAAAATGACCCAACAACACAATATGGGGAAAAGTCTGAAAAATTACCTTTTGAATTTCTTTTAGATCAATTACACCTAAGTACAGCAAAATGTCCTGAGGAATTGTATTTTACCATTGTTCCTTTAGCAGAACAATAATTTGGACTTTTTTCCTAGATCCATGGCTTATCTAGTCTCAGGTTTTTGCCTACTCTTGCAGTATCAGGGAAGGGATTTCTCTCATAGAGTAGGTCATAAATTCTATCATAGAATTTTTGGTTACCCCTAAAAGGATTGTGTAGGTCATAGAGTTTTTAGCTGTGTAGATGGTAACTATTCTCCTCTGGTAGTATGCAAGTACTTTCCAGTATCATGAAATCTTATTCAGTAGATGTAAAACCTCAACTTCTTCATGTTCAGTGAGTATGGAAGTGTTGTCTTCAACAATACAACTTTACCAAAATATTTTCATTTATTCTATATCAGTTAATTTTTATCTATTCAATTATTTTAATAATATCCTTTCTCTTCCTCCAACTCCTTCCCAGATCATTTCCCACTCTTTACAGACTCAATTTCATGAGATATCCCTCTTTATCCCTCCCTTCTTTCCCTATTTTGCTCCCCTTTCCCTACCTTCCCCCTCTCCTTTCCTCTCACTGTCTCAAAATCCTCAAAACAAAACAAACATAAAGTCAAGCAATGGAAATCAAAACAATAGGAGACAAACATGAAATCAATCTATAATAAAAAGTACACAAACTAATCCTGAGCATTACACATGTCCTGAACTGTGGTTGGTATGCCTGGTATCACTTAATTGGAAGAAGAAATACACAAAGAAACATGATTTTCCTTTTTCTCAGCAGTTATCAATTGCAAAACACTACTTGGCTCACAGGTGCAAATTTTGTGCCCTCTTCTTTTCTATACTGTTAACTTGCATATTTTGAACTTGTGCAAGATTCTTGTGTGCTATAACAGTTAATGTTATTGCAAATGTGTAACATTCCAGACATACCCTGCAAAATGCTTTTCTCTCGTAGTCACACACAAGTTGTTGCTCTTGAAATCTTTCTGTCTCTTCTTCCAGTAAGATCCTGAACCTTGATGGGAAGGATTTGATGAAGATATTCCATGTAGAGTGAATGCTCCATAGTTTCTCACTCTGGGCACCTTTTCCAAGTGTTGATCTCTAACATTTACTGACAATTTGAATTTTTTTCTATTGCACTTACTATAATTAATTCCCTTTCATGAGTTATTCTCCACTTTTTACAATTTGATAGCTATGGTAACTTTCTAGCTGTGAAATCAAATGACTAGTATATTCATTAAAGCAAACTCACCTTGCCCTGGATAAGAAAAAAAATGTAAATATTTATCTAACTCCAAACTGACCTCTTTTTTTCTAGGATTCTAAACAAATTCTTCAGGGCTGAAGTTTTATTTTAATCTTCCTTGATCTCTTATAGGATATATTATGATAATTGTGAATATTTAAATTTTATTAAAATCAAAGACAATCTTGTACTGCAACAGTGTTTATTTTAGAAAAATTAAATTGTGAAATCTGATAGTTAAACTTTAGGGGAGGGAGAAAGAAGTGTAATGGTAATTTGTTCCCATCAGAAGATAGAATTATCCTTCAAGGTTGAGTGGATATAATTGGCCCACATATAACTCTCTTGACAAATAGTGCCTTCAGGCAATGTGGCTGTAATAATTGTTCAATTACATACTTTTAGCTTTCAAATGACCAAAGCCATTATTATGCATCACATTAATAGATATACAGACATATTTTTAGCACATGGATTAAGTGCTTTCTTTTTTCCTTTGGAGGATGAGTTTAGCTTAGAAATTAAGCTGTATTATAATTATGAGTAATTTTTAGTAATTGTAATTTAATTCCTTCTAATCTAATAATGATGATTACTCTCTAATCAAATGATTTTACCAAATTCAATCTCAGTCATACAATCAAACTACAAGAGTGATTCTTGCTGAGTGTAATAAAAATCAGTAAAATATATTCATTTTATTTTAAAGTAACAGTTGAGTATTTTAATTATAAACTTCTAGTATAGAAAAATGTGATCATACCTAGGTAACTTCAAACATTTCAAATAATTAAGTAATAATATTTTTTATAAATCCATTTGCTTCAAATGCTATTATTGTAAAAATTCTATTAATATTTCTATGATTATTCTTAATAGGTAATCCATCACATTGAATATAATTTTCTAGGTTATTAATATTCCATTTATGTAAAACACACAAGGTTTGTTATTTATTATGTATCCACTAGAGATATGAAGGTAATTGATTTCTAATCATTTCTTTCTCAATATTTCTGTGAAGCATAATACTACATTATTTTCATAATGAATGTCTCCATTCTCCTTCTTTTCCTCTGTCATTTAAACCTCAATGAAAGGAGTTTCTTATAACTGTCACAGTAAACTTGGAATCTGTAGCTTATTTATTTCTATTCTTCACGTATTCTAAACTGTTGTTAATGGAAATTCAAAACATAAGCTCAAAAGAGAAGCATCATGGTGTATTACACACTGGAAATACTTAATCACAGATAAAGTAAAACAGCTTAGAACTTTGGAAGTTAAGAACAACATAAATCAAAGATTTAAAGATATGAAACAGGCTTTGCATCAGAAACTTATGGGCAATTATTACCTTTTTTGTTTTTTATTATTTTAGTTTTCTTGACAAAATGAAATGTCATAATTATCTGGAAAATTCTACTAAACTAACACTTTTGTCTCCCTTAAAAGGATTTCAAGTTTAGTGTGTGTGTTTGTGTGTGTGTGTGTTTGTGTGTGTGTGTGTGTGTGTGTGTGTGTAGGGTAGGGTACAATATCAGCTTTTTATTTAACTATGCTTATATCACCACATTTTCCATTTTAAAATGGATTCTCTTGCCTTTCATGTTGAAAATTTTTGCACAGTTATTATAAAACAGTATAAATTACATATATTTAGAAGCAATTTTATACATATTATTTGAAATACTTTTAATTTTCATTCCCTTTAAAAGTACGCGAATAAAATAATTTTTCATTATTCCTTTATCAATGTCTTTTAGAACATAACATAACAGTCTTTTATATTTAAGGAGAGTGCATTATTATTTTTTTAATAAGTTGTGATAGGTGAATTCAAATACTGAATAAGTCTAGGTTGGAGATTTGGCTCAGTGGCAAAGTATTTGCTTAGCAAATACCAGCCTACAAAGCAACATGGGTGATTGAGAGGCTCGCAAACTATTGGCAAATGATAAGAATTGAAAAAAGACAGTCAGTCTCCTGTTTGGATGAGGTTCCTGAGAGGTTTTATTGACAGTAATTCACAGAGGACCCTAGGTTCATACATATTCTTGAAGTAGAATATGTAAACTCTGTGGAATAAAACAAATGAAATTAACAATTATAACTTGGAGAAAAAACTTGTACAGAGGTTAGAGGAGGTATTGGAGGGGAGGCAATGGGAAACTGATGAAAATACATTCTCTAAATATATGAAATCTTTAAAAATAAAATGCCAATTTAATTTGTTAATAATGATAATATTTTCCAGTTATGAAAGAATTAAAGGGTTATAAAATACAATAAATATGTGAAAATTTTGAAAGAATGACTTCCAATAATCATTGCTTAGTAAATGATTGCTTAGTAAATTACTTTCCCACATTATTTATATTTATATCCAGTTATGTATACAATTAAAAGCCTATACATGTGCTTGTGTGTATAAATATGCATACACATGTATGTTTTATATATGCATACACACACACTTATATAACAAGCCAAAATGTTTTCCCCCTTAAAATCCTACCATCGATTAAGTAGAATTTGTAGTTAGAGCCATTAATTAATGTTAAATAAGGTAATATAATTTAGCTTTCATCCATTCTTACTGGTAACCTCATAATAAAATATTTGAAGACAAAAGGAGACAAGGATATATGTGTGTGTGTGTATGAAATACCTTATGCCTATGAAAAATATAAACATCCAAAATAATGGAGAATTATTAATCTCAGAAGGAAATCATGCCAAAGTCTGGATCGTGGGCTTCTAACCACAGAACTGCAAGCAAGTTTATTTCTATTATTTTAAACCTCATAGTATTTTACACTATTTTGTAGAATCCTCAGTCTATATGCCCATATATATTTTTGTACACATATAATTATAATGTATATATGCACATGTATATACATATATTATGCATATATATTTATACATAATACATATATTTATGTATATACTTATAGACAAATATTAACATTTATATATACAAGTATACTTATATTAGTTCAATTATGAAATACTCATGGGAAATAGTAAAATACAGGCAAATTATTACATGTAGAAGTATATAAAATATGATGCCATATGACTATAATGAAATACTTTTAATTTTTCAAATTATCAAGATAAGTAAAATAAACCTATGCTCATGAATTTAAAGAATACAGTAAGTGAAAACATAAGTTTAGAAAGATGCAGTTTTATGTCATTAATGTAATTTAAAACATATAACTAAATGCACAGCCATATATAATATGGACATAGAGTATTATTAATATAAAATATTTATAATAATGCTATCGTTTATTGAGCTTAGGATGGCAATTTAAGTGAAGAAATATAAAAATATTTAAACAGGTCTACATATTGAACTAGTAGCCTATGAGAAAGTAATAATTGCTTTCATTTTTGTTTAAGTTACTCGCATGAGGATTTGTTGTGTCAGTATCCAACTTGTTAAACATTTTGTGACTTCACTGACATGAAATAGATCAGATAAGTTTTTACATAATTCACGTGAGTATATTATATAATTTTAGATATATTATGGCTTCCCACAATGACCACAAATTAAGCTACCCCTTCATACATTTTATCCAGGAGTTGAAATGTCAGTTTCTATGATCATATGTAATGTGCGTTATGTTTGTAAAATATAATTGGCTTACTTGGATGGCACTATTTACAACAAAATGATCATTTCCAGGCCATTTTCATGAGATATTTTTTTTTGTCATTTTTTAATTTTTGTTATCCCTTCAATTGTTCCATTTTCAAATCATATATTGTGTAATCATACAGAGACCTAACTTCTCCTTTGTAATTGTGTTTCCTATTATTTTTATTGAGCTACTCATTTTTCCCAATCCCCTTCCCTCCTCCCCTTCCTCCTTCCTCCTTTCCCCCTGCTTCCCACACCCCCAATTTACTCAGGAGATCTTGTCTTTTTCTCCTTCCAAGGTGGATACATGTGTGTCTTTCTTAGGGTCCTCTTTGTCACCTAGGTTCTCTGGGGTTGTGGCCTGTATTCTGCTTGTCTTTTGATTTATGTCTAATATCCACTTATGAGTGAGTACATACTATGTTTGTCTTTCTGTGTCTGGGTTACCTCACACAGGATGGCTTTTTCTAGTTTTGTCTATTTGCCTGACTAGTATGAATACTGCTTCTTCTGACATAGTTATGCAACTGCCCCTATGGTGTGTGTGTGTGTTTGTGTGTGTGTGTGTGTGTGTGTGTGTGTGTGTATGTTTGTGTGTATGTGTGTGTGTGTGTGTGTATTCTTTGGATATATGTCAAAAAGTAATTTCTTGAAGAGAATATGTAGTTAATTTCACTAATTTGTATTCTTTCCTAGTTGTTCGCTGAAATAAATAAAGACAAGCCCTTCTGTGATGCAGAGACAGGTGGGAAATGTTGAGCAAAAGGATGAGGACTATTGGGAATTTCTCAGCAAGGAACTTCTAAAATTCTCATGAATTAGACTAATGCATACAATCCATTAACCTTTTCTTGAAGTTTAAAATTCTGGTTGTTCTTCTTTAAAATGCAAGATTTGCAATCTACCTCACAGAAAGCTGGTATTATAGTAATTTTCCAACCTTTAGAAAATCGATAGTCATTTCTAGTCCATGCAGAGTTTCCAAAGTTTGCATTTTTGACATTTCTTTGCAAAATTATCTCCTTGCATCTCTTTCATAATGCACATTGATTGCAATATACTTGATCAGAGACAAAGCAATAAACTTCAGGCCAGGACACAGTGCTGCTAAAGTCAGCAAATAAACCAGTTATGGTTTCATTTTCTATTTTTGCTTTTTAGGCTATTTTTTTTTTGTAGTTTTATAACAGTGAACTCTTGTGCTTTTGTCACACCAGGCTTTGCTAAACTATCTAAGCTAACTTCATTACCTCAAATGTTAATAATTGCATTTCAATAATGGCTTTCATTAAACTGCCTCCAGGAGCTTATCACACATCAATTAAGGTATGGCACGCCCCTGTGCAGCAGGTCAGGATTATTATATCCTCTGAGACACAATGAGGTTACTGACTGAAGGTCATGGAGCAAATTAACTATGAAGGAAGTAGTAAAGAACGCCAGTACAAACTGAACTCTTATTTTCTCCTAGGATAAAATTTGATTTTTCTCAATCTTATCTGTATCTCAATTCTCTTTAAATATAAATGAAGAATAAATTCAAAACTCAAATTTTATAAATCTAAAATATAGACCTTTATGTAGTTTAAACACTTGTGATCTACATAGATTAATAGTGAGTGTCAAAACTTTTATGTGTTGCCGGGGTTTTTCCCCTTGCATTGAAAGAACTTGCAGGATATTTGGATTTGAAGCATTAACACTGACAATTATCCTTAAGTATAATTTTCTTGTAAATCCTCTAAGTAAGATTGCTCTTATATGTGGGTTAATTTCTTCCCTCCACTCACTCTTTACTTCTAGATGTCAAGTAAGTAATCAGGATCACACACCCTGAATAGCTAATCACTGTCACACTGTGGCAGGAGCTAAAATAAGTAGTTGATAAAGAAATAATTGCTTCTTGATGCAGCAGTAACTGCTAGGGAAAGTATGTTCCTTTGATGGGTACTTTATTATGGAGCACTATAACCTTTTCTCTGGAGAGAAAGTCACTAGAAAGCCATTGGGAAAGTGAAATTACATGATGGAAATTTGTAAACACATGCATGTACACAGTCTGAGGGCTTGTTAGTCTGGAAAAATGAAAATGGAGGGAAATATGATAAAACTTTACAATACTAAGAATTTCTTGTCAAAGTTTGAATGGCCTTCATACAAAAATACAAAATACCTTGAATCCAAAACAAGCATATTAGAATCATTGGATATACTCATTTGAACAAAATGATAAAGTGATGTTGAAATCATATGGTAATGGTAACAAGATTATGTATGTTTAAGGAAAGCAACCATGTTGTGAAACTTACTCTTCATTTTGAAAATAAGGTAGATGGGATATTTATTAAATTTATGTTTTAAAACTAAATATTGAACATTCTATGTATCTAAGATTATTCATAAATAACAATACATAATTGATTTGAATTAATCATTGGCTATGTTAAACCAATGATGCATCATTTCCTTGACAGCAATGAAAATCTGTTTTGACAAACAAACCATCAATTTCTGCAGCACAGTTGTATGTTAGTGAAGAAGTTATTCATATTCAGTTTTTCAATGAGAAAGGAATGTAAAGAGTGTTCACACAGCTCTTAAAGCATTGCATGTTTATTTATTTTTAATTTATACTTCCTCTTCTTTGGGTTTAGTTTTGCTGCTGACATGTTTGTGCATCATAGATTTATACATATACTTTAAAGTCATTCAACAGAGAAAGGGCAAAAAATTTGCATGGACTTTTAAAGGATCAGAAATTATAATGGGTGCATGAGATGTACAACTTTATTAGTAGATGCATATTAAATGCATATGGAGGATGTCCAAAGTTTTGAATTTTGTGCAATTCTAAGTTAATATTAATCTTGCATCCAAACAATTACAGACCAGTTTGAAAAGTTATGATTAATGTCTAGTTCAACAGTCAATTAAAGAAACTGGGACATTCAGTCATTCCAAGCCTGGCACTAGTAACCAGGTCAGGATTTCCAAATCTTATTCCAGTGCAAATAATTTAAGTGTAGAATATCAGAACCAACACTGGGAAGAGATGCACAGGCCGAGGGTTATGAACTTAGTAAAAGATGATTCAAGACTCAGTGAAGGTATTAAGGGGCTCAGGCATTTAGAGTCCCACATTAGGCATGGAAGCATCAGAAGAGAGGATCAGACCAAAGCTGGCTTGGCTCAGGGAATCAGGCTTGATAGCCATATTATTAGAAGAAAGAGAAGAGAAACAACCATGAGTATGCTAACACATATTGGAAGTAAAAACAGAGATAATCCAAACTGGTAAGAAGAAAGGAAAAGGACAGAAACTTACAACTCAATAACACATCTTCTAAACAAATATGCACCTCATTACATTACTAAATACTGTGAACACAACCAGTGAGAGAAGAAAAAGTACTTGTGGAAAATTAAAAGGAAGACTCCAACAAGTTCTGGTGCACAAAAAAAGGCAACATAAAACAAACTACAACATCTACTTCCAAACTTTATTGGTTGGATAGAAAACAAAAACATCCAGATGAATGAAATAAGGACATCAATCCAAATATGAAACAAAATTCATTAAATAAATAGAATTGTAGAATAAAACATAAACATAAATTATATTAAATATTAAAATCTCAATTAGCCAAATAGAAAACACAGTTTGAAACCCACAAGTGGGTGCTTCATCAAAGTAATCCACCATATAAATAAACTGAAAAAGAAAAACCACATGATCATTTCACTAGATGCTGAAAAAGACTGTTCACTCTCTCCATATCTCTTCAATATTGAACTTGAAGTTCTAGATAGAGCAATAAGACAATAAAAGGAAATCAGGGGATACAAATTCGAAAGGCATAAGTAAAACTCTTACTATTTGCAGATGATATGATAGTTGACATAAGTGACCCAAAAAACTCTACCAGGGAACTCCTACAGCTGATAAACACCTTCAGCAAAGTGGCAGGATACAAGATTAACTCAAAATATCAGTAGCCCTATTATATGCAGACCATAAAGGGGCTGAGAAAGAAATCACAGAAACATCACCTTTTATAATAGTCACAAACATAAAATATCTTGGGGTCAAGCTAAGCAACCATTGAAAGACCTGTATAAGAACTTTGAGGCCTTAAAGAAAAAAATTAAAGAAGATATCAGAAAATGGAAAGATTTACCATGCTCTTTGATAGGTAGGATCAACATAGTAAAAAATCAAAACCAAACAAACAAAAAATAACAAAGCAATCTACAGATTCAATGCAATCACCATCAAAATCCCAGCACAATTCTTCACAGACCTTGAAAGAATAATATTCAACTTCCTATGGAAAAACAAAAGCTCAGGATAACCAAAACAACCATGTACAATAAATGAATTTCCAGAGTCATTATCATCCTTGACCTAAAGCTCTGCTATGGAGCTATAGTCCTGATAACAGCTTGGTGGTGGCACAAAAATAGACAGGAAGACCAATGAAATCAATTGAAAACGCTGATATTAACTCACACGTGTACAAGCACCTGATTTTTGATAAAGAAGATAAAATTATGCAATGGGGGAAAAAGCATCTTCAACAAATGTTGCTGGCACAACTGGATGCTAGAGTAACAAGTAAACTGAAAGAATTTAAGAGGCTGTAAATAGGAGAAAAGTCAAATTATAGTAATTTGTAGATAATGTATTAGAGATCCTAAAATTCCAACAGATACCTTCCAGAAATACTCAACACTTTGGTAAAATGGAAGGATACCAAGGAACTTACAAAACTTGTAACTCTTTTATATATCAAAAAAAAAATAGGATTGCTAGGAAGGAAATCATCAAAGAAATTGTTCCATTCACAGTAATCTCAAAATAAATCTAGCAGAACCAAGTCAAGTAAGTTAAAGATCTCTATAATTATCACTTCAAAATATTTATGAAAGTAATTGAAGACATTAAAGGAGGACCACACCTCTATGCTCATAGTCAAGTAAAGTTAATATTATGAAAATGAGCAGCTTACCCAAAACACTTTATAGATGCAATGCAGTCATTATAAAAATTACTACAGATTATTCACAGAAATATAAAATTGTTGAATTCATATGAAACACAAAGGAATGAAGACAGCCAAAGCAATCATGAGTAAAGTTACCCACAAGATTTCAAAATATATTACAGTGTTATAGCAACAAATTGGCATGGTCCTGGCACATAACCAGAGGTGTAGTTAAACTGAACAAAAAAAAAAAATAGTAGAAGATATGAACATGGATGTACACAGTTCAATCTGTCTCATATAAAATAAGAGGAGAAAAATAAATACTAGAGGAAATAGAATATTCCAAAAGTGGTGTTGATAAAACCAGATAACAATGTATAGGAGAATAATATTAAACCTGTTTATTTTACCTTGCAGAAAATAAATTGCAGATTCTTATTAATGCAATTAAAACACATACAAACAGTAACTGTAAGCAATGATCTATAGTCATGTGGAAGTTAACCAGAAAAGTGGTATGGAATTAAATGGCAAGCATTAACTATGTTGACAGATTCATGTATTTGTTTAGTGACTCTAAATCTATATACGACAATAAAAATGTAGATTATTGAAATGCTAACAGTGAATAACTACAAATATTTGTGGAGTACTATTAAATTCTTTATCAAGTGGCCAGTGAAAAGGTTTATACTTATACATTCATCTACATCTGCATTATGAACTACTTCCTGTTTTTATAAAATAAAATATTGTCTTTATGATGAATTATCTGAGGAATGTATTCAAAGTAGAAAATATTTTTTTGAATTCTAAAATACATAGATCAAGTGGATATATGTCTGTTAAAAAGTAAAATGAATATTCATTGGTGATTTCAAAAAATCCTTTTTCTCTGAATTTTGTTTTTCTTTTACATTCTACATACAATCTAGCATAAATAAAAAGAATATGATGACATCTCTTTTCTTTTAAGTGTGATGACTCAAAATCATATGAATTTAAATCACTTTATACACAATGCATATGTACCAATATTCTTATATATAATCTGTTTAATCCTGAAAAAACAATAAAGAATAGATTCTATATAGTGTAATACATACCTAAACACTTCCAAAGTCAACTACGGTTGCAGAAGTCAATTAAGAAATTTACTGTCCTGGAGCAGTGGTGGTGCATACCTTTAATCCCAGCACTTGGCAAGGAGATTTCTGTGAGATCGAGACCAGTTTGGTCTATAAGCAAGTTTCAGGACAGACATAAAAGCCATACAGAGAAATCCTGTCTCCAAAAAAAAAAAACCACCCCCCCAAAAAATAGAAATTTTCTGTAATAATTAACTATAAAAAATTTCATTGTTAAGCCAAGTGGTGGCGGTGTACTCCTTTAATCCCAGCACTTAGGAGGCAGAGGCAGGAGAATCTCTGAGTTTGAGGCCAGCCTGGCCTACAAAGTGAAGTCCAGGACAGTCAAGATTGTTAACACAAAGAAATCCTGTATCGATAAAATAAACAATATATATATTGGTTGTGAGCCTAGCCCTTAATGGCTGAGCCATGTCTACAGCCTGAAAAACAACAACAACAAAAAAAAAACCCTTCATTTTTAGTATTTATATAAGCATATAGGTTTTGATATTGATGCGACATTATATCAATTCTACTATTTGGATGACTTGAAGTTTCTCTTAATAGATTTGTTTCATAAATATATCATATACAATTTTACCAATCAACGGGATTCAATAATTGAAAATATTTGGTAAGTACAAAACTTACTTTATACTTTATTCTTTTGTATAGTAGTCTACGTTTTATTTAATATTTTAATATTATTCCTTCTATTCTTGCCAGGTGTCCAAAATATGTTAGAGACAATGACAATACCAAAATTTGTTGCAAATGAAAAGTAAATTTTCCAGCATATATGTCACAGAACCCTAAAGAGTCAATACATTAATTAATTAATTAATTAATTAATATGTTAAAAAATTGTGCACAACATTTGCCTATTGTATTTGTAAACAGAAAAATATTTGACATAATTTTGCCTTTATGTAGCAGGCTTATGAATTTTGACAGTGTCTTTTGAATTGATTTTTGAATATATATATGTATATATATATGTATATATACTAGGAGCTCTCATATTCAAGAAAAATATTAATAACCATTAAGGATTCTATATAATTGATAAGAATTTTGTTCAAATAAAATAATTAGCAATCATTTAATAATTTTAATGCTATATTCAGGCAAGTCTGTATAGACAAAAAATTGAATAAAATTAAAACATATTGAAATATGTTTTTCCTTTGACTATTTTGTTGGAATGATAAAATAAGTCTTGACATAAATACAACCTTGGAATCAAAGGTTATCTCACAAACATATCAGCAATTAAATAACTTAAGCAATTTAAACAAAAAGCTAAAAGGGTAATTATTATACTGTCAAACCTACAAATAATATGAGTAAAATATTGACCACAGGAAATTCTTCAGTGATTTTCTTGTCAAATTATCTGTGATTTTGTGCAGAAAGATTTTCCCATGTATATTAAAACACTAAAACAATGAATTTTAAATTTAATATATTTTAATTTTTGTTTCCAACATAAGAACAGTTATTCAAACTCTGTTTATTGAAATATATCTTACTTGAGGAAATACATCATTTATATTTTAACAATTGCAAGGAATAATTTTCAAGTGGCATTTTCTATTTTCACAATATTGTACAACCACGATTAACAGGTTAATTTTGTTAATCCTCATACACTCTCATTCTTATGAATTAGTCATTCTTCTTCATACATCGCTCAATCCTGATTATCAATAATCTGCTTTTAGTAACTATGAAATTTAATGTAAGATGTTTAATACATTTGAAATCATATTATGAAGCCATTTTATTTATCTTCATTATCTTAGTGCTATGAGTAATATTACCCAAATGAATAAATATGCCACAGTTCTGTTTGCCACTCATTTATGTGTGGTTATTTGACTTAATTCTACCTTTGAACTATATTATACTCTGAACTCATATGCTTGTTTTGTTTGTATTATATGTTTATAATTCTCAGATACTATTTAATTTTTGTAGGATTTATGTTCCAAAGAACACAAGTTTTTCACCTCAGACATAGATGAAGTTGCTTTCTTTTGAGGGCTGTGAAGACAAATCAGTCATATATCTCCACCTAAATGTTTAATGTCTGATAGCACTCTTTTGTAATCTTTCTCCAGTATAACTCTAGCATTTGCCATTATTTTTTCATGCTCATTCTGTGTCCAAAATTTCCTATCCGCCTATGTCATGAACTATGAAACTCTTTGAAGAACCTATCAGTAAGGTCATATTCAAAAATCCCATATCTGGAATTGAAACTTCCTTCCTCTATCCTTCTTTCCCTCTCTCCCCCCTCACATGCACCCCAACCACCCACCCACCCTCCACACTCCGCATGGAGACTGATGCCATTCAGGAGGGGTCATCTAAATCTGTCAAGTCATTTGAAGTAGGGACTAAGACTTCTCTCCTGTCTATAGGTTAAGGGTATACACATCCATGGGGGATGTGCTTGCAAGGTCCTTTTGTGCACCATACATCCTGGTCCTACTGTCTGAGATCCCTTAGATAGTTCAGGCCTTCTATCTGAGACCCATGTTCAGGGGTCTGAATCAGTCCTATGCTGGATTTCCAGCTATCAGTCTGGTGGTCCATTAGCTCCTCCTATGTCAGCTGTCTCTATGTGTTTCTGCAGCCTGGTCTTTTCCTCCCTCTCTGCATCTGGATTCTAGTTCGACTCAGTGTTTAGTTGTGGGTGTTTGCTTCTGTTTCCAAAGGTACTAGATGAGGGCTCCATGCTGGTGGATAAGTTAGACGCTGATCTCATTATCAGGGAAGAACATTTATGGTAGCCTTTCCACTGTTGCTCAAATTGTTAGTTGGGGTCAGTCTTGTAGGTCTCTGGACATTTATTTAGGTTCAGTTTTCTCCTTAATCTTATAATTCTCTCTCTTTCTCTCTCTCTCTCTTTCTCTCTCTCTCTCTCTCTCCTGTCTTCTGTTCCTCCCCTATCTCAGTCTTCCTAATCCCATTTGCTTTCCTCTCCTCCCCTTCTCCTAGCTCCCTCTCCACTCACTGCCCCACCCCCCACTCCCAATGTTCTCTGAAGAACAATAAAAGGAACATGGTATATACTCACTCATATATGGTTTTTAGACCTAGAGCAAAGGATCACCAGCCATTAATTCACACCACCAGAGGAACTAGGATAAAAGGTGAATTCTAAGTGTTTCATATAAGGTCCCTCACAGAAAGGGGAAGGATTCACAGCTATTTTTAAAGAAAGGTAATATAGAATCTAGTTTCATCTCTGGATGTCTTTTAATCACCACTACCGAACAAGTAACTGGCCAACGGGATTATATCAAATACAGAGTCTCTGTGTGTTAATTGGTGCTGGCACAGCAGTGGGACCAGACTGGCGGCAGGGAAAAACCTTACTCGTTATACCTGGCTGTCTTAAACATTATGCAAATTTGATGAAAATAACAAATTAAAGGACTTTGCACTTCAAAACATACTGTATATGAATGGTGAGTACGAGGAACAATGAGCAATCTGTCCTTCAACATAAATATTGTTACTCTAATGGTGAAATATATCAATAACATAGGGAATTTAACCCACTGGAAACTTTCATGATTCTCTATAGTATACCCTATTTTGTGACTAATTTTACTTCCATGAAAAACACAAAGACGTTATTTCATAATTTATGAATTGAAATGTACTTGGAAAGTACAATGACATTATAAAGAGGGTGTCATTGAGGAACTGAGATGTTTATAAGAATAAATTTATTTTCAAATGTTTCATTGAAACTTGTAAAGGTTATGCTTTTTCTTTATGGTTTGCAAGTAGTATTCTCTATCAGACTACAAAAGGATGAAAAGAAATTAGTGTGGTATACTTTGTTTGTGATCTAACAAATATAGCTTGCCGGAATATAAGAATATGGAGCTAAGCCACAACATGTTAACTATACAAGCCAGACAGTAGTAGTACACACCTTCAATCCCAGCAATTGGAGCCAGCTAGATGGATCTCTGTGAATTCAAGGTCACCTTGGGTTTAACTTAATAGATAACAATCTCAAAATAAACAGAGCCAGGCAGTAGTGGCTCACACTTTACCTCCAATACTTGGGAGCTAGAGAGAGGAGTGATATGTCTGGGGAGAGAGGAAAACTAAAGGCAGAGGAGACAGGAGCTCATTGCATTCAATCTGAGGATTCACAGGACAGTATCTCACCCACATTGGTCTGAGCATTCAGTAGAGTTAAAAGCCTCACTAATGGATGGCTCATTTATTTCTCTGATCTTTCAGCATTTACCCCTATAACTGACTCAGGGTTTTTATTATTAATTTGTATTAGAATTATTGCTACAAAAGAGTATATTTCCTAGAACTTAGGGAACAAAGGACAACCATCATGCTTGAGTTTCTTTAGCATATTCTGATTTTCATGTCATATATTCCAATGTGCATATATTTTGCAGAACAGAATTTTAGAGAATACCAAAGTTATTTTGTTGTTGAAAATACTAGAAATAAATGAATTAGAAATTTATGTTGAGTTTTTTGTAAAGGTGAATAATTAAGATGTCTAAATAATTTAAATCTTCCTGAAGTGTTCAAACTGTTGAATTCCATCCAAATGTAAAATTTAATAGTATGTTCTGTTCAACAGACAAAAGTTTTGGTTCAAATGTGCATGAAGCATTGCTGAAAATACATTTAATTAGTTAATATCAACTGGGAAAACTTGGAGTTATTTCAAATGTCTTAAAGAAATTCACTGGTGTACAAGTTTCAAAATAATGATTTCAAGATAGAAATCAAGTTATATATCACTTTTATGCATTTTGTTTATTTTTAAATATATTTATTACATTCTTATTAAGTGGCATGCTAGTGTCCATGCATGTGCACTCACATGTACACTTGCATAAACATGCACCATGTTGTTCTTTTTTATGCACCATAGTGTAGTTTTTGAGGTTAGAGGAAACTAGTGAATTCTAGTTTCTCATTCTATCATATGAATTCTATCATATGAATTCCTAGAAAGGGGACTAGTTGACTACATAGTAGATGCATTTTTAATTATTAAGCAGCCTTTCTGCAGTTTTCAATGACAGTTGTAATATAAACTTACAAACCTAACCCAAGGAAATATCAGAAAGATTATCCAATGTGTTCATGTCAACCTCATCCTATAGATTAAGGCCAGAAATTGTTCCACATATATAAAGCAATAAGCCACTGTATAGCTAGAATAGATTACAGAGACCACATCATCATCTTATTAGATGCAGAAAAGGCATTTGACAAAATCCAACATCCATTGGAACCAGTCTTCTTCTCTCCCACTTGCCAGCTCACAAATAACCAAATGGAAATTTTTATTAGGAATGCTCAGGCTTAACTAGTCCTTTATAATTTAAATAAACCCATAACTTTTAATCAATATTTTTAATGTGCTTGGTTAATTTTGTTCTGTGCTGTTCATTCTGCTTCCTCAGTTCCTGGCTGGCAACTCCTCCATTCTTCTTCCCTTTAAGCTCTCTGTCCCAGAAGTCCTGTCTAACCTTTTCCTCCCTGTTGGCCATAAAGCTCTTAATTAAACCAATCACAATGACAATCTTCACACAGTATAAAGAAATATTCACCCCCAAACTCATTCATGATAAAAATGCTGACTTGTCCCCTGGCATCTCTCCCATGCTTAAATTCATCTCCTCTCATATTTTTCCTCTGCGTAAAAGTCTTGCTTAACTTATGCCTGCCTAGATTATTGTCAGTTCAATTCTTTATTAAAGCCATTCCATTCTTTATTAAATTAGTCATAGAGACACGTTGTCACAGTGTAAAAAAGTATTCCTCAAAAATCTACCCATGGTAAAAATTCTGGAGAAACTGTTGCAGAATATCTCAGCATACTAGATGCAATATATGAGAAGCCTATAATCAACATCATCCTGAACAGAGAAAAAGTCAAAGCAGTTCCACTAAATTTAGGAATAAGGCAAAAATGTTCACTCTCCCCATTTCTTCATATAGTAGTTGGGATCTTAGAACAATAATCCAAATAGACATAAATGATATAAAATAATTAAGTATAGGGAGAAATATCTTTATTTACAGGCATTATTTTAAACATAAAAGAGCTTAAAGTCTCTACCAGAAAATGTTCATACCTGATAGATACAAGCATCAAAGTAGAAAACATACACACACACACCAGTATCCAAGAAAGATTTCAAAGAAACTATACCATTCACAATAGCCTCAAAAAGATACAAAACAAATCATGTTAGAATAAGCCAAGTAAGTGAAAAAAATTACATTGAATCCTTAGGATTAATGCTGAGAAAAGGATCATCATATCAAAGAAGAATAATGGTTAAATGCCAAAATTCCAAAGCATTTTTCATACAATAGAAAAATAATCTTAATTGGCCAGGTTGTATACAAAAATTAAGTGCCTATCTATTGATTAACTGACAATGAAACTGGTGTTAACATACAATGGAATTTTATTTGGCCTATTCCTACAAGCAAAACAAATACTATATGGTAGGAAAGTTTGTATAATTAACAACAATGTGATATATTATGCATATTATGCTTTTATTTTGTGTGTGTTTGTGTTATGTTGGTAGAGATGATATCACTTATGAAACCCCAATCAAAAAAGTTAACAAAAGAATTTTAGTTATAATCACAAATATTTTGTAATGTTTGTTATTTAATTAAAATTAAATTTTGGTGTGTATAAATCTAGTAATCAATAAAATTTTATAAATTACTCTGATAATTCAGGGGAAGTAGATATTTAAGGAACGATGAAGTGCTATTGGTAAGTTTAAAAATATTTATATTTTGCATAATATGTTAATGGATAATATCTTTATGTTCTCAAAATGAAGAATAATATCTATTGTTTGTTTTTATAATTATTTATATAGTCTACTGCCCTTAAATGTTTTGACTTGCTCTCTATGAGTAAACTTGTAGATGTATAAAATTGTATATCCAGTAGATAATATTTAAGTGCATGTTTAACTATGAAATTGACTGTACTGGTTGAATTTTAAATGTCAAGCTTAATTTCAAAATTAGGTGCATGTATATATAATTTTTCTTATTTTACATATGGATCTCAGTTCCTTCTCCCTTCCTCCCATGGCCCCAGACACCCCTCCACAGGGAGGCTGATGCCTTCCAGCTGAGATCATCAAAATCTGTCAAGTCATTTGGAGTAGGGTCTAGGCCCTCCCTCCATTTCATACAGAATTCTGATAACTTTCATAAAATATAAACAGTGCATACAGAAGTTCTAAATAACTATGAATCATAACAAAAATAGCTACTATATTTTGGGGTTTTACATTTTGAAGTTACCTAATTCAGTATGTTCTCTTACAGAATCTTCACAATAACACTAGAATGTAATCATGTTATTATCCGTATTTTTCATGGGCAAGCCCAAGTTCACAGAAAATAAACAGCTGTCTACTTAGAAAGCAACTGTTAATATTCAAGACTGATTTTCCTTGTTCCAGAACTATAGCACTTAACAAATATGTTATGCATACAAATCTCAACTCAATTTAGAATTGTCAGGTAATAGACAGAAGGGAGGTTGTGATCCCTCTTATTTGTGATGTTGTAGCTGAGGGTTGCTGAGCACTTGACAGAGATATAATGGATATTACAGTGTTTTACAACAGGTAATCTCTCCAAACTGTGTGATTCACTACATTTCTATATGAAATGAGATGCCTGGCATGAAGATAGAAAAGGTTGATGAAACTATTGATGTTTTTCTCACGCAAGATTAATTTTGGATTGTATTTTTTGACAATTCCATGAATCCATATTTTGTGAAAGACAAATGCATGTTTTGTGAAAGACAGATGCTTCTTCTGTGTTCAAGTATAAAGTGGTTTTATCTGAACTCTGTATATATTGTTATTGAAGACAGTCAAAAATAAATAAATAGTCTTAGGAATAGTTCAATAGCAATGACACAGATTCTATTGTAATTCTTTTTGAACACATACGGAAGACTCCATATCATCGAATAAATTTGAAAATTATTGTTTTGCTTAATATAGAAATAACAGTAATGTTTTTTTTATTAAAGGGAAAAGATTTTGTGATCTTTGAGTTTTCCTATCATTTCTTTTATGAATGTGGGTCCCTTTGTATTTGGGGCATTCATGTTCAGAATTGAGATTTTTGTGCTAATAGATTTCTCCTGTGATGAATACGAAATGACAATCTTCATCTCTTTTGATAGATTTTAGTTTGATGTCTAACTTGTTAGATATTTGGATGGCCACACTTGCTTGCTTCTTGGGTCTATTTGTTTGGAAAATATTTCCCCACAACTTTACCCTGAAGTAATGTCTGTCTTTGAAGCTTAGATGTTTCTTGTATGCAGCACAAGTATGAATTCTGTCATTGTATTCATTCTGTTATCCTGTGTCTTTTTATAGGTGAGTTAAGACCATTAATGCTGAAGGGAAGTAAGGATCATTGATGGTTAATGCTTGTTTGTTTTATATTTGTTGTTGTTGGTGGTATTGTGAATATATTTGCCCTGCTTTACCCTTGGGTTCTTATGAAGTGGGATTATATATTGCCTATGTCTTTTTGAGCATAGTTAACTTCCTTTGGTGGCAGAACAAGAAGAAAAGAAAGAAGGGACTTCCTAGAATTCAAGGAGAATGAGGACACAACGTACCCGAACTTACAGGACACCTTGAAAGCAGTGCAGCAAGGGAAGTTCATTGCACTAAGTGCCCATATGAAGGAAACAAAGGACAGTCATATTAGATAATTAACAGCACAAATGAAAGCCTGAGAACAAAAACAAGGAAACTAACCCCTGATGAGTAGACATCAGGAAAAAATCAATTCGAGGATTGAAATCATTAAAGTAGGAACCAGGAAAACAATACAAAAAAATCAAAAATCAATGCAACAAAAAGGTGTTTTTTTTTTTTTTTTTTTTTTTTTTTTTTTTTTAGAAAATCAACATGATAGACAAACCTTTATCCAAACTAACAAAAAAGCAGAGAGAGAGCATGCAAATTAACAAAATCAAAAGCGAAAAGGGAGACATATCAACGGACACTGAGGAAATCCAGACAATTTTCAGGTCATACTTTGAAAACCTGTACTCCATAAATTTTGAAAATTCAAAGGAAATGGACAGATTTCTGGATAACTGTCACCAAAATTAAATCAAGAACACAAAAACAAATTAAATAGACATATAACCCCTAACGAAATAGAAAGAGTCATCAAAAGCCTTCCCACCAAAAAAGGCCCAGGGCCAGATGGCTTCAGTGCAGAATTCCACCAGAAATTCAAGAAAGAGCTACTACCAATACTGGTCAAATTTTTCCACAAAATAGAAACAGAATGTTCATTACCAAACTTTTTTTACAAGGCCACAATCACCTTGGTAACAAAGCAACACAAAAACACAACTAAGAAAGAAAACTACAGACCAATATCCCTCATGAACATTGATATAAAAATACCCAATAAAATACTGGCAAACTGACTCCAAGAATACATCAGAGAAATCATTCACCATGACCCTGGGCTGCAGGGATGTTTTAACATACGAAAATCTATCAATGTGATCCACAATATAAACAAACTGAAAAAGAAAAACCATATGATTATCTCCCTAGATGCTGAAAAAGCCTTCGACAAAATTCAACACCCTTTCACGATAAAGCTCTTGGACAGATCAGGGATAACAGGAACATACCTAAGAATAATAAAAGCAAATACAGTAAACCAACAGCCAACATCAAACGGAATGGAGAGAAGCATAAGGTGATTCCTCTAAAATTAGGAACAAGACAAGGTTGTCCTCTGTCTCCATATCTCTTCAATATTAACTTGAAGTTCTAGCTAAAGCAACAAGACAACAAAAGGAGATCAAGGGGATACAAATTGGAAAGGAAGAATTCAAACTTTCACTATCTGCAGATGATATGATAGTTTACATAAGCAACCGAAAAAACTCTATCAGCGAACTCCTACAGCTGATGAACACCTTCAGTAAACTAGCAGGATACAAGATGAACTCGAAAAAGAAAAAAAAAAAAAAAAAGAAAAGAAAAGAAAGAAAGAATTCAGAAATTCAGAAGACAAGGGGGCAGAGAAACAAATCAAAGAAACATCACCATTTACAATAGCCACAAGCAACATAAAGTATCTTTGTGTAACACTTACCAAACAAGTGAAAGACCTATATAATAAGAACTTTGTGTCTTTAAAGAAAGAAATTAATGAAGATACCAGAAAATGGAAAGATCTCCCATGCTCTTGGATAGGTAGGATCAACATAGTAAAAATGGCAATCTTGCCAAAAGCAATCTACAGATCAATGCAATCCCCATTAAAAGCCCAGCACAATTCTTCACCGACCTTGAAAGGATAATAATCAACTTAAGACGGAAAAAAAAAAAAGACCCAGGGTAGCCAAAACAACCCTGTACAATAAAGGAACTTCAGGAGGAATCACCATTCTCTATTTTAAGCTCTACTACAGAGCAATAGTCCTGAACACAGCCTGGTATTGGCACAAAAATAGACATGAAGACCAATGGAATTGAATTTAAAATCCTGATATTAACCCACACACTTACGAACAAATGATTTTTGACAAAACAGGTAAAAGTATACAATGGGAAGATGAAAGTATCTTCAACAAATGGTGCTGGCACAACCAGATGATGGTGTGTAGAATACTGAGGAAAGACCCATGTCTAAAGCCATGCATAAAACTCAAGTCCAAATGGAACAAAGACCTCAACATAAATCTAGCCACACTGATCCTCTTAGAAGAGAAAGTGGGATGCACCCTTGAACAAATTGACCTGATTCCTGAACATAACTCCAGTAGCACAGACACTGACATGGACAATTAATAAATGGGACCACCTCAAACTGAGAAGCTTCTGTAAAGCAAAGGGCACAGTTGACAAGAACAAATGGCAGCCCACAGATTGGGAAATGATCTTCACCAATCCTACATCTGACAGAGGGCTGATCTCCAAAATATACAAACAACTCAAGAAAGTACTCAACAAAATACCAAATAACTCTATTAAAAATGGGGTACAGAACTAAAGAGGGAATTCTCAATAGAGGAAATCAAAAAGGCTGAAAGACACATAAGAAAGTGCTCAACATCAATATCAGGGAAATATAAATCAAAACAACTTTGAGATAACATCTTACTCCTGGCAAAATGCCTAAATTAGAGACACCAGTGACAACTTATTCTGGAGAGGATATGGAGAGAGGGGAACACTCCTCCGCTGCTGGCGGGAGTGCAAGCTTGTACAATTTGGAGATCAATATGGCAGTTCCTCAGGAAAATTGGAATGAGACTAGCACAGGACTTGGCAATCCCCCTCTTAGGCATATACACTGGAATTGATATGTGAAATAAAAATTAAAAAAAAAATTAAAAAAGCAAAAGATTATTTCACATAGTAAAATTCCAATAAGCATTTTTCTGTATGTTAATGTTTTACCTAGAAATCACTTTATTAATCACATTAATAGGCCATAATGAATTAGAAAATAAGCACTGAATTACTTTATTGTGGTAATTGACTAAATAATTTACAAGTTACATGCTACAAATAAAACCTGAATATACAAAAAACATTCAGTAAAATTAACATTGGTTCCTATTCCTTGGTGTGTAAAGATAAATGCAAGGACAAAATATTACTTCATAATTCCCTTGTGAAATACTCAGAAAGTGCTATTATCAAATTAATGAATGTACTGTATGGATCACCCTTCAGCACGTATCATTTTCAATCTTAGTGTGTAGACTACTATTTGTAAGTTATTGATGACTATATTTCTATTCTTGAATTTGAAATCAGTGAGCTTTTGTTCGATTCAAACCTAGGCTAACATAATCCAGTCACTTATTACAAGAAGAACAATAACTTGGAATTATTTGTGTATCAATATATTGGGGCTATGGGTTGTACACATTTCTCAAAGCCTAATATAAAGCAATATTTCATTGTGGTGAAATAATTTTTATGAACAAGAACAAAAATACACATTTGTTATTAGTTCATTTAGATGCTATAACTAACAAAGAACCATATGTACTTATTCAAAAATCATAACCATGAGGAGCAAAAAAAAATACATTTTTTCAGTTAGAATATTTCTATGGATTAGTGTTACAATTACAGCCAGCTGTTTCAAAGAACATTATTATTTTTTTAAAAAAAATCAAATTAAGATTTAATACTTAGAAGCTCATTATATAATAAACATTATAAATGGAAGTGCTTAAAAATAAGCATGTTCATTAAAGAAACATTTCTGTAACAATATCTTCAGGAATTGCTAAATACAGTTAAGTATATGTCACATGACCAGTAATGATGAAACATCAAGATGGTTTTGTTGCAATAAGGAAAGTTTTAAATGCTTCCTCTGTTCAGAATAAAACCTAGAGGTCAGTATCTACTTATTGAAGTGCTTAGCTGAGTGAATACTTACAAGTTCTATTTTGGACAGAGACTGAAAAAGACCCAGTGATTCTGATCATGGTATCTGAGGACAAGTCATACCTCAACAATGTTGAGAGTGCATTGGCTGGCCAGATTCACACCATGTAGCAATAACAGAAAATGAGACAGTTATATACTTTCTAGGAGAATCATGAACACTTGTTTCCCACTCAAAATGATATTCCATCTTCCTGCAAAGGCACTGTGTTGACATTCCATGTGGGTCCAAGAAAATTATTGAGCTTTCCAAATTGATATACACAAGCATAAGTGGAGGAAAATGTTACCTGCTTGGAAATTATTTCCATTTAAATGCTGCAGTTTGATTTCTGAGGGTTGAAGCTAGAGCAGCTGTATAGTTTTGGAGGAGAGGAAGGAGGAAACATGGAATCCATTGTCTAGCAGTCTAGAGGATATGTTTGTGCCTGTAATTTGATTTTGAAGATGATGCAAATAAACAATTGGATGAAGAAGGTACAGGGCTGGATAAGAAATTCAGTCAAGAAGCTGGAGTGATTGCTCAGTGGTTAAATTACTGCTTTAGAAGAGGAAGTGAATTTGTTCCCAGAATCCACATCAAGTGGCTCATAACCATCTATTCTCCTGCTCTAAGGGATTCTTTCCTCTCTTAATTTCAGTTTATTTCCTAATCCTCTTGTTTACTTCTTTTTGTTCTAGAGCTTTCATGTGTTCTGTTATATTACATGTATGGGATCACTGCAATTTCTTCATGAAGTCACTAAATGCCATGGCATGTCCTCTTAGTGCCCCTTTCATTGTGTCCAGTTAGTATGGATATGCTGTGAATTCATCTTCCTTAAAATTCTAGGAAGTTTTTAATTTTTTTTTATTTCTCCCTTGACCTACTATCTGTTTAGTAGGGAGTTGTTCAGTTTACATATGTTTGTAGACTTTCTGTTATTTTTATGGATGTTGACATTCAGCTTTAATTGGTGGTAGTTTGATATGATACCAGGGGTTATTTCAACTTTCTCATATCTGATGACAATTGCTTTGTGACCTAGTATGTTTTGGCCAGTTTGTAGAATGTTTAGTAAGGTGATGAGAAGAAGGTATATTCTCTTATATTTGGGTGAAGTGTTCTGTAGTTATCTGTTGGGTCCATTTGATTCATAGTTTCTTTTAGACTCCTTTATTTCTTTGTTTAAATTTTGTCTCGATGGCCTGTCCATTGGTGAGAGTGGGGTGTTGAAATCTCCCAGTATTAATATGTGAGGTCCAATGCCTGTTTGAAGCTTTAATACAATTCCCTTTACATATGTGAGTGCCCATTTTACTTTGCTGAGTTTGAAATGTCCTCCATATTTTTTGATTAATTTTGGTTTGAAGTCCATTTTGTAGGTATTAAAATAGCTATGCCATCTTGTTTCATATGTCCATTTGCTAGGAAAATCTGTTTATTGTATCATATCTTCAACAGCTTGGGTTTTCTTTATTGCTTTTATTTAGATTTTCAGACCTTGAATAGTTTCCTTCACCTGTTTTCTTTTTCTTGGCATGCTTGACATTCTTTAAGGGATTTTTGAGTTCTTCCAATTTTTCTCTTTTCCTTGATTTTTTTTAGGGAAATTTTCCCATTTTCTCTTTAAGAAACATTATCATCTTCATAATGTTATTTTTAAGATTGTTTCTTCGTGCTTCAGTTTCACCAAAATATTTAGGGCTTGGTGTAGGAGGATGGCTGAGGCATGCTGGTGATGTACTGCTGTTGTTTATGTTCTTACACTGGTGTTTAGGCATCTCAGTTTGTGATGGTTATAGGTCTAGGTACTGGTTTTATAATGTTTCCCTGTTGAGTGTGTGTTTTGTTCCTTGGCTTCCATTTCCTCTTTGGTTTGTTCTTCTATGGCCTTGATTTCTAGTAGCAGGCATGACCTCTGATCTTGTAGAGAGTCTCTATTCAATTTCAGGCCTGGTTTCCATGTAGCTGCTAGCTTGGCCTCTGAGGAAGTGGGGGGGTCAATGCTCTTCTCATTGGTTTGGTTACTTCTTTTGAGTGGTGAGTCCTGCACCAATTCTTCTGATTGATGTGGCCTGTACCTGAGCAGCATAATTCCATTGGTGTTTGGGTCAGTTGCTCAGCTAATGGGCCAGTTGTGGGGTGTGAGGGGCCAGGAGGTGGAATATCGAGCCAAATCTAGAGAGCAATGTAATTGTAGATCATCCTAAGAGTGATTGATAATAACCACATGACAAAGTCAATACTAGATTCCTTTAAAATCTTGTTTACCAATCATATTATTCCAAAATAATCAGTTTGCCTCAGGCAGATTCTTATGACAAGGGCAAAAATTATCCACATTATTTTGCCAAAACGTCACAACAACTATTATTGATATCCCATGAAACCAAATTTCACCAAAAGGTAACATGCTCAGGCCTATCGCAGGAAAATAGCACTCCTTATTATCAGTTACTCTGTTAGCCACTAAATATCACTTACTCTAAGTTACTACTTTTAGTTACTATTGCTGTGAGGAGGCTATATTGCTGTGAAGAAATACCATGACCAAGGCAACTTAATTGGTTGCTCACCAAAGTTTCAGGGGTTAATTCCATGACAATCACGGTGGGGAACAAACATGATGTGAGATAGGCAGGCATGGTGCTGGAGCAGTAGCTGAAGGCTTACAGTTGATCCATACGCATATAGCAGAGAGGGAATAGTCTTGATGTGATCTTTTAAAACCTCAAAGCCCACTCCCTTAGACACACTTTGCTCAACAAGGCCATACCTCATAATACTTCCTAAACAGTTCCACCAACTTGCACTCACACTCAAATATATGAGCCTATGAAGGTCAGTCATATGTGAGCATATAAGACTGAAATACTGATAGCCCTTTCATTTTTAAATGAATGTGCAGTAAGAAAGCACATAAATAAAAGAGATAAAATAAGGACTTGGCATACATACTACTTTCTATATGATCCATGAAGTCTGTGTTAAATTATTCTAATAAAATTTTAAATTGAGTTATAGTAACTTTTGCTTTTAAATTAAAATTTGTAAAATTAAGTGATTTAAGTGTGTAAAGATTCAATGATATAGAACGAATATGATACAGCTGAAATAACATACACTGGTTAAAAAACTATATGAAATGCCTAACATCCAATGACCTGTATTTGTTTAGGATTTCATATAAGTGATTATATATTTTATAAAATTATAAGTTTTAAAATTATAAAACTTTAAATAATCAATACATTGGATTTAACTCTGATGGTTTTACATATATGAATTATTATTGTCCTTCTTTTCCTCTGTTCCTCTCATCTTACCCTTAACTCAGTGGTTCTCTTCCTTCTGCCAAATCAATTCTCTTTTGGTTCATGTGTTATACACATATAATCTACACCTGGAAGGAACAATGTACACATACAGTACAGTATTGTATTTTTCTTTCCCTCTTTTAGTCCCTCCTATCTTAAGAAGTCTCCATATACTTTCATAACTTCCTTCTACTTTTAAATCATAGATAACAGAATGATAGAAAATAAAATATTAATGGATAGATATGATAGGAAAGAAGTACAAATAGTAAGCTAGGCTTAATTTGATAACATGGTCTCTGAGTCTATCCACTTTTATATACATGAAATAAATCCATTTTTCTTATGGTGAATAGAGCTTCATTTTTTTTTATTTTTTAATTTACATTCCTTTGTCTCTGTATTCATTGCAGTATGTGAGTTTGTGTTTGTGTATATGCGTGTGTATGTAGTTGTTGCTTCAGAGCCTTCAACCATCCATCTATTGATGGACATCTTGGCTAATTGCATAACATGAATGGTAGTGAATACTGCAACAATAACATGAATTTGAAAGTAGGTTTGTGAAATGTTGACTTAAGATTTCTTTTGGCATGCACATATGAGTGGTATACCTAAGTTCCAAGGCATTTCTATTTTAGCATTTTACATATTAGTTTCCATTATCGGCTTACATTATCAACAGCATGAAAAAGTCTTTTATTTTCTCTACATTATCTCCAGAATACATTTTGTGCTTTCTTGATATTCACTATTATGTATGAGTTTTAATTTCTACCTTTTAAATAATAGATTTATTTTGAGAGAGAGCTGTCTCCAGTTCACCTACTTATTTGTTGACTGGGTAATCTTGTGTTTGGTGTATTTTGTAGATTCTAGATGTTAATAACACAGATGTATAGATAGTGAAGATTTTCTGTCATTTTGTGGGGCACATATTCATGATGCCTTTTGTCTCCTTTTCTGAACAGAAATTGATTTTTAAATTTCTCATAATATCATTTTAAAACTCTTGCTATTATTTCTTGAGTCAATGTTAGATTCTTTGATAGTGAATTTCCCTCAAGTATTTCCCCTACATTTTCTATAGAACTTCATGATTACATTAGAATCATGATCCATTTGAATGGATCCTTTTTTCCTTGTGAGATACATGACAATAGTTACATTCTTATACATGTAGATATCCAATTATTTACCAACACTTTTTTGCCCAGGGACTCCTGTGAGGGGATAGTTAGTGTCTGTCCACATGTATAAAGGGGTATATAGTTTATGTTTGCATCCTGAACTTTCCAAAAGGGTAAAAACTAGTTTAATAAAAGTATAGAAGAACTTTTGCTTACTAGTCTTGGATGTAATAGCTCTTTCAAGTTCCTGCTTGCTTGACCTCCTTGCTATGATATACTCTACAATTTAACTGAAGTAGTAGAGGTGAAACTCTGACCAGTCTCAGCAAGGATGCAAGGTGGGGTTGGTGGATAAATGCATGCAACTTGAATAAGCTGTGTCAGCAATGAGTAATGAGTCAAGATAAAACCTCTGGGATATTCAGGAATTCTGCAATTCTTAGCGCCTTGCCACATAGACTAAGTCATTAAGGACAGGTTAGTGAATCCATCATCCATTTTCCCATTATGATTTCACTATACTATTTTATCTTATGAGCCCAATTCATATTGACAAATCCATATGTACATCCTTCTTATTTTTAAAAATAAATTTATATCAATATTTGACTCATGGGTGGTATGCATTATACACAATAAATTAAAAAATCATCTGTGTTTACATATATACTCAAACATGGAGCCAAATACTGTTTGTAGAGTCTCTCAGGTCAAAGCAAAACCTGGGAAACATCTGTTTTATGGAATTTGGAATAACTGGGAGCAGTCTTCAACTTAATCTCAATGCTTGGTATTCATCAAATTGCACACAATTAATGTACACCATCTTGTGGATTTGGACATAGTATAACAATCAGAATACAGTGTGATGATATATTGTTTATGATTTAATAACTATTGCCTAGGGGTCAGAATATAAAGCTAACCACAGCCATACAAGCTGGGCTGTGTTGGCACATACCTTTAATCCTTGGACTCAAGAGGCAGAAGGAGATTGATCTCTGTGAGTCTAAGACCATCCTGGGCTACGTGAGAGTGAATCAGCCAAAAAGAATAACAGCACTCATGCCTATAATTCCAACACTAGGGAGGTGTAAAGGAAGAAGCAAAGTGTCTCATGAGAGATTTAGTTTCCTGACAGGGAAGCCATTGTACTCTGAAGATTTGTGGAGACAGTATCACCCATTTCAGTTAGCTAGAGACAAGAGCTAGTGGTTTTGTTGCTTTGCTTCTATGAGTTTACCTTGAACTCCAATATCTGTCCCTGGGTTTATATTATTCATAATAAAATACAGTTAAACACATAGATTACCTCTAATTATTTCTTAGTATCCTATTTACATGTTTATATTTCTGTGCTAATAAGACTTATCATGATATTTGCCCTCATAATAAAATGTAATGTCAAATATCAATTGCTAATTTTAGGTACTGTTGTTTACAAATCATTCCTGAAACCCACACATCTTAGATATATGTAAGTTTATGAATAATGAAAAATGATCCTTCTTCATACATTCCCTGCTAACCAATTTTCTTTGTGTAGTTCTACAACATTGAATGTTTTTAATTTATCACTCAAGAGAAATTAGGCTGTTTTTTCTGTAATAATAATTTCCTTATTAATATCTTTCATATCCTTTCATGTTGCCATAAATTATAGAATTTGATTATTTTATAATGTTAAAAAAATGTCCTCCTCGTTTTTATATGCCATATTTTTTATCTAGTTGCTTTTGCTTTTTGATAAAATGTTGTAGTCTCCATAGCATGGATATTATATTTAACTATATTAAATAGAGAAATGTAGAAAACTCTTAAATATACTGGTTTATTTTTTACAACAAGTTCACCTAGCAATCCTGAGTAAAGGGAAGCATGAGTCACCACACATGATCTGAATTTAAGTTACAGAACCATAATAATAAAATGAGTCATCTGACTTTGACAAAGCCTCTTTGTACACTGTAAGAAAGATAACACTTTCAAACTATGATGTTGAAAAATTGAGTATGTGTAGAAGAATGCTTTTTAACACACAGCACTCACGCTGCACAAAAATTAATTGCAAATGGATCAAAGATCTCAACACGGCAGCTAAATCTCTGAAAGTTCTAGAAGAGGAAGCACAGAGTACAGTACAACACATAATCATAGGTAAGGACTTTTAAATAGTATTCCATTTACTTAGAAAAGAGCCAACAAATGACAAGGTTGGACACAATGGATTTACAAAACTTTTGTACAGAAAAGACATACATCAATTCAGTGAAGAGGAAAACTATAGAGAGTAAGAAAAATTTTCACCAACTATACAGCTGACAGAGGATTAATATTTAGAGTTAAAAGAAGTAAGAGAGTACCAATACCATTAAAAAAACCAAACCAAAACAAACAAACAAAACAAAAACACAAGCAGAACAGATAATTCTCTGTATATAGTAGGGCTACTGATTTTTCTTTGAAGTTAATCTTGTATCCTTCCACTTTGCTGAAGGTGTTTAGATGCTGTAAGAGTTACTTGGTAGAGTTTTTCAGGTCACTTATGTAAACTATCATATTATCTGCAAATAGTGAAAGTTTGACTTTTTCCTTTCCAATTTGTTTCCTCTTGATCTCCTTTTGTTGTCTTATTGCTCTAACTAGAACTTCAGGTACAATATTGAATAGATATATAGAGTGGACAACATTGTCTTGTTCCTGATTTTAGAGGAATCACATTGAGTTTCTTTCAATTTATTTAGGCTGTTGATTTACTGTATATTGCTTTTATTATGTTTAGGAATATTCCTCTTATCCCTGATCTCTCCAGAACCTTTATCATGAAGGTGTGTTGGATTTTGTCAAAGGCTTTTTCAGCATCTAGTGAGATGATCATATGATTTTTCTTTTTCAGTTTGTTTATATGTTGGATCACATTGATAGATTTTCATATGTTGAACCATCTCTGCATCCCTGGGATTAAGCCACTTGGTCATGGTGGATGATTTCTCTGATGTGTTCTTAGATTCTATTTGCAAATATTTTATTGAGTATTTTTGCAAAAATGTTCATGAGGGATATTGGTCTGTAGTTCTCTTTCTTAGTTGTGTCTTTGTGTGGCTTGAGTACTAAGGTAACTGGGTAATTGTAGCCTCGCAAAAAGAGTTTGGCAATGACCCTTCTTCTTCTATTGTGTGGAAAAATTTGAGGAGTATTGGTATTAGTACTTCCTTGAATTCCTGGTACAATTTGGCCCTGGGTTTTTTTTTTTTTTTTTTTGGTTGGGAGATTTTGATGAATAGTTCTATTTCCTTAGGGGTTATAGGTCTATTTAAATTCTTTTATTTTCCTGATTTAATTTTGGTAAGTGATACCTATCCAGAAATGTATCCATTTCCTTTGAATTCCTGAATTTTCTACAGTACACGTTTTCAAAGTATGACCTAAAGAATCTCTGGATTTCCTCAGTGTCCATTGTTATGTCCCCCTTTTCATTTCTGATTTTTCTAATTAGCATGTTTTCTCTGTTTTTTTTTTTTTTTTGGTTAGTTTGGATAAAGGTTTGTCTAGCTTGTTGATTTTCTTGAACAACAAACTCTCTGTTACATTTATTCTTTGTACTGAAATGCCTAGAGACCTACAAGGATGACCCAAATAACAATCTAAGCAATAGTGGAGAAGCTACCTTAAATGCTCTTCCCTGATAATGAGATTGATTACTACATTATAGGCTATTCTAGAGCTACATCTAGTAGCTGATGTAAGCAGAAGCAGACACCCACAACTGATATATCCCTTGTACAGAAAGGGACTCCAATAGCCCATTTGCCATGGAGGGATACTCCCATAGCCTAGAGACACTGGGGAAGGCCTACCCCAAATGATTTGACAGACTTTTATGATCCCTCATTGAAGGTCTCACCCTCCCTGGAGAGTGAATGGAGGATGGGATGGTGGGGTATGTGGGTGGCATTGGAGGATGGGAGGTAGAAGGAACTGGGATCAATATGTAAAATATGAAAAATATTAAAAATAAAAATATTCTGAAAATAAAAAAACACAAAAGATCAGAGAATTCTCAAAAAGAGAAACAGAAATGAGTGATAAACACTATAAAGTATTCTCTGTCAGTAGTCATCAAAGGAATTAAAATTAAAATAACTTTGAGATTCTATTTAACCACAGTCACAATGGCTGTCATTATGAAATTAAATGACAACAGATGTAGATATTCACAATAGCTAGTAAATTGAATCAGCCTAAATGTCATTCAATTAAAAAGTAGATAATGCAAATGCAGAACATTTACACAATGGAATATTATTCAATTTTTACAAAGAATATAATTATGAAATTTGAAGCTAAAAGGAAAAACTGTAAAACCTAATAATGAGGTAAGCCATCACAGAGTAAGAAAAAGCTTGTGGCCAGTTTCATTCTTCCTGTGTTCCTTTTTAAAAATATACTCATATAGCTCATGTTGGCTTTAACCTTTCTCCATTAGACAAAGATATTCTTCATATTCTGATCCTCTGCTTTCCACTTCTCAAGTGATGTTTTGACAGCTATGTGGCACTGTGGGTGGGTTTCTTTGTTTTGTTTTCATAATAGGCATCTTTGCTTGTGTGTGTGTGTGTGTGTGTGTGTGTGTGTGTATGTGTGGATGTGTGTTTGGTGTATTTGTGTGTGCAGGAGAACACATGTGTTTGCTCACATGAAGGCCAGAAATTGGTATCAGGTGTCTGAGTCTATCTCTGTTACTCTTACATTAAGGCAGATTCTCTCAGTGAACATGGATGTTGTTATTTTGGCTTAGAGATGGTGGCCAACATACCTTTGGATCTTTTACATGATCCTTGGATGCAAAGTCAGGTACAATAGGCAAATTACCCACTAAGCAATCTCTTCAGCTCATCCATGTTTTTTTTTTTTTTTTTTGATGTGTATATTCTTGGTATTTAATGTTATTAAGTCTCTATTCATGTATCTGCTGAGCTACAGTTTTAGTATAGTTCATGCTAAAATTTAAATGGCTCACAAAAAGATACAATATTGAATTATATAAGGACCAACAAAGACCTTGAATCGTCAAGGTTTGAACAATAATAATCAAAATTATGCTATCTTAAACTTACATGTATTATATCCCTACAACTACAAAAGAAAGTATCACAACACTATAAAAATAGATATATAAACCAAAAAGTAAATAACATGCATAGATGCAGTTGATACATGCATATATGCTCAACTGATACACAACTGGGAATCCCAAACCACACTTTGATAAATATAATAAGTGATATCTGGTAAAACCAGATATCTTAACTTTAAAAATGTTGCCACTAGTAACTGAACTGTACCTGGGTCTTCTAAAAGATCAGCATGTGTTCTAACTAGTGAATCATCACTCCAGACCCAGATGGAATTCTTTTAAACACTGTATTTATGCAAAGACATTCTATTTCCTACTCACAGACTGAGAAATCATGATTTTTAAAACTGTCCTTCAATCATTCAAATATTTACACATATAAATGACAATATGCTCATGAAAGTAATAAGAAACCTAACATGGAAAATAAAAAACATTTTAAGAATGCCAAAAGTGGGAAAATTTTGTCACCAAAATTTTGACTGAACAGGTCCCATTTGCACATGCTACTGGAAGTTTCATCTTGTTATATGGAATATAAATACAATACAGCGTTCAAAAGCAGTTAGGTGAATAAATTGAGTTGAATATGATAAATATAAAAGGCAGCAGTAACAAAATAACATCAAGTCAAGAAACTGTAATAGTGTGATAAGAGTGGAGAGGCTAGAAATCAGAGGAGCTTAGGGGTAAGTTTTGCTGAATATATTCTATGAAATTCTCAAAGAAGTAATAAAAACTATTTTAAAAATTCTTTAAATTTTAAAATAGTAAAAATTAAGAATTGTGGCAAAGTGAAAAATTCAACCTTACCTACTTACTTAATCCCAATGAATGATTTAAATTAACACAATAGAAAATGCTGACTATATGTATCTCCTCTAAAGGAAACAATTTTTTTAAAATAAACAAAATGTAGATAAAAATGGGTATAACACATATGTACATTATCCAGTAAACTAAAATATTACATAGAAGTGGGGAGTATCTTTAAGCACTTTTAGCCACATTCATCTATTTTACAAAATCAAGCACATGGTGATTTTCTCTAAAAGCTATTGCAGTCATCCTCCTAAATAAGCAAAGCATCTGCTTTTATAATTGCAAAGTGGCTAATCTTTACTAATTTGGGACACGAGTTATTAGATAAGCAACAGCTGCAGTTTTGCCAGCTGCATCCTAATGCTTCACACACACCTCTGAGCAAGAAGACAAGTGTGGAGACAGACTAATTTTATTATAGTCACTTTCCTCTCCTTTCAAAGAAATACCCTGGAGATCATTAACTGTGATGCTTCAGCAAGGATATCTCCATTTAGGGAAAAGTAGATAAGATACCAGACCTCTAGAAGTCAACATTTGAGTTTAACAACAAATTTGTGAACAAGATAATTAAAAGAGGACATAAATAATCCCTACATTTTATAGTTCCCCTCACTGTCTATAACCACTCCCAGTTAATTTTCTGGGATAAAATCATGTGTTTGTTTCATCAGGAAAAGAATGGAAAAATAACAAAATATTTCTATTGGTCATTGCTTTCTTTAAACAAGGTCGCTTTCTATTCATTTCTTTTTTGTTCCCTCATATTATGGTGTCCCCCCTCAAAAGAGTAGTTTACAAAAATATTTGAGTGTTTATCCTGACTCAAAGATGCACATTGCTTTGATAACTGTTTTCTGCAGTGTAGCTAGTATGATAGAATATGAATGCTAAAGCATGTTGCATTAGGCAAATTCTAGCTGATTCTATTAGTATCTAAATTTTCTGTCACAAAATTCTATATTATGTGTACCATATTAAATAACTGATGAAGTTTTAATCTATGCAGTTCTCTTTCATGAACTATAGGGGTTTGCCTTTACTTACTGTCCTATCAACATAGTGATACTTTAAATTCTGTTCATTAAAGTATGGAAATATGTATATATTATACCTAAATGCATAAATACAACCTGCTTCATGTGTATGAAGTTAAATGTCTATGCACTTTCTAGGTGTGAGCACTTGGTACTTGGAATCCTCTTTCCTGGGTGCTTTCATTTAAGAAAAGTGGGGTGCGAGAGAAAGACACCATTTGACAGGGTCCAAGCAGAGGTGTGTTTTTATCAGTGAAATTGATCATAAAAGGGGGAAAGGGAAGGGGGAGACTGGCCTCTGGAGACAGGGGTAGCAGCAGAAAGGAAAAAAGAAAAGAAGGGGAGAGAAAAGGAGAGAGAGGAAGAGTGAGGGGAAAGAGGGGAGAGAGGGAGGGATGGAAAGAGAGGGGACCAGGCTGAGAGAGGGAGAGCAAGAGTGAGATGTAAGGGAGGTAGGCAGGGCCCTTTTAAGGGGGAAACAAAGTGAACATGCACAGGTGGTCCTCTTCTTGGCTGTAGCTGAGTTCGTGTTCTGTCAGGCCAGTATAGATGCCTGAATACTAACACTGGGGAACAACAATTAAAGTAAAAGAGGAAATGTATTTGAAAGGGAGCAAGCAGAAGCGGGTGTGTAGGAAGGATTTGGACAGAGAAAAAGGAAGGAGGGAATGATCCAATTAAATCAAAATCTAAAAATATTAAAAATTAAAACACTGATATAATTTTAAAATTTTCTATTTTATATTTAGGTTATGAATTTTAAAATGTTAATAGAATTTTATTGCTTTCATATTTTTATAATGGGATCACTTTTCAAATCTAAACTCTATCATCATACAAAAAGGAATTAGTCATGGTACCAACATTTTAGTTAATATTAGAAATTTTCAAATATGTTCTACAGTAAAGAATCAGTATTTATGCAAATGACCCTGAGTTTAACTTATTTGTTACATTTAGAATCACACACTAGATTGAATGTTAGAAAATGGTGGCAAATGAATTTCAAATTTCTCTTGATGATAATTATTTAAGATACCTAGGTAAGTGGATCAATACTTTTACAAGGTGTTTTATGAGAAGGCAAAAGGCCTTTGTAGTGATTCTATGAAGACCACTTATACACATTCCTCCTTTTAGAATTTCCATGAGAGAGAATTTCCGCTGGTTTACTTCTGGGAGCTTTTTAAAAAGCATTTAAAATGGAAGGAGACAACAGATTAATTAAAGTATCATTATACTTTTTATTTCATGTAAAAATATATCATTTATTGAAAAGGCTAGCATAAATAAAAAAAAAAACTTACTAGCAGATAGTCATATTACTTTTACTTTTCTAAACCTGTAACAGACATACATTTTGAGTGAAACAAATCACATTTGACAGCTATTAAATGTTACAGGCAAATTTTGCCAAATATATTGCATATTATCATTGAATATATCTGTCATTCACTGTGGAAATATTGTTACTGAGCTTTATACCAAAGCTTTGATTGATTTTGACTTTTTTAAATTTGAGAAGCATCTTCAGAATTGTATGTTTATAAGCCCACTGGTACAAACCCTGGAACACCTACAACAGATCTGCATATAGGTTCTAGAAGTATCATCAAATATAGAACCTTAAGAAAGGATTGAAGTTGCCAATTTAAATTTTATAATAACATTCAAAATTGATATAAGAGAAGGAGAAGTTGTCTATTATAGAAAAAAAGGCCAACATAATTTTTAAAAGACATGTTTTGTGCACTTCCAGGGTGACTTTAATATTATATTTTCATAAGGATGTTATTGAAATGCATTTAAGGTTGGAACTCACTTAATTAGTACTTACAACCAAATAATTTCCCCAAAGATGTGATGTTCTATAATGATCCACTACTGAGTCAGCAATAAGAAAGAATAATTGGTACTCTATATAGGTAAAATAAATATGTAGGCCTACCTTTTTCTAACAAATTAAGAATAAAAATTAATATAAAAAATGTTCATATAAATAAATTCAAGCAGACTTTCTTATGTGGATGATTATTCTTCACTTCTCTGAATACAAATTCCAAAGCAAAAAAATGTATTGAAAATCAAAGTATACAATTAGAAAATATTTCACTATACTAATTAAAATACTAGAAATCATTTACTTCTCAAAATGTTTGGGGACCTTTGTTCACTGATACCATCATTCAGCAGCTTTGCTTCTGGACACCTGTTCTCACTTTTATCAATGTAAACAGTTCTGATATTTTGGGCCAGATAATTTATTGTGGGTAATTGTCCTTTGCATTATATATGATGGCTTTAAACAAAAGGAATAGTAATATGGCTCAGTATGTAAAGAAACTTCCCATCAAGCCTGATGATTTGAGTTTAGTTCAATGAACCCAAGTGGTAGAAGGCTGTCCTTAACATCAATAAGTCCATCTCTACAGATACACAGGAGGGTGAATGCCCACAATTGCATGCAATCCCCCCCACAAAACTAAATAAATAAATCTTAAATTTAATGAGAATCAAATAAAGCAAGTAAGTGCCAAACATATTTCTGTGTATCTCTAATATCTGACACATTCTAAAAAATATTTCTCAAACCAAAAATATTGATTAATTTTAATATGAATAAAGTACAATAGATTTATTATTTGTTGAGGCATTATCTTATTTCTTACTTTATGTACTTATGAAGTCATATGAATGCTAATGTAATACCCTTCATATTTTTATTTCCTCACTATATATGTATGTTTAATTGTTATATCAGACATAGATGTTTAAGTAAATTCAAACACACTATGTATTAATAATTTAATAAAATATTTTTAAATCAAAATAAGTAAACTTGTGTACATTTAGGAATTGACAATGTAATATACTCTATTTCAACTGATTTCTCAAGAACAAAAGACTTGGGAAGATGCAAAGTTAAAAAAAAAGGATATTAGCTGTATGATAGTGGAGAAAATGTTAAATCAACATTTAGCTACATCCATCCAACTCAACATATTATCTTAGAAAAGGCCACATTATAATATATATGGAATTTCATTGATTCTTTGAAAGATATTAATCACAGACTATACCCTTTCATATTTGAAATTACTACAGATATGTAATTAACAAAAGATGACAAAACTGCAGAATCTGTAGAGAGCAAATGGGGTTCACAACAGGAGAAACAGAGGCTTTCTTTTCTCATCTGGTACTGTGCACAGGAACCTTTCTGTTCCTTAAACTCTAGCCAGTAGGGACAACGTTTGCAGATGAATAGATGCTTGGTGACTTCATATTCCACGGTTCAAGTATGTGGAGTTCTCAATAAAGTTTTACTGTCAAGTTCTGGAGATTAATCCAGAGTAACAGTAATACCCTGAAATGGTTGTGGAGTCCATCGGACCTCACTGGAACAAACAAACAAGATACCTCATTCCTGGTAAGGAGCATTTTATTTAGTAGCATTTGCTGCATACTTGGGTCAGTGTCCCCCACTATAGAGCAACTCCATTCAAACTAATTTTTTATATGGATATGTACAGATTTTTATTAAGATTTAACTGTAGTAGGCTTCCACATGGCTTTTCTTAAACATTTTTTACTGTTAGTTATTCATTCCCACAGTTCTTTTTCTAACACCTACCACCTCCTTTAAACATAGTTGAATCATTTTTCGCATTCTTCATTCATAGCATATTCCAGTTCCTCTTGCTTGAAAGATGTCCTGCTCCCTCGTGGTCTGTTATTGGTTTCCTAATTTGTGTTGTTATTCCAAATGAGACAAACAGTATGTACGGCTTAAAAAGTAACTTGTAGATGTGAGAGAAAACATGTAATATTTATCTTTCTGGACCTGCATTACCTAACTCACGGAGACTGTTTCCCGTTCCATCCATTCACATGCAAACAGAATCATAGTTTTCTTTTCTTAACAGCTATACAATACTCGATTGTGTAAATGTACCGTTTTTGTATTATGCCTTCCTCTGTTAATGGATATCTATTTTATGTTTCCTAAGGCAGGATGAATTCACTTATGATTTAGACTGGGGAAATAGGGAAAACATAAGAGGAGATCTGGAAATCCCTAAGCATACTTCCCGACCCATGGCCTATGAATTGTTCAACCTTGTTTGTGAGCCAGATAAATTGCTTCTTCCTTCTCATCCCATTCCCCACCGCCACTCCACATCATTGATAATCTCCATACCCACAAGTCTGTAGCCTATGATCACTCTTCTTTCTCCAGTGTCTTTGCCAGCTAAGTCCCCTTTGCCATTTCCCTGCCCTTTCCCTAGTACAACACCATCTCCTAACATCACACACACACACACACACACACACACACACACACAAACAAAAAAAAAAACAAAAAACAAAAACCAATGTGAATGACTAAGACAACTTGTCTTTCATCAAGGTCCCTAGCCTGTAGAAGTGTTATCTAAGAACAATACAGATTAACACCCAGACAAAAAGTTTAAAAGAGTTAAAAAAAAAAGAAACTATGAATTCAAGGAATTTAAAGAAAACTTCAAATGGATAAAAACAAATTCTTGAGTGCTGTCTAAGAAAATTAAAATACACAGCTGAAAAAAAAATGAAAAAGACAATGCAGAATTTGAGAACTAAAATCAATAAGCAAATAGCGTTGTTGGTGCAAGTTGTACTACCAACTATGGAAAGAGTATGGCAATTTCTTAGGAAGCTTGGAATTGACTTGCATCAAGATCTTGCTATATACCCAAAATACTCTACATTTTACTACAGGGATATGTATTCCTCCATGTTTATTGATGCTCTATTTATAATGTCCAGAAACTGAAAATAGTCTAGATGTCTTTCAATAAGTGAATTAAGAAAATATACATTTATACAGTGGAATATTACTCATCAATATTTAAGAAAATAGTTTTATCAAAATAGTAAAATCATGATATTCACAATTAAATGGTTGGAGGTAGAAAAATATCCTGAGTGAGGTAAACTAAACCCAGAATGGCAACTATGTTATATATTCATGTATATGTGGAAGTTAGCTATTAGCATTTAATAAGCATACTATAGTCCATACAAACATACAGGTTATGTATAGAGTAAGGGAAAAGGGGTGAGAGAAAGTTTTCTCAATGAATAGGTAATACAAAAGATAGCTTTGGTTAGACAGGAATGGGTTCGATACTGGAACACAAAGGTCAAATGGGTAAGGTGATAGAAGAGAGGGATAAAGGAAGGAATACAATGAGGGTTAGTTAAGATTAGGGGCCGTTTCAGGGGTTGTATAAAACCCTAACAGAGTAGCAGCTTCTTGAAATATAATCATGAATGAAATAAATCTAAATTGTAATAACCAATAACATGGGAACAAAGGCCCAACTACAAATTCCTTGACACCTAATGAAACTTCCAGTTCCCAGAATGGATTACATCTAATAAAGTGGTTGGCCCCAACGGTCTCATGGAAACTCCAAAACAACCCAGGCTATGGCCAAGTCTATAAGATGTTCTCCAGAAAGTGATGATAAAGCCCTGCCACTGAAAACAACACATATGTAATATACCAAACATAGATAAACCAGGCTAGTGCCTATCTAGAGTCTTTATCACTTCTCACTAATGTTCCCAGACCTGGCAGGAGGTACACTGCACACTTTCAGAAAAGAATGGGAAACACTTTAACTCATTTAAAAATCCTTGAGATGGGCTTCTTTGCCTTTATCTATAACTTTTTTTTTGGAGCCCATTCCCTATGGAGGGATACCCATTCAGCCTAGATACATGGGGGAGAGCCTAGGTCCTGCCTCAAATGATGATTCCTCATGGGAGGCCCACCCTCTCTGAAGAGTGGATGGGGGGTACAATGGAGGAATGGTGGAGGGAGTGAGAGGACAGGAGGGAGCCAGGAAATGGGGATTGGTATGTAAAATGAGATTGTTTTTAATGTAAATATATTTAAAACCCCTTTGAATATTCAATGGTGACCTGCCTACAAGATATGCTGATGCAATAATGGCACAAAAAAAAGTTATGTGAACATTCAATCACTGCCTTATTGGAATTAAGACATACTCCATGTGATGGTACTCTTGCCCATCTCTGTCCTGGTAGACAAGAACATGAGTATAGTAGGTAGACCATAGAGCTAAGAGAAAGCTAAATGCTATCCTAATGCTAAAGGAACTTAGTAATAAAACAACTCATAACAACATTCAACTACACCCATGGATCAGTGTCTTACTCAGTTATCAGAGAAAGAGTTCTCTTGCATTATATGGGAACAAATACAGAGATCTATAACTGGACAATGTGCATATATTGAGACATTGGAGCATTCAGTCCTAAATAGGATGTCTCCACCAATTCCCTCTCCTCAGGGTTCAGGGAACTCCACAGAAGAGGAAGCCAAATGATTTTTATAAGACAGGGATATCAAGGAAAAATGCTTTCTAGACATTGTAGTAGAGAGTGGTACATATGAATTCACAGAGATTGTGAGCAGTGACACCAGGGACTGCATGTCTAAGCTAGATGGGCTATAAGCGCTGAGAGTGGAAGTGGATACAAGATCCAAATTCGTAACCTAGAAGCTACCTCTAACTGATAAATACTCCCAAAGGGAAACATTAGTTTTCACTACTGTGTCATACTTGGTACAGAATGCATACTTAAGGGCAGGCCTCATGTCCAATGGTACATGGCCAAGACAAAATGAACTCAATGATAGTTTTGAAGAACTTGTGCTGTTTTCTCATAATTCTTTATCTGTGCTTTCTTATTTTCTTTTTTAACCTTATAGATGTTTTGTTACATAGTACTGATTCTGATTCAGTTTTTATTGGTTTTCTGTGTATCTCAGCATCTCATGAATTTCTTGTGATTTTATCTGTCTCTTATTTGCTTGTTTTGTCCTATTCCATTTTTTATTTTATTTTGTTGTATCATATAATTTAATATTGCCAAGCATCTCAGTGTTGTTCATAACAGGCAAATATTATGATTATTCCATGTATTTTGGATAAAAATATCCTAAAAGTCTTCTGTTTTGAAGGTTTAGTCATAACTTGGTATGGCTATTGGGAGATTACTGGATCAAGAAGTAACTGACTTCTATAAAATAGGCTGTTACAAGGAAGAATAAAATTGAAGATTTGAGTAACTGGGGGCACTATTCTTAAAAGGTACAATTTCTTCCTGCCTTTTCTCCCATCCTTCTTTTCATTTCCTTCCTAGCTCCTGTAAAGTATGCTTACTTTTTCACTTTACTGTTTTGTTATGAGGTCTCTAGCTTGCCACAAATCTAAACCCTATAGGTAGGATGGATCATGCTGTACAGCCTCTAAAACCAATAGCAAAAATAAGACTTTCCCACTTTTAAATTGATATAGTCAGAAAACACATATATACACTTGTACAAACTCATGCTTGTTATTATCTAATAAGGTTTTCACAATATTCACATCCATAAAAAATGGTAGCATGAGCTTCACATACCCATTTTCAAATAAAACAGTAAAAAGAACCCTCTGAAATATTAACCAACAGTAATTACTTCTATAATTCCAGTATAGGAAGTTGAAAAATAGTCAAAGTTTCAAAAGTTTAATAGCTTTAAGTAAATAGTACTGTAAAAGAAAATTACGATATTTTATAGGAATGTGTGAGTGCTTTAAAACAATATTGCAATATAATAGATTCTGTCTACATATTCTCAATTCTAGGAGCAAACTACAATAACAAAACTTTCTGCTATTGTTCTTTAAAAAGTCTTTTCAAATAATTGAAACAGTTAACAATACAAATTTATAATATAATCTTTCAAGATTGATAAACTGAGCTACATTTATATAGCCACTCTTGATTCCTGCTTGCTTCTTTGGGGAGGTGAGTGAGGTTACAGGAGGTTGAGACAGAGTGTCAATTTGCACAGAATAGCCAAAAGCTCACATAAAACTAAGGCTGTCCTCAAGCTCTTGATCATCTTGGCTACAGTCCCATATTTCTGCAATGATCTGTTTGCACCACCAAAACCAAATTAACTTACATGTAAAATTCTTAGCATTAATAAGGAAAATAATACCAAAATTTGAAATTCAATCTTTGTAATTTAGGAGATCACATAACACAGCTTAGCCACTAAACTGCAATTTTCAACAACAACAAAACCCTAACATGTGTATTGTCCCTGTTGAACATGAAGATTAAAAGTTTCTGGTAAAAATCAAGCATATAAAATGCAGAATATATTTCTCACCTGCAAAAGTATTTGGACCTATAAATAGAAAGAATATACAGCACACTGAAATGCATGTTTTATACTCTAATATAATTTTATTGAATGTGTCAGTTAATACCTGGAGTTGCACTTATAAGTGCATATTATGCCAAGAGAAAAAATGTATACTTAAAAATGAGCTGAGAAAGTTGACATCCTACACTTAGGAGAAGGTTGCTGTCTACTCTGTTAAATAGCTGTGGATACTACTTGTTGAGTGTTCAAATCTTTATTTAAACATGGACTTAAAAGTAATCCTCATTAACTGAATAAATCTAAGGCATAATGAATTTAGGCAATATAAGAAAATAAAATAAATACAGTATAATTGCAATATTAGAACTTTAGGTGGGCTTTTATTAGTTTCTTCTTGTTCATATAATAATGCAACTATTTCATTTTCTCCATTCTTTTCCTACCTCCAAACCCTCCCATATAATACCATACCATAGTTGTTGCTGAGTCTCCTCCAAAATCCATGAGTTAACTAGCCTTGGCTGTTGCCTAGATTTCCATGAATAAGCCTGATTTCCTTCTTGTTGATTGGTTCTTAAGTCCAATTATATACCTGTTAGTATAGTATCTGTGTGTGTGAGAGAGAGACAGAGAATGTGTGTGTGTGTGTGTGTGTGTGTGTGTGTGTGTGTGTGTGTGTGTGTGTGTGTTCTTAAATACACTCTGGTTAATGTTACTTGTAAGTATATGCTTTCAGGGCTGATCACCTGATATTGGATAACCAATTGCTGTCCTCCTCCCTGGGAAGCCATTTTCCTCAACTCTCAACATTTATTAGTTGTCTGTAGTACTTTGTGTACTACATATTCTGCCTTTCCCTGTGCATGCTAAAATGTCTATTTTTTTCTGTCATTGTTCTCCTCATGTTAAGTCAATTGTGTTGGTGAGAGTTTATGGGTATAGCTTCAAATATTTCAAGCAGACAAAACCTCACAGTAAACTTGATGCTCTTGTAGCTTTTACATTCTTTCTGCTCCTTGTTCTGTAATGATTCCTAAGCCTTAGATTCAGGAGTTATTGTTGTTGATGTATCAGTTGGGACAGGCTTCTCAACTGTGCATTTTAATTAGTTGTCATCTGTTGCTAAGAGAAGTGTCTATTTTTGTACAAGTATTATATTGTTTTTATTACTATGGCCCTGTAATATTTCTTGGAAACTGGAAATTTAATCCCGCCTGCATTGTTCTTTATGATCAGGATTGTTTTGGCAATCTGTAGGGTTTTTTTGTGGTTTCATGGGAATTTTATGATAATATGTTTCCTATTTCTGTGAAAAATAAGATGGGTATTTTAATTGGAATTTTGGTGAATCTGTAAATAGCTTTGGATAAATTACTCATTTTCACAATATTAATTCTACAATATCTATGACCATGGGATTTATTTTTACTTTCTACTGTCTTTATTTCTTTATTGAGATGTTTAAAGTTCTTTTTGTATAATTCTTTAACTTCCTTGTTTAAATTTATGTCTATGTATTTTATTTCCTTTGAGGTTATTATGAGCAGGAGTGTGTCTGATTATTGTTGATGAGTAAAAAAGTTATTGGTTTGGGCAAGATGATTCTATGTCGAGCCACATTGCTAAATTTGCATATTGTTTGCAAGTTTTGTGATGGGACTCTTGGTTAGGTTGGATTTTTATGCATGATGTACACATGTATCTATTATGCCATTCTCAAGAATAAAGAATAGTCTGTCTTTGTCAAGCCTTTGAGAAATACATAAATGAAAGTAATTTTAGAATCCATTAGGAGTGTTTCTATCATGTTATTAATAATCATGATACATATAATTTTGAGAACATAATATGTTTGGTCTTTACAAATGTCATCTCATTTAGCACTTAATGTCCTATGCGGAAGATGAAATTATTTCTGTATTTCACAGATTCAGAAAGTTTTGCAAATAAATTAGTCTTACTGAGATGATATGCAAAACACAGGCAATGAATTATAGATGCCACAGTTTTAATAGCTACGAATTATTGTGGTTCAATTTGTAATAGCTCCTAGAACATACAATTTCTTGAAAAGTAGCAAATCAATGTGGGAAACTTCAAATGTTTTTAAGAGAGTTTTACATCATATTTTCATTTAATTTTTAAGTACAGCTATGTCTTAAGTTGTATAACACACCTGTTCAAGATAAAATATATTGTTTGAAACTACAATAATAAAAAAGGAAACAAAAATATAGGTGTGTAACATTGATTCGGGAATATGCAGATTAAATATTGTATAATCTGAAAAATAATAAAAAAGATTTGACCTTGGTGCTGGTGAAATGGCTCAGAGGTTAACATCACTGGCTGCTCTACCGGAGGACCTGAGATCAATTCCCAGCAACCATATGGATGGTTCACAATGAAATCTGGGGCCCTCTTTTGGTCTGTAGGCATAGATGCAAGCTGAACAGTGTATACATAATAAAAATATTCAAGAAAGGATTTGACTGTAAATATGTAGTTTTTGAAAAACACAATAGTATTTTTAAGGCAAAAGATAAGATTTAGATATGTAGGTCTTCTTTTCTTTGCAACTGATGAAAACCACTGGGGGATATTTAAAATATTGTAGCAAATTATAAAGATAAACTAACAAAATGCTGACAAAACACAAAAATTAACTCAGAATTTAATATTCAACATTCCATATACTTGTTAAATCCTAACTTCTACCAGTATTAGTGAGATTTATAAGAAATATAATTGATTATTTTTTTGCTTTTACAAGTGATTTTAAAATCTGAACTAGCTTATCTTCTCCTAATTAAAATATAGGGAGCATTAAGTACCATAGGCTTATTGTAATAGCTAGAAGGGCATTTGCTATAAATGTTTAGGTCAGTTCATAATGGTAGTACTATTTTAGAAGATAAATTTTATTGTGATATATAGATATTTGCATATGTATACACACACACACACACATATATATATATATATACATCAGATAGTAAATAGATGTATAGATACTCAAAGATATAAGTCAATATAGATCAATTTCATTCCAGATGATGGATACAAAAGAAACTACTACAGAATGGAACACTACCAATTTTAAAAATTCAATAATTTAATAATCAAATGATCAGAGGATCTTGTCTAATGAACTCTATTGGACTGATGTTATGACACTCCACCAAGTCACTGCAGTCATGGTGAGGCAGCTATGGTGGCCGGGCCATAGCAACAGAGGCTGTGGCAGCAGTGATGGAGGTGTCTTCAACTGCAAAGCCAAGAGAGAGCAGTTCCTCACACTCTGTGATGTTATCCCCAGCAATGCTGCCTTGGCAACCATTATGATGCTGCCTGAGCCTATGGATCTGTTGCTGGTACTTCTCATAATAGAAGGCAGTGAAGGCCAGGATGTGGAGGAAGAGCTGCAAGGCGACCCCTGTGACTGTCACACTCCACACTGCCACACTTTAAGTATAGATACATAAGTCAACATAGATCAATTTCTCATTGATGATGATGGATACAAAGGAAACTACAGACTGGAACACTACTTTTATATATAAAATTTAAAAATGTTCCCACAGGAAGATATCAAATAGGAGTTTCATAATTGTTCATATGCTTTGTTCAATTTGTAAACTGAGTAATTGCAAGTGCCTTAAATTGTAAAATTTACACAGTCTTTTCTACCACACATTTTTGCATTATAATGGACATTAGTAATTCTATTTGTGTGTGATGCTATTCAAATCTATTATTTCTGTTTTACCTTAGTCACATTGTACACTCTTGTTAATAATGCAGATTGTATTGGACTTTTACTTTAAACACTAATTTTTATTGACTTGTGAAATTTATGTATACAAATATGTTCTCTTAGTGAAATCAGTTATTTTTATTTTGTAACTTTTGCCATCTACTTAGCATTAAATTGTAAAGCACTGGTTCTCAAGCTGTGGATTGCAACCCCTTTGATATTCTTCATATCAGACATTTACATATAATTCATAACAATAGTGAAATTATAATTATGAGGTAACAGTGCAAATAATTTTATTGTTGGGTGTCAGCACAACATGAAAAAATGTATTTAAGAGTCACAGAACCATGAAGGGTGAGAATCACTGGTGTAAAGGGTATTATTACATCCTTTCTACAATCAAGAATACTTGCAATACCTCCATAAACTGAAATATAAAATTCATTTATGGCACTAACACTGACCAGTTTTCCATACTAGACATCTCCCAATAAAGTTTGATGCAATAAGGGTATATAACTCAAAAAATATTATCAGCTTTCAATGAGTAGAACTCACTGAAAGCTTAATTTCCAATTCCAAATATTTTAATCACTTCTTTTCATTTGATCTTAGCTCCTCATGCATCTCTGAATTTGTTTAATCACTCTATAAAATTACAACTCAAAATAATAGAATATTTAGTTTACATGCAGCTAAATATAGTTAAAGAAAATCACAAAATTTATGCTTCAATTCCATCTTTAGTGTCAGTAATTACATTTTATTGTCCTATTTAATTCACATTCATATGCTCTCAAATGACTGCTTTATATTTCTCTTCACTTCTGACTATCTCAAATGTCTCTAATCCCATTCTCACAATCAACAGAATTCTTTCTGCCTAGTGCAATTTGGAAATTGATGCATTTAAGAGAATATTTCCAAAGTCTTTATCTGCCATTTACTTTACGTTTCTGACTTTTTGCCCCATAATGACAAAACATAACAAAACATAACAAAACAAAAATCAATTCATCATTTATCTCTTATAGTAGCAGGTAGAAAACTATACCCCCCCCCACAGAGGTTTGCATTTTCATCTGTGGAATCTGGTAATATGCTATCTCACATGAGAAATTGATTATAGAAATGTTGCTGAGAATTTAATAAAAAGCAGATTTTTTTTTCTTTAACCTGAGTGGACACAATGTAATCACATTAGTCCTTAGAAGACAAACAGTAAAAAAGAGTCATCAAAAAGTTGTTATGATTGCAACAGAGCAGCACAGAAGCAATTACCGACACTGAAGAGCAATGGAGTAACCAGTCAAGGGATATAGGTGGCCTCCTAAAGTTATGAAAAGCATGCACATCCAAAGAGCATATGTTCCTGTGAGTTCCTTCTTTGTGAGAGCTTTTTAAACAATTTCTATATTTGTAACAATCTGTTTACTGTTCTATATAGTGAACTTTATGATAATTGTCTATTTAAAAATGGAAAACAATTTTTCTTAAAATAACATTGTATTTTCCTTAACTGCATTATTATACTCCCCTGCAATTATCCAATAATAAAAATTATCCTTGCCTCCATTTTTTTCCGATCTTGAACTCCTTTTAATCATCCACTTAATATTAAACTATTCAAAAAGATAATCTTCAGCTCCAATTTACTTCGTCTTCTTTTTATTTCTAACAATCATTGCAATTACAATCATAATAAGTTTCTCGGAATTATAAGGTTGCTAAATTAATAGTTTATCTTCAGTGATATCCTTATTGAGTTGTCACTAGTATTTAAAATTGTTTAGGATACTGACTTTATGGATACATTTTTGTCTCTGGCTTTCAGAAGAACACATTATTCTGTTCTAATTATTCATATATATCTTTTCTCTCTCATTTGGCAAACTTCAACATTCTGACAAAATTTATTAGAGGATTCACAGTCCTCTCCTTGGTGTTTTTTCATACTTTTCAACTTTTATTTTAACTGAAATATCTTTAGTGTTTATTCATTGATTTAACATTTTTAGGTAACAACTCCTAAATATATGTCTCTAGTCCTGAATCTTTGCTATATAGTTGTATATCCAACTGACAATCAATCCCCTTTATTTTGGTACCATTGGGCATCTCTCAAAACAATCATCCTGCATGAGATAATCCAGACACAAAAATACAAATATTGCATTTTCCCTTGCATGAGGATATTATCTTTGAATTTATGTATTTCAACAAAAATTAACAGTAGAGATTATAAAGCTACATATGTTCTAGTATGAAGAAAGAGGGGTGGATATTACAAGGGAAGAAAAATAGTATATATTATTATAAAGAGACAAAGGTGAAACTAGAATTGGAGGAGGAATTTGAAATGGAATAGAAAGGTAGGGTAAAGGAATCAGCTACTGTGTACCAGGCTTCCTTGGATCATCAGCCCCCAAATCATGAGGTAGAGACTTATTTTACGTATGAATGCTTGGCCTTAGTTTAAGCTTGCACCACCAACTCTTATAACTTATTTTAATCTATTTCTCTTTCTACATTTTACCTCAGAGCTTTGTAACCTTTCATTTATTCTGTATGATCTAATTTCCTGCTTTCTCTGATTCTGGCTGGTTGACCCAGTGCCTCCCTCTGTAAACACACACAGACTTACATTAATTATAAACTGTTTGGGCTATGGCACAGGCTTCTTTCTGGCTGGCTCTCTCTTAATTATTGACCAATTTCTATTAATCTATGTATTTCCACCTAGTCTTGACTTAACAGAGAATGGCCCAAGTGACCCATCTTCTTGGTAGGACATGGCATCTCCTTGGCAACTCAGTCTCTCTTTTCCACTTACCTGACTTCTCCTAGTCTGGTAGCCCCACCCATACTTCCCGCCTGTCCATTGGCCTAAACAGCTATATTCATCAACCAGTAAGACAAACATATATTCACAGAATGTAGAAGGACAGCTCCCATCATCCCTCTCGTTATCTCTCATTCTCTACTGAGACTGGATTATTCCTATTACTTATTCTACTTGCCTGCCAATCTCTATCTTGCTATAGACAACATATTAGACATTCAACTTTTCATTAGACTAATCAGGTGCCTTAGACAGGCAAGGTAAAACAAATGAAAGACACCTTTACATAGTTAAACAAATATTCTGTAAACAAATGTAACAAATCTTCACATAGTTTAACAAATGCCACACAAATAAATGAAACACATTTTTCCATAGTTAAACATCTATTCTGTAACATAAACCAAAATAACACATCTTTTTTTATTTATTTTTTTCTTATTTTACATATTAATTAAAGTTTCTTCACCCTCCCTCTCCTCCTCCCTTTCTCCTCCCTCCCATGTCCCAGTCCACCCTCCCACCCTGGAAGGGTGATGCCTTCCAGGAGGGGTCAACAAAATCTGTCAAGTCATTTGGAATAGGGATTAGGCCCTCCGTCCTGCCTCTAGATTAAGGGAGTATCCATCCATGGGGGGACATGTCCCCAAATTCCTTTTGTGCACCAGGGATACATCCTGGTTCCACTGTCAGAGGTCCCTTACACTGCCCAGGCCTTCTAACTGAGACCAATGTTCAGGGGGTCTGAGTCACTCCAATGCTGGTTTCCCAGCTATAAGTCTGGGGGCCCAGGAGCTTCTCCTTGTTCACGTCAGCTCTCTCTGTGGGTTTCTGTAGCCTGGTCTTGTCCTCCCTCTCTGAATTTGGATTCCAGAAGATTTGCTGTGGGTGTCTCCTTCTGTTTCCATCAGCTACTAGATGAGGGCTCTATGATGGTGGATAAGTTAGTCATCAGTCTCTTCCCTGATAATGAGATTAATGTAACAATTCTTTATTTTAATATGGAATAATTAGTTTAGGATGTGTTACATTTGTTTATGCTGTGGAATATCTGTTTAATTGTGCAAAGATGTGTTGCATTCTTTTATATTGCATTTTAATAACTCAGCCATGGAATAAAAAAGATATATATATATATATATATATATATATATATATATATATATATTAAGAGAACATACAAACCCCAGAGGCAAAGTGTAATTAAATAGAAATGGGGTCATTTAAATTAGAAAATCTGGCCAGAAAAAAGACCAGCTAAGGCCAGGTACTCAAAAGTAAGAATAAGTCTCCATTTATTTATTTAGGAGCTGGGTGGAAGGGCACCCACCCAAAAACTACATTACTTAGTTAAAAGTCCTGCAAGCCAAAATAAATTTTTAAAAGGTAGTAAAAGCCATGCCATATGGATTCAGTGCAAAATTCTATTAGGCCTACAAGGAAAAAAATTACAATACTCCTCAAATTATTCCAAAAAAATAGAATCAGAAATATTGCTTAGCACTTTTTATGAAGCCACAATTACCCTGATATGTAAACTAAACAAATACTCAACAAAGTCAGAAAATTATAGACCAATTTAATTCATGAAACCATATACAATAAGTGTCAATAAAATTTCCCAAACCAAATCCAAGAACACATCAAAAAGATTATCAAACATAATCAAGAAAGCTTCATTCCAGAGATGCCAGAATAGTTGAACATATATAAACCTATAAATGCAGTCTACCATAAAAGTATACTAAAAGACAAAAGTCACATGATCATTTCATGTAATACAAAATCAGACACAACTTTAGGATAAAAAAAGAAAGTCCTGGAGAGAGCATGGAGCAAGGAGAATATCAACACAATATTATCTCAACATACCAACTTGACATAATGGAAGTTATTTATAACAAGTCCACAGCAATCATCAACAATGAAGAGAAACTCAAAGCAATTCTACTAAAATAAGGAACAAGACAAGGTTTTCCACTCTTTCTCTCGATATATATTCAATATAATACTGGAAGTCTTAGCTACAGCCATGAGAAAACTGAAGGCTATCATGAGGATAAAAATTGGAAAGGAAGACGTCTAAGTATTGCTATCTGCAGATGATATGAGTTTATACATAAATGAGCCTTAAAAAGTGAGTAATACAGAAATGCTTAACATACTTATCATAGAAATGCAAATCAAAACAACTTTGAGATTCTTTCTTACAAAAATCAGAATGGCCAAGAGCAATAAAATCAATGCCATATCATGCTGGCATTATGGAAAGCTGTGTGGTAGCTCCTCAGGAAGATGAGAAATGATTTACCTCAAGATCCAGATATACTACTCTTGGGTATATGCCCAAAGAAATCTATATCCTAATACAGAGATATATGTTCTTCCATTTTTATTGCTGCTTTATTTATACTAGCTAGAATTTGTAAAGAGCCTAGATAGCTGTCAATGCATAAAGAAAATATCATACATTTATCCAGTGTAGTATTATTCCACTCTTAACCAAATGAAATCTGGAAATTTGAAGGTAAATAGATAGACCTAGAGGAAATTACTTTGTGTGAGGCAATCCAGCACCAACAAGACATATATTTTATATATTCATTTATATATACATGCTAGCATCTAGGCCTTTGATAAACAGGCTATTATCCACATGATCACAGAAATTGGATAAAGGGACTAAGGGGGGGGGGTAAAGGTTGCCAAAGGAAGGGAAAATAAAATATATAATTATGGGGAGCTTATGTGTAGAGATTAGTTGTGAGGATTAAGTGGAAATAGTGAGGGAACAGAAAAGCAACAGAGTGTATATGGGGAAAGACAATTGAAGCTAAAGGCAATTTTCAATTCTTATGAAAATGTAACATAGTAGAATCTTCTTCAAATATATGCATGCATGAAAGAATTCTACATGGAATGACCAAATATAGGTAGGGGTAAAGTCTCAACTAGACATCACTTGATGCTAACTGAAACCTCCAGTACCAGTAATGAGTTATATATAATGGAGTTGTAGTTCAAAGGGGACACATGGAAACCCACAAGCAACCCATATTACTGCCAAGAAGTTTGTTTGCGTTCCAAAAAAAATTATGATGGTAATGCCCTATTTTTGAAGAAAACCTTTACATAAACCATTGAACATGGAGAAGTCAAGCTGGTCCCTAAATATAGCCTTCTCCCATACTGACTAATGTTCATGGTATTGGAAGGGACTCTTCCTGTTAGCAGAGGGGAATAGCAAAAAAGCTATAAACTTTAATCTTCTATAGTAAAGGTCCTGCAAGAAAATTGGTAAGTAATTGTTCAAAACTTCTAACATCAACAGTCAAATATCTGATGGAACTTGAGGCCTACTCTGTAAGTTGGAACCCATCCCTGACCCTGGGCCATGGACCTACAGTGAACAATTACTGCTGTCTATTTGAGGAACACATAAATAAATTGAACACTGACATTCTCCTAGTTTTATAGATAAGGGTGTAGTTCAACCATCATTAGAGAGGCTTCCTCCTGCAGTAGATGAGAACTAACAAAGAAACTCACAACTGGACATTGTGAGAGACCTTGAAACACTCCATTGTAATTGGAATGTCTCCATAAACTACCCCCCTCAGGATTTAATGAATTCTGTACAGGAGGATGTGGAATAACTCTAAGAGACTGAGGGGATTGATGAAACCAAGGAATCAAAGCCTTTTAATACAATAGAGCTGACACTCATTTCAGTTCACAGAGATGGTAACGGCATGCACAAGGCCAGCACAGGTCTAAGCCAGATGATAATATATTGAAGTGGTGATAAAATAATCAAACTCAATATTTAAAAAAATACTTTAAATCCAAAACTCTTTATGGAATACCAAATATTTAGGTAGAGTCAAAGTAATTATTGAAAATATATAAACTTTGAAAAAGAAAATGCTTAAATGTACCTATACCAAAAGAATTCGAAAAAAATCCTGGCTGTGCAAAGAGTAACAGATTGGATTTTTGTTGTTGTTGAAGTTTAATCTCTTAGTTTATAAATAGATACAATGAAATGGATTAAAAACTAAAAATTTATTGGACGTAGGGTCTGTCTTTAAGTTACCTATAGTAGAACTAACTGCATCTTCAAAGCATATGTTCCCAATTTGTGTGTGTGTGTGTGTGTGTGTGTGTGTGTGTGTGTGTGTGCGCGCGCGCGCACGCATGCACTCATGTGTGTGTGTGTGCACACGTGTTCAGTGATGGCTTTATACTTTTGTCTGAGCTGTTTCTTTCTGTTCAGGCCATTTAAATGAATATGCAGGTACAATGGCTACAGAATTAACAAATTAAATTAGTGAGGTGTAAACTGAAACAGTAGGAATTAAGTGTGTATATCAAACAAATGTGATTCATTCACTGACAAGTCAGAAAAGTCTTTCTCCTACACAAAATAACCATGGCCTTTTTTCTCATTCTTAGGAATTATGTGAAAAACACAAAGGTTTTGCTTTCATTTTTCTCATGTAGGTAAAATCTAATCTCTACTGCTATAATAGTAAAAAATAAAGATATTTTTCCTTGAAAAATATAGAGCAAATAAGCCCCAATATTACTAAGTGTTCCCTAAAGGGATAAAACTGATAGAATGAAACAATGTATCCTAAGAGGTGATAGTATAGTAGATTGCAAGCTGTAGTCTGGCTACCCCAATAATGACTCTATCCCAACAGAAAGGCTAAGGATATGGTCGCTGTTCATTCTACAAGGTTGGATGTCTCAGCTGGTCTCTTATATACATTGGAACCCCCAAAAGGAAGTTGGTTATAATAACAGCAAAGGAATGTCTCTGCAGCAGAGTAGATAAAGTTGTCTCTGAGGGTGTGAGCAAGCAGGTGAAAAGAAAATGCTCCATTCTTCCAGGTCCTTTTCTGTATGTTGACACAAAAAAGGTATGAGCCCAATTTAAAATGGTATTCTGACCTCAAGTGATTTGTAATTAAGGCTAGTATTTACACCTCAAATGATAAAATGAAGAATAATCCCTACATGTATGTCCACCTGCTTGTGTTGATTCCAGATGTGGACAAGGTGACAAGATCAGCCATCTCAGTCTATAAACAAATTTCAATAAAAAGAATCTACAAATGGATTTGTAAACTTTTAGATATTAGTTTTATCTTATCAGTACATTTCAATGAAGAAAGTGATGGCATTGTCAGTGAATGATGAGATCTTGGACAACTGGACAGCTATGAGGAAGGAAAGAGCAACTTCTTCAAATAGAAATATCCCAAACTGCAGGGAAAAGGAACCATCAGAAGGTTTAGAAACGACAAAGCATTTTAAGTGTATGAAACTCAGATATGTCCAAGATTCACAAGGGTCTATGCAGAATTCTATAACATTCCTTTATCTTCATAGGCATTTCCTTCTTTAGGTTGAGAAAATTTTCTTCTATGCTTGTTGAATATATTATCTGTGCCGTTCAGCTGGTGTTCTTCTCCTTCTATCATTATAATTCATAGCTTTGGTCTTTTCACAGTGTCTCAGATTTCTTGGACATTTTGTATTATAAGATTTTCTTTTTTGGCTTTAATGTTTTCTTTGACCAATGAATCTATTTCCTCTAATGTGTCTTCAATGTCTGAGATTTTCTGCTGATTATGCTGGCATCTGTAGAGCTTGTCCTTTTACCTAGATTTTCTATTTCCAGAGTTCCATAAAAGCAGGCATTCCAAACAGAAACAAGTTTAAGAAGTAGCTCTTTATAAATCTGGCCTACAGAAGGCACTGGAAGGAAAACTTCAAGAAGAACAGCTAAACCACATCCAGTAAGACACAACGAATAAATAATCTCAGTTTAGAAAGTCAAAAGGGGTTGGAAGAACACACACTACAACAATAAAATAATGGGAATCAACAAATATTGCCCATTGACAACTTTCAACATCAGTTCCCTATCTCAGTATAGTACATATCTGTGTCCCTTGGGGAGGGCACTCTCAGTCCTCTCTGTGTAATTGAAGTCTGTGTCCCATGGAGGCCCTGAGGATGTGGAGGATGAGTCTCTCTCCAATATTTTAATTCTTGCACTCATTGCTATGAAGTTGTGTCTTATAACCACCTTCATTGTGTCCTATAAGTTTCAGTATGTTTTAATTTTCTTTTTTTTTAACTTAAACTTAGTTATATTATTTTATCTCCTCCATCTACTGTGGTTACCTGGCAATCCCCCTCTTAGGCATATACCCAAATGATCCACATCCATGCAACAAAGACATCTGTTCAACTATGTTCATAGCAGCAGTATTTGTAATAGCAAGAACCTAGAAGCAACCTAGATGCCCCTCAATTGAAGAATGGATAATGAAGATGTGGCACATCTACACAATGGAATACTACTCTGCAGAAAAAAATAATGGTATCTTGAAATTCACAGGCAAGTGGATGGCACTTTTGTTGAATACGGTAGTCTGATTTGTCATCTGATATCTCTTGAAGTTTGTACAACATCTGTCCATACCCATCTGACTTTTAGCATCTCTATTCAAAAGTCAGATGTTATTCTAATAGGCCGGCCTGTACATATTGCTTGTTCTTTTTCCCTTGAAATTTTTGATATCCTCTCTTTGTTTTGTACATTTAATTTTGCTTATTTTTTCAGGGGACTTTTCTTCTTTGCTCCAGTCCATGCGGTGTCCTATGTGCTCATGTACCTCAATAGCCATCTCTTTCTTTAAGCTAAGGAGATTTTCTTCTATGGCTTCTGTTGAATGTGTATTATTTGTTTTTGAACTGGGTTTCTTCTAATTTCTCTATTCCTATTATCATATTAATGAATTTTCCTGAGAGCCTCTGACCAATAGGGGTTCTGGGTAGAATGGGTTTCAGGTTTCTGGCCAACTTCTAAGCTAAATTTTAAAATTTGTTTTTGAACCTCTGTGTAATTGCAAAAGCAAGAATAGAAATATGACTATTTATCTTAGCATACTTGACTGTTCATAAAATTTTCCTTTTCAATTTGATATACTTTACTCATCATACAATAACCAGTTGCTTTCCCTCTTTCCTTTGATAATTGCTGTTTTGTTAAATTAATCCCTATGCTTATACTTGCACTGCCTTATCACATACTTTTATTACAGCTTTATGCCATTTGATTTTACATAGTTAAGCAATTGCTATAACTGTTGATGCATATATCACATCAGGAAAAACATGATAGACATTTCATATATATGATATGTGAGCATCAAGATATAAAATGTCTTGACAGAAACACTGATGGCCTATAAATCTATTCACTTTTATCTTATTTTTATGAGACGTTTTTACTGATGGTCTTTGTACTGATGTGTGACTTAAGATCTTTCTCTCAATTAAATATGACAAGCAAGAAGAGTCTGAATATAAGTAGAAATAGAATTATCTGAAAATAACTGGGTTAAGTAAAAATTCTTTGAACATGAACATGATTTTCCATCCCTTAATAAAGCCTATCATTATTTGAGAAACTGGGGCTATAAATGTTTTGATGTGAGAGTTTCCCATTCTTGTAGTACAATATATGTCAATCTATTTAATTACTATATTCTTGTTTGAAAGTTCAAAATGATGCCATAAAAGATAATTAAATTATTTAACAAAAGATATTATTTTTCACCTTGCTACTCTATCATTGATCATAAAATATGGGAAATTAGGTAATAAAGCTGGTAAATAAAATGATGATTTCATTATTCCTATCATTATGAAGGTATTGATTTTTTTCTGTTTCCTGACTGTAACAAAAGTTCAGAAAAAGTAATAAGATGTAATCTAAACAGATTTATTCATAAAGACTAATCTGAGTGGCATGTACTAAATTGTTTATCATTAAGACATTTGGTCTTATACACAATTTAGTATATAAATTCTATTTAAAAATTGATTTTATCAGAGCTAGAGAGATGACACAGTGATTAAGAGACCCTACTGCTATTGCAGAGGACCCAAGCTCAGTACCCAAAGTCCCTGTTGGGCTGCTGGAAGCAGCCCCTCATCCCAGTTACAGTGGATCCATAGCCCTGTTCCTTCCTTCCCAGGCAATGTACTCATATCCTCAAACCCACACAGACACACATGTGTACACATAAATAAAAAATAAAAGTAAGATTATTAAAACTTCACTTTCACCCCTCAGATTCTAGCAAAAATATATGTGATATCTATAGTGCAAATGGAAAAAAGAACAACAGGTAAAATATCAGGAAAGGAATATTTGACTTATAACAAGTATTTAGCATAGGTAATATATTATCTATTCTTCCTGGAAAATATTCTTTTCAAATCGCTCTTATTAAAATAAAATTAACTGCAGTAAACTACTCTAACTCTGAAAAATTATCTCTAACTTATTCAGTAAGACCTGAAATTTTTCTCAATTCTTATAACTCATTCTAATCACTAAGAGAAAATCATTAAATGACAATAAATAGAATGAGGGCATCATTCTTCAATTTATGCCAAATAAACCATTTATACTATCCACATAGAGTATACCATATTATATCAACAATGCAAAACAATCCAATAAGGAAAAAACTTAGAAAAAACACTCCTAAAATCTATAATTACTAACTAGTTACAAATTATTTCAGAAATTAATATGCTAGAATTTATTCATTTGTATAGAAATACTCTAAAACTGAAATTCTTTTTAAAAGACTGACTTATTACACTGATGCAAGTAATGCCAGAATATCAGTGTCTCTCTTTTTCTTATAAAGTAGTAGGTCTAATGAGAATTTATCTCCGTTAGAGCACAAACGTTAAATACAAAGCAAAATAAATATAGTTCTATTTATATCATACCCACTGTGGTACTCTCCACTCCATAAATCTCATTATTCATATAGCTTTCCCTAAACCACTATATTAGTCAAGGATCTCTACAGAAATAGGACTTATAACATGATATATATATATATATGTATGTATATATATATATATGATAAGTATATTGATTTATTTATTGCACAACCTATGTTCTAACAATTCCAACAATGGTCATCTATAAATAGAAGGTCTAAGAATCCAGCAGCTATATCAGCTGTTCTTCAATAAAGGCCAGAATTCTGAAGAAGTAGGCCCTAATGCAAGTGACATAGTGGACTTGACAGTCAGAGTAAGGGCAACCAGGCAAAGAGCCAAGAGTTTCCTTCTACCTTGTCCATTATATTGGCTACTACTTGATGGTGTGCCCCAGAATGAAGTTATATCTTCCTACCAGAAAATATTTGAATTAAAAGTGGAACTACTTAGTTTAAATAACTTAATTAAGAAAAAAATCATTCACAGATGTAGCCTGCAGCTTGCTTATAGTTAATTCCAGACTCAGTCATGCTGAAGAATTAAAATTCTTTAGCTTTGTAAACAAAATAAAGTTCATCCTTACTGTATTAGTATGAAATTTATGTTTCAATGTTATTTATTTCCAATTGCCTGATAGGCTATTTATTACATGAATTCATTTCCTTTCAATATGTTCTCTTAATCAGAAATATCATTATTCTTCTTTACCTCTGTTCAAATTTAAGTTAGTTGATCAAATGAAGTTATTTTCTACATGTGTGCATTGCAAAATGTGAACACAGACATTGACCACTAAAGTCTTTGTATAAATTTTTTGTATGATTACAATGGAAAATGCATTATAACCATGCAATCTAATTTGATGTTGAAGACACGTTTGATGAGCAGTAATTAATGTCATCGAATTGATGAATATTCTACAATAATTTGATTAAATGATTCATATTCTCCCTTAGATTTACGGAAAGTGATTTTTACAAAGCAGCAAGACCATTTTTTTTTTTTCTGAGTAGCATAATTCACTTGGAAAGTTTCATTCAAATAATTAAGGTTCTTAAAAGTAGTGGTCACCTCAAACAATGATTACACTATGACGATTTATATTATACAGTCTAAATATTATTATTCTACAAATTTCTATTAAACAAAGATGTACTATAAGAGTTCAGGTGTTTAAAGGTTTTATGCCTCTATACCATAAATACTAAACACAAAATGAAATATGGTTTATATTTATTTCACAGCCATTATGATCCTCTCCAATCGAGACAGCTTTGACAAATCATTGCATTAGTATTTTTAAAGACATGGATTTTTGTTTGGAGACAGGAATGATATGGTTGGGTGGAGAGAGGAATATAAGGTGGGAGGAGCCAGAAGCTCACTGCATTAAGTCTGAGGTTTCGTAAGGTCAGGACTTCCCCTTTGATGTGAGGATTCAATAGAGGTAACAGGACTCTCTTGTGGCTTGCTCATTTACTTCTCTAACCTTTCAACATTTGCCCCAATATCTAACTCTGCATTTTTATTATTCAGACCTATTTGAACTCATGCTATAATTTCATATTACCAGAACAATTCTCTTTAAAGCACAAATAACATGAAAACACTTTGAACAGAACACAGAGAAATAAGCTCTCAAAGTTATCATGAAACATACAAACCAAGAAGACTACCTCACTAAACCCTAACACTAGGTCTCCAGCAGCCAAAACTAAAAGGCATCCATAATACCTTCAGCGTTAAGTTGTAAGCTTGTACCAGTGCCCTAACACCTGTGATTCCTTTCTCCATGCTCAATTTGGCTCTGTGGCCTCAGGTTCTATGTTGTCCCTTGTAATTCTAGTTATCATGCTTACCACAGTATCAGGACAACATTCATGTGTGAGGCTCAAGGTTAATCCATATAGAATCTACATCTAATCTTATCCTTCATGCTAGCCCAGCACCTAAATAACAAGTTCTATGCAATCTCCATTGCCAATTATTTTTATGTAGTATCTATTGGCAGATGTCATTCTGTAAATAGTTTCTCTTATTGGTTAATGACTAAAGCACTGTTAACAAATAAGAAGGCAACATAAACTGGACTAGGAGATAAGGAGGATTCTGGGAGATGTAGGAGAAGAGATTCATGGTATAGAGCCTTTAGAGAAGAGGTCTGGGCCTTCTCTCCTGTAAGATAATACCATGTGGAATCACTTAGATTACTAGAAATGGATGAATATTTAAGACAGAGCTAGCCAATAAAAAAAGCTAGTAACAGCCCAATAGCTTTATATCTAATACAGTGTTTTTGTGTGTTATTTGGGACTGGCATGGCTGTAAGACCAGGGTGGCAGGGAAAACTGATCATAACAGTTATCAAGCACAAGGATGGAAACACTTGTATTCCCAAACTGCAGGGTAGTTGCCCTAAATCGAGGCTCCAGAGCAGAACTCCTGGTCTCAGAAGCCATCTGGTCCAATACTTACGCCTTTTCCAGTAATCTTATTGTCTCTGCCTTTCCCATGATGCCCTGTTGCTAGAACACTTGCTAAATAAACAGGTTCCAGGATCTCTTCTGTGAATTCAAACTCAAGATTGATCCCAACATACTTTGGATTCACGAAATCTCTTATGTACCAAGAATAGTGATTCACACTGCTCCCAGATCATACTCACACTAACAAACTACAGGCCACCTAGAATCTCTGAGATATCACTTACAAGATTGTTGATCACTATGTTCCAGGTAACCCAATGACCAGGCCTACCACTTATGTACAAATTGCTACATTTGTCCCTGTAGATCCGTTATAGTTTTTAGGATGATGTCTTTTACAGAGACTATAGGCCCGATGCCTACTGTCAATGACCCCCATTGCCAATCCTACCATACTTGACCAAAGTGTTATTATGTTCTTCTTGGACTGTGGCTTAAGGTTTAATTTAATGAATCACACTCGGGCTGGAGGGATAGCTCAGCCGTTAAAGGCTAGGCTCACAACCATAAATAATGAATCACACTCCAAGACCATTCTACTGAACCTAAGTCATTCATGGTTATGCCTGCCCCCACAGACTGAGATACCAGTATAACTCCTGTGGCTCTGAATATCATGCCATCCTGAGTAATAACACACAACTCAGGAATCAGTCATACAAAAATTCTTCCAGATGCTTTGTCCCAAATCACTGGGCAGGTTGGATGGTGAAAGGCTTCCTCTGTGGAAACCAGTCAATTAGAGATGGAAAGACATATTTATTTTGCTAATACAAAAGCTTGCATAGTCACAGAAACATGATACCACCAAATCAGGCACATAAAGCACAATATTGGACACAGAAGTGATGAAACTTGGCATGTTGTATGAAAAAATCACTAAAAGAATTGTTTCAAAATTTTGTAAGCCCTAAAATGACAGATAAGATAGCAGAGAGCAAGTGTATTGCTTAAGATTGAAGACATGGTTTTAAAATGCATCATTAGGCAATGTTATTGTTAGGAAAATATCATAGAACATATTTTACATAAAACTAGGTGGTATAAATCAATTGCTAAGTATAGGTTCTTGAGGCAATCAAGAAACATGGGAAGTATGGGAGTATTGCTGTCAGAATTTAGCAAATAGTTTTACAGTAAATGCTTTTAAAGAAGAGAAATGTACTGAAAAAATATTGTTAAATGTAGTAAATATGTAAAACAGTAAGATCACAATTTATTATATTTTTAATTTATTTAATGTTATGTGCTATACATTTGTACAACTAGAAAAAGAAGGCAATTGTTTATAATAGCAGCACTAAAGATTCAAACGCAAAGCATAAATAATCTTATATGTACTAAAATGTCATTAGGAATTTTTCTGTTCCATTGTAATTTTATGAGAAAAAAGGGGGTATATATTTTGTAACTGACCAAAAATATCATTCTGTAGCACACAAGAGTAAATGAAGTAAGGAACATGAACAAAATTCAAACAAGAGAATTTCCTGCTCTTGCAGAGGACTGGAGTCCCAGTATCTATGGTAGACAGTTTACAACCACCTATTAACTCCAGTTAAAGAGCATTCTCCTGGAGTCTTAAAACACCTGTCCACATATAGCATATACATATGCACATACACAGGTAAAAATTGGAAAGTAAATTGGTTTATAAATAAAGTCTAAGAAAAGGGTGAAAAACAGTTTGAACATGAAGAGTACAATGAATGAAATGTAACTTTCAACAGACAATACATTCCAAAAGGCAAAGGAAATATCATTTGAAATAATCTACCTATAAATACAAAAACAAACAAACCCCAGGTTGAAGAACAGTGTAGAAATCCACTTGAGATGATGCTACACTATAAAGGAAAAGAACACATTCATTTTGGAAATTCCAGGAGGAGCACCAACAAAATAGCACAGTAAGCTTAAATAAAGAAGTCATGTCAGAACACTTTTCAGTATGACAGAAAAAAAAGGAAGCAACAAGATTTTAAAACTCAACTGGTACAAATAGATTGTGTACCACTATCACCTATGTATCATTTGTAATGTTCTTCCCAGAGAAATCGATTTGTTAGTTGAGTATGTTTGAATCATAGTTACTGATTTTCTCAAAACACTAGTGACTGCATATATTTATGGAAAAAAATCACAAGTTTTTTGTTTATATTTTTGTATTTTTTTAATGACCACTTGTACTTTGTTCTTACAATGCCAGCCATATGTATCCATGACTGGCGGTGTCTCATAATTTCTGTTTGGGTGTTATGTCTCCATCACTCTATCAGAAATTGGGCATTTAAGTGACACAAGTATAAAATGATAAAATTGCCATTGTAGTTTTATCAAATGCATAGAAAAATAATTCATTATTTTATATTATTTGAATTATTATCCACTTGTGCTTCCAAAGAAGTCCTTATAAAAAATATTGCATTGCCTTCCTTTTCCTATGTCATACCATGGTTGGAATTACAAAAAAAGAATCATTGAGGATAGCTCCATAAAATTTGACTTTTGGGCCTGGTGTTGGTGGTACATGCCTTTAATCCCAGCAAATGTCAGCAGATCTACAGTGTGATTTCCAGGACATCCAGGGCTACACATAGAAAAATAGTATTGAAAAAAAATGGACTTTTGGGTTATACTTACTATGTATACAGAATGCTACATGCATATACAGATGGCTGTGAATCACCATGTGGTTTCTGGGAATTGAACTCTAGACCTCTAGAAGAGTAGCCGGTACTTATAACTTCTGAGCCATCTCTCCAGCCCCTGATTTAAACATTTTAGGAAGGATAGGGGCATCCTTTGAGAAGAAATCCAAGTCCTCTGGACTCCTGAGCACATTTTTCACTAAGCATGCACACCCTGGCCAGGCAATGTGAACTCACATGATGAAGCTAGAGAAACAAAACTTCTTCCCCTGCCTCCAATTCACATCTTTACTACTGCCTACAAACTCTGACTCCAAAAGGAAGAGAATGTGAGGCACCCACACCTATAACAGATGCCCTATGTATTTTCCATGTTCTAGAGATAAAGCTGGTGGGATCCGCAGCTCCATGATCATTACCCAAGTACAACCCACCACCCCACCTCTATGTTGCACTAATTTCTGTTTATGTGCTAAGATGCTGTATCTTTGTAACTGTGTCAATAATACCTTTAACCATTTCTTCCACAAGTCAACAGCATGAGAATCTCTCCAGAACTGAATTTTAAGCAACAGTGTACTAAACCAAAATTCATGAAGTAGGGGGAATGAATAGGGGGGGGGGTTAAAACAAATGCATACTTAACTCAAGTATGTCAGAAAAATCTTAATCCAACAACTCAATCTAAATGAGCAAATGCCACCATTAAAAATGTAGTACTAGTAGTCTTAAGTAGTTTTTTATTTTCTAATGAGATAGTGAAAGAAAATGTGTTGATTTGGGTGGATGAAAACATGGGGAGGATATGGGAGAAATTGGGGAAGGAGAAACTGTAATCAGAATATATTGTATGCAAAATGTATTTTCAGTTAAATAAATAAGCTAGTAAGTCGCCAAGACACACTTTTTCCTTCAAAACTCTCATATTAATGGGCCCTAGTGACAATGAGATTATAGACATGGAATTTAGAAGAATGGTTATAAACATTCAGAGATTTCAAAAAGGATAAGAGAAAATACATGAGTAAATTCAAAGAAGAAAAGAAGACACAAACACCAGAATAAAACAAGGAAGTCTATTAAAGATCTGAAAATAGAGTTAGAGAAAAGGGACTTGAGCCCTCATCCCTAGATGGAGAGCAATGACAGATGATTGCTTCTGTAGTAGCATATTTCTTTAAATGTTTTCTTCCTAATAGGTTGAACTCACTCTATTGGAAGCTGCCCAAACACTCATGAATAAATTTGCAGTACAAATTGGACTTGGTGAGTTATTTTTTGAGAAGTGAGCATAGAGTTTGAGTAGGTAGAAAAGTGGGGGCTAGGACTGGAGGGAGTTAAGTGAAGAAATGGTCATTAACATGACCAAAATAATTTGTACACAAGTAAGAAATTACCAAAGAGTAAACAAAAAGGTTGTTTAAAAAAAGAAATTCAATAATGAGACCGAAGCAAAACCAAAGTAATAGTAGAAATCAATATTTCAATAAACTTCATATTTAGCCTAAAATCAACAAAATAAGAGGGATTAATATGTGCTTTTTAACAATAGTCTAATATGGATTACAACTGAGTAGGAGAAAGTAACCCACAAGACTGCCCCAGATGGGTTGCCCTGGCCAGCAAGGAGATAATTATGGTGAGCAATTATATGGTGTAGTATGAGAGAGAAAGAGAAACAGAATTGCTCATGACCTGTGGAGAGATATATTTGAAAAGGTGAAGGTGATGAGGAGTAGGCTGTGGTGGGTGGCCTGTTAGGCTGTGATGGGTGGCTTGTTTGTCATCCTGAAACATGGTCATGCTGGGTCCTGGACTGATGGCAAGAACCATATTTGTGACCATGGCCCTGCTGCAACTGTGGTGTAAGTTGATGCTCATGACTCCTGTTGCCATGGGAGTTCAATAGGATAGGGCTGCACAGAGTTGGCCCTGTGCCCTCACTGGCTGCAAAACTCTGGGGAACAGGCTCTGCACCTCACCTGGGCATCAGAGTAGAGCTGACCTGACCCTCTTTGCAGAGATACAAGTGAGTAGACTCTAGGGCATGAACATGGGAGAACTGGCCCCACTACTTGTCTCTCATGTAATGGTGTGGGCAGGGTAGAGATGCTCTCCTCGCCTCTTATCCCTTGACATCTGGCAGGTGCAGGACATGACCCTGCCTTTACCAATTCATGCACTTGAGAAAGCTGACCCTGAGCTTCATCTGGGCAGCGGAGTAGAGATGACCCTGTTAGCAAGGGTGCAGGTGAGCTAGCCCTGAGGGCATAAGAGCTGTCACCATCCCCATCATCTACCATGTGGTAGTGTGGGTGAGGGTGAAATGCCCTCTTCCCTTTCCTCTTGCCTCCTGTGACAGGTGAGGGAGCAGAGGCTCACACTTACCAGCTACAGCCTTCAGGAAAGCCGGCTCTGCACCTGCCTTGACAGGACAGTAGAGCTGACCCTGTTGGCAAGGGCACAGGTTTGTTATGAGCAGTTTTTCCTCCAGCCTGGTGTCACAGCTGTGTCAGCGCCAAATAACACAGAGAGATGATGTATTAGATATAAAGATGTTGGCCTGTTACTAGCGTTTCTTATTGGCTAGTTCTGTCTTAAATATTAACCCATTTCTATCAATCTGTTTCCACATGGTCTTATCTTACCAGAGAAAGAGTCCAGACCTCTGCTCTCTCAACTCTCTACAACTTGAATCTTCTATTACCTCTCCTAAATCTTCCTTCTTTTCTATCTTGCTTGCCTATTGGCCAAAAGGGTTTTATCCATTAACCAATAAGAGAAATATATTTACAGAATGACATCTTCCATCACAGGTGAGCTGTCGGTGACTATAAGTTTGGGAGATCTGGCCCTTCCAGTTATTTGCCCCTCACTACCTGTGTGGCAAGTGGGTGAGCGTACCCTTAGGTTATGAGAGCAGCAGAGCTCTGGCTGCCCTTAACAGCTGTAGCACTCTGCAGAGTAGCCCTTGCACCTCACTTAGGCAACACAGTAGATCTGGTCCAGGTTGTAATATAGGTGTGGGAGACCCAGCCCAAGGGCACAAAAACAGGAGAACAGGTCCCTCTCATTGCTTCTTACTGTATAGTGTGAACTAGCTTGGGAAATTCTAGAGAGCTCACCTTGGTTCTGAGGATAGGGGAGAGCTGGCCAACTGACCAACCCTGCAACTTTCCAGACCTAGAACCAGGGCTATGAGTTGGTCCACCACAACATCAATCCCATCTATGATCTGCTACAGCATGTGAAGAGGTTTATCCTGTATATCCAATGATGCAGGATTTTCAAAACACAAGGCAACAATATCATATTCAAGAGGAGTCCTAATGAGGGCCAAGTATCAATAGTGTAGCAGAGACCAGAGGCCTTGAAACAGACCAATGATGCTTGGTAATGAACATTCACGAATAATGAAATATGAACTAAAGGGTATAATTTGTGACTCAGTATGTAACATTAGAGCTTCCATGAGAAGACCTTTCTATTTCTTTCTTTTTTCTTTTCTCTTAAACAATCATTTTGGAAGAGAAGATGCAAGGGCAGAGGGTGAATACAAAGGGATGGGGAGATGAATGGGATCAAAATTCATGATGTGAAAGCCACAATAAATAAATAGAAATTTAAAACCAAGAAAGAAAAAAGACAATAATTAAATATGAATGGACTCCATTCCCTACTCAAATGACTCAAGATAATGAATTGAACCAAAAAAAAACAAACAAACAACAACAACAACAAAAAAAAACAGGATCCCTTCTCTTTTCTGCTTCTGAGTAGCAAAGATCACCAACAAAACTATACATAATCTTAAAATAACATGATTTGGGCAGAGGTGTTTCAAGTAAATGAAACTAGGAAGCAAACAGGAGTTGATGTTAAGATCTGACAAAATGAACTTCAAAATAGCAAAGATCAGAAGAGTTAAAAATTATTGCCCATTGATTAAAAATAATCTATCAAAAGGAAATTTATATTCTTAACATATACTTTAAAAGAGGCATCCAATATGCTAAAAAATATATTAATAGGTTTAATGTTACATATTAGCCTAACACAATACTAGTCAGTGACTTCAATGCACAGCCCCCACAACAGACATTCCTTCCATACCAAAAAAATTATAGAGAAACATTGCAGCAAAAATGGCACCAATAGTTGAAATGGATTGAATAATTACTTTAGAACATTCAGTTTAAACACTACAACATACATATATTTCTCAGAAGTCCATAGAACATATTCTGAAACCCAAGTATAAATGACTCCCTGTATTCTGTGAGAACAATGTGATGAAAAATCTAGAAATTGAGAGCAGAGAAAAAAACAGTGGTAGAAAATTAGTAGAGCTCTATTGAACAATAATTTGTTCATCAAAGAAACCAAGAAAGAAATTTAAATGGCCTATAAGCAAATGAAAATAAAACCATGAAAATTTTGGTATACAATGAAGGCAGCTATACAAAAGGAAGTTAATATCCCTATATGTTCCAATTCAGATAAAGACCTTGATGTGTGTAGAACTCAGAATTACAAATTCTGAATACAAATTCAAAGCAAGTACACAAAAAGATGTAGTTCAGATAAAGAAGTCAGTGAAACAGAAATGGAAAAAAAAAAAACTGAAAAATCAAGGAAATTGAGAGTTGGTTCTTGGAGAAAGTTGTTTTAAAAAGATTTTAAAATTTTCAGTTAAGTCAAGAACAACAAAAGACCCAAATTGATCTGATAACAGTTTCAATTGAGACATTAAAACAAACACCATGGGTTGGAAAGGTGACTCAGCAGTTAAGGACAATCGTTGCCCTTTCAGAGGACTGGAATTTGGTTCCAAGTAACCACATCATAACTAATAACAATCTATAACTCCAGTTCCAGGAGATCTGATACTAGACCATAGTGAAATAGTTTAGTTTTCCTTTGTGATGGTAAAACACTGACCAAACGCAACTTGAAAGACAAAATGATTTATTCAGCTTATGTCATATCAGTCTCCATCATTTTGGGAAGTAAGGATAAGAGCTTAAGCAGAAAGTAGCAGAGACCATGAAGAAAATCTGATTACTGGTGTATTCCCAACTTGGGTCCACTTGTCTGTCCAGGAATAAAACCACCCATAATTGATTAGGTCCTCCTAGATCAGTGAGCAATAACATTGAGAATGTGTAAACTTGTAGTAACTTAATCAGGGTGGTCACCTTAACAAACCTGAGAAGAGCAACAATATACTAAATAATTACTTTCAACAGATGGGCATGTTGGCATGTCTGTGAGCGATTTTCTTTATTGTTAATATTTGTAGGAGGACTCAGTCCACAGTGGGCAGTATCACACCTGAGCAAATGGGCCTGTACTATATAAGGAAGATTGCAGAGCTAACTACAGGAAGCAACCAAGTAAGCTGCTTTCTTACATAGTTCCTGCTTCCAATTCTACCTCTTGTTTCCTGATTTGAGCTCCCACCCTGGTTTTCAAGACTGGCCTATACTTGGCATCCTAAAACAAGCCCTTTCATCTGCAAGGTGCTTTTAATAATGATATTTATTACAGAAAAGGTGAGACAAAACAGGACACAGAGTAAACAGAATTGAGCTGGCACAAAACAGATATGTATATCAATAAAATAAAAATGGAAGTCCCAAGTAAAAGGCAAAAAACCATACCCACTTTCTCTTTGAAAAAGATGCATACCAAAGGAAACACAGGAGCTTCAACATTTGGTCTTGGGAAAACTGGATGTTCACATGTAGAAGCATGGAACTGCATGCTTTTCTCTCACTGTATACACACCTCAGATCCAGTGAGTCAAAAACTGAATCATAAACCTTAACTGTCTTAAACTTCTAGAGAAAAAAGTATTTCATACCATATAAGACACAGTCACGGGTGATAAGCTTCTAAACAGGCTTTTGATCACTCAGAAAGTAAGTCCAACAACCAACACATGGGATTTCACAAAATTAGAAACTTTATTTATGACAAATGTAACCACTGAGTAAAACAATGGCATACTCAGTAGGAGAAAATATTTCCCTACTATGCAGTTGAAGAGGATAAGTATCAAAAATATATTATTCAAAAAGTTAAATGCCAAAAAACAGCCCAATCACAAACTTTCTATAACTAGACAATTCTCAAAATAAATACTATTAATAGATAACAAATATCTTTGAATGATTCCACAGTATTAGATATTAGGGCACCAAAAGTTAAAATGACTTTGGAACTCCTTCTCTCTTAGTCTGAGTGGCTATTACCAAATGCAATCAAATGACAACTGATGCTGCTGAGGTTTGTGGAACAGGAAAACACAGGTTCACTGTTCAATGGAGTATAAAATTGGGCAGCTTCTATAGAATTCATCATGGCATCATGGAGTTTCTTCAAGCTATAGCACTTTTGGCAATATACCCTAATGACTATATATTCAACAACAATGACAGCAGTTAATCCATGTACATGCTACTCTACTAAAATAGCTAGAAAGTAGAACCAGTCTCCATCAAATGATAAATAGATAAAGAAATTGTTGTAGATATACACAATGGAATTTTATTCCACTTTAAATAAAAACAAAGTGATAAAATTTTCAGTTCAATAGTTAAAACAAGAAAAAATATATAAATATATGAGTGTAACCCAGGCCTAGAGGGACAAATGTCACATTTTCTCTCCTGTGGAGAACATACCTTCTAATGTTTAGATTTGGGTATTTAACTTGGATTAATCATGGAATCCAGAAAACTAGAAACAGGATTCCTTAATAGCAGAGGAACAATAGAACATAAGTGAAAGAAATTACAGAGGAAAAATGCTGGGGATAGAAAGGATTAACTAGAGATAGGACATACTCATTATTATAGTTCCCCAGGATGATACTGATTATTTCAATAGCAAAAATGCACAATTATAAATTGATAAAAAATAAAATCAGGATATAGCATACTTCAGAATCAGATTTGAGTCATATTAGTTAGAAGTTACTAAGATTCTACCACTTAGACCGTCATATATTAACACAAACAGATTCAACAAAAGAAACAATAGGAAAGCATGAAAAGTAAGGTGATCTCTGCTAACATCTTTTCTTTTTAGTTCCCAACACATGGCATGTAGAATGAAAGAAATAGGCTATGTTCAGTGCTATTTTTCAGAGGAAGAATGTGGAAATGTTAGGTTGATTACAATTTGCTCTAGTATATCCTGACAGGACTTCTCCGATTTTTTCTAATACATTTACAATTTAGCTTGATAGAAGTGTTTCAAATATATGAACAATTAACAAATTATTACCAAAGAGAATAATACATACAATGAAATTTAGTGGCCTCAGTATTAAACATCCTGTACTTAGAATTTTCAAAGAATATCTTGAGATTCTCAAGAAACAATATTTTATGCGTTTCTGAAAGTGGAGAAGAGGACACAAGCTGAACCAAAATACCTTCAAAACAATATAGCTTTATCTCATTCTGTACTTTAAAAATAGGACATTAGTCATTAACTCAGTGTAGCATTCAGTTCATATCAATTTAGGGAGGATTGTTCACCAAGACTATTATTATTCTAAAGGTTTTTAAAGAATCAGGTCAATGCCAGGGTAAATTATCATAACATCTTTCTCAGAAAATAGAAAATTATCTTTCCAAAAATGTCAAAGGCTAAGAACTACTGCCAATAAAAATAAGTCCTCAGTGGCTGTAAATAATGATTCTAATTACTTAATTCACTTGTACTGTTTCTGTTGCCACTTTAGACTTCCAGAAAAAATATGTTCCTAAGTTTATTTCCAGCATGAAAACCTGTTTCCATCTCAATGAATATGATTATAATTATTCACATACAAGCCATTGTTTTATTAAGCATCAGTGTCCAGGCTAAGGCAAAATAAAATATCCAGATTGTACCAGATAATGATACCTTGATAAACAGTGAAAAGAAAATTTACTAGTATCAATGAATTATTTATCATCAGAGAACAAGAAAATAAGATTGCTCAACTACTAATAGATGTGTAAGATCTGTAGAGATATGGTAAGAAGTCAGTGAATAGAAATAACTAGAAAAGACATTACATATTTCTCATATGCATTTTAAATAATCATCCATTAAAATACCATTGAGTCAACTGAGATTTTAAAATCATCACTAATGATCTAATTGAATGTTCCAGACTGTGATTGAATTTCCTTACAAGTAATAAAGAAGTTCTGTAGCCTCTACATCACTATCTCTTGTGTAGCTGAATACATAACCATCATATACAAGCAATTTTAAACATATAATAATAATCTATGGATATGTATTTATTATACATTATCTGTTGCCCTGACTTTTTGATTTGGTGGCATTAATGGAATACTTTTGATTTTTAAATTTAGTTAAATGTGTTATCACCAACTTTATATTTTTAAATAAAATTCAATCAAATTTTTAAACCTTAATATACAGTTTTATATAAGTCCTAATAAATTAACTTGAATAAATTATTATTCTGCTTTGTCAACACTTTTGGGATACTATCATACTGAGACTTCTTATCTGATTATCACACAATATTTATAGGTAAAATGAGGACCATCTTCTCCTACTGCACACCATTGAGGAGTATGCTACAAAATTTTTTTTCAAAAAACCATTGTTGAGCTTTGCTAAATATGTTAGGAACTATTCTATATTGTTCATAGAATACTTGTTTATAGAGAATCAGAAATTAGCCATACCGATATGAAGTATTCAGTTACAGATAAACTTAATATTATTAGACAATCTTTATATAATGATATGATAATATGACTAAATACAGATACACTACATGTTAAACTATTTCCCTTAATGTATTTAGTTAAGAAATTCAGTCCAAAAGCAGTGAAAGCTAATTATTTAGTGCACCTGATATCGTTTAAAAATAGTTCAATCATGCTTAATGAGTTACCTCATGATTTATTAAATCTATGTACATATTACCATGATGTGTGCTGTGGTATAATACTTAAAATATTATGTGAGCTTCTGTTTTATTTTGTTTAAGACAAAATGTCTAGGCTAACCTTGAACTCCTTCTACTTCTATTTACTACTGTTGGCATTACAGGCATAAGTTATCATCTGTGTTTTAGTATTCTATTCTTCATAGAAAATTGCTAGGTTAATTATGGTTTATATAACTGTACATTGACATCTCCAATACATTTTCATTTTTCATTTGAAACATGAAGTACAACAGAGCCAATTGGCTATTTGCCACCTTAACACCTATAGTGATATCCAAACAGCATTGTATTTGGTACTTTTCCTTTCAAAGATGAGATATGGAAGCTATCATAATACATATACTAAGATTACCATTTCCAGAAGATTTATATTGCTGTTTGAGGAACACTTTTATGGTGACTCCATTTTCTGCAAATACTTATATTGAATGGGCATTAGACAATGAAAGCCATGCTTGTTTGAATCAATATTTATTTCATTGTTAATAACTAACCAACATTATATATTCATCTGAGGGTCACCTTGGAGAGAATTGTTACCTAGATCACTTATATAATTTCTTTCATAAACACATTCTATTTCATTTGTTACTTGAATTGTGTATATCTGTGGTTTAGTTTTAATCCTTTAACCAATATGCTCATATATTTCTTTTCCATATTTCCTTTACTTTTTATGTACCTTCCAAAACAGAGATCAATTTCAAATTACCTTTTTATCTTCATTTTTCCATGTGCTCACCAAAATGAAAAGAGAAAAAAAAAAAAAAACAAAAACAAAAAACAGCCTTCTTCCCGTGGATGAATTATCTATCCTTGAAGTTAAAACTGTAATTAAGTAAAATGAACCAGACTATATTTCTTGCTTCAGTTAAACAAGGTTTTTATATATTCAGCCTTTGCATTTCATCCAAATTCTTCAAAATGAGGAAAATAATCTTCACTAACTTAGTTTTATAACTGCTTGGAATCTTTTAGGTAACTGATTTTGGCCACGAGCATTGAGTATTTCATATGTCTTTTCTTAAATTCTTAAACATATTTGGATGAAATCTTCTATCACCAATGATGATTACTTATTTTCTAGTCTATTATGAATTCATTTTTATGAGAAGAGAATGCAATGAGTCTTGAGCACCTTATATATTTACTATCCACCTATAACCGTCTCTCCCTGAAGTATCATGATATGTTTTTATCACATGGGTTTAGTTCAATATTATTTTAAAATGTGGTCTGCATAGTATTTATGTATCTTCAGTTTTACTTTATGTTGTTCTTATATAAAAAGAACATTATGAAACATATATGCCTTATAAAATCATTCTGGGCTCATGGTATGGCTAAGCAGTTAAAAGAGTGCATATTCCTCTTGTGGAAGGTATGAATTGAGATCCCACTACCCACATCAAATGGCTCAAAAGTGCCTGTTCTTCTCATTCTACAGTATTAGATTCCTGTGTAGGAATCTGTACTCATATACAATTACCAGGAAAAATACGCACACATGCACATAATTTTAAAATGTTTTTTAAAGGATTGAATCTATGTAAAATCTTAACACATTTATTCAACTAAAATTGGTCAGAGAAATAAGTATAAAATCAGCATAAAGGAACATTTGGCTTCCTTGGGCTTTCGATGTTTTGTCCTTTGTACCAAAAGCACAATTCATGAAAATACTGAAGTATTTAGGTTCAACGTTTATTCATTCCAAGAACAGACACTACTAATAAAATGAAAAGATGAGTCACAGTGTTGAAGAATATATTTCCAAAGCATATATTTTATACAAGATTAATTGTCAAATTATATACAAGCTAGGTACGATTAGAAAAAAACTTGAGTTTTTAAATATATTTAAATTATGATATGACACATTTTACCCAAGCAAATTATAACCCAGATGTCATGATTAGATATTATTATGAGAACAATATACCAGCCATGTTTCTTCACATAGTTCTGATTAAAATAAAACTAAAATATGTTATCATATATTTCTTACCATTAACCATGGGAATGTTAGACTCCAACTGAGGTACATATTCTGCCTTGATAATAATCTGAAGTGCTTCACACTTAGTTGCATTCCTGTAATGTCAATGAAATCATATTATAGCAAACCAAAGATAATAATCCCAAATAGAAAAGTTTATTTCACACTTTTACAGAAGTATATGAAAACCAATTTAATTCATCTATGTTCAATCTATTCTGAAAAAAATCTGTGTCATGATATAAACAGATGTAGATTAATTGTTAACTTATATCTTATAAGCAAGAAAGAGTAACTGATTAGGACCACTTGCTGAGACAGAGAGGAGAAAGTCTTGAAGTCAATTATTTAGATTATTGCTACAGAGACTTCTAGTAGTGAGAAGAAATAAAATTGATGGGAAACAAAAGCTTCTTGAGCTATTAAAAACAATGATGGCCATAAGTGATAAATTTGTCTTTTCTTTATAGTGGTCTATTCTGAACCCCAACCCCCCCCACACACACTTGTGGTCTTGGGATTTAAGGCCAAACTTTGGATGAATAGTAGAGGAAAAAAAGTCAGAACTAAAAGTGTGTGAGTATCTGTAGACATTTGTATGCCTCAATGAACACATGGAGGCTGAGAAGACAACATTGGATGTCCTCTCTATCACTGTATTCTGTTTTTGTTTTTGGATTCAAGTTCTTTCCATGAACTGAAGGGTTGTATTCTCTCAGCTATGAAACAAGTCAAAAAGCCCAAGATTTCCTTCTATCTCTGTACCCTCAAAACTGGAGCCACAGACCCATAGAAATGCCTAGACTAATGCATGAGGACTTGGAACTGAATTTTTGACCTCATGATTGAGCAGCAAATGCTCTTAAACACTTAGACAACTCCTCAATCCCAGATGTACTTTAATTTAAAATGATAGTATGTCTCAGAATAGTGAGCTATGCATATTTAGTTATTAGTTCCCATGGGGAAGAATAGTACCCCAATGTAACTGTTTCACAGGAATATGCATGGGAAGTAAGATGAATAAGGACTATAACTTCAGAGAAAGTTTGGCATATTCTTGTTCATGAACTATTTTTAATTCTCCTCTATACCAAATTTTATTCTTCTCTTGATTTTCCTTAGCTGTAACTACTTTTATGAACTGGAGGACAGTTGATTAAATCTGTTGTTTTCAACCTGCCACTCTTTGACATTCAGTATACACAATGAGTCTCAAAGTAACCTTTAAAAAGTCCCCCAAGGAAGAAATTAAATACTATTTTCTATCTAAATCAAGGATGCATTCACTGGTGTACTTACCCTCAAAGTAAGTTTGGAAATTCAATCATTGATATCAGCTAGAATGTGTGTTTTAATTTAGCAAAAATAATAAGATCTTGAAACCTTGAATTACATTGCTAAAATAATCAGTAAGAAAGCTTTTCATCATATACTGAATGTATGACCAATCCCCTTGGTGTTTTCACAACAGTTTTTAATTGTATTACTGAAAATTGTGCATCATAGAGACTCCTGATTTTTGCCAAACCAAGATTATTGGTCATTTTGAATTCAAAAATAAAAAAATATATGGGCCAAATTACACTGTGGCTTCATGAATTCATAATTTATGATGAACATATGCAATGGTTGTGATGTAAAATATTTTTATTTATATATTTTCCATTTTGATTGATGTGTATGTGCAAAGTTTGGCTCTCTTTGGATGCTGAGTAGATGCTAATGACTTGTCCTCCAACTTTTGCAATGTCTAAAGTGTGAGAAATAAATCTTTATGCTTTTTAATTTATACAACCTCCAATATTCTTTTAGTGCAACAAAAAAAAGTAACAAGACACCATGTTGTATGTGAGCATGCACTTTAACAAATTCCTTAAAAGCAAATAATATATGCACGCAATGATGAGAGGTACATGAAGTATGTATACTAGTAAGAGGACAATATAAATCTAAAATAGCAGGAAAAATGTTACATCAGTATGCCCTGCCATATATGCTGTTGATAATTTGTAAGAAAATTTCAAGATAAAAATTTAAAATGAAAAAATAATTCTTTTATATTTGAGACTCAATAATTTTGTCATATATCAAGAGTGGATTGTTCAATTATCTACATTGAGAAATGTTCTTGTGGATCAACTCCCAAGGATCAAGAAGCAAATTTGTATGATCCTCCAGCATATGTGAGAAACTTTATGAAGAAAGTCAAGGAAACAACCTTAAGAAAACTTAAAATTTTGACATGGTAAAAGAATATTGTATGTATCTATGAAAAAGAATGTCTGTTTTATATGTTACCCTACACAGTATTATAATAGCCTAACTTTTTAGGAAAGAAAGTATACTTGGAAATAAGATTGCCAATAAAATTTGAAAATAATAAGTCATAAATAAATCATATAATAAAATAGAAATTGTAAACTGGCAACTTTCAGGGCAAACATAGAACACATATATACTTGGTTTGATCCCTACCTGATTTTAGATACTTATATGAACTAAGGGAGGTTCATGGTTGGTAGTGGAATTGTTTTCTGTTTTGGCAAAAGTGGTTGTTAAATATATGACAGAAATACAAAAGAAGTGAATGAATGCTTGAAAAGTTTGTGTTTTGTAAATACACTTGTAAATGTAACAAGTAGCAATATTTTGGCTTTAAAATTATATTATGATTATGCAAATGTGAACATTCACCATATAATTATAGTTATTTAATATATATGCATATATATTTATATATAATTAAATGTCATGTTCTAGGAAAAATAAAAGTACTTTAAATTGAATTTTGTTATATGGGCATCCAAGATATTATCAAACCTGTACAATAAGATGTAAACAAATCAATTGTTCCTTGATGTATTTAATAATTTTCTTCTTGGCATCACTCTCCCTGTGGAGTAGGAGGAGAATTTGGATGGGGGATTGGGGCCAAGGGATGGAGGGAGGAAGAGAGAGGGAACTGGAATCAATATGTAAAATAAGAAAATAATATATATATATATATATATATGTATGTTTCTTCTTGCTGTAACAGAATAACTGACAAAAAACAGTTAATGGAAATATTTATTTTGGCTCACAAATCAATGAGGGTTACAGTTCATGATGGCAAGGGTGTCATGGCAGTAGAAGGACAAGACCCTTGGCACATTGAATCAGAACTAAGTAAGAAGAGAAAAAGGAATGTTTATGTTTCGTTCATTCTTTTGATTTGCCACAGGTCTCCAGCCTATGTAATATTACCATTATATTTATAATGGATCTTCTCCCCTCAGTGAACCTAATAGAGACAATTCCCCATGTTTATGACCATAGTTTAATTTACAGAGTTATTTGAAATCTTATTAAATTGATAATGATGTTTAACCTGCACTAGGGGGCTTTTTGCTACTATTGAATGCCTGAGAGTTGAGTAAATCAGCAGAAAAACAAATAAAATACACAAAAGTCAACTTTTAAATTCAAACTTCAATGAACTTGGAGAAAGTTGTTCATGCTTTTATTTATCTAATCTATCCCACTCATTATGACTAGATAATAGCCATCTCAAATTTGAAAAAAACATTTGAGTACCATAAGAAGAAGTAAATATGAAAAAATTGATAAACATCAAACAGCGAACTGATTATTACTGACCTGTTCAAGAGTATACAAAGAAAGTTATGCAGTGTCCTGTTATATTTTGGTACTGTCTCATTAAGAGCATATATAAACAAGGTCTAAATGTAGATTATGTTACTCTTTTATCTATTAAATTTTAATCTCCTGTCTTTCAAAGGAATAACATGACATTAAGAATATTTCTTTCAGCTAGAAAGTGCTGGTGCATGTCTTAGCACTCAGAAGGCAGTGGCAAGTGGGTCTTTGAGAGTTTAAGGCCAGCTTGGTCTACAAAATTAGTTTCAGGACAGGACAGTTAGGGCTGCACAAAGGGAACCTGTCTCAAAAAAAAAAAATCAAAGAGGAATACATGTTAGTTCTTTCTATGTTTAAATAATGAATTGAATCTTTCTATATTATTTGTGTATATGGATATACTAGTATGTCATAGAAAGCATGTGATGTTCAGAATACAGACTGGGGGAGGGGGTTGTTCTCTTCTTCTACAATGTAAGTTCCAGTGAAGAAATTCAGAACCTCAATCTTGGCAGCAGGCATTTTTACCTAATGTGCTCCCTTGTTGCCATCATATAACATGTAAAACCATAAAACATATACAATGGGTGTCTTTTTCATCAAATAATATTTTTATTGTAAAGAGAAAGGAAGATATCTAGATCCAAAAAACTAATATTTGTCAATCAGATAAAGAAAAAATTCCACCTGATATTTACCAATTCCATTTACCATGGAGAAACGGATCTGACATATTACAGACAAGATTTAAAAGTAAATTATTATATTCAAAATATTATTTGTGAACTATGATCTAGCAGGCCCTATTCTTAGCACTGACAAAAAGTCAGACAACAAAACAGATGATAATCCCCCCTCCCCTGGTTCTTAATTTTGATGCACATGTGCCTAAAAGGAGAGTGGACAGTTAATACACAAACAGGTAAGCTACAGAACACATAAAAGCATGATAAAGTTTTCTTAGTTTTTGAGTTCTCAAGGGGGATAGGGTATATTTAGAAAATGACAACAAAGAAGCCAGGTTTACATTCAATATAAGTTGTCTCAGGATATCAAACAGTATAGGCATTTCATATTAAAGCAATATTTGTATAAAAAAAAGACGATAAGGAAGTAAGACAGGATCCTTTCATGGGGAAATGAAATTTCTGATCATCTTGATTTTACAGACTATTTTTTTTTATTTTTGCATCCTTTACCTTCTCAAGTGAGCTTTATTATCAGCTTGAAAATTTCTAAATTTATCATGTTTGGAATTTTGATATGGGTTGAATATGTAGATCAATATGGCAATAGTTACAACTTTTAAAACTATAAGTAAATACTGGCTAATTAAAACTCATGTTTTCTTTAATTTCTTTACAAAAACAAACTATATTTTTGGTAGAATTTTGTATCTTTCCTCAACCTCTCAACAACACTGTTATTTACATAAATATAAATATTTTAATTGAACCTTGTTTATGAACTCTGAAAGTAGTTTACTCAATTTAACATTTTAAATAAAGATTTTTAATTATAAATTTTATACAGCTATTTGATATTTTCATGCACTCATCAAATGCATTCAGTTTATTGCATCTCTCTACCCTCTGCAATGTGTTTTCCATTCCTGACATCCCCTCTCACTACAAGTAGTGTTCTCTTCCATGACTTGTTGTTTGAAAACCACTGAGTTTAGCCATATCATATGTAAGAGTAAATAATTTGGGTGTTTATCTTTCCAGTTTCTGCAATTTTAACTCAGTTTTCATGCCAAATTGCTCTGAATAAAAAGTCGCTATAGCTAAGAAAGGAAGTGAAAAGAGCAAATAGCCTTATTTTAGTGGGAAAAAATTTTAGTGTTCCTCATGAAATAATAATAATAATCATCTCATCATCATCATCATCATCATCTTTAATTGGGTAACTAAAATGTCCCATAAAATTTGTTTTAAAAGTCATCTATTCATTTTCTGCCATTTTCATTTTATCTTTCTGTTGATTTGTACCTGTGGCACAGAGGCTCCTATAAGCTTTTTAATGGGCATCCTGCAGCTCCTGCTCCCTTACATCTGAGGCTGTGCCCTGAGGGAGCCATCCTGTCCCAACTTCCCACCTCAGCTGTCTCCACTATGGAGGCAAATGTTATTTTAACTAAATCTGTGTCTTTTTATTTTACCAATAAAGACTCAGGAGTCGGATGTTGCATTGAAAACCTATTAGCTAAAGGACACAGAGAAAGCAACTGGCTGACCTTCCTCCCCTGTCATCTCATTTGAAACAAAATTTCCAGTGAGATGTAGCTTGATTCTACTTCCTGTGCCTCTTTCTACTTCCTGTGCCTCTTTCTCGCCAATGTGTTGACTTTCCCTCACCTCTATGGCTATTTCAAGTCAACTGGTTGCTTGATGTACCTCTCCACTTATGGTTGATTTTAGTTAAATAATGCAATATCAGCAGTCCCAGTGTGATCAAAAGTCCCAAACATCTTTTCTTCATAAAATCATATTTCAGCACATTTAGTTGACATTCAACTGATTTGTCTTTCTGTTTATTTTTACTTTGTTTTTTTGATTGTATAATGTCAATTGATGTTCATATTTGCATATTCCCCCTGATTTCTTGTTTTCCTTGAAACTCATATAACTAAATTTAATTCAACGTCAGAATGTATGTATGATTTTTCATTTATATTGATTAGCTCTTTATTTGTGTACCATTTCTTTAGATTCCTAAGTCATGGTTAATACTTGTTCTTTGAAATTATTTTTAATATCCTGTATTAAATTTCTGCTCACTATAAGGTCTTGGGATGCTAAGATACTTTATTTTGTTAAATGGCCTTTAGATAACTTATTTTAAGATAACTACTATCAGACTATTTCAACTCCAAATAACTTGTTATTAGTGGTTAAATAATGTAGTTGTAATGGTAAGGTATTAATTTTGTATCCTGGAAAATGTTTAGCCACTGACTGCTCTGGTAGTGTTTTTACATTCTTATTTTATTGGTCACTATGCTTCTACAAGCAGATTATACGTGGTATAATTGCCACTATAATTTAGTGGTATATCACAGATTTTCTTAACTAACTTCTTATATCCTACACCTTTCCTCAGTGGTATATATGTACAAAAGGGCAATTTCAAATGCGGGACACTTGACAACATGCCATACATTTCCTTTATTCTTTTGCTAGATCATATGGTCATCTAGGGTGACTAACCAGGACTTTAAATTTCTAAATTATTTTTGGATAAGTATTTGACTTTCAGCAGTTATGATTCCTGGCACTAATACATCAAATATATAATAGCTTTTCAAAACATAGTATTATCATGCTGTTTTCCAATGCACTCTTAAATTAAAGACAAGCTTCTTTTTATATATTTTATGGGATATTTTATTAAATAGGTAGATATTAGGCATTCTTTTAACAATAATATGAGATGATAGATACATTGATATCACACTGACATCATGGCGTATTTCTTTTAACATAAAATTCTACTAATAAAAGAAAAATATTAATTTTCAGAGTATCTAGGGGTGCATATGTTGCCTTCTGCACTTATTTTAAAAAATAATGTTAAAATTAGAATTTCTAGCATTGTTCTGTTTTTTTAACTCCTACAGCTGATAAACACCTTCAGCAAACTAGCAGGATACAAGATAAAATCAAAAAAATCAGTAGCCCTACTTTATTCAGACGACAAAGAGGCTGAGAATGAAATCAGAGAAACATCATCCTTTATAATAGCCACAAACAACATAAAGTATCTTGGGGTAATGCTTACCAAACAAATAAAAGACCTATATAATAACTTTATGGCTCTAAAGAAAGAAATTAAAGAAGATACCAGAAAATGGAAAGATCTCCCGTGTTCTTGGATAGGTAGGATAAATATAGTAAAAATGGCAATCTTGCCTAAAGCAATCTACAGATTCAAAGCAATCCATATTAGAATCCCACCACAATTCTTCAAAGACCTTGAAAGGATAATAATCAACTTTATACTGACCAGCTTCTTTTCTCTTTTATTTTAACTACAATATTAGCTGCTACCAAGTTTTAGTTTGCTATTGTTAAAGTAACTGATTCAAACATGATTATAACTGAATTAAAAAAATAGTGATTGTTCTAAGTACTGGAAAATTTTATCAAAATGTTAAGTGTCCTCATGGACAATGTTTTTAATAAAAGTACAAAGTTAGTCAGGTCTCTCCACTGCCCCTGTTGTGAGATAGTGTCTACTATAACATTAAGCTTTGTGTGAAAAGATAAAAATTAAAATGTCACCAATTCTACTGTATCAAATGGCATTTGGTTCTTCTGCACAGATCATTTTAAATTTGCTTTATTGCTTTCATTGACTTACTAGACTTGTGATCTTTTAAATTTTATTAACTAATTTCCATTATTATACAAATAATAAAGAATATCAAAATCCTTGCTCCATTTTAGAAGTTGATTCCTAGAAGACATTTTGTAATTGGGAAAGTTGTTTAAGGACCATATTTCAATTTTGAGATATTACATTTTGGCATAAAACATTCTATGAAATATCTTTATACCATAGAAATGTCTTTTATATACATGTAAATGGAGACTTGTTAGTTTAATGTTGCTAAAATAGTATATAGTTTGCTTTTTGTTGAAGAATTGAGTAAAATTTAACAGAAGCCAAATATTGTGTTAGTAGTACTTCTTTTTTTTAATATAAAAGCCACACATGATTTCACCTGGCATGGTAAGTAATTTCAGACTTCTGAAAGGACAGTCATCATACAATTCAAATTAATTAGATGTTTAATTTAATTATATATATATATTATATATATATATATACTTACAATTTCATCATATATATGTATGTATATATACATATTTACATTGGACTACAAATATTCATTATTTAGAGAATATTCACTGAACTCTCAACTTTTTTATATTACATAATGAAAAATAGTATCCTTTCCTCACTAAGCCCATTTTCTTCAATTTACTGTACAATATAGTGACTATTATAATCACTAGATAATGACAGATTTAAGAATGTTTCAGCAACCCAGAAGAAAATATATTCAATGCTCTGACCAAATATAATTGGTAAGTGTTTGAGAAAGAGTGGTATATAAGTGTTTATGAAATAATTTGTAGGTCATTCCATGTATGTGTTTCTTAACATATCACAACTCATAAACACATACTTGTTATGTGTTAGTATAAAATTATTAGCCTTTTAGTATATTTTAAGTAGTAAATAACCTCACATGTGGTCTTCAATAAGTGAAAGGCAGCCATAAAACCATCGTGAATAGATTTGGCTGCAGACATCCCTGGAAATTAGTTAGATGGCACTGTTCATTCTAAAATGATTCTGAAAGCAGTTGAACAAACTTTCTTAAAATTCCATACCCAATGAGGACACCTGAAAAACTCAGCCAACTATCCTCTTGAAGTCCAAAGATATAGTTGTACAAACTATACCTTGGCTTATATTGTTTAAAAACACATGGAAACCTACAAGGTCTACTGTTAATTTAAATAAATCTGGCATAGAGTGAGAAGCACTACATCTTTTTAATTAATTTGGGGATGTTATAGATGTAAACAATGATTACCAAAGCATGAGCAAGGTAGGGCAGCTATATAAAATAGATAGTTAACACGCATAGGCGGAAGTTAGAAAGAGAAATTTCAAATGCTTTATAGCAGTGTTATGCAATTATATACCAAAAAGAAGACCACAAACCATCAAGAGTTTGATGAAATAAGAAAAATAATCCAATATATGATAATGAGATAGAATCTCTGAGATAAAGCCAAAATGAAATAAAATTTTAAATGAAAAAAATTCAGAATTTCACATAAAGAATTTGGAAGAAAGCCATACGAGTAGGTTATGTGAAGCTCAAGACAGAGTACTAGGCTTTGAAGACTAGAGGGAAGAATTGGATCACTCTGCTAAAGAAAATGTCAAATACAAAACAAAATCAAATAGTGTAAGACATGAAGTATATTTGGTACACTATAAAAAGACTAAACTTAAATATAGTTTACTTTTTTACTACTCTTTACTCTTTGGGGTCTGCTACCCAGTTCCCAAATAAATTCACAGAGACTTATTGCTATTTATTAACGTCTGGACATAGGGTGGCTTGTTTCCTGTCAACGTTCCTTAACTTAAATCATCCTGTCTATCTTTTACATTTGGGATTTTACATTTCTCTACTCTATATTCCTTTCATTATTTCTTATGCGACTGTGGGCTGTGTGGCTGGGTAGCTGGCACCTGGCATCCTTTCTCTTCCTTTTCTCTCCCCTCCTCTCTCTTCTTCCTTTTGTTCTCTCTGCCTATGAGCCCCACATATTTCTCTCTCATGCCTGTCTATTGGCCACTCAGCTCTTTATTAGACCAATCAGATGTTTTAGAGAGGCAAAGTAATACACCTTCACCAAGTTAAACAAATGCAACAGAAAAGAATACAACACATCTTTTCATCATTAAACAATTAATCCACAGCATAAATGAATGTAACACATCTTTAACTAATACTTTGCAACACATACAAATAAGAAGAAGAGAGAAGATCATTCAGGTCACAGGCACAGAAGATATATTCAACAAAATAAGAGAAGAAAAATTCCCTTATCTAAGGGAATTACAAGAGGCAAATAGAACACCAAATAAAATGGCATAGAACAAAAATTACATCATACAATAGTGCAAACAATAAATGTTCAGAACAAAGAAAACAAATTGAAAACTGCAGGAAAGAAAAAGCAAGTTATATACAATAGCAGGTCTGTCACAACAACAGTCAAATTTTCAATGGAATCTATGAAACCCAGAAGGGAGAAAGGGAAAGTTACAAGAATTCCTGAGCAAATTGGGAACACTGTGGGGAGGGGGAGTTAGAGAAAAAAAGGGGGGGAAAGGGGGGAGTAGAACATGAAGAATCAGGAAGATTGAATCTGGGGAAGAATAACAAAAGAGAGCAAGAAAAGAGATACCTTAATAGAGGGAGACATTATAGGTTTAAAGAGAAATCTCACACTAGGGAAATGTCCAGAAATCCACAAGGATGATCCCAACTAAGAATCTAAGCAATAGTGGAGAGGCTACCTTAAATGTCCTCCCCCGATAATGAGATAGATGACTACCTTAAATGTCATCCTAAAGCCTTCATCCAATAACTAACTGATGGAAGCAGAAGCAGAGACCCACAGTTAAGCACTGAGCTGAACTCATGGAATCCAGTTGTACAAAGGGGGAAGTGATGAACCAAGGGGACAATACCACGTTGGGGAAACCCACAGAAACAGTTGACCAGAGCAAGTGGGAGCTCATGGACCCAGTCTGACACCTGGAAAACCAACATAGGACTGACCTAGACGCCCTGAGCATGGGTGTCAATTGGGAGGCCTGGGCAGTCTATGGGGCCCCTAGCAGTGGAAACAGTATTTACCCATAATATACGAATGTACATTAGGAGCCCATTCCCCATGGAGGGCCATTTTCTCAGCCTAGACACACAGGGGAGGACCTAGTTCCTGCTCCAAAATGTTTGATAAACTCTGATGATGCCCCATGGAAGGCCTCATACTCCCTGGAGAGTGAATAGGTTGTGTGATGGGGGGGTCAATTGGTAGCATGGAAGGATAACAGGGACAGGGAACTGGGATTGATATGTAAAATAAGATCGTTTCTAATTTAAATACAAAATTTATATATAAAAAAGAGCAAAGATGCCAGAACTGACTATTATATTAAATGTTCTCAGTCATACTGGAAAGATAAAGAAAATTTTTCCATTTTAAAACTTATTCAAATTATTTATATTCACTAAGAAAGCACAATAGAGGGTTCTTTAAGGGATAATTGAGAATGTTAAAATGCCCAAGAAGGAATAGGAACAATAAGGAATTCCAGAACAATGAATCAGAAGTGGTCTAATATAATGCCACCAACATAGCAAATGACAGAAATTAGTACACATTATTCTTTGAAAACTCTTAATATGAATTATTTCAAATCCCCAACGTAAAGTCACTGTAAGTGTCTGGATGAGAAAACTGTCTTTCCCTGCCTACAAGAAACACAACTTATGACCAAAAATAGGCAACACAACTTATGACCAAAAATAGGCACCAACTTATAGCAAAAGGATAGAATATGTAATACAGAAATAACATGAAACTAAAACACACAGGCATACCTATTCTAATACAGGAGAAATTTTCCTTCAAAGTTGATTAGGAGTCCTCGGGAGGAATACTGAATCTAAATGAAAAGATTCAACAACATGAAAATGCAATCCTAAACAAAACAGGAGTAATCTTAAAATGACAACAGAAATACTCACTTTCAGAAGAGAAACATTATTAGATTTAAAATCCCATACTAAATAGAACACAGTGATATATGGTTATCTTAAAATAACTATTATCAATGACCCTATTTCGGATAAAGTCTATATAGAGAAACTTGGAGGAGTTAAATGACATCATAAATAAAATTGATACAACAGATATCTATAGTTACTGTCAAATACTAAAGAATACAATTTCTTTATTCCATGGTGATTTCTCCAAAATAGAGCACATTTTAGAACAGAAGTCAATTGTAAAAAACATAGAGGAAATTAAAGCAAAATCCTGCCTTCTATCTAACTACCAATGATTGGAAAACAGTATCATTTGCAAAAGAAATAAAAGATTATCCAAACTCATAGAAACCAAACAAAAAAAGCAGTGCTTCACAGCTGTGCAGAGGAACATCAAAAGAAAAGATTTAAATTGCTATAACTGAGTGAATATTAAAATAAAATATAGCAAAATATATGAGGTAATATGAAGGCTGTCCTAAGAGGAAAGTTTATATTGTGTGTGTCTACAGAACAATCAACAAGGAGACAGAGTAGATGGGGAAAGATAATCAAAAATAGGGATGACATTAAGGAAATAAAAAAGAAATACAAATAATCAGTGAAACAAAGAGTTGGCTCTTTGAAAAGGTTAGCAATACTGATAAAATTTTAGGTAAATTAATCAAAACAAAGTAGAAGAAAATTAACAAAAAATAGTGATAAAACAGATATTAAAATCTATATTCTACCCAACTGAAAAATCTAATAACTACTTGAATGTCTAGATATATCTTATCTAACTAAATAAAGATGAGGTTAAAAATTTAAATAGATTCTTAACATTCAGAGAGATGGAAAATTTACTAATGATCTTCTAAATGCCCCGGTACTGGTGAAATCAGTGAAAACTTTTACCAGACATTTCAACAAGAACTAATTCCAATACTTCTCAAAATATTCTCCAAAAATAGTAAATAGATATAAAACCATTCCAAATTCCTTCTACAAATGTATTACACTGACACCAACCTAAAGATCAAAAAAATATATAAAATTATAGGCTAATGTATTTGATGAACATAACATGCAAATGCTCAATAAAATATTAAGTGAATTTAAGAACACAAGCAAAGGATTATCCATCATGATCAATTTGGTTTCACCAAGATATACAGAGATAGTTTAACATCTGTAAATAAGTAACTATGCAATCTACCATATGTTCATTACATTTTTACAGCTGTCCCAAAATATTAAGATCCATTAATCTTCTGAAACTGAAGTATTTATTTTGGCCTTTTGATTCCAGAAGGATAAGTCCATTCTAGCTGGGAAATAAGGTACAAAGCAGAAAGCATGTCAGCAGCAGTTTAATCTGATAGACACTTTCAAGAGAGACAATTGGGAGTAGAGTATAGTTCTAAATTCTCAGTGCTTACCCACAATAGCATATTTCCTCTAGAAGGGCCACTCTTCCTAAACCTACCCAAAAATGTCACCAACATGGGGCAAATATTCAAACATATGAATCTATGAATGACATTTTCATTTAAACCAATGACTACCACATCTATAGACTATAGGAGAGCAAAAACAGTTATCTCATTAGATGTAGAAAAATCTCTTGAACAAGATCCAACACCCATTCATAATAAAACGTCTAGAAGAAAATACGAATTCAGGAGTTGTGTCTCAACACATCCAAAATCTTCTAGAGTTATTTCATCCCATATTTCAAGTTATACTACAGAGCTATAATGAAATAAAACATAAAAACAAATGCATTGACCAATTAAATGGAAATGATGCACATATAAACCAGTAATCCTACAGCTACATGATTTTTCACAAATAAGTGAATAGCAGGACACATTTTAGAAAATATACCATCTTCAATAAATGATACTAGTCAAAATGTACAGATGTATGTAGTACAGTGAGAGTTGAGACTTACCTCTCAATTCTACAATGCTCAAATCCAAATAGATCAAGGACATCCTTATACTATATGACTGATACTCTGAATGTCATAGTGAAGAAAATAGATAATATACTTGAACTCATTGACACAAGAGAGGGCTTACTTACTGTACAGGCCCCCAATAGTATAGGTATTGGGAAAAACAATTCATAAATGGGGACTAACAGAACTCAAAATAAGTTCTGTACAGTAAAGAGCACTATCAATATGCTATACATCTCACCATTAAAGTAATATTCTACAGCATAAACAAATGTATATCATATTCATATAGTACTAGGATTTGCCTCTTAAAATACCCACTGTTACTCAAAAAATTATCTCTGGGTACCAAGCCTTTACCACACAGACTTTTAACGATTATTTAAAATTTGAGTTATGCAATCACATCTGAATATAGTTGACATACAATTTCCCAATGCAATTTATTGAAAAGACCGATGTTGGCCCATTGTGTCTTTCTTTTAATACTATAGACTATTTGCGAGATTTAGGCTCTGTTCACTCACCTATATAACTCTTTCTTCATCTGCTCTATACTGTTTGAATTGATGAAGTTTTACAGTTTTTGGGGGGGGGGGCATCAGTACATAAAATACTTCCAATTTTTTGCTCTTCTGCAAATATGTTTTTCTAATAGAATTCTTTTGAGATTACATGTGAATTGTAAGATTTTTTTTATTTTGTACGCAGTGCTATGAAAATTAAACCAAGGATTATATTGAATCTGTAGAAGTCTTTGAGTAAGACAGACAACTGAGTATATTAAAATTTTCAATTCTTGAACATGGGGTGTATATTCCAATTACTTGGATCTTCTTTAGAATTTTCATCATTTTTTTAATTCTAAGTTTATGCATATAATGCTTGGTGTAGAGCTTAATATACTGCTTTTGTATATTGAGGCATTTTCATTCTATAGATGCTTTGTTGACTACTATCCTTATAAAAATCTATCAAGTGTTGTGGAGGTAGCACAATGGATACAGTTTTCGATATACACTCATAAAACAGATGTTGTGGTGGTCAGATAAACAAAGCAGCCAGCCACTACCTCTTACCTCTACCTCAGGCTGAAAAGGCTGTTGTGTCTCTATAAATCCTCAGAGGCAATGCTATCTCCATGAATCCTCAGAGGCAAAAAATCTTGAGTTCCTCTCTCCTTCTCATTATATTCCTTTCTCTGCCCAGCCATATCACTCCTGTCTTCACTTCCCTAGTGCTGGGATTAAAGGCATGTGATCACAAGTGCTGGGATCAAAGGTGTAAGCTCTCTTATTCTTCACTCTTGTGTAGGCCAGGGTGTTCTTGAACTCAGAGAGATCTACCTGCCTGTCTCCCGAGTGCTGATATTAAAGATGTGTGTCACATTGCCTGGCTTTATGGTTAACTAGTACAGCTGCTGGGATTAAAGGTGTATATGTGGCTAATTTTGCTTTCTGAACCTTCAGGCATGCTTTAATAACATTCCAACAAAACCATTTAAAAAACAAAATAGGAAATTCAAGTTTTTAATATAGGAATATTCTCTCAGCCTATACACATGAGGGATTGCCTAGGCCTTGCTCCAAATGATATGACAGACTTTGAAAATCCCCCATAGAAGACCTCACCCTTCCTGAGGAGCAGAAAGGGGATAGGATGGGAAGGGGAGAAAATTGGGATTGACATGTAAAACAAGCTTGTTTCAATTTAAATAAAAAATTAACATAAGAAAGAAATTCAAGTTTTTAACCTAAGATATTATTTGCTTATGTATTGGAGGTTAATAAATTTTATTAACGTAAAACAAATAACCACAAGAAACAGCTATCACTTATAAGAATGCTTGGAATAGCTGAGCAATGGTGGCCCACACCATTAATCCTAGCACTTTGGGAGGCAGAAGCAAGCAGACCTCTGTGAGTTTAAAGCCAGTATGCTCTATAAAGCAAGTTCCAGGATAGTCTCCAAAACTACAGAAATCCCTGTCTCAAAAATGAAAGAATAGGTAGAAAAGGTGAGATGAACAGAAATAAGAGATTTAAAGTAGGGGTTCTTAACATTTGCCATTTGTGTGGCAAAAGGAAGAGTGTGAGCTGACAGTTATGTTGGGTGACCAGGATACTTAAGATTTGGCAGGTAATATGAGAATCATGGGAAGACAGAAAAGTCTAAGGTTTGCTTGATTCAGTACTCCTCAAAATTACCTCCATTTTCTTGCTGGAAATTATGAGAGCAAATGGAATATGCCTCTAAATGTTTGCACCATAGTAGCAATACTCACAGGAACATTTGAGAAAACAAGATTGAAAAGCAAATGATTCCATTATTACTTCATTAAATGTCTTTGTTGCACAAGTATACTTAAAATATTCTATTATATACCAGAAATAATCTTATCAAGTTTCATGCAAGGTATTATTAGAGGAAAATTACAGCATATTAGTGAAGAATTTTAAGCTAGGTATATAAACTCTGAAGAGATGAATGCTATTGTTAAAAGTAAAAGAAATACTTCAAAATTTGCTGTAATTTTGACAAAATTAAATTAGAAGTACCTGTCCAATTGAGAGCACCAAATCAGAAACTCGTATGGAATTAAAATGTCTAAAGATAATAACATGATTTTTAACAAAAAAAGCATATTTTATGATTCAATATTTCCCAGTTCATATTATAATGATAGAATGATTTATGCATGCCGATCTTGAATTGTTATGTGTAAACAGAGTACTAATTAGAAAACGTAGCTGAAGCATACAATATAATTTGGAAGATAGCATGGCATATAAGTTTTTACTAATCAGTACTTATTATATCCATCAAAATTGTGAGACAACTTTTTAAAAATTACAATGATATCTACTTTGTATCACATGTACCATAATAAATTTCAGATTCAAATCCTAAATTTAAATAAGCATTGTGTCACCAATAACAAAGTATCAGACCACAGAGCACATGGTCTTCTAAATCTTTGTTTCAGTAACAATAGATTCACATCCCATTTCCAGACCATAAACTTGAATGTCTGTGAACATTAAAACAAGAAAAACTACTCAGAGTGGTCTAATGGAACATACTTAACTTTGAATAATTAAATATTTGTCTAAGTCATTTTACTTTCAAATATGTTATAGAAAATATTTTAGAAGGAGAGCAAGGAGTGATACATAGGAGTGTTTAAGAGTGAAAGCTCATTGTCAGAATACTCTATAAAACAATAAGCTCATAGATCATTAAGTAAATTGCCTACTATAAATTAAAACAAATGAATAATAAGATTTATAATCCTGAGTAAATATTACCTGTGTTAAAACCATGAAGAAGAAATCTATAGCATTTATAAACATCACCTTCTCGAATCTTCCCAAAACTAATAGTGTGATCCAATAAAGCAAAAACTATGATAATAATTATTATTATGTTGGTGTATCAAAGATAAACTATCTAACATATCAAACAGCTATAAATAGGATTGTAATACATTTAACTTATTGGTACTTATTATACAACAACTAGTATTTTTCAAAACCTTGTAAATATTTTCAAATTGGAAATGATGATGTTAGCATATTTAGCTGGAGAATAATATAATTATTTAAAGATGCACACAATGACATGTTAAATTTTTCTAGGAAGATTTTAGAAAAATACTTACTTTCAAACACATTTTAGGCATCACAACCAAATATTGTACTTAATTAAACCATGAAAATAGTAGCTACATAAGGCCTGAACAATTTCTGGCCCATCAATGTCCCAAAGAGAGTGAAAGACCACACAAGGCCTAAGCCCACCCTGAAAATGTGAACACATTTAGTTGTTGCTAGATAGCATTGTCTCACGAGGTCCCATCATTCTCTGAGGTAATTAATGGTTGTTATGGAGGAGTGGCTTATGAGGATTCACTGTGTCAAATAATTTATAGGTCATTGAGTTGCTACCGCATGGTTCATCAGCTTCTATTCCCTAACCCCCCATACTCCATAGACAATTAATAAATGATTTCTGAGAGAAAGAGAGAGAGAGAGAGAGAGAGATTTTCCTCATTGATATACCACTGGTATTTTGTCCATAACCCTACAAATAATCTCTCTCCCAAGGTCTCATAACATTCACAATGAAACAGATTAAGTCAACAACAACAAAAACCCTTTATGATGAATTTATGCTCATCTTAGGTTTACTAGAAAAATCTGCTCATTCATTTGCTCTGAATTATTAGCAAGAGATTTGAAAAAACTGGATGGATTCATTTTATTGTAATTAGAATATCAAAAGCCTTATTTTTTAAAGATAAATATACTGTCTACATTCTGAATCAACACTAGAGAAGAACTGTGTCTAAACAATTCTATTAATAATAGCAGGGACTATGTATGAGGCATGAAACCTTAAAGAAGTACAGTATATGCACATACAATGAAAGCCATATAAAGAATTACATCATCAAACATTTTCAGAAGTCAAAACATTCTGTGTAAACTGCTTAGAGACCAAAATGTAACTCTGGGAATAATTCCAGGGATCAGGGTATATACATAGTTTCTTTTTTAAGGCTGCTTATACCTTTGAATCTCTCTTTATTCTCAATTCTCCAAACTTTCTGGGAGTCTTTCTGCTTCACTTCCCCTGTCTTGGCTGTTATTGAACTATATACATACTTCTTGTTCAGCTGTTAGGCAGCTGGCTGCGTCTCAGCCTGTCCTTAGTAATTGTGGCTGTTTTTACTCTTCTGTTTCTCTTTATCACCAACAGTCCACACTACTCACTGTAAGCAATAACTGACCCTTCAAGAGGTACATTTGGAATAGCCTAAAATACTGCAACACTGAAGAGGTAATGTAGGAGAGTATCTCCTATCTCCTAGCTGACACATGAAGTAAACCTGATCAAGGTATTTGTATATCCCCAAAAGGGATGTTTGCATCAAGGTATTTGTATATCCCCAAAAGGGATGTTTGTACTCATCACCTCTTTAGCAGAGTTCATAGCAGTTAACATGGTAAGCCAAAAATACCTCTTTGGCCTATCTGAATATAATTTCAAAGTCATCTATAATTCATGGACTTTGTGACAACAATACTCTTGGCTCAGGAATCAGGTCAATGAAAAATACGCATTATGCAATTTTCTCAAATCATCTGCAACAATTTCAAGGTGGTTGATGCTGACTAAGTGTTCTCCAGCTGGCTATTTGACTGACCATCCTTTATGCAAGTCCAACAACTGCTAGATGATAGATACTGCCCTATTCCTGATCATATTTGCTGTTATGTAGTAAAGTAAATGCCATAACAATATTAATTACAATAAGATCTTAACATTAACAGTGATTTTAACAGTGTTGTAAACAGTGCCTAAAACCTTTCTAGTGTCTCATTGAGGAGTGATTCTCTTCATCTGTCTCATTTGAATTACAGATTTCTGCAAAGAGACCAATTGGCCATTCTTATTTACAGGACAGATTTGAATGACTTTTAGAAGACACATGTTTGTTGTAAGAGTAAAAGGCAAACTATGAATTTTTAAATGCCACAATAGTCAAAAAGTTATAACGTATTTGTTAATTGAGTTTTTTTAATCAGATTTCATGTATCCCAGGCTATGATAAAATCAGCTATGAAGCTTGAAATTAAATTCTAAATTACTTATTTCAGTAATAAATTTTAAATATTCTATTGTTTGGTATATAAATATAAAAATATCATTTTAGTTAATTAATGATCCTCCTCCTCCACTTCTTCCTTTCCTCCCTCTTTCTCCTCTGTATATATGTGTGTGTGTTTCTGTTAAGTCTCCTGTGACTGTTTCAAATACTAATATAGTTGTCTTAGTTACTTTTCTATTGCTGTGATAAAAAAAAAAATGAAGGTGAAGATAACTATTAAAAAAAAGTGCCAAAAAGGAATTAGAGATTTGGTGTCTTTTTTCTTTGGGTTGCATGCCAACAAGCAGCATGCATGATGGCTGGAACAGCTGAGAATTCACATCTTGTCTGCAAGTAGGCAGACACAAACAGAATGGGAATGGAATGATGCTTTTGAAACCTCATAGCTGGTCCCAGTGACACCTCCTCCAATAGGACCATACCTCCTAATCCTTTTCAAACAGCTCCACAAATTGGGAACCATGTATTAAAACATAGGAGCTTATGTCATTCTTCTTCAAACCACTACAATAGGCACTCCATTTTTAATTTAACAAATGCAGACAGACATTGTTATTCCTTAAGTTAGGTATTAATTCAACTATAAAATTATATTTAAAACAAAATTTCAAGAAAAATAATGCAATGTTTTTGTATGCATTCTATCAATCTGTTATAACTTGGTTTATTTACATCACTTAAATTTAATGCTATTGTTTTATTGTAATTTATAAATGCTATTTCATTACTAACTCTATGTCCCTGTATTTATTTTAGCCCTCGGGTTTTTGTTTTTTGTTTTCTAATATTGCTTTTCTATTTCCTAATATAACAAATAACTGCAAATCACACATTGATTAGCATAAAATAAAACATTTCATTGAGAACCATTTCTGGAATTATGAAACTGTTCATAATGGGATTCCAGATGTTTCTTTTAGACATATGACTATTAACATATGATTTAATATAAGCTATATGAGGCATTCCTGTAATACAATTTATATACTGCTATAAAAGGTACATAAAAAGCATAGTTTCCCATGAATTCAACATGTCATTTATATCTATACATATGCATACATTTACACATTTCATTTTTCTGTTATTTATGGGACAAAATAAGGAGATTATGTATACTAAGAACACACAGGGCTAAACATGTTGACACTGACATTTTTTTATTTTATTTATTTATTCATTTTTGGTTATTTGAGACAGGGTTTCTCTGTGGCTTTGGAGGCTGTCCTGGAACTAGCTCTTGTAGACCAGGCTGGTCTCAAACTCATAGAGATCTGCCTGCCTCTGCCTCCCAAGTTCTGGGATTACGGGTGAGCGCCACCACCACCCAGCTGACCCTGATCTCTTAATTAGAAGGTTTAAATATAATTCTTCTCTTAATTATTCTTAAATATGTTATTTTATCCTTTTATGAAAATACTTTGAAATATATACCTTTTCATTATCAAACTATACATCTTTAAATGTGGTGAACTTTTCAGACTCAGCTATTGATTATATATTTTTCTTGTAACAAAGCCTGAGTTATTTGTCAGATTTTTAGTTAAGTACTTGATATTTAAATTTTTATGCATGTAATGTATGTACAGAAAACTTTTGAGTGATTTTTTCTATTTAACTGTTACAGACAAGTAGATCTAGGACAGCACAAAAATAATCTCTCCTTTGCCATCTGTTTCAAGCACAGCCAGCTTTGGAAGAATTTGCTTCTTTCTGTGGAACTAGAATGTTTGCTTAAAAAGCCAATCATCAATTGATGAGGTCTTTTCTAATCATTCTAAAAAGAAGAGATTTGAGTTTTTGCAGCTCATCTGTGCCCCTTAACCTTGGAAATGCATACTGTAGCTACTTATGACACCAGGAGCCATGAGAACTTTTTAATCTGCTTCTTCCTCAACTTTATGTTGAACTCTCCTATTTCAGCAATGTTTTAGAACTTTTCTGCTTATATTCTCCTACGTATTTTTGCTATTTCTTAGTGAGTTTTAAGAAAAGTTGATTTTTTATGATATTAACACATATAAATGAACATCTTAACTCTAGTATGTTATCTTCCCCAATTACTCAGTACTTAATATTTTAGAATATATCCATTCTTCCCACCATTATGATAATGGACTGAACCTCTGGAACTATAAGCAAGCCCCTAATTTTAAATTTATTTATGGGTGTTTGCTTCTGTTTTCAATAGGTACTAGATGAGGGCTCCATGATAGTGGATAAGTTAGTTGTTGAAGATAAGGTTACAGAAACACATAGAGACAGCTGACCTGAACAAGGAGGAGCTAATGGCCCTCAGACTGATAGCTGGGAATCCAGCATGGGACTGACTCAGACTCCCTGAACATGGGTCTCAGCTAGAAGGATTGAGCAGTCTAAGGGACCTCAGACAGCGGAAGCAGGATGTATCCCTGGTGCACAAAAGGACCTTGAGGACACATCCTCCATGGAGGGATACTGCCTTAATCTAGAGACAGGAGAGAAGGCCTAGTCCCTACTTCAAATGACATGACAGATTTACATGATGGCATTTCCCTACCTGTGGAACTGGGGTGGGGAGATGGGAGGGGAGGGTGGTCAGGGTGCGTGTGAGGGAGCAGAGAGGGTAAGAGGGAGGGAGAAAGGGAGGGGGAACAGGGATCGACATATAAAATAAAAAAATAATTTAAAAAAGTTGCCATAGTCATTGTATCTCTACACAGCAAGAAAAATCATAACTAACACATATTCACCAACTAAGATCCCTCTCCCATCCTGATGAATAATTTAAATAAATGTTTGTTCATATTATATTTGCCACTTACTAAATTTTTCTTTATGCTCCTCAGCAAAAATTTTCTGTTATTCTTTAAGCAATAGGTATAATGTAATGAACCCCATTCCAAACATATTTTGTTGCTGTTTTATTGAAGTTTCTTTTTCATTTTTCTCTTAAGAAATTCTACTTTGCTGATGCTTACATATAGGCAAATACTTCTATACATAAAAAGATAAAAATAAAACTTTTTAATATGGTACTAGATTAGCTCAGCAGTTAAGAGGGCTTATCCAGGTGTGGTTTCTAACACTCACATTTGTGGCTTACAGCTGCTGTAATTTAAGTTTAAGGGATCCTATGCCCTTTTCTTGCCTCTGCAGGCACCACACACACACACGGTGCACATACATACATGTAGGCAAACATCCATAAAAAATAAAAAGAAAAAACCTTTTCTTTTGTTGTCTTAACAAAAAAGTTGTTAAGCATTGTTATATCCTCTCCTGTTCTGAAGAACCACATTTGATTATATATATATATATATATATATATATATATATATATATATTTACATGCATCACATTTTACACCAAAAACAGAAAAAATATTTTTTTCAACTGATATTTTTAGAAAGTTTATCTTTCTTTTCTGGACAAAAAAGTAATATAACAATGGAACTGAGTTTTAAGGCCAGAATTTCATAAAGAATAGCAATATCAGCTTTTAAAAGGTAGTCTTGCCTCTATTGCACATATATCTCCGAATTAGTGCATATTTTTCTGTTTTGGAACAGTTATGGAACAGTTTAAATTACCTTTAAAGGTCATCATGGGCATTTGATTTTTTTTCAGCCTCATTTCTATTATGTAAAATGATCGTGCGGTTCTGGAAAACTTAGGTTTTCTGTGACAAAAAAAAATGGGAGAAAACTATTCATTAGAATAGTTTACATGTCCCTTAATATGCTACCATTCACTCCATTGATTAAGTACAATTCCTTTTGGATGATTTTGTGAGTACAGAGCTTACAATGAGATACCTGTTTTCCTATGGATAAGGCTTGCTATAAAACAGTGCATAGCATAGAGCTGCGGATTATTTGTGTTAAAACTATCAGGAAAAAATGTTTTCAAAAACTAAAATATATTTCAAAGCCATGAAGTTCAAATATCATGGTTTTGTAAACTTTGAGAAGCATTCCCTCTTTGTACTTAATATACCCAACACTCAATGTGAATTCTCATAATTAAGAATTTAATATAATGTGGACAGTGGTTTATCTAGTGCAAACAGATACTAGAACAAATCACACAGAAGTTTAATTTAGTACTGTGAGTGTCAGGAAAGAAATTAATTGCAACTTACTGAATATACACTGAAATGGGAGTACTTCATAGTTTAATATAGCCAGATCTCTAGATCCTTATTAAGTACACGAAATAGATTTAAACGTGTACAAAAAATAAGATAAAAGACAACTAATCTAATTATATTAAATTTAACTCATTAATTTTTTTAATAGTAATGTTCTATCCTGAATTTTATATTACTAAAATAGATTGTATTATATAATGAGGAAAACAAAAAGTATAAAAACATTATTCATATTTTTCACCAATTACTACTTGTGTTAGTAGGGAATTTGTTAAATATCATCTTGCAACTCTGTAGATATTTGCACATCTGAGTTTATTCATTGTATATTTGGTTGCATCACATACATTAACACAGTTCAGATAAAAGAACCTTGTGGAAAATACAAGGTCTCTCTGACAGTGGAACCAGGATGTATCCCTGGTTCAGGAAAGGACTTTGGGAACACATTCCCCTTAGAGGGATAATCTCTTAGCCTAGAGGCAGGAGGGAGGGCCTAAACCCTACTCAAAATGACTTGACAGATTTTAATGATCCCTCCTGGAAGGCCTCACCCTCCCTGTGGAGTGGGTGGGGAATGGAATTGGAGGGGGCATCATGGTGCATGGGAAGATGGGAGGGAGAGAGAACAGGGATTGATATGTAAAATAAGAAATAATAATAGTTAAAAAACAAATACAAGGTCTCTAAAATGCCTAATATGCATATGGAAACGGGAACAAGTACTATTGAAGCTATATGAGAATAAATATGAATTATAATTACACCTTATATCCAAATTAAAAATGTTAATAAAAATAAATTCAACCTTTTTAAACCACTGAGCAAGCTGATGCTAGATTCCACAGATATGTTAGCTAGTTTTCACTGTTGCACTAAAACTATATCAATTCATGGAAAAAAAGAATTTGGCTTATAGTTTCAATGGGTTAGAATATATAATTATAGGGACAGGGACAGCCTGGCAGCATGTGATCAGTGGAGAAAGCTAGCTGATCAAATTTCATTAGCACACTGGAAAAGTAGAAACTGCAAGTGTAATAGGATTAATAAATATACAAAATGTGTCACCAGTAGACTGCAACTTTCCAGGTTCAGTGACACCAGCTAGATTCCAAGTGGTCAAATATCTGCACCTATGGGCAGATTTCTTATTCAAACCACTAAACTTAGTTCCTTGGCCCCTTTAACCACTCCATGATGTAAAACACATTTAATCTAATTTCAAAAGTTTCATGGATTTTAGCATTCTCAATAATGTTCAAACATCTAGTCTCTTCTACCAATCAAGGAGATATCTTAAATGTGAACCCCTATTATATAAATAAAATCATATACTTCTAATGCAAAATGTCATGAGATATATATTTCCATCCCAAAGAAATGAGAGGCAATTGTAAAGAAATACTGAAACAATGCAAGACAAGAAACCCAGCAAAGAAATACCAAATCCTACACCTCAAATCTGCTACATAGACCATTTTATATATATCTTGTCCCTGACAGGTTCTACTCTCTATGTGTAGCTTTGGATCTCCACTGAATCCCAGCTTCATTTTTCAATGCTTCATGCAACAGTTTTTGTGGGTCTTCTGACCTCTCATATCCTTCTAATATTGAATCAGCTGTCTGAAACTAAGAGTAAAAAGAACCACTGTTGCATCCTTCAGACCTTCCAAAGGATGTCAAGAAGCTAATATGACCAAGTTTAGCAGCCACCTTGGATATGTATGTTGACAAAACTGCTTTTTTAAGAATTAATAACCCCTTTGTTTCTCCTTTCATGGCTTGGAAGCAAAGTTATATGTGGATTTATCCTGAAGGCACCTTTCCTTTGTTTCAATGCAGTGCAGGAGACTTCTTTTTAATGGCACTAATCGCCTTAAGAATTAGTGTTTCTTTCAGTACACTTCCTGGCTATAACATTAAACTTCCTAGTGTTTCTTTTCTCTCCAATAAAGAATATTTTTTTATTTCTTACTGCTCTACTTGATGTTTTTCATTGTAGACCTGCACCATATTTAGTAGCAATAACCATGAAACAGACTCAAATTTATTCTGTCCTGAAAATTCCATCAAAAATTTGATGTACTCTGTAATTAGTCTCATGTAAGTTCTTAGGCCACAGATAGAACACTGATATTTTTGCCAAAAGTATTATGCACATAACCTCTAACCTAGCTGCTAATTTTTCTCCCATCTGAAAACTCTTGTACCATGTCTCTATTATTTGAATCATTTTCAGCACATTTATCTTCTAAGGTCCTAATAGAAAGATGCATTAATTAGGCTCTGCTTGCAGTATTAACTGTTTTGATTTTTTTTTTTTTTTTTTTTTTTTTGTCTAAAGTTCCAAAGTGTCCCACATTCTAAATAAAAGATCAGGTTCTTCACAGCTACCCAACTCAGTGTTACCAACTTTTCTATTCATTACTTTTTGTTGCTGTTAAAACTTACTATGACCAAAACCAACTGACAGAAGAAAAGAGCCTATTTGAGCTCTGGTTCCAGAGGGTTACAATCCATAATGGCTAGCATGCCCTGGCAGCAGGAAGTCAGAATAGGAAGCTTGTCATATTTTCTCAATACATCAGGCAATCAGAGAAATGAAAGTCAGCAAGGCTACAAACACCCAAAACCCACTCCTGGTTGAATATGTTTACGAATACAAAAGCAGCACCCACTTCAAAAGGAGTAAGAGTTTATTCTAGAGCCAAACATGAGTGGTTGCAACTGGGGAAAATGGAAGTAGACTGCCCCAGGGTCAATGTTCCAATCTGAAACTGTTTCATAGCTTTTTTAAAATAAAAAAAAAAGAATATCATAAATCAAGAACTTTTCAAAATATGTTGATGAAATCATTAAATGGGCATTGATATCAGAAAGATCAATCTCAACTATAGATTGCAGATGCTGTCTCAGACCATTCTCAGACCTTGCATTTCTGGAGAATAGGGTTACTTAAGGTATTACAATTCAAAGTATTGTTATGTATATCTAGATTATAGGTATAATATTAAGGTGGGCATTGGATGACTTTGGGGGGATTAGGTAGCTCAAAACAAATTTTAATTAGGGTATCTGACCAGGATCACTCTAAATGCTCCATAGTCATTGAAGTTTTGTTTACTGGGAGACAAATTCCTCCTCTGGAAGCACTCAGGTCTTCAGGCATTTCCTCTAATATCAGGAGGTTGGTGAGAAATACTTACAGTCTGTTGTTTTAATAGTCTGATAACCAAAGTAGTGATCACAAGTTTTATATATAGATATAGATATAGATGATATAGATGTAGATGTAGATGTAGATGTAGATGTAGATGTAGATATAGATATAGATATAGATATAGATATAGATATAGATATAGATATAGATATAGATATTGCTGCTGTTCAGGTTAGTTACAATTTCTCTAACAAGTTTGGACAGTCAAAAGGGTTCTTAATCTATAAAGCACCACTAACTAGGAACCAGGTGATCAAATGCCTGAGATCAAGGTAGACATTTTTCTTAGAATGTAGCTTGGTGTTTCATATAATCTTATATAATACTGGGTGGTTTATGTTTATTTTTAAAGATTTATACTATAAAATGTTTGAATAAAAATAATCAGAATGACATACACAAAAACAGTTTCCTGGACTACTAGGTCAAAACTTACTTCCAGAATTTTCCCCTAATATTTTCAGTGATTTAAAATTCCCCACATATAATTTGGAATATTAATAGTTTTACCACTCTTCAGAAAGTTGTATTTCACTCTTAAACTGTACCATTTTTTGCCAGTTTTTCCAATGACATTTTAATAAATATTTATATAAATAGCCCTAAAATACATCAAATATCTGAACTGTTAACCAGACCTCTTATAGTTATAAACAATAAGGAACAAGTCTTATATTTTCCCATTTTATATAATATATAGTATTTAACAAATACTAAATTTATGTCAAATGAATGTTTGGGCATATTCTACATTTTATAGGTAGTGACACTTATTTGCAAGACAAGGAAAGAGAACTAAAAATAATAAAATAAATAACTGGAGCTAAAAGATGGAAAATATAAAAAAGAACATGATAAAGCATGGGTTGCTACTAATAAAATGTTCAGAAAATAGCACCAGATAATAAAGCTCTTACCATGATACTTTCCTTCAATTGTACTTTGTCATGTTTTCTAAAGTACCTAAAATTGATTTTTTCCATCAAGTTCTTGAAGCTTCTGAATTTAAATTATAAAATTAATGTGACTAAAACATAAAATACTTGCTCCTAAAATAATGTGTGATTCATTAAGTATTTTATTTTTTATTTTTTCTTGGAGATTTTCATATATTTGGATCATATCCTTTTCCCAAGTCCCAATTCTTCCCAGATCCTCACCACCTCCTTGACACCTAAACTTTGTAATGTTTCGTTCTCTTAAAAACAAACAACAACAGAAAAACACAACCAAAAAGCATGGAGTTAAATGCATATAGCCTAACTACCCCTAGGCTTGAGGCCTACACTGGAGTGTGGTTGATAAACCCAGTGTCACTTCATTGAGAAAAACTGATTTTCTCTCTCCTAACAGCTATTAATTGCTGATTGATTCTTGGCTAGGTCTGGGAAGCTGTGTTTACTTTCCCTCTTCCATCCTGGAATTTTGTCTGGTTTGAGCTTACACAATTCTTCATTGTCCTGTCACTATTGCTACGAGTTAATATGTGCATCTGTCTTTTTTTTTTTTTTTTTTTTTTTTTTTTTGAGAAAACAGTTTGCTTGAATTTCTCCACAACCTCTGGTTCTTAAAACCTTTTTGTCTCTTGTTCTTCATATAACTCTGAGCCTTCAGGAGAGAGATGTGATTTAGGCATCCTATTTAGTTCTGAGTATTTCAAATTCTCTCAGTCTATGAATGTAGCCTAGGATGGGGTTATGTGTTCATTGTCATCTACTACAAAAAAAAGAAAGTTTTTGGTTCCCAAATAACCAGCAATGGGCTTATATTAATTACAAGTGTTTGGTTGATAGCTTGGGCTTATTATTAACTAGCTCTTCCATTTAAATTAACCCATTTCTATTAATCCAGGTAATACTATTTGGCTCTTGGCTTTACCTGTCCTCAAGCATCTTGCTTCCAGAGTGGCTGGCTATTGTCTCTCCTGACTCTTCCTTTCCTCTTCCCTCCCTTCATTTTTTTCTGCCTAAGCTTATCCTACCAGTCTGCCTCTTTATTAAATCAATCAAAGCATAATTTACAAAGTATACAGAAATTTTCCACAGCGCTATAGTCATAAGAAGGAGCCTCAGTTGAGGAAATGTCTCCATGAACTCCAACTGTAAAGCATTTTCTCAATTAGTGATCAATGGGAGCCCATTGTAGGTGGTGCCATTCATGGCTGGTGGTCCTGAATTCTATAAGAAAGCAGGCTGATCAAGCCAGGGGAAGTAAGTCTGTAAGAAGCTCCCTTCTGTGTCCTCTGCATGAGCTCCTGTCTCCAGGTTCCTGTCCCATTTTGAGTTGCTGTCCTGACTTCCTTCAGTAATGAACAGCAATGTGGAGGTGTAAGCCAAATAAAACGTTTCCTCCCCAACTTCCCTTTTGATCATGGTGTTTCATGACCTAAGCAATAGAAACCATAACTAAGACAGATATTGAGTAACGATAATCAATTTTCTTTTAAAGCAAATGAATAAAATATGTCCTCTGTATAAATGGGTACCTTCCATTTAAATTAGTTTACCATTTAAGGTAAAACAATTGTTTATGAACTGATTTATTATAAGGTTTTTAGTCAAAATTGAGGCAACCTTGTAATAGATTGTGCATAACACCAATAACTTACATAAGGTTAATAGCATTTTCAAATTGTAACCAAGTGCAAGAGATAAATAATTTAAGACATGGTGGATTTAGTTTTGCTCAGTGTTAGAGGTAGTGACATGATAACATAGTCTTTCTGTTTCTGGACCTCTGGTATGGCAAAGTGTCATATGGCACATGGAGGGATAGAGGGAAGCTGACAGGTACAGGAAGTAAATATAGCTGAAAACAAATTTGAGTAAAGTATGTTTAATAGGACACATTGACCATTCCCTTCATTCACTAAGTCGGTAGCCCCTCCTATTTTCCATAACCTCCAGATAACATCATAGAATTGTTAATCCATTAAAGGGTTAGTCTATTAATTAGGTAGGATCCTGTAGATAACAATTACTTCCAAAAATACATTACTTTTCAACTAAATGCCCAAACTGAGCCTCCAAGCAACATAGGAAGTTTATTACATATATTTTCTCAACAGTTAAAAGTGATTCCCAAGATAACAGGCACTAAAAGTATTAAATAGTATCCCATTTACTTTAAGAAATATTTATTTAACTGTTAAAAATAAGTATTTTTGCCAGGCGGTGTTAGTGCACACCTTTAATCCCAGCACTTGGGAGGCAGAGGCAGTCAGATCTCTGTGAGTTTGAGACCAGCCTTAGATGTAGAGTAGCTTTTTAGTTTTATGAGGTCCTGTTTACCAATTGTTGGCCTTAATTCTGAGGCAAATGCAGTCCTATTGAGAAAGTACTTTCTTATACCTGTACCTTGTAGGGTATTGTTTGTGTTTTCTTCTAGCAATTTCAATGTTTCATGTTTCAAATTGAAGTTTTTCATCTACTTGAATATAATTCTTGTATATGTATGTCATTGCTCCTAGCTCTATAGCACAGAGAACCTTACAGAAAGGGTGCTGGAAAGAATACAAGAGGCAGATGTCTTGAAGTTTCTGGCTTCGAGATCACAGATAGTCCGCTGTGAAGCTGTCTATCCTAGAAATGGATGCATACGCAAGACCAAAAAAATGGTAATATCAGTGGACATGCTTCTACGGAAGGAAGAAAATTCTGTGGGGTTCTACAACTACACAAAGAATAACCACAAACTAATGACTGCTGGAAGGAGAATAAGCTCTCCCATGAATTATCCCCTTATTGACTGTCAAATACAAAGAGGCGAGTCATGAAACCATGTGCACAAACAATAAAAATGGACTCAACATATTGAGTTTATATATTTGTTTATACACATGTGTGTACCTATGTACATAAACACACACATATAAAACAGGCTGTCATGTTGGGAGTACATGAGATGGGTTGGAGAGAGGTTACCAGGGGCTCTAGGGAGGTAAGTGAGGAGGTAGAATTGATGTAATTCCATTTTCCTTAAATATAAATTTTAAATTATGTAAGGAAAATAATAACATTTTGAAAACAATTTTAGTTACATAATGAAAAGTATATATTTTAACCTTTTATAAAGTTATATTAACATGTTGCTTCTTTATAAGCTTATTTAATATTCAAAATGGTAACACATAAAAATTGAAAAGGTATCTCTGTTTCCCCACACTCAATCCCTATCACTGGAACAAAACACCAGCTGCAGCATATCCACTGCCCAGTCCATGTCTCTTGTGGACCCCATATACCATTCTGCCCTGACCTCCCTTGCCCCCTTATCACTGGATCCAAGCCCCAAACTCAAGCACATAACCCTTACTCAACCATTGGAAAAGTCTGCCAGAAGACCAGGTAGGCTGCCCTCAGACCTTCTCTACTCTATTTGTTCCTCCAGATCCATTCATCATGATTGTCCCTAGGTCTACAACAGAACACTAGCTGAAGCCTAACATACCTGCTATTCATGCCTCCTATGGATCCCCCAGATTGTCACCTATGGCTTCCTCTTCCCCCAGACTCCAATGACAGCAAGTTCATTCCATGTACACACCAGCCAAGCAGACCACAAAAACAGGCAACACATAGCCAATATAATCTCTGATAATCAAGAGAGGAACAAAAACAAGGAAAATATACCTACCCCAAAAGGACAAACTGAGGAATCTGCCAACAGACCTATAACCACCACTAACCCAACTGCTTAGATTCCAGCATAAAAACACAATCAATAATATTAAGAACAATATTTCTCCATCACTGCCCAGCTATTATACCACAACAGGCCCTGAATGTTCCAACATAGCTCAAGCACAAGAAAAATAACCTTAAAACCAAGGTTATAAAAATGATAAGGGACCTCAAAGAGGAAATGAATAAATGCCTTATAGAAACCCAGGAAAGCCTAGCAGTGATGGCACCTGCCTTTAATTCCAGCACTCAGGAGGCAGGCAGATCTCTGTGAGTTCAAAGCCAGCATGGTCTACAGAGTGAGTTACAGGACACCCAGAGCTACACAGAAAAAGCCTGTGTCTGAAACCAAAAAGGAAATTCAGGAAAACAAAAACAATTGCAAGAAATATGTAAATCAATTAAGGAAAGCCAAGAAAAAAATAAAACAATTATAGGCAAGAAATAAAATTGTTCAAGAAATGAAAATGGACATATAAGTGAAAAGAAAACACAAATCGAGGGAATTTGAGTATTGGAAAAAATTAATAATGTGAACAAAATTTTCAGAGGCAAGCTTCACTAAAAGAATACAAAGGGGTAGAAGATAGAATCTTAGGAACTGACGGTATAATATAAGAAAAGAATACATCAGTTAAATAAAATGTTAAATCTAAAATAAATCCTGACATAAAACATCCAGAAAATCTGGGACACTATGAAAAGACCAAATCTAAGAATAATAGGAGTAGAGAAAGGAAAATACCAGATAAAAGGCCCAGAAAGAATTTTCAACAAAAGCATAGCAGAATTTTTCCTAACCCAAAGAAGGAAATACTTATAAAAATACAAGAAGCATACAGAACATCAAAAATACTGGACCAGAAAACACTAAACATACAGAACAAAAAATATTAAAAGCTGAAAGAGAACAAGTAATTTTAAAACAAACAAGAATAAAGAACAGTTTATCTTGTATCCTGCTAGTTTGCTGAAGGTGTTTATCAGCTGTAGGAGTTCCCTGGTAGAGTTTATTGGGTCGCTTATGTAAACTATTATATCATTTGTAAATAGGGACAGTTTGACTTCTTCCTTTCCAATATGGATCCCCTTGATCTCCTTTTGTTGTCTTATAGCTTTAGCTAGAACTTCCAGTACGATATTGAAGAGATATGGAGAGAGAGAGCAGCCTTGTCATGTTCTTAATTTTAGAGGAATTGGCTTAAGTTTCTCTCCATTCAGTTTGATGTTGGCAGTTGGTTTGCTGTATATTGCTCTCATTATGTGTAGGTATGTTCCTGTTATCCCTAATCTCTCCAAGACCTTTATCATGAAAGGATGTTGAATTTTGTCGAAGGCTTTTTCAGCATGTAGGGAGAATAATCATATGGTTTTTCTTTTTCAGTTTGTTTATATGGTGGATCACATTGATAGATTTTTGTATGTTAAACCATCCCTGCAATCCAGGGATGACGCCTACTTGGTTATGTTGGATGATTTCTCTGATGTATTCTTGAATTCGGTTTGCCAGTATTTTATTGAGTATTTTTGCATCGATGTTCATCAGGGATATTGGTCTGTAGTTTTCTTTCTTAGTTGTGTCTTTGTGAGGCTTGGGTACCAAGGTTATTGTGGCCTCATAAAAAGAGTTTGGCAATGAAACGTCTGTTTCTATTTTGTGGAAGAGTTTGAGGAGTAGTGGTATTGGTGCTTCCTTGAATGTCCCAAGAAACTAGTCAATAAAACACCAAATAACCCTATTAAAAATGGGGAATGGAACTGAAGAAAGAATTCTCAATAGAGGAAATCAAAAAGGCTGAAAGGCACTTAAGAAAGTGCTCCACATCCTTAGCTATCAGGGAAATGCAAATCAAAACAACATGGAGATACCATCTTACTCCTGTCAGAATGGCTAAAATTAGAAACACTAAAGACAACTCATGCTGGAGAGGATGTGGAGAAAGGGGAACACTCCTCCACTGCTGGTGGGAGTGCAAACTCGTACAGTCATTTGGAGATCAGTATGGTGGTTCCTCAGGAAAATGGGAATTAGTTAACCACAGGACCAGGCAATCCCCCTCTTAGGCATATACCCAAAGGATTCACATCCATGCAACAAAGACATCTGTTCAACTATGTTCAAAGCAGCACTATTTGTAATAGCAAGAACCTGGAAGCAACCTAGATGCCCCTCAATTGAAGAATGGTTAATGAAGATGTGGCACATCTACACAATGGAATACTACTCTGCAGAAAAAAATAATGGTATCTTGAAATTCGCAGGCAAGTGGATGGCACTTGAAGAAACCATCATGAATGAGGTAACCCAGTCACAAAAAGAGGAACATAGTATGTACTCACTCATATATGGATTTTAGACCTAGAGCAAAGGATCACCAGCCTATAATTCACACCACCAGAGGAACTAGGATACAAGGTGTATTCTAAGAGATTCATATGAAGTCCCTCACAGAAGCTGGAAGGGACAAGTCCCCCAGAGCACAGGGGAAGTGGGAGGGTGCAGTGAATGGAGAGAGAAGTAGGAAAAAGCAAGGGGGAGGAGAGGAAAACATGTGTGACTAGGAAGATTGAGTCTGGGTAGGAATAGAAGGGAAGCCATCATGGGACTGACTCAGGCCCCCTGAATATGGGTCTCAGCCAGAAGGACTGAGCAGTCTAAGGTACTTGTCAGATCTACATGACCCCATCTGGATGGCATTGCCCTACATATGGAATTTGGGTGGGGGATGGGAGGGGAGGGTGGTTAGGGTTGCATGTGAGAGGGCAGAGTGGGTAAAAGGGAGGGAAGAAGGTAGGGATGGAGGGACGAAGGGAGGGAGGGGGAAATGGGATCGACATGTAAAATAATAAATTAAATAAAAAATGGAGAGATTTCATACTAGGACTTAACAGCACACCTGAAAGCTCTAGACAAAAAAGAAGTAATAATACCAAGAAGTATAAATGGTAAGAAATAAACTGAGTACTGAAATCAATAAAATAGAAATAAAGAGAACAATAAAAGTATCAATGATGCAGTTGTTTTCATTTCTAAAATCAACAAGGTAGGCAAACCCTTATTAAACAAATTAATACACAGAGAGAAATACCCATATTAATAAAATCAAAATGAAAAGGGGACATAACAAATACCAAGGAAATCCAGAGAATAATAGGGACATACATTAAAAACTTGTACAAAAAATCGGAAAATCTAAAAGAAATGGTTCATTTTCTCCATAGGTACCACTTACCAATGTTAAATCAAGATCCAATAAACAATTTACATATGCCAACACCCCTGAATGAAATAGAAGCATTGATTAAAAGTCGCCACAAAATAAATGTCCAGTGCCAGACAGATTTACTGCAAAATTCTACCAGAATCTCAAAAAAGAGTCAACATTAATATACCTCAATTATTTAACCATATAGAAATAGAAAGAACATTGTCTAATGCATTGTATCAATCACCAGTTACCCTGATACCAAAACCACATAAAGACCAAATGAAAGAGAATTAATTTCCCACTCATGAACATAGATGTAAAATTAGGCAATGGAGTCCAAAAACATATAAAAAAAAAAGATCATCCACCATGATACAGTATGCTTCATCTCAGAGATACAGGGATGTTTCAACATATGAAAATCAGCACATGAAATCCTCATATAATTAAATGAAAGAATAAAAACACATGGTTATCCCATTATATGTCAAAAACACCTTTGACAAAATCCAATACCCCTTCATGATAAAATTCATGGAAAGATTAGGGATACAAAGTACTTACCTAAACATAATAAAGGCAATTAACAGCAAACCTGTAGCCAACACCAAATTAAATGGAGGGAAACTCAAAGCACTTTAACTCAAGTAAGAAACAAAATAAGGAGAGCCACTGTCTCCATATATAGGCAATATAGTACTTGGAGATCAAGGGGGTGCCAATTGGAAAAGAAGACGTCAAAGTATATTTATAGATGATATGATAGTATACATAGTTGACATTACAAATCAAACTCCACAGCTGATAAATACTTTCAGCAAGGTGGTTGGATAAACAACTCACTTATAAGACTAGCAAATGGTTTTCATTTTATCAGGTATAACTTGGCAAAAGGGAAACTCCCAAAGGTTAGGGTTGCAGCAAAGTTTTGTTTGTGTCTCTCCAAAAGAATGAAGGCATCCAAGTAAGGAATCTGAACACCACTGGACAAATGAGACATTTTTATCCAAAAACTGCAGTGGGGCCCCACTGCTAAAGACATAATCCTCTCATTGAAAGCAGAGAGAGATTAAGCTAGTGCCTTCATGGTGCCTTCACCTCAATGTTCTAGTCTCTTTGGTACAGGAAAGTACTCTGAAGGACACTGAAAGAGAAAACTTCCCACCAATGTAGTCACAATATCTTTGACCTACCGTTTTTTCTTGTTGACTGTGTCCTTTGCCTTACAGAAGCTTTTCAAATTCAGGAGGTCCCATTTATTAATTGTGGATCTCAGTGTCTGTGCTACTGGAGTTATGTTCAGGAAGCAGTCTCCTGTACCAATTCACTCAAGGGTACCTCCCACTTCTCCTCTACGGGGTTCAGTGTGGCTGGATTTATGTTGAGGTCTCTGATCCATTTGGGCTCAATTTTTGTGCATGGTGATAAATATGGATCTATCTACAGTCTTGTACACACCTGCATCCAGTTGTGCCAGCACCATTTGTTGAAGATGCTTTCCTCCTCCCATTGTATACCTGTCTATTTTTATGCAAATACCAAGGTTTTTCAGAACTGTAGCTCTATATTAGATTTTGAAGTCAGGAATGATGATGCCTCCAGAAGTTCCTTTATTGTACAGGGTTGTTTTGGCTATCCTGGGTCTTTTGTTTTTCCATATAAAGCTGAGTAAGTACCCTTGGGGTATGATTGAGCATCCTTTGAGTATATGCTGAAAAGTGATATAGCTGGGTCTTGACGTAGATTGATTCTCAATTTTCTGAGAAATCTTGATATTGATTTCCAAAATCACTGTATAAGTTTGCCCTAACACCAACAATGGAGGAGTGTTCCCTTGCCCACATACTTGTCAGCATATGCTATCAGCATTAGCCATTCTCACAGGTACAAGATGGAATTTCAGAATTGTTTTTATTTACATTTCCCTCATGGATAATGATGTCAAACATTTCTTTAAGTGTCAGGTTGAGATTCTTCTGTTGAGAATTCTCTGCTTAGATCTGTACTCCATTTTTAAACTGGATCATTTGGTTTGTTGGTGACTAGTTTTTTGAATTTTTAAATATCTTTTGGAAATCTGCCACTTGTCAAATGTGAAATTGGTGAAGATCTTTTCCCATTCTGTAGCCTGTAGTTTTTGTCAATCGATGGTGTCCTTTGGCATACAGAAAATATTCAGTTTTGTGAGGTACCATTTATTGATTGTTGTTCTTAGTGTCTTAAATATTGGTGTTCTATCCATGTAGTTCTCTTCTGTGCTAATATTTTCAAGACTATTTCCTTTTATCAAGTTAAGTGTATCTGGATTTCAGGTTCAGAAAGTCTAGGTAACAAGACAGGCTCAAGAGGGGAACACTTGGATCTCCCTGGAAAGGGAAATTGAAGAGATTTCATGAGTGGACTGCAAGTGCACATGGGGATGGGAATATGAGGGATCTGGTTGAGGATTCAGGGGGAGAGTATTGTAAGAGACACCTGGAAAGTGGGAGTCATTTTGAGATCATTTAGAAACATGGTGCAAGGGAAACTCCCAAGACTCTACAAGGCTAAGGCTAAAAGGCTTATGGCGATTGCACATAAGTAGCTTGAACTGGTGATCTCCCTTAACCAGGCAAGACTTGAAGGTGAGGTATTGGGACACCAACCCAGCCACCTAAACTTCATCACACAGTCTGTCCTGCCTATGAGATGTGCTGGGGATGGTTGGTGCAGAGATGATGGTAATAGCCAACCAATGACTGGCACAGCCTGAGACACATGGTAAGAATGTGATCCCTCACCTGACATTGTATAGCGTGATAGAACCAAGAGGCTGGAAGGCTCAGCGACCTAGATAAAACTTGACTGGAAAAAAGTCAATGTCATGCCTAAAAATATTCTGATACACTAATAGTCTGGTGGCTAACCCAATTGTCATCAGAGAGGCTTCATCCAGCAACTGATGGAAAGAGCTGCAGAACCACACAGTCAATCATTATGCCAAGCTGGGGAAGCCTGCTGAGGAGAGGGAAGAAGCAATGTAGGAGCCAGAAGGGTTAAGGACTCTACAAAAATATTCACAGAATCAACAAACCTGGGGTCATAGGGGTTAACAGTCTGAAGTGAAAACCAGGTAGCCTGCATGAGACTGACCTACACCTTCTGCATATATGCTACAGTTGTGTAGCTTTGTCTGCTGGTGAGACTCCTAATAGGCATAGCAGGGGCTGTATATGTTTTCCTGGCTTTGGGTCAATATTCCTCATACTGGGTTACCTTGCCTAGCCTTAATAGAAGGGGAGTTGCCTAGTTTTACTGCAACTTGATATGGACTTGATGGGGACAGAGGGGAGGTGGAGGAGGGGGAATGGGAGGATAGGATGGAGGAACTGTGGTCAGAATATAAAATAAAGATTTTTTTCTTTTAAATTAAGAGAAAGGTTTTTTTTCTTTGTTGCTACTGGGTTTAATTTATTTATTTATTGTTAATATATGGTTCTTATGGGGAGCATTTTTATTTCAAGTGGCTCAGCTTCTGTGTGTGTGTACATATATGTTTTAACTATGTGTGTACATGCATATACATACATTTATATGTGTTATGTATAATTTTAGCTATATATAAAATAATGATTCCTGGAGGATTTATCAAACAACCACCATGTTAGTTTTCCTTTCTACTTCTTCTATATTGACTTCCTTCCTTCCTCCCAGAATTGTTCCCTCCTTTGGTTTCATTTTCTAATATATATCACCTATAACCTGTATTCCTTTCTCCACTCAAAACAACCTACATCCATAGTTGCTTTATACTTCCCTGGTTACTACATCTAAATCTTATCCCATAGATAGATGTAGGTTACAGAAAATGAAGCAGACCACAGCTAGATGTAATGCAGATAGCAATGGACATTGTACAGCTCAGCCCTAACTGACACACTCATATCATACGCATCTCATCTATGGCTCAGTAAGCATCACAGAAACTGGGGAGCAACCGTGTAAGAACCAGAATAGCAGAAAGTCTGCTATGAAGCCATCTTTCCTAGAAATGGCTGCATAAACAACACTAGACCAATGGCAATATTGATGAGCTTGTTAACATGAAATGGGAGAATTTCATGGGGCCCCAGTCCTAGACAAAAACTAAAACAAATAAAACTCATGACTGTTGAGAGAATGTGAATTTAGCCTCACCCATGGATGCACCTCCCTATTGGTTGTCCAATGCAGAATAGTCAGCCCTGAAACTGTGTACATAAAAAATTGGACTCAGCTTGTTTGTGTGTATTTAAAAATATGCATATGTGCATATGTGTGCATAAAAAATAATCATTGATCTATGAGTATTGTAAAGCATCTCATTAGGAGTCCTTTTGTTGTTATGCCTCTTTAGCAGAACAATACTATTTGATTTTATACAAATGCAAAAGGCCTGTCCATTCTCAAGTTCTTGGTTACCTGAGCAGTGTAAGGCTTGGATCCATCTCATGGAGTAGACTTTAAATCCACCCAATGTGTGGGTAGTTATTCCCACATTTATGGCACTATTACAGCAGCATTATCATGCAAGCAGGTTACTGTTGTAGAGCAAGGGGTTTGTAGCTAGCTGAGTGGTTACTTTTCCCCTCTGGTGGCATGCAGAGTAGCTTTTAGTACCATAAACACCAGTCAGTAGGGGTTAAGGCTCTGGTTAGACATATGCTAATTATCACAAATCATTTTAAATAGAAGCCAATCACTTGAGTTCTCAGCTCCACCTTTCCTTTGGAGAAAATAATTGTGTCCTTTGGGAGAGTATTTTTTCTAATTATACTGTTAATTGCACATTCAACAACAGAGAATTTTTAGATAATCATAAAAATATGGACTGAAATTACATGATAATGCTACTCTATTTATGCAAAGTGGGAATTGCTGATATTAAATTCAGGGTGCTTTGTAAGTATTGCAAAATTGTTTCATTATTTTTCATCATTCCTTTTTGATTGCTCAGTTTGTCTTCATCTGTAGCAATACATTAGAACATCCATGTGTGCTCCTTGTCAACAGCTTGTAAATGAAGATAAGCATACAAGCCATTTCCTTTGTATTTTTGGTTTTTTGATTTGTTCTGTTTTGTTTTGTTTGATTTTGAGACAGGATTTCTCCGTGTTACTTTGGAGCCTGTCCTGGAACTAGCTCTTGTAGGCCAGGCTGGAATTGAAGAGATCTGCCTGCCTCTGCCTCCCAAGTGCTGGGATTAAAGGTGTGTGCCACCACCACCTGGCTTGTATATTAGTTTATATTTTAAAGTTTTACCTATGTTGATACTGGATAGACCTTTAAATATATTTCTCTTGAAAAACAGTCACTAGAAAGCCACAGTTTTTTTTTTCAATTGCCTTTCACAGCTGAATAATTTAATTTATAGCAAAATGTTATTTTTCTTTACAGTGGCCATGTTAGACCTTTCATGTTGTGGAATATTACTTTAACTCAGCAAAAATATGTTACATTTGTTTATATTTCAGAATATTACTTTAAGTATGTAAACAGTGTTACATTCATTTGTGTTGCATTTGTTTAGTTATTTGAAGATATGTTGCTGTTTCATCTTGCCTGGCTAAAACACCTGATTTGTCTAATAAAAAGCTGAATGGCTAGTATCTAGGCTGTACATGGATAGGAGGGTATGGCTGTCAGAGAAAATAAGCAGGAAGAGGAATCTTGCTCAAAGAAGTGGCAAAGAGAATGATACACAACTTTAATACCAGCAGCCATACTAGTCAGCCATAGAGGTTAGACAGTGGTGGTGCACACCATTAATCCCAGCACTCAGGAGACAGAGGCAGAGAAATCTCTGTTACTTTCAGGCTATCCTGGGTGGGATATGCAAAAATGATTCAGTCCAAAAGAGAAACAGAGCTCACACAAAGGTGATCCTAGCATTCGCAGTGACAGCCTTTAAACCCAGAAGCAGGGAGGTAGAGATAGGAGTGTTATGGCTGAGCAGAAAGAGGAATATAAGGTGGGAGGTGACAGGAGCTCAGAGCCGTCTAAGCAGCAGTCTGGAGCACTCAGAGGAGGCAGTTTGAGCAAAGGATCTCCCCTTTGGTCTGAGGTAGAGGTAAGAGTTAGTGGCTGGCTGCATTGCAGGTCTGATCTTTCAGACTTCACCTCCTGATAGCTGACTCCAAGTTTTTAGTATTAATGTCAATTAGAATTAGTGCTTCAGTCTGAATCCTCAAAGCCCAACCTCAGTGACACACTTCCTCCATAAGACCACCCCTACTCCAACAAGGACACACCTCCTCATAGTGCCAACCCCTATAAGCCATAGGGGCCATTTTACTCAAACCACCATACAATAGGTTGCCAAATAAAACGTTTGGTTTTAGAGTACCATGAGCAGAATGCAGAATATCTGCCATGAAGTTGTTGGTTAGAGAAATCTTAGAGCGCCACAAAACAATGTAAACAGTTATTGCTCTTTGTTGTCTACCAGTACTTCATACTACAGCTCTATTGCTAAAGACATGATACATTTTGGTTCAGAGTACATAGAAAAATCTAGCTCAGTTTATCCAAGATTTTCCTCCCTGGCATCAAGCTTCCAAAATACTTTAAAGTGCTATGCAACCTTGGGGGAATACTCCCTTAACCTAGAGGTAGGAGGTAGAGCCTAGTCCCTACTCCTAATGATTTGACAGATTTAGATGACCCCTCCAGAAAAGTTATCAACAGTCTTACACAGCTATGAAATTCACCTGTCATAATACCAGCCAGCCCAACATGATATTATTTTACCAACATTCTTACTCATTGGAAAAGCCACTCTTTAAATTTTTATTCCTTAACCTGTAAGCCTAAATATTAATTTCTTTATAAACCACACATCCTTAGTTAACCTGGTAAAGCAAGATATACTTGCCTAATTCAAACACTATGAACACATTGATCTTCACTCTTTCCTCTGCATTTACAGATACTAGAATCTGATCTATGAACATATTCTCATATGTTTTATGGTTGCTTCTAGTCTTTTCTACTTTTAGTATATATTAGTCATACAAGGTAATGTGTTTCATTATAAATATTTCTGAATTTATATATCATGCTCATAAAAACTATTTGTCTATTATATATTTCTTGGTGAGTTTTATTTCTCTTAGGAAATTTTGCTGTTTTCCTCACATAAACACATAAAGTTGATATTTAAATCAGTCAACAAATAGCAAAATGTTTAAGACCATAAGTGATACTTGTGTGAAAATATTTTATTTATATTTAAATATTGATTGTATGTGTTACATGGTTAGTATTCATGATCAGCCACCTGCATCTTTCAGCCATTTCTCTTTTTTTCTGCTTGGTAATTTTTGTTTTCTTTCTGAGATAGGATCTTATTTTTAGTCTTTGGTCTTTCAGGACAGGGTTTCTCTGTGTAGCCCTGGCTGTCCTGGAACTAGCTCTGTAGACAAGGGTTGCTGTTTTTCCAAAGGACCTGGAAGTTTGTATCCTTCTGTAACTCTAGTTCCAAGGGATGTGATGCCCTCCTCTTCTGGTCTCTGCTGGACCCAGGCACACACGCACACACAGTCATATACATGAAATAAATCTTTTTGTTTGTTTTTGAAACAGGGTCTCTTTGTAGCCTTGGTTGTCTTGGAACTTACTTTGTAGACCAAGTTTGCCTCGAACTCACAGGGATTCACTGAGTGCTGGGATTACAGGCATGGACCACCACTTTAGGTGAGAACTTTGGTTCATGCAGTTGGCTGCCAGAGATGTTGCATCCAAAACCCGCAGCCCTGGCACCCAAAGTCAGTCAGTGGTGGTTGCTGTCGGTGTCAGCTGTGCTCCTTCCACAAGACCAGGTGAACACTGTGGCCAGGCATGCTGGTGGCAAAGACTAAGCCTGCATCATTTTGCCCATCCAGTCCATTCAGCCAAAATGCTTTGCCTGCAAGGAAGCTGGAGCCTCTCTTTGATTTCCTGTTCTCTGGCTGAGGCCAGCAGCTAATTAGGCTTAAGTCCATGATGTAGAGGTAGTGGTTGTTAAATAGCAGGGCAAAGACATCTCCAAAGCCAAACAAGTCCAAATTTGCTACCTCAGGTGTCTTGATGACCCTGAGAATATCATAACATTTATCCATTTGTGCCTTTCCACTTCCACACTCCCATGAAGCAATGATGTTCCACACTCTATTTCACATCCTTTATCCTTTGGATTCAACATTTCAAACAAAATGCCTTATGTGTGCTTTTATAGGAGCAGTTGATTTCATTTAATACTGTCATCTCCAGTTGCATCTATTTCCCATGACAGTCCAAACTTCCTGTGGTTGAATAAAATTTCAGTGTATTTATAGGTCATATTTTATTTATCTATTCATCAACTGATGAATACCTTGGCTGATCCTTTTGCTTGGATATTATGAAATTCTACATTTACACATAAATTGTTTATAAGATACATAAACATTTTGTGACAAAATACTCACTGTCTGATAGATTATAAACACTGCAATTAGGTGGATTGCTATGAGTTTGAAGCCAGCCTGGTCTACAGAATGAGTGCCAGGATAGGCTCCAAAGCCACACAGAGAGACCATGTCTCAAAACAAAACAAAACCCTGCAATTTGTAATAGTCTATAAATGAATTTTGGTGTCTTTAATGTGTGAAGAGTTTGCACTGGTCTCAGTCCTGACATTCCAGTTTTAAAGAACTTGCAGGAGACCTGAAACTTTCTAAGGTTTTACTCAAACTTTTGGCATTCAACTTAGAAGACTGGAGAAGTTGAAGTCTGAGGAATCCTCTCTACAGGTATTTCTCCAAATCCTGTATTTATATGCCTTCCTATGATGTCTGGTTTCAAAATATGGAAGGAAAAATGTTTCACGTTTTAGTTTTAAGTCCAGATACAAAATAGCACAAATCCTATGATAATCTATGGTGCAAAAATGTCAGAAGATCATACAAAGTACACATAGAATTTAAATAGATGACCTGTCATTTTTGTATGAGGCATGAACTTGCAGAAATTGAAGGAATTGCTTAAGATTGCCAGAATAAATGCATCACCCTATGTAAAATTATGCTTAATAGAGTCCAGGCTTGATGCTTCTTGAAGCTGCTTTCAAGATTGATTGTAAATGTTTATCTCTAACATGTTTACTAGAATAAAATTCATTAGAATGGTTAAATAAGCAGTATTTATGACATTTCTCTCCATCTAAAACATGCTAACAGAAATATAACTCATAGGCAAATTTCACAGGAAACTCTTGATTTAGTTCACAAGTAGCTTAGTTTTCTATATTCTTATCTTGTGAGCCTAAGTATACTATAAACAGCTTTACTGACAGTTGACCCTGAAATGACTTTAGAATTTTCAGGGAGACATCCTATTAAGCTTATTTTACTATACACAGCAAAAAAGTCCAAGAGTGGGAATAGGCAATTTTTAAATCATTAAATGCAAAATGCAAACAAAGTAGGTTTCTTTTCTCAATTGTCATTGAAGCAGAACATTAAAACAATGTCTACTTCTTAGGAATCATCAATCAGCTTTAATATAGTTTCTGAACTCTACAATTTAAAATGAGTTCTATTCAAAGTGTTTTATGTATTATAGAATCTTAAATATGAATTGGAGATACAATAAACTAAAGGATTTCAAGAGAATATTTTTAACATTTAGAGGGATGAGGCAGATAAAATCATAATTGAATCCAATGGAAAGAAAATTAAATTGATCTGAGTGGAGGACCAATTCTATACACTGAAAAGAATCCTTTATTCAAGACATAATACAAAATGAAATAATTTCAATTCAAATACATTGAAATAAGCAATATTGCTTCATCAAATTTCAACAAATTTTGGTAACTGTTTTCTCTTGATACTTATTGAAAATAATTAAAGGGCATTGAAACATTTTTGGTAGATTGCTACACTTCACTTTCCAACTTTTAAAACATCAAATGCCTTCCTATTTTAAACTCTTTATCTTGGTATTTCAAACTTAATTAATAAAAGAAACAGCTATTTGATGGGATTCGTATGTTTCAGGACAAAAAAAGTCTTTCCTTGGAGAAGGATATACATATAGTTTCATATAACCAGACCGCCTGAAACAGAGTACCGGGTGATCCTACATTCAAAACAGCTGGACAAAGCAGCCTTACAGAATACAGCCAGGATTTCTGCATCTTCTTAAAATCACCCATGACAGCGCCCCTTACCAGCAGAAAGTAGTTTGGAAAGAATGACGCCCAAATTCCCAAATATTGTCTATAAATGTTTGTTTTCATTTAAATGGACTTGGTTATATAAAATAAACAAATAAATAAAATTTCTATTCTTACTGGATATGGTTATACCTGGATAGAATCTCAGTATGGTAGGGTTGAAGCAGCAATATAACAAATTATAAGACAGTCTGGGGTACATAGTTACTTCTTTGGCACTCTAGGCTGTACACGAATAATTGTCTTATAAAATAAACAGAAGTTAGTTTTAACTTATTTTTATGCTTAAGAAGTATAATTTTACATTACTGTGCTTGAGAAAGAGGAGAGATAACAATGCAAAAATTAATATATAGCAAGTTTCTCATAGATTAGAATTAAGAAGTTGTATTGAAAGGGAAATAAGATTCTGGAATACAATATTGGCTGATGGATGTTTATTCTGGGAGAAATCACTTACACCAGAAACAGATAACTGTTCAGAGATGCCTCTGGATGCTCTCTGTCTCCAACCAGGAAGTAAGAGAGAGCACTGGGGTCCACAACCCCAGGCCTAATCCCCACAGGTCAGGCCCACACTTTGTCTCTATGTCCCAATGGCGTGCAACAGGTCCAGTGGGGTGGACATCTCACTACAAATTTGCAGTCTGAAATCAGCTTCTTTTAGCTTATAAAATACTCCTCTGGATATAACAGCCATAACTGGAAACATCTTCCTCAGATATTCCTATTTAATCAAATACTCCCAAAGATTTGCTGCGCTGCCCCTTGACTTTTAGAAAAAGATGACATTGTTCATGATGATAGTTTTTCACTAAAAAAGGACATGATTTCCAGTACTGATAAGGAGTATGAGTTTTATTTCCTCTCAGAAGTCACTCATGATAAACACCCTATGTTCTCATTTTTCTAGCTATGTACTATTGACTTTAAACTTTTAATAAGTATTTTCATCTCTAAGCCATAGTACGTTTATTCTTTTTTTTCTTGTTCAACTTTTTTGGTAATCTATTCTTTATGCTGTGATTTTTTTTATAAGCACAGGTGAGAATACATAGGAATATATACAGGACATTCTATTTGTATCTGTCTTCCATCTATTTTGTGTAGAAGTTTGTGTAGAAGTTCTAATAAAAGAGACAACATCTGGCAGAGTCCTTTCAGGAATGAAAGTCCATGTGTGAAACTGGTTACACATTTAAAATCATTAAAATTCTGGTGGATAATTCAAAATGGTCTTTGTCTAGTTTGTGAGATTAAATATGCATAAAATGAGTCAACTCAGCTGTGAAATACCAGAATGTTGTGGGATCATCTTTTTGTATATTGTAAGAGGTGTCTCTGCTAAGGGATCTTCTGATAGGTTTAATAAAGAACTGAATGGTCAATAGCTAGGCATGAGAGGATGGACATGGCTTTCTGAGAGAGAGGGGAACTTGGAGGAAGAATCAGAGAGACATATGTTCATCAGCAAGACCTGAAGAAAATAAAACTTCTGATTTAAGGAAAGGTGATGAGCCATGTGGCAAAATGTAGATTAATATAACGTGGTTAATATAAATTTTAAGCCTATGCTAACACCAATCTTTAATAATTAATAAGAAGTCTCCATGTCATTATTTGGGAGCTAGCAATCCAAGGAAAGTACAAATACACCAGAAGGTTTTCCTCATAGGTAAAGCAATAAGATGAGACAAATAGTGGTAGAACTCACCTTTAGTACAAGCACTTCAGAGGCAGACATAGGTGGATCTCTGAGTTCTGAGTTTGAGGTCGACCTGTTCTACAGAGTGAGTTCTAGGGCAGCTAGGGCTACACAGAGAAACTCTGTCTTGAGAAGCAAAGGCAAACAAAAACAATAATGGTTTGATAATTATTAGTATTACTACTAATTTGCAGTATTAATACATTAATAGTCATTAAATGGAACAGAACATGATTCATAATGATTTCTTTGATTTGTTGAACCAATTTCAAATGTTTTTCTCAGATATCTAAGTCAAAGGGATGTTTTGCTGTACAAGTTTCTTTTGGTCATGATGTCTAACACAGCAATTTGGAAACCTAACTAAGGTGAGATTTCTTTCTGTTTTGATTTTATTTCTGTGTATTTAAGGAATGCAATGTCAATAAAGGACTGTCTGATCACTGTGCATCATTGATGGAAGCCAAGGCAAAGATTCATGCAAGACAGGAACCTGGAAGCAGAAACTATCATAGAAATCAAGGAAATGCTGCTTACTATCCTATTCCCTGACTTGCTCAGCTCCTTTTTTTATACTACCAAAGACCACCTGCCTAGCGATACACCACATACAGTGATCAGGGCTCTTTCACCTCAATTATTTATCATAATCTTTTCCCAACATAGTTGCCTAAATTAATCTGATGACAACATTTTTCTGAATTAAGATTCCAGTCCCTAGATGAGTTCAGCTAGTATCAAGTTGACACAAACCTAACAAACTCTTTCATTGATTCTCATTGACAGCACATTAAACATTATTTAGATAAAAGTATATATAACTTGCTCTATATACTTTTCCACAGTGTCATCACTGATCAAATGACCAGAATTTTCTGAAATAATTTATGGGCCCAATAATCTAGTCCAGAAAGCTAATTACATATCTACTAAAAACGTATAGCAGTAATTACATAAAAATTAGAACAGGGCAGAATGATGCTTCAATCCTTTCTACTGTTTATAATTTATGATTATTTATCTTTCATATTATAATTTAATTATAACATGTATACTCCTTCCATTTTCTCTCTTGAACATCTCCCATGAACCTCTCCATATTTTCCTGGCCATTTATTCACTAATTGTTGTTGCATGAATATACATATGTATTACTAAACATAAACTGTTGAGTCCATATAACATTACTTGTAAGTTTTCAATGCTGAGAATTTGTCACTGGATGAGTAGTGGGTGTGTTCTTCTATAGGGAAGATTATTTCTCCTGCTCACAGAATCTCTGTTTCCTATAGTTCTTTATGTAGGGTTCAGGGCTTTTCAGCATTTCCCTAACCAATTTTTCTCTATTGTTTGTGTCATCCTTGTTAAAATCACATTTAGACAGTCACATTAGTAAGACTTTTGAGGTGCAGCTTATGACATTATTAGGAGACAGCATCTCAGAGCAAACCCCTGGATCTTCTGGTTGTTACAATCATTTTTGGGCCCTCTTCTGCAAAGTTCCCTTAGCCTTTGGTGTGAAAGTGCTTTGTGGATATATCTATTGGGACTGGCCTCCAAGACTCTGCATTTAGATTAACAGTACTTTTTCTGAAGTGGTCTCTATCTGGTGCAAAAGTTTTTTTCTTGCAAAGGGGTGAGGTCTAAAATTGCATGTGGGTATGAGACAAAGATTTAGATTGTTGTAATGCATTACACATTAATAAATTTGTGGTCACTGATTCTGCTCCAATAAGCAGCGAGTAGTTAACTAGATGTCCAGTACGAGGAATATTTTTCCTTTTATTGGGTGTGTCATGAGTCCATTGAGAGAACTTTTGCTTACCACCAAGGTTTGTGTGCCATTAGTTGCCTTTAGGGTTCTTATACCATAGATGTAGCTCATAGTTATCATAGCTTAGTAGAACTATTTTTGCCTCCCTCCTTCCTCTGGAATCATACATGGCATCTTCTGCCATAAAAGCTAGTCCTCAGTAAGAAAGCAGAAAATAGATGCAGGGAAAAGCAAACTCGTGTTCACTGTTTATGAGATTTCAAATTGGCGCAACTACTATGAAAATCAGTGGGACAAATTCTCAAAAAGTGAAATAAATTGACCATATGACCTACATCTACCACTCCTTTGTATATGCCCAGAAGACTTGACAACGTACTGTGATAGTGTATTATTAATGCTTTATTAAAGCTTGCCTGATAATTCAGAGAGCAAAACCAGCCAGATGCTATAGATGTCATGCAGTGGCGATTCATACTTTGAATCACAGCAGTAAGGCTGAGTGGCACACACCTTTAATCCATAAACTCAGGAGACTGGCAGATGTATCTCTCTGAATTCAAGGCCACATGGACCTACATGAAATTGATCCATTCCTAAGGAGAAATAGCCCTCACAAAGATGATAACAATAACTGGGATCACATGCCTTTAATCCCACACTAGGAAGTTATAAAAAGTAGTGTTTCATGTGGATATTGATTCTCCAGCTATGCTGAGGAGAGGCAGCAGTCTCAGGCTTGGTGGAGATCTCCTGGAGACAGAATCAATAATTTCAGCTTGGTAGAGTTAAGATCTACTGGTTTGGCTCTTTTGCTTCTCTGTTATTCATCTTGAAGCTTGGACCCCAATATCTGCCTCTGGGTTTTTATTTTTTGTGATACATCCTATTTCATTGATATTGGTCAGCCATGTTCATTGCTGCTCCACTCACAAAGGTGGAAAATGGAAAGAATTTAAATGTCCTATAATCAATAAATGGATAATGATAATATTGTACATATAAATTATTGAACGTTAATCATCTGTAAAGAAAAATGAAGTCATGAACTTTTGTAGACAAACAGATGAAACTAGAAAAAGTCATATATGAGTAAGGAACACAAACACAGAAAGAAAAACACTGCATGTTCTCTCTTATTGGAGGTTCTCAGGTCTAAATCTTCAGATGTCAGTATATAGCTGTTGGTAATTACAAAGACCAGGAAAGTAAGACAAGAACATTATCAGGATAGGGAAGTTTGGGAAAAACAGAGAAGGAACTAGTATGGTATAAGTTATCTGACTAGGAAGCTGGGGAAGAGTGGACCCATTTGGGGGGGGGGGGGTAAATACAGAATAAAATAGGAGGAAGGCAAAGGGGAATGGAAGATTATAAGTGATCTAATAGGGAAAATGAGAAAAGGGGAAGGGGTTATAGGGAAAGAGATAAATACAGGAGAAAGAGGGAAGTGGATAAAATAATAATGATTTCTTTAAAAATCACAAGGAATCATACTATTAACTTTATATCCCCTAAACTCTATGATGTACATAATTCTGTATATAAATATACATAGTTTTAATGAACTTTTCTCAACTGAGCTGATGCTCCTCATTCCAACAGCCAAAGACCACATAACAAAACCCCAATGCAAGACATTGGAAGGCCTCGTTTAAGTTATTAGCCAGGGCTGTCTAAGAAACTCTCAAAAAACTCAGCTTACTATTCTTGCCTTTGGTTACCCCTCAGAAGAGGAAGGTAAGTCTCTATTGCTAAAGACGCCATAAACTTCAGAAACAGGGACTGGATGTCCTGAACTAGAACAGACTTGAATCTTTTTTTTTTTAATGTAAAAAGCCATTGTATAAATATACCAATCAAATGTATGGGAAATATTTAGAGCAAACCTTAATACTTTTATGTAAATCATTATAAGTTTTATCAAGCAGTACAATGAACACAATCCCCATGGTTTGTACATTCCTAGGAACTGAGAATCAAAATTTTAATGAGAATAAGCTCAAGTTTATTCTTAGTATGGTTATCAATGTCTTATTTTGTCAGTACTACATTGTGATGAGTTATACAGCTTATGCTCACATGAAGAATAGCATTGGCACATAAGACTAAATGGTAACAAAATCCACAGTCTATGTAATAAAAATGCTGGAAGTTTAGGAAAGTTCAGAAACTTTTATTTAATCTTTCACTATTACAAAATGGAAAATATGACATAAAGACAGTTCTATCATCTGAGAAACACATGTATATTCAAAGAAGCCAAGCATTTAAATAAAAGTTGTCTGGTATATTAGTGATATAAATCATTATAATAAAGAGCAAATCAAAAATGAAGCATTTCTTTTATAGGTTGAAACAGAAGGTGGGCTATGTTGCATGCATGCCAAATCATTTAGAAATCTAGTTACAAGACAATGTCACTTGATGGCAGCTTTCAGCAGATGGATACCAGCATATGTGCAGTATTGAACATCATTAATTGAATGACCTAGGATTAGCTTTCTCAGAATGAAAAATATAAAATAAATTTCAGTGAGTGAAAGGATGTTTGTGAAATCTCATGGCTTGCCAAATTTAAGGCTTTTAATCTTTCTTTAAGTACTATTAGTTACACAAATCATACTTCAAGGATGCACAAGCTGTTATGGTTGGTAGTAAGTGATTCAGTGAGTTTGAAAATTAACTTCCTTGAAAAATTGCAGATTATACTTCATAACTGAAAAGATACACCCATTTTACTCAACATTCATATATGTATAAAGAATAGTACATTAAAGCCCAAACAGGGACATGTTTCTTTCATTCTTAGAGAAAATAATATGTGTCACTAGAGTTTTCTTTACAATATTACAAAAAAATAAAAACTACTACTTTCATTCCTAGCCCAAGGTCCACAGTAATAGCACATGTTATTGTTTGAACAAGTTAGCAGGAAGAAAAGATTATGGTGAGAAAATTTTATCTCCACATGAATATAAGAATGAAAAGATGCTTTTTCACATGTGCTTTACTTCCCTTAAATGTACAAAAGTCAAATCATGAATTAAAAGCAACTCATATCTTATCATCTTATCAAAACCTAAGCCGGGTGTTGGAGGTGTGCCTTTAATCTCAGCACTGTCTCAAAAAAACAAAAACAAAAACAAAATTAAAACAACAATAAGAAAAACCAAAAGAAAACAAACAAACAAACAAATCTAAAGAAATGTTATTGTATATCAAATGATGGTTATTCCTGATTTTAATTTGGAAAATGCTAAAAATATCCATTATTTTGAAGCTATAGGGTAACAATATTGTGCATCAATGTTATATACTTACTTCTTTATGCCAGAGACATATCATGTAATATTTTAAATTTTCTATTCCATAAATTAACACAATGTATATTCACTATTAATAGTTGATGGAGTTGAAACATATATTATATATGCAATTATGCTTTAATTAGGAAACAATCTTTGCATCAAAGGAGAGAAAATATACATTTGTTTAATGTCAAAATAAATAAAATTACTACACTCACATAGATTACTTTTAATGCCATACATGTTTTGCAGTATAATGTATGATCATGAGTATACAGAATCCCTATTAACAATAGTTCCAAAACTGTAGTGCTAAGTTTATTCAAAGGCAGATGTGGCATATCTCAACTGTAACCTTAGCAGTTGTAATTGAAGGACAGAAAATCATACTAAATTAAAGCACAAATATAAATACATCTCATTACTATCATAGAAAATTGTTTACCAAGTAACAGTTGTAGTCTAAAGACTCCATTAAAAACCACTTAGTAGGTAGTTTGATTTTTCAATAGGAGTTTTTCAATGTAGCAGCAAGACCTTTTTTTTCTAGATGCATCTGCTTGGCACAAATTCACACCAATTTAGAATAGCAAGTGAATTAGGTAAAACCTTTTGAACTCACCAAGATAGGATAGATATAGTTATTTTCTTTGAATTTGTCAATTGTTAATGGACTAGACAAATATTGATGTACTTATTGCCTATATATATTGTATATAGTTACTGTATTTATTGTAAATAGTTCTTATATTAGTTATAACCCTTTTTATTTTTAGACAAAAAGGGGAAAATGCTGTGAAATCTTGTTTGTACATATAAAGCTTGCCTGAAGATCAGCAACTTGTAAGGAGTAAGGTTTTCCCTCCTGCCGCTGGTTTTGTCCCGCCACCTCGCCTGCCCCAATTAACACACTGTATTAGATATAATGCAGTTGGCCCATTACTTGTTTCTTATTGGCTATCTCTGTCTTAATTATTAACCCATTTCTATGTATGTCCATGTGGTCTTACCAGCGAGAGGCGGCTGGCGGTTCTGCCTTCTCCAGACTCTCCATCTTGACCCCTCCTTACTACTTCCGCTTTCCTCCTTGTCTCCTAGTACCTCCTATCTTCCTTTCCTATTGGCTAACAGTGCTTTACTCATTAACCAGTATGAGAAACATATATACATAATGGCATCTCCCATCAGCCACTACCTAACCATAGAGGTCTGGAGGTTTGTATAGACAAAATGGAGATAAATATAGATGGGAGGAGACAGGAACTAGGTCTCTTTTCAATCTGAGGACTTCATAGAGGTAAGAGCTCTAGTAACTGGCTGCTTCTCTGATTGTTCAGGTTTTACCCTCTAATATCTGACTTTGGGATTATTAAGACAAATTAGAATCCATATTACACATACTGTTATTTTGTTTTTAATCCTTATTAGAGTGTTCTATTTCCTCATCTTTTAACCAAAGTTTAATATTCCTTTCTTTTAATTAATTTAATTGGTGAAGCTTTCCATAGAGCTTGGTGTTTGACTTATGATTTCTTTTGTTATTATGATTTGATTACCTAACATAAATTTCAAGTATATTTCAATCATATTCTTCCCCTATCTCAAGTCCTTCCATATCTTATATTCCTTCCTTCCCACACAACTTAAATTCTTTCTCAAAAAACAAACATTATTTATTAACAAAATCAAGAAAACAAAACAAAAATGCTCTAACAGGATGTTTTACACCAAACTGTAATCAGCTCCTGAGCAAATTGAATGCAATGGGGGAATGGGGTGGGAGGGAGGAGAAAGAGAAGGGGAGAAAAGGAGGGGTTAGGAGAACAAAGGAACAGAGGAGAGCAAGAAAAGGGATACCTTAATAGAGGAAGCCATTATAGGTTTAAAGAGAAATCTGGCACTAGGGAAATGTCCCAAGATCCACCCCAAGTAAGAATCTAAGCAATAGTGGACAGGCTACCTTAAATGCCCTTCCCAAATAATGAGATTGATGACTACCTTATATGCCATCATTGAGATTTCTTTCAGTAGCTGATGGAAGCAGAAGCAGACACCCACAGATAAACACTGAGCTGAACTCCTGCAATCCAGTTGTAGACAGCGAGAAATGATAAGCAAAGGGGTTAAGACAATGCTGCAGAAACCACATAAGCAGGTGATCTGACCAAGTGAGGGCACATGAACCCCAGTCATAAACCTGGGGAGCCAGCACTGGACCTAACCAAGCCTCCTGAATGTGGGTGTCAGGAGGCCTGGGCAGTCTATGGGACCTCTGATAGTGAAACCATTATTTATCCCTAGTGCATGAATGAACTTTGGTAGCCTATTCCCCATGGAGGGTTACTCTCTCAGCCTAAATACATGTGGGAGGGAGTAGGCCCTCCCACAGATGATATATGACAGACTTTGAAGATTGCCCCATGGAAGACCTCATCCTCCTGTGGAGTGGGATGGAGTATAGGTGGGATAATGGGAGGATGGGAGGGAGAGGGAACTGTGATGGATACGTAAAATAAGATTGATTATAAATCAAATTTAAAAAAAAGATTCCTTTAAAAAAAGAACAAAAAAGCCTGTGGACTCCATTATATGTTAGTCAACAACTCAGGAATATGATGCTTCCTGTGGAATAGTTATCATACCCAGTATAACTTCACTGAAAAAATCTGATTTTCCTTCTCCCAGTAGGTATGAGAGTTATCCTTTACCCATTGGCTAGGTTTTCATTCATTTAGTCATTCTTTTTATAAAAATGTAACAAAATATAATGAGATAAAACAAACTATTACATGATGTGGGATGCCCCTCTGTATACTACAAATATGTTTTTTTTATCATTGGTTTATACAGAAGCTGATTTCGCCAACAGCCAGACAAAATAGAGCCAGGTGGGAAATCCAAACAGAGATACCGAGAGAAAGAAGATAGGGTCAGGGATCTGCCATGTAGCCTTCTGAGGAGTAAAATTTTAGAAAGTTACTAGAAAGCCATGACCACATAGGAATACATGATTAATAGAAATGGGTTAATTTAATTGTGAGTACTAGTTAGTAATACTCTGAGCCATTGCCCAAACAATTATAATTAATATTAAGCCTCTGAGTGGTTATTTGGGAACTGGCAGGCAAGCGAGAAATATCGGGTTACAATCATGTTGATGTTGGACAGGACATAACAACAGAAAGAAAAATTGCCCATGAGAAGTCACAAGAATCAGAGATTTGTTCAGATTCTTGGTAAACCAAGCAGTGTCAGGCACGAGTTCTATTTCATAAAGATGGCCATATGTCACATCAGTAATTGGTTGGTCATCCACCCAAGCTTTGTGCCACTATCACGTTAGCCTGTCTTGTAGGCAATAAATCATTATAGATAAATGGTTTATGCATTTGCATTTTTCTCTTAGTGCCATGCAGAATAGCATCCTGTATGATGCTGAAATCTACGCACTAGTTCAATCCATGTTGAATGAGTTATATCAGTGTTTGCTTCAGGTGGGTGGTCTTACCTTCAGTTTGTTGGGAGTAACCTATAGTATTCACAACATCCTGAGTTGTTTGAGTATTCCCATAGGACTGAAATAGATGTAACTCAATACTCATACTAGAGGATTTACTGTAGCAAGAGATGGATAGTTGGGGCTGTCATCCCATTATTGGAGATTTCATTTAGATTGCCTTCAGATTTACATATTTTAGGAAGTTTCTACTGTATTGTTTCCATAATAGCCCTCAAATGCCCATTAATTATAGCTGTCTATCCCCATATTTCTTTCTGTAATTCCATTTCCATTTTCACTATTTGATTATAACTTTATACATTTCCATCCATGCCTAATTATTCTATTTCCCTCTTAATGAAATCTATCTGTTCCCTCTAGTCTCTAACACTATACATACCCTCTGTGGTTCTGTGAATTGTAGCTTGGTTATCACTGACTTAAAAGGTAATACCCACATATAAGCAAAAACATACCATATGCGTCTACCAGGATCTGGGATATTCAGGAAGACTATTTCTAGTTCCATCCATTTACCTGAAATGTTTATGATGTTGTACTTTTAAACCTGAGTGATGGTTACATTTTCTCTATTCATTCTTCTGTTGAAAGACATCTCAGATGTATCCAACTCTGGATATTATGAATAGAGCTTCAATGGACTCTGTGGTAAGTGTCTCTGTGATAAGATGAAACATCTTTTGGTGTATGCCTATGGATGGTATAGCTCTATCTTGAGGTAGATAAATTTCTATCATTCTAAGGAACTGGCACACTGATTTTTATAGTGGCTGTATGAGTTTGCACTCCCATCAGCAATGTGGGAATTATTTCTCTTTCAATTTATTGGTTAGAGATACCCCAAGATAGTTTATATTATTTGAGACTATTGTGAAAAGAGTTTCTCTGATTTCTGTCTCACACCATCTATCATTTACACATTAAACTACTGGATTTTTTAGTTATTTTTTTATCTAACAACTTTGCTATACGAGTTTATCATCTGTAGGTCTTTCTTGGTAGGATTTTCAGTGTCACTCATGTATACCATCATATATCTGCAAATATACTTTGGCTTCTTCCTTTCCAATTTGTATCCTGTTAAACCCCTTTGTCTTATTGTTCTAAGTCTTCAAGTATGATATTGAATAGGTAAGGAGAGAGTGAACATCTTTATCTTGTTCCTAATTTTAGTGAAATAGCATTGAGTATCTCTCTATTTAAGTTGATGTTAGCTATTTCCTTACTGTAAATTATCTTTATTATGTTGAGATAACTCCCTTGTATCCCTAATCTCTCCAGGACATTTGACATGAAGGAGTGTTGGATTTGTCACAGGTCATTTCTGTATCAAGTGAGATCATGTGTTTTTTCTTTCAGTTTGTTTATATGGTGGATTACATTTATTGAATTACATATGTTGAAACATTCTACAACTCTGGAATGAAGCCTATTAAACTATGATAGATTATCTTTTTCTGTGATGATATATTCAGTTTGAAAGTATTCACTGTGTAGAGTTTTAAGTCTAACTTCATAAGGGAGCTTGATCTGTAGTTCTGTTGTCTGTTGTGAAATAATTTGAGGAGTATTGACATTAACTGTGCTTTGAAAGGTTAGTAGGATTCTGTGCTAAAAACCATCTTGCCCTGGGCTTTTAGAGGGGCTTCTAATTACTGCTTATCTTTTACTAGGGATTACATGTCTATTTACACTTCTTATCTGATGTTAATTTAACTTTATTATGTGGTATTTATCAAGAAAATTATTCGTTTTAGATTTTCAAATTGGTTAGTATATTGTTTCTTAAAGTGTGTCCTTATAACCATCTGTATTGCCTTTCTGTAGTTATGCTTTCCCTTTGGCCTCTAATTTTGTTAATTTGGATCTTCTCTCTCTGGCTTTTAGTCACTTTGGCAATGGTGTGTTAATCTCATTGATTTTCTCAAAGAACAAACTCTTTGTTTCATTGACTCTTTACATTGTTTTGTTTTGGTGGTTTCTATTTAAATAATCTCAGCCTTAATTTTATTTCTTGCTCTCTACTCATTAGGGTGTCATTTCTTTTATGCTACTGATTTTATACATGCCAGTGAGGACATGTTTTTCAGTATTGTGAGCTAACATGCATGAATGGAGATGGGCTAAAAGGGGAGGTGCCTGAGAGGCACACAGAAGGGAAGAAAGAGTGATCTGCCAGGAGAATTACTGAACTTTTCAGGAAAGAAGAGCAAAAAGGGAGACCCTGATGGCAGTCTGCTCAAGGGCTGGATATTAGGCTGGGGAATTGGAAATGGAGTAAATTGAAGACTGTCCACCTGATTCCCAGGCTGTCGTAGCCAGTGGATTTTCAGGTGTAGAGTGACTCTAGATGTTGGTGGCAGAGACAAAGGGATGGGTTATGGAATACGGCTGGCTCCTGTGAAAGTTTCCAGAATCCCCAGTGAATGGAGGCAGAAAGGAAAGACAGGCCTATGCAAGTTATCTGCTACAGAGATGAGGATGAGACCTGGGAAGGGGAACTGGTAGATATGAAGGAGAGTGACTTTGCCTCCCTGATTCCACAGGGGACAGTAGGTATCCAGGTTTATCTTCCTTTGCTGTTGTTGTTGTTGTCAGCATACATTCTAGGCTGGTTTCATGCATGTTGCAGGTGTGCTTCAGGATCCCTCCTCCTGTCTCTTTGTGCCTCTATTAGTTTAAATTCTAAGAAGAAAAATTAATAGAAAAATAGGAGGAAATTCTACTATGCTAAATAAATAGAAGTAAAAAAAATCCTGAGACAGAAATAAGTTGAGGCAAACAAGAAATAGATAAAAGATTATTACACCAGGGTCCAATTAAGTACATTTTACATTTGTATTATCTACTGTACATCCAGGGAAGTTTCCCATTATGCAGCTGAATACACTAGGGGGAAGGCCTGGAATACAACCAAAGTCATGGGCTTATTCTAATTTGCTTCTTTATTGCTGTAATTTACAAAAATGACCAAAAGCAAATTAAAGATTTGATTTTATCCCTGTTGGTCACACTGTATCATCAAGGGAATCTAAGATAGGAACTCAAAGCAGGAGCTTTAAGCTGAAATATCAGAGGAACACAACATTCTGGCTTGCTCCCTAGGCTTTCTTGCCTGACATTTTTATACATCTCAGGTCCACATACTTAGAGAAGACACTGCACACAGTAAGTTGAGCACTCCTGCAACAATTAGAAACTGAGAAAATACCTTACATATCTATCTACAGGCCAGACTTATGAAGCAAAACCTATATATTGGCCATGTTGACAACAAAGATTTGCAATCACAGGGATAAAAAAACAATAGAGACAATATATAATACATATTCATTTTAACTAGAAGCGTGAGCCAGAAATGGTAGTTCACATCTGTAATGTATGTAGCACATGAGAGGATGAGACAGAAACATCATGACTGAGAACTCGGAACTACATAGAAAGAAAATTCTATCATCAAAACCAATGCATTTTATGGAATACACAACATACTTCCTTGAAAATATGAAAAAGATCGTACAGTATAGAGATATCTGCTTGAACTAAATTCACACAAGACTAAGGAATATGTCTAGGTCATATTTATTAAATAAAACAAAGTACATCTTTTCGTTTAAATTAAAATGGGTAAAGCCCTAAGTATAATCCTCTGGGTAGCTGGGTGGAAAATTCAAATATTATCAATCTGAGTGGAGATTGTTAAACTACTTTCTTACAGTATTCACTCAAGAAATATGGCAATTACTTCATGAGATTATTCTCTCACAGGAACGAGTGTAAAGCTGCACATCTGGCCATGTGTGACCTACACATTTAATGTTCAATATCAATCCCACACCTGATATACTTCTAAGAATCTCACCAACTTACGCTTCTGATTCAGGAGCTACCAAGTAATTACCTTTTCTGATCAGTGGGAAATGTATTTCTATAATAGTTCTTTCGTTAGTCTTCAAATCTATTTTCATCTCTATGAGGAGTGAAGCTGTTAGTATGTATTTTCTAGTAGAAAGTATATAATAATTATATACATATTTATGATAACTATGTTGTCAGATATTTTCTCAGGTTTTAAAATAAAAATTATGAAGCTCAGAGAGCTTAAATCAGGCAATTTATACATGTTAGTATACCAAATAAGTGGGGGAGCTATAATTTGATATGTATTCTGTCTGACTGTCTCCAAACTTCAAAATTAATCACTGAATGAAAAAACAAAAAAATCAAATGCATTGTTTGAGGAATGGAGTAGAAAGCATCACACAGAGATCTTCTACTCTATGGAATTCCCAGTACAGCAAATGTTGAATTAGTCATCAAGGCTCTGTGGGCATTAAACAATCCCATTTAATCTGTGCTCTCCTCTCTTTCTTTTCACATCCACAGAAGGACACTAAGATTTTCTGTACTTAGCAGGATGTGGGTAAAGAAAATAGTGCAACTCTACCAGATAAAACCTAAAGATTTAGTCCAAGCTATGTTCCATTATATTCATATATCATAGTGGCCAACACTAATCTAGTTGCAAGCTGATGCAATACAGTGAGTTCCAGAAAGTGCATGACAGTAACATATGGCATAGCCCCACCTAAAGTAAGTTGCAGGATAAACTATTTTATTTTGAATTATGCAGATCTTGATGCTAACTTCTATGATCTTGGGCAGAATTCTACAGCATTCCAGGCTTCACCTTGACAATAATGAAAAAAGGTGAATATAAAATACTATAATGTTATAAATTAAGATATAAACTATATAGGAAATGTACCATACTTATAAGTGTACATTATAAAATAAAAAATCAATATGGACAATACATGAATTTCCAAACATTTGTTTGTAAACATCTTATAGTTTAAATTGTAGATGATGATGTGTTTATGTTCTATCTATATAGTTTAGAATTATTGACACGTTCTATGTTTTTGAAAGTTTACTCATTGTACAATAAATATATCCATTCAATGAATAATTGTTCAATTTGATTTAAATATATTTTCTCTAATATCCTTATAGTTATCAAAAGAACATACTTCATTTTGTTTTCTGGTTTAAAATATATATCAACAATTTCCATCATATTTTGTATATTTAATATATGAAGTACTTATAAAAATAATATTTTTATTATTCAATGAACTATACTCACTGTAACAGAAATGTCATAGCAATTTTATTACATAAAATTATCACTTTACAAAGAGCTTTGACATTATGTTCCCTTATTCTTTATTTTTGAGTTCATATTTCCTTTCTCATCAATTCATATTTTACATTAATTTATCATTCTTAAAAATAAGTTGCTGATTCTTTTATCCCATTTTTCTATATAAATAATGTGTGATCATGTGCAAAGGCATGAATAGACTATCAATTTTACTTATAAATTGAGGCATTATTTACCAATTACTTCTACATATTATTCCTGAGGATTACAAATATTGACAGAGTCTTGTGCCATATCAACTTCAATGTCACATAAAAATTACTGCAGGTAATAAAATATGTTTTTATTACTATGAGCTAAAAAACATAATTGTAAGATCGTAATCATAGCAGCTTACTAGTGGCATTACAATGATTCAAGGTGTAGCTACATTTTTATTACCATCTGCATCTGTATAGTTTTGAAAAATGTGTATACAATGAATACATATACTGTAACATAATTGATTTAAATTCTGGTATACTACCAAGGCTCTGAAATAAATCATGGAAATTTCCCTATTATATATCATATCTGTCTTAATACTGTGAATTTTTTGGAAACAGAAAATAAATGAAAGTCTGTTGCTTATAATAAACACAAATCTGGTCAACAAGTTCATTCCATTCTAGGAAAAAGCAGAAGATAGCACTACTGAGAGTTCTTTATTATGCTTAATAATTATTAGAACAATGGTTGTTTGTATGGCTTTCATAATATAATAAACAAATACAGGTTCCTTTTATAATCAGGAATTTAAATGACTGAATTTAAAAGTAACTATATCAACAACTATAATAATCTTAGGTTAAGAGTGGGTTTAAGCTGAGTCACACAAATGATCCATGGCAGAATGTGTTACATGCAACTTTCTACTTATCTTGTGGCCTTATCTTGTAATCTATAGAAATGAGGAGTAAAACTGCATATTCTCCAGGTTTTAATAATACTTCAAATTTATTCTATCAAACTAAATTATTTTAAGATGAAAGTTCTTAGGAATACCATAAGAAACTGCCCAACATTTAAATTGTAGAAACATTTTTGCTGTTTATAAAATATTGTATTAAGTTTTTGAAAATTCAATGCAATGTATCTTGAACATTTTTCACCACCTCAATTCCTCCCACTACTACTCTCTTCGTCCTCCCAGCCACGCAAAAGTATTTAACAAATAAATTAGGGTGCTAGGTCAATCACCAATTTTAAATAAGCATTAAACCATCATTTACCCATTAAGTTCACAAAATTGCAAAAGGTGATGAGTATTGAAGGTCTAAAATTGCTGTTGCTAGCAGCTTTGGAGTCACTACTTACAGAACACGGAAAGATAAAGTTTCCAGTATGAGACTGCAAAGAAAGACGTAGAAGTGAAATCTATGTGGGTATGTTAAGACCAAGATTCTGGAAGAAAGGTTAATAATATAGGAATGACATATTGGAATTTCTACAATCTCTGATTGACACCGCATCTATCAAAGCTTATCTTCAATAATGATATGTGTTGCTTTACTGGTGACTTATTTCAGTTTTTCTTTGCTCTAGTCCACACTGTTCACTGCTTCACTTTAAAGACCTCTGCATACCTGATTTCAAGTTCATTATTTTCTGTGGAATTTATTTTTCTTCTGACATTATAAAAATTTTTATTGTTACAAATAGAATAGAAAATTCCAGTGCAATATATTTAGGAGTTTCCACAGTAATCCTGTCACATCTCATCTCTTGTATATTTATCTCTCTTTTATGGAAAGTCATCACTAAGTATTAATAGTGTTTCTGCAGAATTAGTGTATTGATTCCTTTTGATTTTTATTATTCTGTTATTTATGGTTTAAACTTTCTTACTTGTAATATGTATCTTATATTTGGATTCTTTACTTGGTTTGATGATACTAGATAATGAATTATGTTTGTATTTGGTGTTCAATTTTGTCACCTAGACATTGCAAGTTGTAGTTTGCTTGGTGAATATGTTAATGATATTTTGAATCCAGCGAATATGTTTTGAGTGGAGAAGGTCCATGTTGTTTCTGTGGATACATCATGGGCATTGGTTTTCAAAGGCACTTACCTTATTCATAATAACTATTGCCTAAGATGAAAAGTCATGTTTTAGCTTTCCATGTTCAAGAAGACTCTAAATATATGAGCACAAATACATTCCCAAATTGTATGAGTTCTTTACCTAATTTCAACACTGATTCAAACTGTTACTCAGACAAAGTGTTATTGAGGGGCAGAGATTGGAAATAGCACCAAGCTGAGGATTTTATTTTCATCTATGGTAATCATGATCCTAATATATTATAATACCTCCATTCTTTTGTCTAATCTCCTATATGTGTACCTCCTGCCCTGCTGTCATTACCTCTCAGTCATATATTTGATTCAGGTTATATTTTCAATGTTTGAAAGAAGTCACTGATAATTATCTAGAAATGACCCCTATTTCTTTCTTTCTTTTTCTTTGTTTTTAGTTAAGAGGAGTTGCTGGTTTTTATTTTCTTTTTCTCTCTTATTTGTACTTTACATATTGATCCCAGTTCCCTGTCTCTCCCTCCCTCTTACCTTCTCTCCCACCTTCTCATGAACCCTGACCACCCTCCCCTCTCATCTCCCCACTAGAAATGTAGGGTGATGCTCTCCAGGAGGGGTCAACAAAATCTGTCAAGTCATTTGGAGTAGGGGCTAGACCTTGTCTCCTGTCTCTAGTTTAAGGGGGTAACCCTCCATAGATAATTGATCCCAAAGTCCTTTTGTGCACCAGGGATACATCTTGGTTCCACTGTCTGAGTCCCTTAGACTGCTCAGGCCAACTAACGAAGACCCATGTTCAGGGGGTCTGAGTCAGTCCAATGCTGGATTCCCAGCTATCAGTCTGGCAGTCCATTATCACCTCCTTGTTCAGGTCAACTCTCTCTGTGGGCTTTTGTAGCCTGGTCTTATCCTCCCTCTCTACATCTGGATTCCAGTTTGGCTCAGTGTTTAACTTCTGCTTCCATCAGTGACTAGATGAGGGCTCTATGGTACTGGATAAGTTAGTGGTCTATCTCAATATCAGGGAAGGGCATTTATGGTAGCCTTTCCATTGTTGCTCAAATCGTTAGTTGGGGTCAGTCTGGATATTTCTCTAGGTTTAATTTTCTCTTCAAACCCATAATGGCTCCCTCTTTTAGGCTCTCTCTCTCTCTCTCCCTCTCTCTCTCCTCTATGTCTATGGAAGTAAATTTGTTAAGGCACATTATTGCCATTTGATAGCTAAAAATATATTAGATTCTCAGTCCCTTATTTCTTATTTCCAAAAATAAAATGGATTTTGTATGCTTTCATAACATAAACAAAAATAGCACTCCAATTTACCCCTTACATATTTCTGTCGAAAATTAACAGAATACTAACCTGTAAAATATAAGCATATAGATGAGCATGAAGTACAACTGAAGACACATTTGACTATAAAAATGTCAATGTGACAACAATGTATAAAACAAATGTTTGAAAGTTCTTTCTCAAAAGAAAGAAACACTTGAAATCTTAAGGAAATAGTCTGATTACACCTGAAGGACAATACCTAAAATTGCAAAGATCACACCATGAAAAAATAAACAAGCATATTTTATTCTAAAACTTGAATTTCTGAAGTCATGTCTAATATAGAAACTGCATAACTTCACATGTTCTTTCTATAACCAGTAGTGTTAAAATTAATTAGAAACATATTATAAGTACAGTAGCTTAATCATATAATTAAATACTCTGTGAAAATATCAAAGAATAGATAGGACTGAGTTTATAATTTGATTGTTTTTACAGCTAAAAATACCAAGTGATTTCTAATGTTTGAAATTTAAAAGAGAGAAATTAACTTGCCTTCAAATTAGCAAAAATTCAGTTGAAAACTTAAATGCAAAAAATAGCTAATGCACATTGATGTCAAAATTGATTATGATACTAAAATTTAAGCTTAACAGTAAAAGCTTATTTTCTATATGAAATAATGATACTAACTTAAGAACACATAATCCATATTCTTGAAAACAAAGAGAATATAGAGCTATCAATTTCTATATTTGGAGAGAAATTTTAAAGTTAATAGAAAATAGCATGTTCCATATGATACTGGAAAAAGAGCAAAGGCAACTGCATGAATAAAGAGGAGATAATTGAATATATGGTCCTATAAGATATGGACATGTACATTAAAATTCCTATCAGACTCATATCATACCCTATAAATAATTTATAGCCAAAACTATAATTTCAGTTGAAATATGAAATGAAAACTAGTGGATATTCTTAAGGACATTAGATTTAGAATGATGTCTTAGATACAGCACCAAAAACAGAATCTAATGATGATACTTTGGCTTTCATTAACATTTCTATTCTTTGAAATGTGTGATTAGGTGAATTAAGAGGCAAACTACAGATTAGGAGAACTTTTACAACATTTAAGTAAAGGATGATTTAAAAAAGACATGTAGAGCAAATGGAAATCACATGATAGAATACTCAGTACTAAAAAATGATTCATTGAATCATGAAATGGTGAATTGAAAAAAATACTGGCTGTTACTCCTGGTAAAATGGGTCAGTAAAAGGTTATGGATTGTATAATTCAAACTTCAATAAAGTAGTAATGAACGAAGAAATATTGAAGTTTCAAGAGGTGGATAAATACTTAACTCAAAAATAAAAGTCAGAATTAAAAATGGATATAAGATGTCAACAGATAAACTAACAAAAAGATACACAGAAGGCAAATATATATGCATGTAAAAAGAGTCTCAACACAACAGCATATCAGGCAATTATAATTTTAAGAATTAAAAGATAACACTACAAAATCATTGGAATGATAGAAATTGAAATATTTATGACTCCAAATATTGGCATAGATATAGAGGAACAGGAAATTTATCCATTGATGGTGTTGTCATATCTGCCTCTAAAACTAGCACAATTGGTGTGGATGAAAAAGAAACACTTAATGGGAAATTGTGTTGCTAATGATTGTTACAACATAACAAATAGCATTTAGCCCATGTAGAAGTTAGTAAGTTCATAGTAATTTAGTTTTGTTTATACTAGATTTCTTAACTTTTATGAAAGTTGCATTCATAAATTTCTTGACTGTATTCAGAGTTGAGTTCAAGTTTTCTCCTTTGTTACACTGTTATGTCCTCCACTACCATACTCTACATTAAGCCTTGATGAATTTAACAGACTTCAGAAATCTGTTTATTTTTAACAATGATTGTACTGTACAAGACAAGGTATTCCAGTTTAGTGTTACTATCTTAGTGTGTACCTTAAAAACAAAATTGATTCCATTTGAATAGTCCCTTTATAGTGGTGACTCAGTTCGGGTGGGGTACTTCATGCAGAATAAAAAAAAAAAAGAGTAGAATCTTGGGGAAAATATCTTTACAATTATACTTAAAACATTTTGATTGTATTTTGTAAAATTCTTGTTCTTTGCGAATTTTATAGATGTATGTCATGTCTTTTGGTAATATACACCCTTTGTTAGGCCAGTTCTTACTCTTCACAGACACCTTTTCTCTAAATTACTCTACCAGAACCTTCGGCTTCATGTACTCTTCAAATGTATATTACCATTGAGTATAGTGTTTGCCAGTATAGATATGTGACCTGAGGATTATCCACTAGAATGTGGGAAACCTCAGAGTCCACAGCCTTGGAGAAAATAGCCCTCCTCTCCTAGCACCATCAACTATCCATGACTCCTCAGCTAGGAATAGAGTCTTGCAATCCCTACCCCTAGCCATTCTAGAAAATGATTAGCTTGATCTTGCATCTGATTTGTGCATATGACTACAGCTTTTGTGAGCTCATGCAATCCTCTTATGTCTAGAATACAGTTTTCATTCTAGTCTTCTATTACTTCTGGCTCTTATAATACTATCATGCTTTCTTCCTCATGTTATCTGAGACTTGTGGGAGAAATGTATAACATATATATCCCATTGAGGGCTGGGATCTCCATAGTCACTTATTTTCTGCACTTTTATCAGTTGTGTGTATGTGTATTAAACTCCATCTACTGAAAATTAAAGCAACTCTGATAAGGGCTGAGAGAAGAGATGACAAAGGTATTAACCTTTCAAAGTAGGTGTACCAGAAGAACAAGTATACCACTGTGGAAAAGAGTACCAGAGGAAGATATAGGTATGACAAGGGCATGTTTATATATGAGGTGTCTCTATATTTTCCTCTAAGTTTTAATATGAACAGGTAAACAGTGCCAATATTATTTTATAGAACTGATGGTTGTCTTTAGCTAGTGTCACTTAATGAATGACATTCTTCTCAATCTTATTTTGTTAGACCGCAAGGTCTGTTATACTACATGTTGGTGCTTTGAACACTTGTGATGATAACAATCTCCGCAAACATCATGTAATATGCTGTCATCCAAAATACCAAAACCCATAAAGATTAAAATCCCTAAATCCTAAAATTAATGAAGTCTAAATTAAAAACAAAACAAAACCTGTAGCACAAATTCTAATTATCTTAATAATAAAAACTTGGGGTCAGCTATCAGGAGGTGAATCATGAAAGATCAGGAAAGCAAAGGGGCCACCCACTAGATAAATCTTACCTCCACCAGTGCTTAGACCAAAGGGGCTGTGTCCATGTATCTTCAGACTGAATGCTCAGACTGACTGTTCAGACTGCTTCCTCAGACTAATTGCTCAGAATGCATTGAGCTGCTGTCTCTTCACACCTTATATTCTTCTCTCTGCCCAGCCATATCACTGCTGTCTCCACCTCCATCATGCTGGGATTAAAGGCATATGGTCCCAAGTGCTGTGGAGCACCTATGTGCAAACTCTATTTCTCTTTTAGACAGCTTCAATGTCGTCAATCCCAGGGTGGCCTTGAATTCACAGAGATCCATCTGCCTCAGTCTCAGTGCTGGGATTGAATGTGTGTGCCACCACTGCCTGGCTTCTATGGTTGACTAGTGGCTTAGCTCAGCACTCTGATCTTCAGACAAGCTTTATTTGTTAGATCACAAACAAAATTTTACTAAAACTACAGAATAAAACTAATGGTGTATGTGAAAGACTTCCATAATTAAAACACAAAAGAAAGGAAATTAGGACACCCTAAAGTAGAAAGTCTCCTATATATATGTATTAATAAAAATAAATATTGTAAAAATGGCCATCTTACTACTAAAATGAATCTGAAAATTCATTGCAATCAGAATCAAAATTGCAGTAACATTCATAACAGAATTTAAAAAATAACAAAAGCCGCACATTAGCATAGGAGACCCTAGATTACCTAAGCAAGGCTGAAAAAAAAAGTATGGCAGAAGGTATCAACATATCTGATTACAAGTTATGCTACACAGAAATATAAACAGTGTGATGCTGGTATAAAAGGAGACACACAGATCAATGGAATAAAATGAGGATCCAGTTCCAAGGCCATATGACTAGACCATCTGATCTTCAATAAATATGTCAAGAATACACACTGGTGAAAATACAACATCATCAACAAATGGTTCTGGGAAAACTGGATGTCTACATGCAGATGAATTAAATTAAATATTTATCTCTCAATGTGCACATAAATCAATGCCAAATAGATCAAGGAGCTCAACATAGGAATTCAAATTCTTAAACTGTTAGAGGAAAAAGAGATAAATATGCTTCAAGAAATAGGAATATATAAAGTCTGTAGGAACAGGACTCTAATCACACAGACTATAAGGCCAATAATCAACAAAAGGTACATCAGGAAACTCAATAAAATGAAGTAAAACACTACAGAATACGAGAAAAGTGGGAGAAAATCCTTGATAACTATAAATCTGAGGGAAGACAAGTATGTAGAGTATATGAAATATTCAAGAAAATAAACATCAAGAAAATAGAGAGCTGGAGACATTCAGAGGACCAGACTTCAGTTGCCAGCAGTGACGAGGACATTAGGTTATTCAAAATAGCTTGTAATTCTGCACTCTGTGGGCACTCACACTTGGCAAAACTCTCTCCCCACTCCTTCCCTCACTCTTTCCATGTGTCTCTCAAACACACACCAAAAATAAAAGAAAACACAGCCATAAACAACCAAGTTAAACACTTGGACATGAAACTGAACAGGGTTTTAAGACTGTACATGCATGACTAACATTTTTAGTATGTCCAACATAATTTGCAGTGAAGGCAAAGATGGGAATGATGTATAGAAGCAGGGATACTTATTCACTCTTAGTGGAGGTATAAATTGATACCACCGCTATTGAAGTCATTATGGATATCTCTAAAATAACTAAAAATAAAACTATCATGTTATACATCTGTACCCCTCCTGAACAATATATTCAAGGACTCTCACAGGAAAAATTACACACTCATGTTCATTATGGCTTTGTCATAATAGTTACAAAATTGAATAAACCCTCAACAGTTGCATGAATAATTGAAAATATTTGTATATACACAATAGAATTTTATTTATTTTTGAAGATAAAGGAAATTATGAAATTTTCAGAAAATTGGTGAAACTGAAATATACTGTTCTAAGTGAGGTTATCCTAGGGCAGAAAGTTAAAAAAATAAAAATAAATACCCTACATGTTCTTCCTCATTTATGGGTAAAATCCTTGAATTTTATATCTGTGTATTTAATTTGGAGTATCTATAGCAAGAAGTTCTAAAGTGCCAATGACAAGGAGAGGGGAAGAGGACTTGAGAAGAAAGGAAAGAATACAACCCATGTAATACGAAGTTGTGTGTTATGGAAAACTTGGGAGTAAAAAGTGTAAGCAGTGAAGGGAAAGGGAATTAAGGGAATAGCAAGAAATGAGATGGGTTAACCAAAACTAAATATGTATGGAAACCTATTATATTGTGAGTAGTAATCTGTTTTAAAAACAAGATTATAAAATGGAAGGGGTTTGACTTCAGACACCCTACATAAACGGACAAAGATTCTCACAAAAGACATGGGTTATCAAATGAAAAGCTCGGTACTGTAAGATGTTAATTGTTCCCTCTCCTTCCTTATCCTTCTGAACCAACTTTCCTAACTGGTCCCCAGTTGAAACCACCCTTCATGGTTATTCTATTTCTCACTTTATATTACAAGTATACTGCTATTCTCCTCCCAAGTCTACCCTGCCTCTTTCTTCCTATATATTTCATTGTATTCTTTGGTTATTACATGTTGTATACACACTTCTGAGGACTTGGAGCTAGGAACCACAAATGACAAAGTACACATGACATCTGTCTTTTGGGGTATGTGTTATCTCCCTTAATATAATCTACAATATTCTCCAGGTCCATCCATTTACAAATGAATTTCCTGTTTTCATTTTTCTTTCTACCTAGATAGTATTCCATTTTGTGTAAGTACTACATTTTCATTATCCACTCATCTGTTAAGGACATTTAAGTTGTCTCCCTTCTTTTCTGAATTCTATGAATAGGGTGACAAGGAGCATGGCTAAACAAGTATCCATGAAGTGAAACATGAAGTCTTTGAGCATATAGCAAGGAATTGTATACCTGGGTCATGGCTGGTAGATGCTTTGTAGTGCTGTTCAGATTCCCCATACTCATTTACAGAGTACTGTACCAGTTGTCATTCCCAACAATCAAGAAATGAATTAACAAAACAAGAACAATGGCAGTATAAATGCACACGGTAATGTGGAGTAAGTTTCCAGGTAGAAAAAGAAAAACAGGTAATTAATTATATTATTTCTGAAAGAAGTTACCCTTTAACCGGGACGAGCTTCCTAATTGGTTGTCCAATGCAAATTCACAACCTTGTAAATATCCCCAACAAATATAGTCTTACAGAGTCTTGTGTGTGTGTGTGTGTGTGTGTGTGTGTGTGTATAATATATATACACACACATATATACATGTGACAATAGTAATTAAGAAAAGGAGGCTATGAACTTGGAAGTTGGGGATGTAGGCAGGGTTAAGGAGGAAAGTAAGAGAGAAGTTTTACAACTGTATTTCAATTTAAAGCATATTATTATAAAGACAAAATCTCAATAACAGAAATGGAATTCCTCACTACAATTTTTGAAGAAGGGTGCCAAAGGGGCAGGGCATGCAAATCCACACAAGCTATTGTCATTGCTCTTGGTTGCCTACCCAAGCTAGAGAGTAAAAACATTGTTAAAAACAAAACACACTTTGGTTTTAAGACATCGTAACAAAATAAAGCTGAAACTGACCTGAGGAATTCCTTCTGCTGATTTCTTTCATAGTGCTGAAAGTTGCCGTGCAGGACACTTTTGGGGAAGAAAGAAACATGTTTTATCTATTTACCCAGCCCTACAATATTTACTTGACAGGCAAATGGGGCCTGAAGAAAAATAGTGGAATGAAGGTTATGTAGGTAAGAAACTGTTTGGACATTGGATTGTTCTGCTCTACAGGCAGGAATTCAGGCCTGGTTCTATAAATTTCATTTAAACCCCATGATTTGGGAGGCAAAAGGCCCTAGGGCAGGACCTAATGCTAGTTCTTGTTTTTCGTTGGTTGATTTGATTTGTAGAGTATAGTTTTGCTAAAACTGCCTTCTAAATATTTAAGCTTATAACCAGAAATTTCAGCTGCCCTTACCCTTGGCCAGAAAGGGTTCTCTTTCCAGTGATCATCTGTTACTGTAAAGAACCATAGCTCATCTAAAGTCTAAGAGTAAGTTGGTTAAGTCTTTAGTCCTTAAACAAATTTAAAATTATTTTTGTTTTACTGTATTATATGTTTCTATTTCTTGTTTAAGGTATTGCACCTATGCAACTCCTTTAAAAATACGTAAAGTTCTAGTCCTTGGAAGCTATTTAGGATAATAAAGAAACATAGGTTAGTACTTAGTCATCTATAAATATCAACAATCAAAAATAGACATATTAGGTATGTTTTCAATGTCAATCAAGGATATATTTTAAATAGTCTTCAAATACTTCAGAGAGCCACAGAATATGGGATTTTAGTATTCTAATAGCATAAGGTTTTTCATGACAGTGAGACACATCTGCTCCTAGCAGCACCAATTTAGTCTAAAAGAGGATGAAATCTCCTTGTAGAATTTCCTTTTATTTGTGGCAAAGTTAGCCACTGGGCAAGAAAAGGCTGACAGTATGCTTTCCAACTTGGATAAGAACAACAAAAAAAGAAGGCAACTGTTGAAATTTGCCAAGACAAGGTAGGACACCCCTTCAAAATTCCTGATTCATAGTAAATTATGTCTGATATTTTAGGTGCATAGGCCAAATATGGATACCCTAATGTTGCAGAGGAACCCTGGGGGCAATTGTCCAGGCAGCCAGATATATCTGTCATTTCTTAGTTTTGGAACTTGCTTGCTATATATTTACTATTTCCCTAGGAAATACTATGCCCTTCTTGGATCTCTGATGTCTATAGTTACAGTGTTCCTTAGTTGTGATAGAAAGTAAATTTGGTAACAAAAATACGAAATCACAATTTTACGGTAAATAATAGAGTACTTTCTCTGATTTTGCCAAAATACTAAATGAGTGGATATTGTTAAAGTATTTCTTACTTGATAATTGTTCTTATTGTATACAATTTTTACTGTGTTAGAGTTAATTCCTCTTCTTTTTATTTAGAAAAAAAGGGGATGTTGTGGGAGAATTGTTTGTACAGGCTTTCCACTGACAAATAAAGCCACCTTGGACTAAAGGAAGAAGTCAGTGATTGGCTGACTGGCATTGCCCATATGGTTATTTGGGGACTGAGAACATCAGCGAGAGGATACAGAAAGAAAGAAGGGAAGATTTCTTAGGAGGAAAATCATGGAGAGAGGGTCAGCCAAACAACTTTCCACTGTCTTTGGATTTATCAGGTTTTATCATAATTTCTGACTCCTGAGATTTTATTGTACTGCAACAGTTTAGAGATTTATTAGAAAAATCTGTCAATATAATATACCATATAATCAAACTGAGAAAAAAAAACACATGATCTCACTAGATGCTGAAAAAGCCCTTGGTAAAACTGCCACCCCTTCATAATGACAGTCTTAGAGATATCAGGGATATAAGGAATGTACATAAATACAATAAAAGTAATATATAGCAAGCGAAAAGCAAACATCTAATTAAATGGAGAGAATTCAAAGCAATTCCACTAAAATCATGAACAAAGCAAAGCTATCCCCTCTCTCTGTTTCTATTCAATATAGTATTCAAAGTTCTAGTTAGAGCAATAAGACAACAAAAAGAGATCAATGGGACACAAATTGGAAAAAAAAAAGTGAAAGTATTGCTATTAGCAAATGTCATAATAGTGTACATAAAGGACCTGAAAAATTCTATCAGGGAACTTCTAGAGATGATAAACAACTTCAGTGAAATGCCTGCAGACAAGATTAATAAAAAATATCAGTAGCCATCTCATATACAAATGAGAAAATCAGTGAAACAACACCCTTAACAACAACCACAAACTATATAAAACATCTTGAGTAACTCTAAACAAGCAAATGAAAGACATATATGAGAAGAACTTAAAGTCTTTGAAAGAGGAAATTGAGGAGGATATCAAATGATGGAAAGATCTCCCTATGCTCATGGATTGGGAGAATTAACATAGTTAAAGTGGCCATCTTACCAAAAGCAATCAATGAAGGACTGATATGTGAAATATATAAAGAACTCAAGAAACTAGACATCAAAATACAAAATCATCCCATTAAAAAATGGGCTACATATTTAAACAGAGAATTCTCAACAGATGAATCTCAACTTGATGAGATACACTTAAAGGAGTGTTCAACATCATTTCTATCAGGGAAATATAAATCAAAATTACTCTGAGCTTCCATTTTACACCTGTCATCATGCCTACAAACAAAATCCAAATGAATGCCTATGCTGGAGAGGATGTAGAGCAAGGGGAACACTCCTCCATACATGGTGAAAGGAAGATAGGAGGGACTAGGAGACAAGGAGGAAATAGGAAGGAGGAGGGAGGAGTCAAGATGGAGAGTCTGGAGAGAACAGGACGCCAGCCGCCTCCCCGGTAAGAGAAGGCCATGTGAAGATACATAGAAATGGGTTAATAATTAAAGGCAGAGCTAGCCGATAAGTAACAAGTAACCGGGCCAACAGTATTGTATCAAATACAGAGTCTCTGTGTGTTATTTGGGGCTGGTGGCATGGTAGCAGGACAAGACCGGGCAGCAGGCGGAAAAACCGTACTCGTTACAGCTAATTAGAAGTATAATGCATATTGAAAAGTGTTTGCACAGAAGGAATCTCCACAGGTGGACAGTGATGCTTTCAGAAGGTGTGAGTGAATATGTGAAAATGTGTGCCCAGCATAGTTACCATCCTACAGGTTTTGGTCAGAGAGGTCACAGAATCACCTGAAACAACACAGGCTATTGTCACTGCTCTTATTTGTGAACCATAGCTAGATGATGAAACTTTTTGGAAATAGCACTCAACTTTCTTGTAGCTAGCTTACACAGTTCCAGAAGGTGCAATGGAAGCAGCAGGGAGGAAACGACAAAATTGTCTTCCCTGCTGCTGAATCCTGCATGCTGCAATATTGGCCTGCCTGGGAAATTTGCCGACTGGTATTAACAGTGACATGAGAGTTAAGGGGTAACGAAGAACTGCTAATTGAATATAAGGCCAACTCTACAGGAAGACTTTCATAGTTGCTAGGCCAAAGCCTGTAACTTGGAAAATCACAGCCCCTAGGTGTGAACACACTGCTATTGTTATATTTAATGACCATGCTTCCAATGTGCCTGCTGAGTATCTTTGTTTATACCCATATATTTGTGTTGCTCTCCACTTTGGTCAGGGGAAGTTCTTTTTTAGTGTGTTTCGTTGGTTAAGACAAAGACTCATGGCATAAAGAATTGAGTGCTCAGCTGTGGATGAATCTGCTATATTAACCTTCACTCACCAAAGGTTATGAGGATATTTCAGAAGAATGTGCAGAAAGAATGTAAGAGACAACCAATTCAGAGATTAAAATGCAGACTTCTGTAAATAACATAACTGCTGCATACTCCAATTAACAATACGTTTATTCAGTTACCCTTTCAAGATCAAACTCATCAGAACATGAATTATGAAGGACGTGTCTAAGTCCACATCAATGGAGGATCTATGAACAACATAGAGTTTCTGAGAAATGAAAAGTCACTCCTTCCTGAGAAGAGGTGAAACAAGGACAAGACTCTTCCATTGCTGGTGAGAGTGCAAATTTGTACAAGTACAATGAAAATCAGTATGGTGCTTCCTAAGAAAGTGGTGAATTATCTTCCTCTAAACCCAGCTCTACTACTATTCTTGGGCGTATATGAAAATACTCCACCCTGCCACAAGGACACTTGCTCAGCTTATGTTCACAGCAGCTGTATCCTAACAGCCATAAAACTGGAAACAACGTAGATGTCCCTCAACTGAAGAATGGATAAACAAACCATGGAGTATTACTCAGTTTAAAAGAATAACATCATGAAATTTGGAGGCAAATGAATGACACTAGAAAAAAAAATCATCCTGAGTGAGGTAATCCAGACAGGATAGAGTCTGTAGGCAAAATGGGGGAGGAGAGGAGGCAGGAGCAGGAGGGAGCAGATGGAGGTATAGTGTACGAGGAGAGACAGTTGCAACTGGGGCAGAGGTGTTTGGAAGTCTGTGTGGAAACCTAATGCACTGGAAATTTCCTGGAATCTATGAAGGTGACCCTAGAAAAGCCCCCTGGTAATGGAGATATTCTGGCCATCTTTCATAGCCCTACAAGGCTTCAGTGTTAGCACTGGGGTACATTTGGCTGAGCTGTTGGCTGAGAAGGCCCCATGGTTATTGTGAATCTAGGATTATGATAGGACAGAAGGCCACACTCTGAAAACTCATGGCAGGATCATAATCAAGGACAACTTCCACATAGCTCATTAAACTTGGAGAGATTGAACTGTTACTTGGAGCCTTCATCTAGACATTCTGGTATCTTTTTGTTTGAGAAGGTATGGGAAGGGTATGGTATGGGAAGGGAAACTTAGATACTAACTCAGCCACAAAACCCTCCACTACTTTTATCCTGCTTGCAAAATGTTCTGGAGCAATGGTGGTGGAGAACTTGCAGGAATGTCCAAACAAATATTTGTTTTAACTTGAGCCCCACTCCAGAGGGAGCCTAGGCCCTATACTACCAGGATGTAAGTTTATGAATGTGGTAACTTATAGGTAATCTTTTCTCAGCAGTTTATAAATTACATTTAATTATTAATTGTATTTGATATGAGTTGATTTATTTAAATGTTTGTAACTCTTGAGTTTAAATGGTTCCATGGTGGCAAAGCATTTTTAACAGCAATAGAACATAGTAAGTACAATTTAGTTATTTGTCCTCAAAAACTGAGTTGGCAACTGAGATGAAAACATAATTTCCCTACGTAATACACACAATATCCTTCAAAAAATGATAAAGCCTTTTCAACAGTTCAACATATGTTCTCCACGATTGAAATGATAAATTATAAAAGTGTTCAAAATTCAATATTAAGTTAAAATTATTTAATTGTTACATTTGAATTATAGCACTGAAATAATAGTGGCTGTAAATTAGAATGGATCTAAATACAAGGATTTCATCATCGATTTCAAGAAAAAGAACTTACAACTGCTAACTGAATGAAAAAAGCAATTACTATAGATAACTTAGCAATTAACACTTAAAACAACAGGACAGAAGTGACAGGTTTGTGATACTTTCCTGCCTGCACAATGAGAAATAACTTTCACAAAATAAAAAGTTAAATCAATTAGCTAATGAGAAATATTTGTGTTAGATATATGTTAGAATTAAAATGAAGAATTTTGTTTCTTTAAAACTATAGTAACACATGATATTTTAAATTAATCAAATCAACAATATATTGAAGACTATAAGATTGCCATTTATACCAAACACAGTGCTGAAACCAGGTTTTTTAATTTTTTTCATACATTTATCTATCTAAAGAGTTATTGTCACTCCCAGCATGATCCCTTCCCCAATGTTAAAGTTTCATTGTCATTATGCATAACACTAAACTTAATTTGTATAGCTGTAATATCTAAATATGTAAATTGAAATTAAATTATTTTCCATAATTAAAAATTTACAGTAAAGTAACTGATGGTATATCTGAAGGACTCTCACCAAAAATATAAGACAACTAATAAACAAGTATGTAAAGTAATACATATGTTAATTATCTTTATTTATCCATTCTACAACATACATATATATATGTATGAATGCTCAGCCCTAAGTGGGATATAGGTATCATGTTCCCTACAATAAGATTTAGGAAATATCTCAAAAGAGAACACATTGAACCTAAAAGCTATAGGGTGGGTGGGTAGGAGTACTATGAAATAATTTTTGGACCTGGCATGCCTATTGAGCTTATGATCTCACAGCATCTTTGAATACCTACAGGAGACCCATACTAGATAAAGACCATAAATATGATAGCATGTTGCAATGACCGCATCTAATACCTCCCAATCTAAGAGACACTGACAGTTGAAAGCAGCTACCAGTCATTTTTCTTTATGGATTCACACTAGTAGTTTTCCCATCTTCCAATGTTAGAACCTACATCCATTAACACAGAGGTAGCAGTAATTGAATGCAATTGACCATAAATTAAAAATTATTAAATTAAAAATTGACACAAATTTGGAATATGACATGATTAGGAGAGATCATTGGAGAAAACTAGTATGGATCATTATACATTTTATATTTGTATTCTAGATTGCTTCCTGTTGTTGTGATAAAACATCATGACAAAAAGCAACTTGGAAAGAAAAGGGTTGATTCACTTTATACTTCTAGGTCACAGTCCATTATTGAGATAACTCAAAGCAGAAACTCAACCCATGAACATGAAATCAGGCCAACTTATTTCATACAGTATTCCCTCTGACAGAGAGCTTATTCCCACAACCAATGAAGTACAGCAGAAACTATGAAGAAACAGTGCTTTCTGTCTGGAACTCTAGCTCTCTCTGGCCCATGCTCATTCATCTTCCTTGTAAGCACAGGATTATTATAAGCCATGGTATGTTACCACAGTGGAGAAGTCCACAGAACAATACAATAAGGAGAATTCCTTAATTTAGACGCACTTTTCAGGTGACTCTTGCTATATATCACTGACAGTTATAACTAGCTAGAATAGCTAGAATAGCTAGTTATAACTAGCTAGAAATAATATTCTCAAAGAAGAAAGTAAAATAAAATATGATACACTATAAGTATCTAAGATTCATTCAAAATGTAAAAGCAAATCCATAAAAATGCAGGGAAAAAAGAAAGATGAGAGAAATATTTTCCAACATCAGCCCATGCAAGTAATTATTTGATAAGTTATTATGGAATATTATATTTTTCTTAATATGTACAAAAGGATTACTACCAAGAATTAGGTTAGAAATGAGAATGAAAATCTTACAACTATGCATTACATGCTATATTGAAACATATTTCCTTTTAATATTATACATCAATAATTTATTTCTAAAATATCTACCAGAATTATTTTAAAGAGAATCTAGAAAATATTTTCAGAAAGTATAGTTTCCATTTCTTATTCATGCATAAAAATATACATTTTTTTCCTTTGAACTTTATTCAATATTCTGTCTAAATTCTCCAGTTAATTATGAATTTACTTGTGGTTTATTTCAATTTTTTGCATTATTGATAAGATAGCCAGTGTTTAGTCTTTTATTATTATATTATTTTTTTTCTTTCATCTTTTAGTATCCTACCCTCCATAACAGCATTCTCAAAATATTGAATTTCTATACACACTTTTCTCAATGGCAAAAAAGGCATGGAATACCAACATGTCTGACCATTTACTCTAAGATAGAATTAAATATTTGGTTCAGTTCTTGATGTACAGTTTCTTTGTGCAATCATACTGAATTAGGTTTCTACTTGAACCCTGAATTCATCTTTTATCTCTTGGCTCTCCCATTTTCCAGATACCCCTTCTTCTAAGACAAATGCCCAGTAAATTAAAACTTATGTTCAGGGCTCTACTTTACAAGAACCCTTCTCAAAGCACCTTTAATATACTACTTGTAAAGTTCAGGCTTCATTAATTTATTACAATCACTATCTAGAAAAATTATGCCAATTTTCCCCAATTTTCCTTATTTTAGTCATGGATATACACTAAACAACATTCTACTCCAGAATTTTATGTGATTTAAAAATTTATATAAATGGGACTAATATATTAATTTCCCCCATGGGTAAATATTCCTGCTCAAGTTTCTATGGTACAGACAGACACATTCATACTAACTATATAGTTTTGCTTTGTTTTCACTATTATGTAATGTTTTTCATAGAAGCATTAGAACATATTATTCAATATGTTGGAAAACAAAATTTTGTTTGGAAAAGCATTGATGACTTCCATTTTTCTATCACAGTATGATGAATATTCATACATTCATCGCAGTACACAAACATGACATTTTCCTTTAGTTGAAAACCTAGATGAATGATCATGTCACCATTGGATAGTAAACATTTTAGTTTCATGATGTAATTCTAACTTATCCAAAACTAATTGAACTAATTAAACTCATAAAAAACAAAGAATATTACTTTCCACATAATTGGCAGTACTTAGTGTTAGAATAACTTCTATATGAAAAATTTGCCAAATTAGCTTATATGAAATTGTATTTCATAGTTTTAATTCAAACTTGGTTGGTTATTAATAGTATCTGGTAATTTTACCTTTATTGGTATTGCTCACATTTGTCAGTTTTAATACCAAGTTGTGTTACTTTGTTACAGCAACTCTAGCAAACTAATATAAACTCTTACTCCTTATTCCATCCACAGTTCCCCTGGGATATATTAGGTATAAGCAGAGAGTGTTTATTGCCCTTGGTCAATTGATCCTTATTACTTTTCTTTTTTTAATTTATTTTTTAATTTTTATTTTACATATTGATCCCAGTTCCCTCTCCCTCCCTTCCTCTTTCCCTCTCTCCCACCCTCCCATACCCCCCAGCCACCCAACCCTCCCACCCCCCACACACTCCACATGTAGGGTGAGGCCTTCCAGGAGGGATCATCAAAATCTGTCAAGTCATTTGGAGTAGGGACTAGGCCCTCCCTCTTGCCTCTAGGTTAAGGGAGTATCCCTCCATGAAGAATGTGCTCCCAAAGTCCTGTGCACTAGGGATACATCCTGGCTCCACTGTCTGAGGTCCCTTAGACTGCTCAGTCCTTCTAACTGAGACCCATATTCAGGGGGCCTGATTCAGTCCCATGCTGGATTCCCAGCTATCAGTCTGGGGGCCCATTAGCTCCTCCTTGTTCAGTTCAGCTGTCTCTACTTGTTTCTGCAACCTGGTCTTGTCTTCCCTCTCTGCATGTGGATTCCAATTCGGCTCAGTGAAAAATGCAACCTTTTAAAGTGGAATACATTCATTACAAAGACCAACAATTTGCCAATGTGCAGAGAATAAGTGACAGTGAAAGCAAAATCCCAAATGAGACAATAATGTCACCTCCCACATGCTCTAAATCTTAGGGATGTTCACTGAAAGAGGAAGTAACAAGAATGTAAGAGACAGAAAATAAGGAGCGCTCTAAGTGCTGTCTTTTGGACAGGATGTGGGTATTGAACTCATGAACTCACAGCAATTGTGATTATCTAGATACCCATAGAACAGCAAGGCATCCAGAATGCTGGCATAGATAAGGGAGTAGGTTCCCCATGCTCCACCTCTTAAGAGGAGCAAATGGCAGCTGGCAGCTGTTGGAGGAGGATGCTCTTTTAAGATTTTGACTGCTCTAGTGGATAACCTCACATCCAAGCTCATATGAGCAGCACTCATCCAAGTTCATAAAAATAGCACTAACTGGTTTTAATACATTACCACATAATAAAGACATGCAATGGGGATGGGGGCATATAGAAGAGGAAATGGGTGGTGTTTAAGGAATAGACACAGAAAGATATGATCATATTTCACTGTATATACACGTGAAATTCTCAAGAATAAAGAAAAATATACTTAAAAAATACCATATGGCCCTCGCATTATGAACTCATGATACATTCAGACAATATTATTGTTGTAAATTTTGGATTATTATCTTCTAAAAATACCTGCATTAAAGGCTTATTTCCCCATGGTAGTATGGTGAGGACTTTTATCTATCAAGAGCCCAGAAATCAAGTAGATTATGGTCTTGAAAGGTGTCTTACCTAGTCGTTTATTGTTGTGATCAAACACTATGCAACATCCTTTAATTTTTTTAAAATAATCTTAATGCTTTGTTTTTTAGAAAAAGCTTATTTTGTTGTTAAAATCATATATTTTGTACTACTCTCCAAGTTTGGATTTGAGGCTTTTAATAAAAAAAGATTAACATGTACATAAGCAGATTATATTAATACAATGTTTTAGTTTCCTTTATATTGCTGTGATAAAAAGACATGACTGAAAACAATCTGGGGACGGAAGAGTTTACCTCACCGTATAGCTTATAGTCTTATCATGAGGAAAGACAAGGCAGAAAATTAACACAAACAAAGGGAAAAAAAGAACTCATATGAATGCTTCTTTTGTGCTTCCTCTTTCCTTGCTCAGTTTGCTTCCTTATGCAATGCAGAGTGACACCACCCATTGTAGGATGGGCACTGCCATATTAATCACCAATTAAGAAAATGACCTAGAGACTCACCTATAGGCCAATCTGATAGAGGCAATCCCTCAACTAAGGTTCCATCTTCCCAAACAAGTCCGTTTTGTGTCATGTTGGCAAAATAAAAGAACACTAATGTGTTATATATCACTAATGTGATTTGAATCTCCTGATAAACTTCTATGCCCCTACCAGGGAGAAACAACTCATCAGAATTCCTTTTCATCTGGTTTATATTGTGTGTTGCTTCCTTCAGACTGCATTCTCAAGATTCTAAAACTGAGGAATTTTATGTTGTAATTATCTTTTTAATGATTTAACTTTTAAGATATAATAGTTTGTTGAAAACATATATTATATACACCTCTCCGTGTTTGGGGCCTGGCTTTTGAATACAATACTAACTTATATATTTAAAAAAATGTGCTTTTATCCCATGGACACTCTAACCCTATAGAAAAATAAATCATTTGGGCCAAGAAACAGAACAACTTAAACTGCAGCATGAACATTTAATGGAATGCTTTCAAGCTGTGACATCCACTTAAGACTGGCTTCCTTTGTGGAAAAGAAATACAGCATTGCAGCAGCATCAAGTGTAGAATACACAGATTTCAAAACCTTAACTGATTATCTGGAATTATGCTTAATTCTTTGTGGTAAGAATTACAAAAGTCAATAACGTTTTCTTTAAGACTTGCCCAGCATTTTGTGGGTACTTCAATTGCCAAAACGTCTGAATATGAATCAAGCCATTGGTAAGGTTTATCTACCATCCTCTTGAACACATTTATTTATCAGAATATCCATTACAGATGCCATATCTTTTCCATGTAGTCCAATAAACCATGGCATTATTAAAGTGAGTAAATATTGATTTTATCTAAATTATGTATAGAAACATCAGTAGCCAAAGGTACAGAGAGTGAAAATATTCAAATTACTTTGCAGTTATAGCTATTCCAAATGAAGTTTTACAACTTTTAATATGCTTTTGGGATACATATAAAATTAAATACTCTAAATAAAACTGTACCATCAAACCATATACTTAAGAGCATCTCAAATTGTTTATGAGGCAGCATCTATTATAACTGATATAACTTATTTGAACTTACAGTAGCCTGCTGTCATTATGAGGAATTAGCTTTCATAAGCATTAAATAGTGAACTAAATTAATACCACTGCAGCAGCATTCTACAGGCCCATCAGGGTGGCAATAATCTGAGGCATATTTCAGCATTATGCGCTACATTCTCTAATTAAGTATTTCTTACATAGAAGTCAATATAATGTGTTAACATAAATTAAATGCTGGGATATATTGACTGCTTTTGTATATACTTTTCCTGTGGAGATGAACCAACATTTTCCTCCTGATAGGTCATCAAAGAGAGACCATAGAAACAAATTAACTCAAGTATACCTTTATAAAACAATTTGAATTACTTACAGGAATCTGGGTAAAAGGTCACTTTAAAGAGGACTGGCAACTTATTGTTGGTTACAACACTGAAGGTAAAACCCACTTAAGGTAAAACCCACTTCTTCCTCAGCAACCATTAACTCTCTCTCTCTCAGCAGTCTCAATCTAGTACAGGACAATTTTGTTGAGATTACTTTCTCAGATGATTCAAATTTGTGGCAGGTTAAAATTATACATCACAAATTTACTTCATTTTCAGAATTATACCTAGTTCACTATCATTTCTTCCTATTTTTAGCATTATATACAGATACTTATCTTGTACAAGCATGTAAATGCCAAAAAAGTAAATATTAGTATTACTGCACATTTAACAGCCAAAATAAAGTTGTTTTCAAATATTTTTATCATTCATTTTATATCATTCATGACACTGTTACATACATACATTTCCATATAACTAGAGAATGTGCACTGTGATTTTTTTGCACATGACACTTGGCATGTGGAAGGAAATATTGCACACACTGAAGAAGTACTTGTCTGTGACATAAACAACTTTAAAGCACTCAAAGTAAAATTAATCCTCTCAAACCAAAAAGAGTGACAATAATCTGAGGCTTGCTCTACCACGAGAAATGCTTCTCTTACATCTCCCTGGTCAAGTGGATTGCTTTGGAAATGAGAGGTTAGTTTTTGAGTGTTCTTAGAGGAAACTTCATCTCTATTCAAAAACAGTCATTTACTTTGGCAGAAAACTTGGAGATCACTTCCTTGTTGGAATCATGTTTTGGTTTCTTATTGCTTGACTTGCCTCTCACTGTGTCTAAGATTGGTCATCCAAGGGGAATGGGGAGGTTACAATTAGAAATATGTTTGGCTTACACTTAGAGTTAAACTAAAAGTTGCTTTGGAAAACAGTTTTATGCTCTCATACTGGGTACCTCCGTTCAAAGACGTTATTTTATTTCATTTTATCTTATCTTTTAATTTGGCTCTAAGTCAGGTTTAATTGTGGAGTTTTTTAAAAAGTGTTTTTATTATTTCTAATTATATGCATGTGTAGATATCAGCCTAGGGGTATGTGCATATGATTTTGAGTACCTGAGGGTGTCAGAATAGGGCTACAGATACTTTGGAGCAGTGGTTCTCAAGTTATGGGTCATGACCTTTCACAGGGTTGGTCTAAGACACTGGAACACAGGTATTTACAATTCATAACAGTAGCAAAACTACAGTTTTGAAATAACAAAAAAAAATGTTATGGTTGGGGGGTCACCACAACATGAGGAACTATATTAAAGGGTTGTGCATTGCAAAGGCTGAGAACCACTGCCTTTGAGCTATATTTGCAGGCAGTTGTGAGCAATATGACATGGGTACTGAGAACCAAACTCTGGTACTTAACAAAAATACGGCAAGCACTTTTAACCTCCGAGTTATCTTTCTTCACCTTAATTATGGCTTCTTCACTGGAATTCATGACATACCCTTGCCCCCTACACACACACACACACACACACACACACACACACACACAGACATACCACATCATTATCCCCATCTACACTAAAACTAATATACATCAAGTACTCTCCTTTCCAACTTCTCTTCAAGCTTCTCTTTTGCTCTCTTTCTCTCGGGGCTCTTTACTAGGTTCCTGGCATTTAGACACAGCAGATGTGATTATACACATAAGGCCTGTACAAGATTAAGCTCATTAGTATTCCATCAAGGAGAGAAGCACTTGAGTGGCCTCCACCTCCCCGCACAGACCATTAATATTTGCTGAGAGGAGGGGGGTTTTCATAAGATTGCCAACTGCTCCATGAGGATGCATAGGCAGTTAACTGTTGTGAGGATGAAGGGATCCATGAAGTTCCACTGCTCTTGGTAATTTACAGGCAATTGGCAGTTCATAACTCCTCACACACACCCCCCCCCCCGCTCCTATAAGCTGGCCTGAGTTAAATCATTAGGTTACCAAAAAAACAGAGAATCAAAACTCCATGAAAGTATAATAAGACCAGACAGGAAGGCGGGGGGGGGGCGGGTTGATCAGCAGGAGACACACATTGTAAAGTCACATGGGTGAATATGATCAAAATACATTATATACCTGTGTAAAAATAATATAATGGAGCCTATTTTATGTAGAATTAATGCTAATTAAAGTAAGTGAGAACTACTGAAGGAAGTATCATTGAAATTTTGAGTACATTCTTTAAGATTTTATCACATTAAACATAAATGGGGGACATTTTAAGTGTTGATAATTTTTGTTGTTATTGTTTTAAAATTAGTCCTTTGAGAACTACATTTAATGTATTTAACTATATTCAATCCCATCCTCTAACTCTTCCCATATTCACCCACATTCCTTCCCCATACAATGCTGCATCATTGTGATTTTTTTTTTACCTCTAACAAATCAAATTTGTGCCATCCCTATATTCTAAGCATTGATAGTTTTCCTAAAAGATTAATTTTGAATGGACATTGACAACTTAAGAATATAATTTTCTTTAACTGTAGAGTGGAGTTTCCATCAAGATGAATTTGTACTGTGTGGAGATGGAGACAGGGATCATTGTTGAAACATGACATACTCTACCTGATATTACATAGGATTTTATAAAATATACATGTTTCCTGTGTATCTTTAAGGAAGTTCCAAGAGACCTTAACTTCTTGTTCATTTTTCCTAGAGCTTTATTTATGTTATTAATTTCTCTGATATTTATAGTTCTTTCAGAAATCTAACTTATCCAGATTAATTATTTTTACGATTATTAACTATATTAGTTAGAAGTACCCAAAGAAATAGGACCAATAGTTTATATGTTATTTTATTAAGAAAATAAACAGGTAATTTTCAAGGCCTAGGAGTCCTGCAGTCTGTTTGTTATCTATAAGCTTGCAAATTAGTAAATCTCATAATACAAATAAATCCAATTCTGACAGGTTAGAGAACCAAAAAATCCTGATAGTTAGTCCTGATCTAAATAGCTGGATGCCAGTAGTAGCAGTGACGTTTGGTATCAGAAGATCTATATAGCAGTCAAATTAAGGAAATTAATTTGCCCTTCTTTCGTTTAATGTGACTGTTTAGGATTCCATTAAAATACTAATGACGTATAAAATATATTGAAAATACAGTTGAAGAATAAGTAGGTTAATTTTTTTAAAAGATACCATGAAATAACTTACAGCTATAACAAACAAGATTAAATGAAATCATAAACTTTAGTAAAATGATAAATCACTGAACAGAAGTATCTTCTATTACAAGGGCAATATTTATAATTTTATAATCACAGGTAATATGTGAATTATTACTTAGTTTTAGCACTAACAAACTTTTGGGTACTAAAAATAACTATTGGATTACAGAAGTATACCAATAATGAAGAATAATGGTATGAAGGCATTGTCATTTTCAATAGTCCTTTATTTTTGTCTTGGACACAGTGCAAACTATGGTTTTGTCTCTTGAAAATTGAAATTTGTGTGATGGTTGCTCCAAAAACCAAACATACTGCTACCATATAACATCAATACCACTACTAAATGCAAACCTGAAAACTATACAACAGAGATAGTTTCACATCCATATTTATTGCAACACTATTCACAAGACCCAGATTATAGACTGAGATTAGGTACCCATGAGCAAACATATGTAATAAAACAAATCTGGTACATATTCACGACAGAATTCTGTTCAGCCATAAAGAATGAAATTATATCATAAGAAAATGGATTCAACTAGAAGATCACTATATTAAGCAAAATAACTTAAGAGTGAGAAAAACAAATATTATAAGTTTCCCTTTTTGTAGATTCAGATTTTGTATATGCACACAAAACTCTTTATAAATGAATATATAACAGGAAAATACATGCAAGACCATCTGGGGAAGGATAAGTTCTACTAAGTAGTGGAGTAGGGAAAAACAGAAGAATATATAGGAATGAATACATTTAAAAATATATGGTATGCTGGAAAAAATATTTTATGAATATCAACAATCTGTATAATCAATATACATAAATACTAAAATTAATAATAGTAATATTAAACACTAGTCATGCAAAAATGTGTCAAGGATCAAGACTAAACATGCCCACTAAATAGTTTGAAACTTTCTTGCTATTGACTCAAAGGTAATGTTGATTTTGTTCATTTTTGTTTCAGTATGTTTTCTAGAGACAGAGAGAGAGAGAGAGAGAGAGAGAGAGAGAGAGAGAGAGAGAGAGAGAGAGAGAGAGAGGATCTACATTGGTAGGAAGGTAGGGAGGATCTGGGAAATAAGGAAGGGAAAACTGATCCAAATATAATGCATGAAAGATATTTCCAATGAAAAACAATCTACATCTCCTTTTAGGCTATGTATTCTCTATTGATTATATCTATTTGGAATGTATTGACAAAGTTAATATCATTTTCTCTTCCAGTTCATGCCGAGTAAGCACTATCTTTATCCTGACTACTAAAGCCCTAGTGAAGACTGTGTATACAGTTTAGATACTGTTGAAATGCTGAACATTTTATCAAACAATAATGAGCATTCATTTTAAACTCACTTTGAATTGTTTTTCATAACAATATCCCCTGCAAACTGCCTTCAGATTAAACAGTATTTACAGTGAATGTACAGGGAGAACAAAGAAATGAAGTTATTGTGTGAATTAAATGATGGTCTATAATGAATAGTAATATTTTTATGCTATGTAATCCTAGGAAGTTGTTTACAGGTTTACAAACCAAAGTTCCCTCCACAATTTCTAACTATAGTTGCTTATTAATGGGAGTTATGAAGTTTGGCTTAATTGGCTAAGTGATTAAAGGCTTCCATGTTTATTTGTCTTACCACCCTACATTATAAGGGCCTGCTACTATAACCAAGAAAATCCATTTACCCACTTCATTACTTCAGACTTCTCACACAACAGAATGAGGGCTTGGGGTTTCATTCTTGTTTTTGTTAGTTTTACTTTCAGATGCTTTGTTTCTTTCAAAGCAACATATACATGTAGTCAATATGCATGTTTGAAAAGGACCATAAAATCAGAGAAATTTAGATGGATATTTCTGTACATAGGAGTTGAGCAAATTCAGGAACTAAGGGGAAATTTCCTGAGATTATGTTTGCATTTTCAACATCTATTGATTGGTTTTACAATAGAAACTACTTTGCAGTTTAAAAAAAGTTCCTGTTTGTCACTGGCAATCTAATTTCATGACTTTTGCAAACATCTATTTGAACCTTTTGAGTGTAACCACTTTCAAGAGAGTTAATGACCTTCATCTTACAGCACTTTCTATCTTAGTCACAGCTTTAAAACACTCAGCTACACCATTTAAACTAAATTAATATTGCACTGATAACATAGGTATCCTTCCAACTAGATGATAATATGTCCCCCCAGTTAAATGTCTTTCTCAAACACACATAAATAATTTAGGAACTACACTATGAATTACATAAATAACAATGTGTAGTGAGACAGTCCTTCTGTGGCACTGACCATGCCCATTGGGGGGGTGGAGCCATGGGCAGAAGTGACCTGTGGAAGGAGGTTGGAGAGAGAGCCGGGAAAAGCTCTGGCTGGCAGGACTCGGACAGGAGAGCATCGGGTGGAATTTCCTGGTGTTCATCTGTCTAGGTTGTAAGTTATTTACCCCTGAGTAAACATCTATTCGGCCTATTTGTTTATCCTGATCCTTATTTATCCACGATATCAATGTAGTACTGGTTATATGATTGAATATATACTGCAATATATAACTATACAACCATTTGCCCTGCTGAAATAAATTCAGAGATAACTTGTTAAGTCCTATCTTGTTAACTCACATGATAAAAATGAATCAATCCCTGAAAGTTAGCCGCACTCCTAAATCTACATAATAAACAACATTTTACAAATTATGAGTGGTAGCTTTGTCTATTGTCTTTTAAAAAATAAACACTATATTGGAGAAATATTTTATTCCATTTCTAAAGCCATGGAAGTAAAATTTTTCTTAAAAGAGGTTTCACAGTATAAACATTTTAAGGTAAAGATGTTCCACATTCCAGGAAACATTGACAAGTGGAAAATTCTCAAGGAGGCTTCACATCATGTTATCTGATTGTTCAGATCCTTGTTTTCTAATGACATGATATTATCTGATTGTTCTGCACTAAAATATAAAATTTTATCATTTAATTTGATAAGTTAAATATATTTTAGATATTTTCAAGGGTAAGCATTATCATTAAGACTTTACACCTCTAGTTTTTTTTTTTATTATTGAGACAAATAAGCTTAAACATGCCTATAGTATAACCAATAAAGTCTTTTATATTCTCAAAGCATATTTCCTTATACATTTAAATGTAGCATCATTTTATTAGTAAAACATCAGTAATTGCTATATTTTGAATGAAGACATTACTTATTTTATTTATTTATTTATTTAGTTAGTTAGTTAGTTATTAATGTTGCTGAGATGAAATCCAGGGAGTTTTGCATAACAGATGAGAATTCTACCACAGAGAAGCATTTCTGGATGCTACAGGCCATGCTTTACTTATTAAAGTAATATTTCATTACTTTTAAAATTAAAAGAAATAGAAATCAATGCTAAAGTATATATATTATAAAATAATAAGCATAAATTTAAGTTGTATTTGAATTTTTTGTATAAATGTGTCATCTGTATAAATTTCATTTTTTTCCAAATGCACACATATGTTTGTTTTCAGGACCATTATAAAAGGAGATTGAATAATAGATACTTACATATTCAGTACCAATGGGTACAAGAAAAATAAGGTCAACCTTTTTCTAAAAACTAAAGTATCGTGTTTCTAAGAGAGACTGTTTCACAGCAGACTTCCAAGGCACTCTGATGCTTGCAATCCTTTTGCCCCCACTTCTTTAGTGTTCTTGAGCCATAGATACAGAAGATGTGATATAGATATATGAACTGGTGCTGGGCTCCTCAATATACAGTTGTTGGGGACCATCACCATCCTTACTACCTCAGGCCTCTGAAATAGAAAATTATTGCCTCTTAAGAAGTAAGCAAGCAGAATGTGTAGCAGAGCATTCCTAGATAGATACAGGCTTGCGGTTTTACAACCAGTTAAAGAATAGCTTAGGCTAGTCTTCTTGTTGCATCTTTTACAGCCAGTTAAAGAATAGCTCAGGATATTCCTCCTGCTGCAGTTTACAGCCTTTTAAAGATTAGTTCAGGGCATTCTTTCTACTGATCCTTTCACCCTGCCCACTTGCAACCCCCCCCCCCTGCATGTGCTCACATCCTGCCCATGGTCCTATATAAGCCTCCCCTGAGAAAATAAAGTTTAACAGAATATGGACCTGCTGTTGTTCTTCTCATCCCTTCCCCCTCGATTCCCCTAGGTGTCTCCCAGTTCGTCATTGACTGCTCCGTGGGTGGGGGCATACAGTAATCTCTGCATTGTAGTCAGCTGTGGATTTCTACAACGGCCTCCGTTTGCAATAAAGGGAATTCTCTTTTATGAGGGTTGGTGGCTGCATTTATAAGTATAAGAATACGACTTAGAATGTAGTAAGATATTATGCTGACTTAATAAAGAATTGATGTAGATTCTTTTCTCAGGTTCATGATGTCACTAACCCTGGGAAGCTGGCTAGATTTCCAGTACTAGGCATGGTTTCTTTCTTATTTAGTAGACCTTAAGTCCAATTAGACAGCTACTAGTTATCAACAACATGTGAGCACCAATTACTGCATGTTCATGAATATTTTGCCATGGTTACTATTGTGATTTATATGCATGCCTGGACAAGAAACAACAGGGAACTAAGGATTGCTGAGGAGGGGAAGGGGGATGGAGAGTTAGCCTCTCCTAGGCATGAGCTCTCTAAATGCTTGTTCAACACAAACTGGTCAGCCTTGAAACCATATACACACAAATAACAAAAATAGACTTGGCAGTTTGTATTTATATACATATATACATATATATGTATGTGATACACACACACAGAGGCACACATGTAAACATGCAAAAAATAAAAACCTATAAACTGGGGCTAGGCATAATGGTGCTCATATTTAATCCCAGCCCTAAGGAGGCAGAAACAGGTTCCTGGCCAACCTTGTCTACATAGTGAATTCCAGAAAAGTTAGGGCTATGTAGAGAGAACAAGCAAACAATAAAACAAGAACAAATAAATAAATAAATAGAGAGACAAATATAAACAAACAATCTGAAAAGTGGAATTAAAGGGAAATAAATGGGAAAGCAAGCAGATGGAGTATCCCTATTTGCATATGATAACATCATTATATATGTGAGTTATCAAAAAAATCAACACAAAGAAATTCTTAGAGATGATAACTACTTTCAGAAAAATAATAGATCAGAAAATCAACACACAAAATTCAGTATCTTCTCTGTACACCAATAGCAAAAGCTTTGAGACAGAAATTGAGGCCCAATTCCAGCAGACACTCCCTATGAACTCACAAGGCACTCCTGCCAGGCTTGCTTCTCATGGCTTCCTCAACCTCCTTTCTTACAGACCTCAGAACCACGAATGCAAGTATGGTACCACCCACCAAGGGTTCCCTGATTGTTCAGTAATGGAGTAAATGCCTTATAGCTGGATCTCATGGAGGCAATTTCTCAACTGAGGCTCCTTCATTTCTGATGACTCTAACTTATATCAAGTTGACCCAAAGAACCAGCCAATACAACTGACCCCTTTGTCAACTTGACATACAAACAGATCAGATTTAAGACACAACCCTTTCTTTCTTATTCATTACCCAAATTTCACATTTAAAAAAAATTAAGACCCACCTATGAATGCCTTTAATCTCTGCACTCAGAAGGAAGAGACAGGCAGATCTCTGTGAGTTCAAGTCCAGTCTATTCTGCAGCAAGTTCCAGGACAGGCTCCAAAGCTACAGCTACAGAGAAACCCTTTCTCACAAAAATAAATAAATAAACAAACAAACAAATAATAAAGTTCTAAACTCTTTACAAATCCAACCACATCACTTTTAAAATAGCCAATATCCTTCAATCCAAAGCATTTTAAAATTCAAAGTCTCAACTGTGGGCTCCAGTCAAATACTTTCCTACTTCAAGAGGGAAAAATCAGGGCACAATTGCAACCAAATCAAAGCAAAACCCAATTCCATCCATCTAATGGCTGTGATCCACTCAGGATCTTCTGACCTCCTCCAAAGGACTTGGGCCACTTCTCTAGCTCTGACCTCTGCAGCACACAGAGATTTTCTTCTAGTCCTTAGCTGACTCCACTCCACTGCTACTGTTTTTGGTGGTTATCCCATGGAACAAGCATCTGGGCTATACTTGTACCAATAAATAGTCTCTCAGGCTGTCTTCATGATGTCAAACCTCAACTGCTTTGCACGAACCCTTTGGTTCTGGGCCTTCAACTGCCACTGAGACTGCTACTTAACCAAAGGCATCTCCTGGCCTCTAACAGTACCAGGCCTCAGCTGTTGTCCACCACCCCTTCACACTTCAAATCCAGTACCATCTGGGTGACTCTTAAAAATTACCATGTCTGGCTGCCAGCACACACATACACACACACACACCAAAAAAAAAAAAAAAAAAAAAAAAAAAAAAAAAAAAAACAAAACAAAAAAAAAAAAAAACAGCACCTCTGGATCATAGTTTCTCTATATTCTCAGAAAACTCTTCCAAGAAGATAGAACCTCAGTGACAGTGATCGTTTTTATATCACTGGTAAAATTTCTTTACTCCAACTGGCCAGAATCAAGTATCCCAGCAAAGCAAAATTTTGCTTTAGTAATTCTACTATCTTGTTAATCACAGCTAACCAGAACCACAAATAAATAAATGAATCAAAATAGCAAATGGCCCTTGTTAGAGTCTTTAAATTTCCTTCTGAAACTTCACAAGCCAAAGCTCCATCTTCTGCACCTTTCTGAACATTCTTATGCTCCTAAAGAGTGCCCCACTGAGCTCTTTACTGTTTATGGCTCTTCTAACCCAAAGTTCCCAAGTCCTTCCAAAATCCAACCAAAAACATGGTCAGGTCTGTCACAGCAATTTCCCACTACACTAGTACCAATTAGTTTGTTGTTGTTGTTGTTGTTGTTGTTGTTGTTGTTTTGGTTTCTATTGCTACAATTAAACAGCATGACCAAAAACCAAATTGAATACAAAGGGTTTGTTTGACTTACATTTCCATGCTGATGTTCACTATTGAAGGAAGTCAGGACAGAAACTCAGCAGGGCAGGGTCCTGGAGGCAAGAGCTGATACAGAAGCCATAGAGGAGATTAATGGTTTGATTCTAATGGCTTGTTCAGCTTGCTTTCTTATGGAACTCAGGACTACCAGGCCAGGGATGATACCACCCACCATGGACTGGGCCCTTCCCCCATTAATAACTAACTAATTAAGAAAATGTCTTACAGCTGGATCTCATAGAGGCATTTACTTAATTGAGGCTTCTTTCTCTCTGATGCCTCTAGCTTGTTGACACACAAAATCAGACAGTAAAAATGATTTCTCAGAAATTTGGGGGTCAAAATACCTCAAGACTCAGCTACACCATTCTTGTGCATGTACCGAAAGGATTCTCAATCATACCACAAGGACACTTGCTCAACTACATCTGTAGGAGCTTTTGAAAGACCTGTGGAGGGCTCGAACCCTCATGCCTTGACTCAGGAAAGGCGCCCCTCCCCCAAATCACTCACGAGAAGCGGTCTTGATGCAAAAGCATGAGGTATATTCCAGTGCACTGGGGTCCGCAGCCATACTCCATGTGGGGTAGAGGACTGGGAACCCTAGGTACAGGGTTCAGACAGATTTTATAGGGTTACAACAAAGCCCGCGCATTACAAACCAATCATCTCATAGCATCCAGTGTGGACCAATCAATTTGAACTATCCAAGCCCGCGCTTTGCCCAGGAAGTCTGCTTTCGCTAGGGCTTCTGGGTAGTGTGGCACGGCTCATTTCCTGTTCTCATTCACCTACCCTGTCGTAAACAGTCAAGAATGACCTTTTGCCTACTCACTGCTAGGGGGCAGAGTCTAGGGAGAATTAGGCTAAATTTTTCCATCCTTACACTTTCTCTCTCAAACATGGAACCTGGAAACAACCTAAAATTCCTCCAAACAAAGAATGGACAAAGAATGTGTGGTACGTTTACTCAACTGTTGAAAACAATGACATCATGAAATTTAAGGCAAATATATGAAACTAGATAAGAGTCTACTGATAAGGTGACCCATACTCAGAAAGACAAAGAAGATGGTGTATACTTACTTATAAATGGATATTGATATTAGCTATAAAGTAAAGGATAACCATGAAACTATCCAAGGATACAGACAGGCTAGATAACAAGGAGGGCTCAAGGGGGACACTCAAGATCTCCTTGGGAAGGGAATATACAAAAGAATTAGTGAGTAGACTATGGATGGGAACAAGAAGGATCAGGTGGGAGTGATGTTGAGAGAAAAAGTACTAAATGAGTCAACTAGGAATGTGGTCAATTCAGGGTCAGGTAGAAACCTGGTACAAGGGAAACTCCAGGAATCTACAAGGGCGACCACATTTAAGACTTCTAACAATGGAGGAAATGTAGCCTGAATTGGCCATATCCTGGGACCAAGCAACACTATCACGGAAGGGGCTGGGTTACCAACTTGGCCATAAAACCTTCAACCTAGTCTGTTCTGCCTAAGGATTATGCTGGGATAAGAGTTACATAAACATTGTGGGAGTTTATGTTGGACCAATGACTGGTCCAACAAGAGACACATGTCAAGAGAACAGGTCCACCCTTGATACTGCATGGATCACCAGGACATAGAGTCTGTATGACCCAAAGTTCTAGGATACAACCAAACAGGACTGGTGAAAGAAAATGTTCATGTAATAATGACTAAGGGTATTCTGCTATAATCACAGATTGGTGACTACCCCATTTGTCTTCAGAGAGGCTTCATCCATTTACTGGTATAAACAGATGCAGATACCCATAGTCAAACATGAGGCAGACCTCTAGAAATCCTCCTAAAGAGAGGGGGGGATAATAGTAGGAGCCAGAGTATCAAGGGCATCACAAGAATCATAGAATCAACCTGGCATCATGGGTGCTCACAAAGACTGAATTGACAACCAAGGAGCCTGCATAGAGCTGAACTAGACCATCTACATATATATGACAATTGTGTGGCTTGGTCTTCCTGTGGGAATCCTATCAGCAGGAGCAGGGGCTGTCTCTGACATCTTTGCTAACTTTTGTGTCCCTTATTCCACATACTGTATTCCCTTGCCCAACCTTAATACATGGTCAGGTGCTTAGTCTCAAGGCAACTTGATATGCCATATTTTGTCAATTATCTATGAAAAGTTTGTCCTTTGTTGAGTAGAAATTAGAAGGTGTGGATGAGGGTGGAGGGATGGGATGGAGAAAGGAGTGGGAAGACAGGAGGGAGGGGAAACTGGTTGATTTGTAAAATAAAAATAAAGTTGGATATCAACTAAAACAGAAACAAGAGAAAGCTTACAATTTTATGGGAAAATAACAATTTTCCACTCAATGAAAATGGGTCAAAACAAAAATTAAAAACTTTTGCAATTCAATAAAAATGAATGCACAATATATATAGATTTATGGGACACAATGAAAACATTTCTTAATGGCAAGTTCACAGTACTAAGGCCCTACATAAAAAACATAAGGAGAATCTAGAACATTAACAGCACACCAGAAAGCTCTAGAAAAAAATAAGAAATCATACTCAAAATAGTAGATGACAAGAAAAATCAAACTCAGAGCTGAAATCAATAGAAAAAAAAAACCAATGAAACAAGAAGTTGGTTGTTTTAGAAAATAAGATTGACAAACCCTTATGTAAATAAACTAAAATATTGGGAAATAATATCTAAATTAACAAACTAAGAAGCAAAAAGGGGGGAATAACAACATGCACCAAGGAAATCCATAAAATCATAAGGGTATACTGTAAAAACCTGTACCCATCCAAATTGGAATTTATTTAAAAATTGATAATTTGACAGGTAATACTTAACCAAACTTAAATCAAGACTGTGTAAACCATTTAAGCAGACATACATCCACTAGTGAAATAGAAGCAGTCATTAAAATTGTCTCAACCAAAGAAAGCCCAGAGCAAAATGGTTTTAGTAAATTATTCTAACAGACTTTAATAGACCAGCTAATGCCAATACTTCTCAAATTATTTCACAAAATAAAAAGAGAATGAACATTACCCAATGTATTTTATGCGGCCATAGCTGCCCTGATACCCAAACTATATAAAGACCCAACAAAGAAAGAATTGAAAATTTCCCTTATGAATAAGCATGCAAAAATAATCAGTACTTGTAAACTGCATCAAAGAACCCATCAAAAACTTCATTCACCATGATCAAGTAGGCTTCATTCCAGAGAGGCAGGAATGGTTCAACAGATATTAATCAATAAATGTAATTCATCATATAAGCAAGTAGAAAGACAAAACCCACATTATCATCTCATTAGATGAAAAAGAGATCCTTGACAAAAATCCAAAAAATCTAAAGAGATTAATGATACAAGGGGCATACCTAAACATAATAAAGAAGTTTACAGAAAGACCATAGCCATCATCAATCTCAGTGGAGAGAAAGCTATTTCACTAAAATTGGAAACAAGAGGATGCTCTCCACCATCTCCTTACATATTGAATATAGTTCTTGAAGACTTAGATAGAGCAATAAGACAACTGAAGGAAATGAAGATAATATAAATTTAAAATTATCCTCTCAAGGTATCTTTATACGAAAATGATATGGTAGTATATGAAATAACCTTGAAAATTCCATTGAGAAATACTTACAACTGATAAACACTTTCAGCAAAATGGCTGAATAAAAAATTAACTCATCTATGGCAAGAGATACCATAATATAGGGAGCCATCATAGGTTTAAAGAGAAATATGGCTCTAGGGAACTGTCCAGATATCTATAAGGATAACCCCAACTAAAAATCTAAGCAATCATGGAGAGGCTACCTTAAATGTCCTTTCCTGATAATGAGATTGATGATTATCTTAAATGCCATCCTGGAGCCTTCATCCAGTAAAAGCAGAAGCAAACACCAACAGCTAAACACTGAGCACAACACCTGGGAACCAGTTACAAAAAGGGAGGAGTGATAAGCAAAGGGTTCACGATAATGGTGAAGAAACCCATGGAAACAGCAACATGAACAAGGGAGAACACATGGACTCCAGTCTGATAGCTGGGAAGCCAGCATAGGACCGATCTAGACCCCTTGAACTGAATGTGGTGTTAGTTATTTGAACTGGGAAGTCTATGAGGCCTCTGGTAGTGGATCTATATGTATCCCTATGTGGGAGCCCATCCCACATAGAGGGATGCTCTCTCAGTCTAGACATATGGGGAATGGTGTAGGTCCTGCTCCAAATGATATGACAGACTTTGAAGATCCCTCATGGAAGGCTTCACACTCCCTGGGGATCAGAAAGAGAATAGGATGGAAGTTAGGGGGAAAAGAGCAGGAGGGGAAGGTGAAGGAACAGGGATTGGCATGTAACACAAGCTTGTTTCAAATTGAAATAAAATATACTATCATAAAAATAACTCATAAAATTCGGTAGCCCTCCTATATACAAATGACAGACTGAGAAAGACGTCAGGGAAACAACATCTTTCATAATATTCTCAAATAATGTAAAATGTCTTGCCATAACTCTAACCAAGTAATTGAAAGAGCTGTATGATAAAAATTGAAGCCTGTGAAGAAGGAAATTGGAGGATATATCAGAAGAAAGAAAGATTTCCCATGATCATAGATTGGTGGGATTAACATAGTGAAAATGGACATCTTAATAAAAAGCAATCTACAGATTCAATGAAATCCCCATAAAAAATCCAACACAATTTTCACAGAGCTTGGAAAACAATTCTCAGTTTCATACAGAAACACACACACACACACACACACACACACACACATACACACACACACCAAAAAACCAAAAAGTGAACAAACAAACAAACAGGAGAGCTAAAACAATCCTCAACATAAAATAACTGTGGGAGATCTCACGATTCCCTATTTCAAGTCATACTGTGAAGCTATAGTAATAAAAACTGCATGGTATTGGCATGAAAATAGATGTATTGATCAATGTAATTGAATTGAAGACCCAAATATAAACCCACACACTTATGGAAACCTAACTTTTTTAAAATAAAGGAGTCAGAAATACATAATAGAGAAGAGAAAGCATCTCTAACAAATGGTGCTGAACAAACTAAATTCCTGCATACATTATAATGCAAATTAATTTATACTTATGACACTGCATAAAACTCAACACCAAGTAGATCAAAGATCTAAATAGAAAATTAGGTACACTGAATCGAACAGAAAAGAAAATGAGGAATAGCCTTGCAACAGGAAACAACTTTCTGAACAGAGTTGGTTCTTCAAGAAAATCAACAAGATAGACAAACCTTTATCCAAGCTTAAAACAGAGAGAGAACATGAAAATTAACAAAATCAGAAATGAAAAGGGAGACATAACAACAGGCACAAAGGAAATACAGAGAATCTTCAGATCATACTTTGAAAACCTGTACTCCACAAAATTTGAAAAATTAACAGAAATGGACAATGTCTGGGGAAGATATCACTTACCAAAATTAAATCAAGACAAAATAAGCAATTTAAATAGACCTATAAACCCTAATGAAATTGAAGCAGTCATCAAAAGTCTCCCAACCAAAAAAGAAAAAAAAGAAAAAGAAAAAGAAAAGAAAGAAAGAAAAAGAAAAAAAAAAAAGCAGAAAGAAAGAAAAGCCCAGAGCCAGATGGTTTTTTTGCAGAATTCTACCAGAAATTCAAATTCAAAGGACAGCCCACACCAATACTCCTCAAAGTGTTTCACACAATAGAAGCAGAAGGATCATTGCCAATCACTTTTTATGAGGCCACAATTACCTTAGTACCCAAGCCTCACAAAGACACAACTAAGAAAGAGAACTACAGAACAATATCCCTCATGAATATTGATGCAAAAGTACTCAATAAAATACTGGCAAGTCAAATCCAAGAACATATCAGAGAAATCATCCACCATGACCAAGTAGGCTTCATCCCAGTGAGGCAGGGATGGTTCAACAATGTGGTGCACCATATAAACAAAATGAAAAAGAAAAACACATGATCATCTCACTAGTTGTAGAAAAAAAGAACCTTTGCCAAAATCCTACAGCCCTTCATAATAAAGGTCTTGCAGAAATCAGGGATAACAGGATCATACCTAAACATAATAAAACAATATACAGCAAAAGCAATATACAGCCAACATCAAACTAAATTGAAAGAATGTCAATGTGATTCCTATACAATTAGGAACAAGACAGTGCTGCCCACTTTTAGCGCCAACATTATGTTCTGTTCCATGAATCTGGCAAAGAACTAGAGATTGAAATAGGAGACAAGACAGAGGGTCCTATATTCAACAGCAAAATCGGTATGCCTAATGCCTAATGCAATTTATTGAAGGGACTTATATACTGACTTACAGCAGAGTGGAAAACAACGGGGTTCTCAGGCTTAGCTCCTCCCCAGCAGATGTGTGTTACCAAAACAGGAAGAGTACCAATAATAACTTTGGGGCAAGATGTTCAGGCCAACAGCTTCAGGCTTGCTCAAGGTGCTCAGGGGTCCATGCAGGGCCCTACAGGTCCCCTTTTCTTTTAATATAAACTAACACCTGTCTTAGGTGCATAGGATACCAGCATAATTCCTTACCCATCATTGGAGAGGCCACCCAGGCCTGTAACCTTCCTGTCTTAGGTTGGATACTTGCCCCCTTCTGTAAGTTCAGCCATACTTGGGCAGAGGTGTTTTCTCTTGAGTCAAAGACAATTGAATCTGCCTTTTTTGAAAGTTGGCCTGGCCCTGTCTAATGCTGTGGTGGCGTAGGCAGATCAGGCAGATAGCACCAAGGGCAAGGGCTGTGAGAAAGAGCTTTCCCATTCTCTAATCTACCTGCAAGTTGAAGTCCTTGTAAAATGGTCTTCTGCATTGGCAGGTAGTACTTGGGTTTTATTGATGTTAATGATCTGCATGGCTGAAGAATGTGTATAATTTAAAAACTAATCAATCCAGGATCCCTGGAGAGAAGTTACTAGAACTGATGTATTATTAGCTTTAGCGGGAATAACACAGCTATGTGTGAAAGAGAGAGAACAAGAAGCCATATAAGCCTCTCACAATAAATCCAATTGTTCTGTAGAAGTCTAGTTTGTAGATTTGTTTTAAAATGTCAATTTGTACTAGATTATTGAGTGTAATATGGGTGGCTAAGGTTTCAGCCACTTCATCTCATAGTTGATCCATAATAAAAGGGTTTGTGCTTTGGTGGACAATGTTTGTGCTCATCAGCTTCAGAAATTCTTTAATTGTTCAATTAATTGCCCAAAGGATCTTATTCATCAGTAACAGTAGGACTACCATCTCCTATTTGAGATCGTCTTGTTCCCTGATAGATTTTACAAATTCTAAATCTTGTGCTTCCTCAAAAGTCCTCTGAAATTTGTTATTTTATTTTAACATTGTTGCTCAGGAGCACATCTTTAACTAGATGCCAAAGGGAAAAGGTGGCAAGAGGGAAATTATCAGACCCCTCTTCTTTATAAGCCTTTTGGATATCTCTTATTACCTATTCCAAACCAGAGATGTTGAAGCCTTCCGAGTGCATAAACCAGGGACCATGTTTCTCTAATATGGCAATGAATTCTTTAGCTGTCTTAGTTTTAATCCCAGTGCTCTGAGTTTTCAATAGAGCCAATAATTGCTAACTGAGAATTTCCTTACAGTTACTGGCACCCATCCTTCAATAAACCCTCATTCACTTAGTTGCTAGGGCAATCTATGAAGTGATCCTTTCTTCCTGATCTCAGTGGGACCTCCACTTGTAGCGCCAGCACTAAGATCTGTTTCACGAATCAGGCAAAGGCCTAGTCATTGAAATAAGAGACAAGACATCAGGTAATACTTTCAATAGCAATATCAGAATGCCTCATGTGGAATGTCTTTTATTGAGGTGATGGAATGAGATTATATACTGACTTACAGCAGAGTGGAAAACAATAGGGTTCTCAGGCTTAGCTCCTCTCCAGCAGATGTGTGTTAGCAAAACAGAAAGACTACCAATAACAACTCCAGGGCAAGATGTTCCATCCAACAGCTTCAGGTTTGCTCCAACTGCCCCTGGAGTCCATGCAGGGCCCTATACCCCTTCTCTCCATATCTCCTCATTATTGTACTTGAAGTTCTAGTTAGAGCAATGAGACAACAAAAGGAGATCAAGGGGATACAAGTATGAAAGAAAGAAGTCACATTTCACTATTTGCAGATGATATGATAGTAAGTGACCTGAATAACTCTACCAAGGAACTCCTACAACTGATAAAATCTTCAGCAAAGTGGCAGAATACAAGAATAATTTAAAAACAATCAGTAGCCCCAGTGGAGCCAGGATGTATCCCTGGTGCACAAAAGGACTTTGCGAACATATCCCCCATGGAGGGATAACTGCCTTGATCTAGAGACAGGAGAGAAGCCCTAGTCCCTACTTCACATGATCTGTCAGATCTACATGACCCCAACTGGATGGCATTCCTCTACATATGGAATTGGGGTGGGGGGATGGGAGAGGAGGGTGGTTAGAGTGCATGTGAGAGGGCAGAGAGGGTACAAGGGAGGGAAGGAGGAAGGGATGGAGGGAGAGGTAACTGGGATCGACATGTAAAATAATAAAGTAAAAAAAAATGCTTTGACTCTAAAATTTAAGTTGAAGGACAAGTTACTGGGGAAAAGAATTTCTATTTTGGTTTCCACAGAAAATGAAAAGATGTGGATTCCTTCCAGACTAATGTGGTTTGATCACGCCAGACCACCTGAAACAGAGTACAAGGTGATACTACATTCAAAACAGCTGGACAAAGCAGCCCTACAGACTACAGCCAGGTTTTCTGAATCTTCTTCGAATCCCCCATGACAGTGCCCCTTACCAGCAGGAAGTAGTTTGGAAAGAATGATGCCCAAATTCCCAAATATTGTCTATAAATGTTTGTTTTCATTTAATTGGACTTTGTTATATAAAATTAAATAAAATAATAAAAAACAAAAGGAAAAAAATCAGTAACCCTAATGTATACAGATGATAAAGGGGCTGAGAAAGAAATCAGAGAAATGTCACACTTTACAATAGCCACAAACAACATAAAATATCTTGGGGTAATGCTAACTAACCAAACAAGTGAAAGACCTCTATAATAAGAACTTTGAGTCTTTACAGAAATAAATTAAAGAAGATACCAGAAAATGGAAAAATCTCCCATGCTTTTGGATAGGTCAGATCAATATAGTAAAAATGGTGATCTTACCAAAAGCAATCTACAGATTCAATGCAATCCCCATGAAACTCCTGGCATAATTCTTCACAGACTTTGAAAGAACAATCCTCAACTTTATATTGAAAAGCAAAAGACTCAGGATAGCCAAAACGACCCTTTATAATAAAGGAACTGGTACACCTACTTTGGAAATCAGTATGGTGGTTCCTCAGAAGAATGGGAATTAGTCTACCTCAAGATCCAGTGATTCTACTTTTAGGCATATACCCAAAGATGCACATTCATACAACAAGGACATCTGTTCAACCATGTTTATAGCAGCATTATTTGTAGTAGCCAGAACCTGGAAGCAACTTAGATGTCCCTAAACGGAAGGGATGGAGGAAATGTGGAACATTTACACAATGGAGTACTACTACTCAACAGAAAAACACAATGGAATGCTGAAATTCACAGGCAAAAGGATAGAACTAGATGAGTGAGGTAACCCAGTAACATAAAGAGAAATATATGTACTCACTCATTTATAGATTTTAGACATAGAGCAAAGGAATACCAGCCTACAATCCATACTGCCAGAAAAGTTAAGAAACAAGAAGGACCCTGAGAGAGACGTACATGGTTCCCTGGAGAAGGGGAAAGGAACAAGGTCTCCTGAGAAAATTGGAAGCATGGAGGGAGCAGATAGAGAGATAGGAGAAAGAGAAGAAATGAAAGGGGGGGAGATGTGGGCTTTAGGGAACAGGAAGATTGAGACAGGGAATGAATAGAGGAGAGCAAGAAAAGAGATACCATAATAGAGGGCCATTATAGATTTAAGGAGAAATATGGCACTAGGGAAATGCACAGAGATCTACAAGGATGAACCAAATTAACAATCTGAGCAATAGTTGAGAGGCTACTTTAAATGTCCTTCCCTGATAACTACCTTATATGCCAATCCTTGAGCCTTTGCCTAGTAGCTTATGGAAGCAGATGCAGACACCCACAGCTAAACACTAGCTGAACTCCTGGAATCTAGTTACAGTGAGGGAGGAGTTATGAGCAAAAGGGACAAGACCAGGTTGGAGAAACCCACAGAATCAGATGACCTGAACAGGGGTAGCTTATGTACCCCAGTCTGATAGCTTTGAAACCAGAATAGCACTGACACAGACTCCCTTAATATGAGTGGTAGTTAGAAGTATTGGGCAGTCTATGGGGCCTTTAGTAAGGGATCATTATTTATCCCTATTATAGGAATGGACTTTGGGAGCCCATTCCACAGAGAGGGATACTTTCTCAGCCTAGACCCATGTGGGGGGGGAGGGCATAGGCCCTGCCTCAAATGATATGACAAACTTTGAGGACTCCCTATAGAAGGCCTCACCCTCCCAGGGGAACAGAAATAGAATGGGTTGGGGATTGGTGGGGTTGATAGAGGAGGATGGGATGGTGAGGGAACTGGGATTGACATATAAAACAACCTTGTTTCAAATTTAAATAAAAAATTGAAAACAAATATTGGCAAATGGAATCCAAAAATCATAAAAATGTCATACACCATGATCAAATAGGCTTCAACTCAGAGATTCAGAGATAGTTTAACATAGGGAAATCTATCAATGCAATCCACCAATAAACAAACAGAAGAAAAGACACATCATCACCTCATTAGTTGCTGAAAATATCTTTGACAGATTCCAACACCCCTTTATGATAAAAGTCTTGGAAATTTCAAGGGTATAAGGAACATACCAAAATATAATAAAGGCAATATATAGCAAGCCAACAGCCAACATCAAATTCAATGGAGAGACACTCAAAGCAATTATACTGAAATCAGGAACAAGAAAAAGCTGTCCACTTTCTCCATATCTATTTAATATAATACCTGAAGTTCTAGCTAGAGCAATAAGACAAAAGTAGATAAAGGGGATACAAATTAGAAAGGAAGAGGTCAAACTTTAGCTATTTGCAGATGATGTGATTATATACCTAAGTGAACACAAAAATTCTACCAGGGTATTCCTACAGCTGATAAACATCTTCAGTAATGTCACAGGATAAATTAAATAACTAAAAAAGGTCAGTAGCCGTCCTTTATAATAATGATAGACAGTCTGAGAAAGAATTGAGTGAAATAACACCTTTTACAATATACATAAATGATATAAAAATATGTTGGGGTAACTCTAACCAAACAAGTGAAAGATCCATATGACAAAAACTTCAAGTTTTTGAATAAAGAAATTGAAGAAGATATCATAAAATGGAAAGCTCTCCTGTGTTCATGGATAGGCAGGATTAACATAATAAAAATGGCAATCCTACCAAAAACAATCTATAGATTCAATGCAATCCCCACCAAAATTTCCAACACAATTCTTCATGGACCTCAAAAGAGAAATACTCAACTTCATATCGAAAAACAAACAAACAAACAAACAAAAATCAGTATAGCTAAAACTGTCCTGTACAATAAAGGAACTTCCAGAGGTATCACCACCCCTTACTTCAAACTCTATTATCGAGCTACTAAAAAAAAAAAAAAAAAAAAAAAAAAAAAAAAACAAAAAACACATCTTGTTATTACTAGAAAGGCAGATGTGTGATTCAATCAAATACCCTGACATAAATAAACACATCTATGAACACCTGAGTTTTGGCAAATCAGATAAAATTATACAATAGAAAAAAAAATCTTCAGTAAATGGTGCTGGCAAAACTGGATGATAGCATGTAGAAGAATGCAAATGGATCCATATCTATCACACTACACATAACTCAAGGCCAAGTCTATCAAAGACCTCAACTTGATGTGCTAAACTCTATGCAATCCCATGGGAGGTTTGCCCCTTTCTGAATGGAAATGGAAGTGGAGTTGATGAGGAGAGAGGTAGATTGGAGAAAGGGGAAAAGGAGAAGAGTAGGGAGGGGAAACAGTGATCGGTATGTAAGATAAATGAAAATATATTAATAAAATTAAATTTAAAACAAGAAAAGAAAAATTCTCATTTGTGAAGAAATTGAAATTTACAAGTAAATGAATATAACTGGAAAAAATATAGAGTAAAGTAATCTATACATAGATGATCAAACACAGTGTGTTCCCTTTCACATGTGGCTCCTAGTTTTGCAATTTTATCTTTATATATTTAATGTAGAGTATATGTGGAGCCAGGAAACTAGAAATTGCCTATTAATAGGATGCATTAAATGCAAGGGTATAATACAATACAATGAAAGTGGAGAAGGGATATAGTTGAACATAATAACTTGATTAAGAGTGGAGGAATATTGGTATCAAACATTTAAGTAGGCAGTGAGGCAGGGTGTATAGTGGAGGGTTAACAGTAATGAAGGTATATGTTGAAGCCAGCTATAAACCAACTGCCTCATAACTCAACTAAAATATTATTTAAACGTAATATTTACAATGAAAATGCCTTGCATGACTGGGTAATATTTTTTCTAGAAGTCATTGCTTACTAAACAATAACCTTATTATTGAATGAAGGATATTTCTGTAATAATCTTAGAGGCCCCCCCAAACAAGATGGGCTATTGTCATTTCTCTTGGTTGCTGATTTACTTAAATTCCGATACTGCAACAAAATACCAAGATTAAAAAAAAAATGAAAAGAAAAGAAAGAAAACTTGCAGCTACCAGTCCATCATATTAGTAACATCACCATGTCAAAAAGTTAAAGTATCTTGTCATGTAGTACACAGTCAAGAATACAGAGAAATAAACACATCAGGCTTCCTTTATTGCTTTCTCTTCTCTTACATAGTTTAGGAGCAAACCTAGGGAATTGTGCTACCCACATGGGGTGGGGGTAAATCTCTGCACATCAATTAGCAAGATGATCGCCAAAGCCTACCTGACTCACAAATTCTTCAACTAAAAAGTCTCTTTCCAAAGCTCTAGGGAGGCATAGATTAATGGATCTCTATGAACTTCAAGTCCAGACTGGTCTACATAACAACTTCCAGGACAGTATGAACTACATTGCTAGAACCTGTTTCAAAGAAAAGTCTTTTCCAAGGTGACTCTAGTTGTGTCAAGGTGACAGTTAAGAAATAACTTCCCACTGAAAATAGCTCTTAATAAAACAAGGGCCCTTGAAAGCTCCTACTAATTGAAAATTTTTGAACTGGCTTGATCTAACAGAGTTCTTGTGCTGGTGACTATAAGTACCATGAGTTCACACGTGCAATGGCACTGTCATATTCAGATGAAATCATTTCACAGCTCTCCTTAATATTCTCTTTTGGTTGTTGTTGTTGTTTCATTTAAATTAGAAACAATCTTATTTTACATATAAATCCCAGTTCCTTCTCCCTCCCATCCTCCCATTCCCCCCCATTGATCCTCCATCCCACCACCCATCCATCCCCCAATGAAAGTAAGGTCTTCCAGAGTAAAATCATCAAAGTCTGTGGCAGGATAGGATGGGGACAAGAGCAGATGGGAAGGAGAGGGAACTGGGATTGATATGCAATATAAGATTGTTTCTAATTTAAAAAAAATGATATTTGTATCACTTCCTCTAAGGCTACATTGCTACATCTATGGAACACGTTACATGTATATTTGTAATTTTACATGACAGCATATAATATATAGAAAAATGTGTATAATTTTATAAAATATGTGTATAATATGTATAAGAACACTTTGTATTTGATATACTGCATTTTAGTATCTACAAAAATGTACATAATATGTCTAAGAATATTTTGTATTTGATATGCTATAATTTAATATATAGTATATATATATTTAGAGTGTTACTATACTACATATTGTGTTATATGTAGTATGTGAAGTACAGCTAACATTACTGCTGCATATTATATATTATAATATAAAAATATGAATTTTATATAATAAATCTCAAAAATGTGTATGTTTTAAATGTATTTCACTTTTATATTTATTGAAAGAGGGAAGACTGGTGTCCTCCATCCCTTCTGACTCCTACAGTCTTTAGTAGAATCAACTAAATAGGTCTCACATGGACTCAGACTGAAATGGAAAGGATGATGGATTCATGGGTCTGCACCAGATCTTCTGCATATATGCTATGGATATTAGCTTGGTTGTTCTTGTGGGACTCCTAACAGTGGGAATGAGTATATCTCTGACTCTTTTGCCTGCCCTTGAGACTCTTTTCCTCCCACTGGGTTATCTTGCCCAGCCTTGATATGAAGGCTTTTACCTTGTCTTATTATATCTTGTTTTGTCCTGTCTGGCTATCTCTTGGAGACCTGCTCTTTTCTGAAGAGTAAATGGAGGGGGAGTAGACCTAGGGGAAAGGGTAGGTGGGAGGAGAAATAGCAGTGGAGGGGAAGCCTTGGTGGGAGAAAACATAGGAGTGGAGGGGAAGCCATGGTTAGGATATATTGTTTTGAGAGAAGATCTATTTTCAAAAGAATAGACAGACACATAGATACAGATAGATACATAAGTACATAGATGATAGATAGATAGAAAGATAGATAGATACACATATACATACATACATAGCTAGATAAATAGATGAAACAAATAATTAAGACTGAATTCTGGGACACACAACTTTAGTTTATTCTAAAACTAGACCTCTGGTTTCAGATTATAGGCTACTGTAAACTGTGATATGAGGTGGCTTATCTCCAGTATTTCATCTCTCACCAAATGTAGTGTTGGTTTAGAGATCTCCTCCCACCTCTTGATTCTGACCACATGCAGATATTGTCATGGCTACATTATGACATAAGGACCAACTAAACCTGAAGTTGCCTCTGGACTACCCAGAAAGGAGATAACATTCATGGACTAAGGACCTGCTGCTGTGGTGTACTGTGAAAAACTGAGGTACATTTTGTCCCCCTGGGTTGTCCAAATATACTTTCTATTGTGAAGTGTAAACGATCAAATCCAGACATGTTTAGTCAAGCTGTATTAGATATTCCCGCTGTGATTTTTGACAATGGTTCTGGACTCTGTAAAGTTGGAATCTCAGGAGAGCTTGGACCCCGACATGTCATCAACTCTGTTGTTGGCCACCCAAAATTCAACATACCATCAGCAAGAACCAATCGGAAAAGGTACTTTGTGGGAGAAGAAGCCCAATGCATGTATGATGGCTTATACCTGCACTACCCAATTGAGCGTGGATTGGTAACTAGATGGGATGACATGGAAAAATTGTGGAAGGACCTTTTTGAGTGGGAGCTAGGTGTGAAACCCAGTGAACAGCCAGTTTTCATGACTGAGCCCTCCTTGAATCCACGAGAGACCCGAGAGAAGACCACAGAAATAATGTTTGAGAAATTTAATGTACCTGCCTTGTACCTTTGCAACCATGCAGTTGGAGCTTTGTGTGCTTCTGCTTGTATTACTGGCCTAGTAGTGGACAGTGGAGATGGGGTTACTTGTACTGTTCCCATCTATGAGGGCTATGCTCTATCTCATGCTATCACCAAGCTATATGTGGCAGGAAGAGATATCACAGAACACCTCACCCGACTCCTCCTTGCTAAAGGCTACACTTTCCCCTGCATCCTAAACAAAGCAGTGGTGGATGACATTAAAGAGAAGCTATGCACTGTCACCTGGGGACAAGAAGACACCCATAAGAACTATCAGCAGGCCCTAAAGGAATACCAACTGCCAGATGGGAATGTCATCCAGATGAGTGATCACCTGTGCCGGGTACCTGAAGTTCTTTTTACACCTGACCATCTAGGTATTCATGATCTGGGAATCTCAAAAATGGTCTGCAGCAGCATCATGAAGTGTGACAGTGACATCCAGGAGACCCTATTTGCTGATATTGTGCTGTCTGGAGGTACAACCCTGTTTCCTGGGCTACAGGATAGACTCCTGAGAGAACTGGAAGTTCTGGCATTTAAGGGAACCCCAATCAAGATCACAGCCTCACCAGACAGATGCTATTCATCTTGGATTGGTGGATCTGTCATGACTTCCTTAACAACATTCAAGCAGATGTGGGTCACTGCTGAAGAATTCAAGGAGTATGGGGCATTTGTGGTTCAAAGAAAATGCTTTTAGGACCACTGAATTCTTGGGACTTCTCTAAATGCCAGTTTTCAGGAGTGTTGGAGGAGGCAATCTCATCCTTGGCATTTAATAAAACGATCCATAAAGCTGGAATGATTTCATATTCCAATTATTTAAGCCCCAAAAGTAATTCTGTAAAGATTTATTTTCTATGTACATGTGTGTACCTGAGTGTATAGATATGCACCCTGTATATGCAACCAACTATGGAGGCTAGAAGAGGGTATAAGATTCCCTAGCCTTGGGAGCTACAAGTAGTTTTGACTAACCAGTTTTGGGTGCTATAAACCAAACCCATGTCCTCTACACTCAGCCTCTTGAGTCATCTCTTCAGTTATCCAAAATACGTTTTTATTGGCATTTCATATCCCTTTTGTCTCTTACAGATCTCTTTAGTGTGCTTTTTACTCAGTAAATAGTGCTTTTACTCAGTAAATAGTATATAAAGTGTTCAAATGTGCATGTACTGAAAGGTTCTGGGGTCTCATGCATAGAAAATTAGCTGATTGGAGTCCTATGAATCTGTTTGAAATTGCTTTCTCTTATCGCCTAATATACAATACACACACACACACACACACACACATACAAAAAAAACTATATCCAAGAAAACAATAGAGAACTAAGAGTAATACTACCCTACATATTGTTGTGAGTAATCAAATCACTTTGTGAATTTATAATTAGTATTATTTCAAGAAGTTTGAGAAACAAATAGGTGGGCTCCTAAATTCCCATTTACTTTTGGCTCTATAAAACATTGAGGAACTATGCTCCCAGATGATTAGTATTTGTTTTCGTTTCAAGGATACCAATTTCATAATTTTCTTAGGAAGTAATGCTAGAAATAGACAATGCTTTCCAATGAAGTAATTGTTGAATAAAATACATATACTTATTTTCAGTATCTATGTATTTTCAGCATCATGGAGAGATATGCTAACAATCTATTTCTGTAGAGAAAACAATGAGATTTCCTGCTATCATAAGAGAAAAAGTATTATATACACATAATTTTGTTTATTTTTGCATATAAACATAAATTAACACTTATTTCATATAAGAATTTAGAGACATATAAGAAATTGAAAGTGAAAGTATTCTATCTTGTTTTCTGTTGCTGTAATAAAACAAACAAATAGGGGAAATAAAAGGTTTATTATATCTTATAATCAAGGAAGTCAAAGCAGGAGTGCAAACAGAATCCTGGAGCCAGAAGATGAGAAACACCAATGAGAAACACTACTTACTGGCTTGCTCTTTGACCTCTGAGGTATTGTCTTTATATGATACAAGACTACCTACTCAGCAATGTTACTACCCACAGTAGTCTAAACTCCCATACAGAAATTAACAATTAATAAAATGTCCTACCAATATGGCCACAGACCAATCCGATGGAGGCAGTTACTTAGTTCTTTTTCCTAGGTGTGTCAAGTTGCCAACTGAAGCTAACTATGAGTATAAACACCATAAGTTTACACAAATTATTTGTGAAAAGATTCTTAAAAGTACAGGATAGCTCTTTTCCAGCCTCTGTTTCTTCTCCAGGTTTATAGTACTAACTACAAATTTGTTGCCATAAATTAAAACTTCAATTAGAAAGCTAGTGGTTATCCCCATGGCCTTCATTGCCACCATTGCAACAATGGGAAAATCTTTTCAGACCAGTAGTTATTGTAGCTCACAAGCATTATAGCTGAATATACCTATCAAGAAGTTTCGTTTTCCTCCAACAGCCTGGAGATCAGCTTCTGGAAATATGAAAACTAATCACCAGGAAGAAAATTCCTGGGTCAGCCCCAGTTTTATATTTTCCTACACTATTTGTTTGCTGTCTTCTGCAGTAAGATCAACGCATCAAAATCAGCTTTACAATGAGGAGAAACTACCCTTGGTATCCTGTGTTGATATAGAACTACTATTATCTTGCTCAACTGGCATAATATCAAATATCCTTCTAAATATTGCAGCTCTCATGTTTTGTTAGACAATATCCTCTTTATAGTAGATTGTGACTAATACAGAGATTTACAAATATAGGATAGATGATAGAATAGTTTCTTTTAGTTTTGCTAAATGTTAATGGACTAAATATTGTTAACTGTGATTCTTACTTGATAACTGTTGTATTATATATTTTGCTATGTTAAGGTTAAAACCCTTCATTTTATTTTAGACAGAAAAGAGGAGATGATGGGAGATGTCATTCTGTATATGTTTCTCATACTGGTTTAATGAATAAAGCACTGTTGGCCAATAGGAAAGCAAGATAGGCGGGACTAGGAGACAAGGAGGAAAGAGGAAGTAGTAAGGAGAGTCAGGATGGAGAGCCTGGAGAGCACAGAACTGCCATTCCTCCACTCTCGGGAAGACCACGTGGAAATACATAGAAATGCATTAATAATTAAGACAGAGCTAGCTGATAAGAAACTAGTACCTGGCCAACAGGATTATATCAAATACAGAGTCTCTGTGTGTTAATTGGGGCTGGTGCGGCGGCAGGACAAGACCAGGCAGCAGGTGGAAAAACTGTACGTGTTACATATTTCCTAAAGACAGAAAGAGAAATAAGGCCTGGAGTTGGATAGGTGAGGTGGTAAAGAGGATCCAGGAGTATAAGATCAGTTAGGGGAATATATGATCAGAATATATTATATGAAAAACTTTATTTCAATGAAAATAATCTTCTAAAACATAACAAGACAAAAAGGAATATAAGCACCAAAAGATATGGAGTTCTGTGAACATTTGTCCTATACTCTTGAATGGTGTACATATGAACCCACAGTAGCTGAAATTACACACAAGATACTGTATAAAATCACAACAGTAAATATTCCTTCATGGAAACAGAGGAAGCCATAACCTCCCCTCACTACATCCCCTATCTGAGGAGATTGGCAATTGGTATCTTCTGGATGAAGGAGCAGTGTTGCTTTTCTATAGGAGTATGACCAGGCATTACTAGGATCTCTATGTTTCAGTGGATACCTCTCTAGCCATACACAAGTGAAAAATACTACTTGAACTTAGTGGTAATTGAAAAAAGATCATGAATAAAGGAAGGAGGTACTTGGTAGATATGATCATACTGTAAATAATAGAAAAATTAAAATATTTGTCAAAGAATAGAAAAATTAATATATTTTTCAAATTAAAGAAAAATAGATAAATTGATGACAAACAATTGGTTTACTTGTAACTGGACATTAATTTCCCACCTGCTAGTCCCTGAATAACCACTCTGATACTTAATTATAGTTCTTAGGCCAATGGCTCAGGCCAAACTAACCATGTATTACAATTGAATTAACTCATTTCTGCTAATCTGCGTATGACTTCATGGCCATGGCTACTGGTACTGTTCTGGAATCTTACTCCTCTGGGGGATACATGGCATCTTCCTGACTTCACCTTCATTCTCTCCTTATCTCTGTTTGGATTTCCCATCTGGCTCTATTCTTCCTGGCTATTGTACAAATCAGCTTCTTTATAAACCAATGGTAATAAAACATATTCACAGCATGCAGGAGGATATCCCACATAATCTGCCCTTTTCTGTCTAATTTAAAAGGAATTTTTACCTTTAACATTGCAAAATTACATACAACAAAATAGGTATCAAGCAAAAATTACAGTTAAAACCTTTAGGTTGCTTGTATTTGGCACATTTGAAGAAAATACTCTTTCATCTATTCTATCTTTGTGAGTCAAAAGTTTTGTATATAATTTATCTCTTGCCATAATTAAGGAAAACTATAACTATCTAGCCTTCAGCTCCATGAAAAATCCCAGAAGGATTTAATATTACCTGAGTAAACAGGAAGTGCATTGTAAGCAGCTTTCAAAACACTAGCAATTGCTTTACTAGCAATTGTTTGTCATGAAAAGTAAGGTCTTAAAGTGTAGTAATCATGTAAGAAGTATGACTTTGGAAAACAGTTTTCCATTGCTGGTGTAATAAAAATGTATTGAACCATTGTATCAGCATCATCAAGTTGTGGATGTATGCTATCCTCTGTTTTTATAAATAATGATGAACTGAAAAACAACCATGCCTTTATAATTGTTTATTGTATATGGTTCTTTAATTTCACCAAAATCAACAACAGTAGTTAAAACAAAGACTTTAGTCATGAAACTTTAAACTCTTGGTTGCCTGTACATTTAAGGAAAGTTTACCAAGTATGGTTCTATAACAAATTATGGGAATTTGTGTGTACATATAAGCAGTTGGATGAATCACAATACATCTATGTAGTCAAGTATAGTTGGTGGGTGTGAAGAGAATAAATAATGTTTTAAATTATTTGCAAAATTTACTTCTTAGACTATTTCTCAAAACGGAGTAGTAATTTTTAAATATTGATTTTTGTAGAAATAGATTGTGTAGAATAAAAAGTGAATATAATTCCAGTCATCATTACATTTGGTGCGAATAAAAGTGGTGAACAAGAACTTTACAAATCAGGGGATGGCATGCTTTTATGACTCAATTTTGCACTCTGGCCATTTACATGTATTAGCTGTACCAATATGTAATTAAATTAAATTGAAAATAAAAATAATAATAAGAGAATAAAGCAAAGGGATAAAAATAAAATGAATTTTGTAACTTACCATTTACCATGACATTTCATGGTCCTGGAAGTAGTTATTGTTACAGATGCTTTATGAAAATTTTAAAATAATTTTGAAAATTATTAAAGAGACAAAGGAATGGTAACTCTACCATGGTCATCAACATATCTATGCTAAATTACAAAGATAATATTTCAACACTAAAATATGTAGGTTTAATAAATTATAATTACAATGCAAATAAATTTAGCATATCCTAAAATTTATTTCTAACATCACATGCAAAAATATACAGCATAGTGCAGAAATGAAACTGTGATGTTGAAGGTGATATAGGATATTAAGACTCATTATAATTAAGATACTGTGATAATGACTCACAGAGGGACAAGCAGATGCATATTAACAGAAAGTGACTACCAAAATGAAAACAGAGCTACTGCAAACCTCTGGGAAGAACAACACAGGAAAGAAAGACAGAGCAATGTAGAAGTCACAGACAATATCTTGGGTCTGATCTTTACTACAAAGGAAAGGAAAAATCCAGGGTAATTTATGCAGGTGGGGACATTAATAAAGTTCCAGTACAGAGAACTGTGACAATCAGAATCTTCCAACTTTGTCCTGTTTAATTTGAAAAAATTTAATAGAAGAAATGGACAAGCTTCTCATAGGCTGCCACATTTGATTGTGAAATATAGTGGAGGTGAAATTAATGCCCTGCTACAGATGCAGAGAAACAGTGATATAACTGCCCATCTGTATTTAAGACAAAAGTTTTAAGATACGAAACTATGAGGGAAATTGGTCACTGATAAATTAATTTATACAATCCACTTAGTTATAAGAGGCTCATTCCCCATGATTATCAGGTGACTGGAGGACAATAGAGGAAAGATAAACATTACAAAGGAAATTGGGCATGAAAGAGGTAGGATTTGATTGAGCTCATTGGACCAAGTAAAACTCACTGGAAAGTTAACGGGTTGACTCAGCAGGAACCACAGGACTGCCGTGAAGTATTTGTGTCTTCCCTGCATGGTAAGAGATATTTACCAGGTAGAGGAGATTCTGGCCTTGCATGAAGTATGGTTCCTTAAGAACTAAAGCAATTATATTGTGATTTGAAAAGGAAAATACAGATGTGAAGAGGTCTATCTACGCCATTCAAAAGCAAATGTGGAAAGATTAGTGCTGAGCCAGGGTAAGTAAGTAAAATAAAAAAATTAATATTATAAAGTTAAATTCAGTGTTTGAGAGTTTCTGGAAGATCATAGAGCTCAAGCAAAAAAATTAAGAAATCTATAAATGACAAAGTGATGACCAGTTGTGCCCAATTAGTACCTTTGTACAATTTTCTCCTGTACAATGGAGATGGAAACTCTTTAACTCAATCAGGTCCCTCATTGTTTCCAGAAGTGGCTAATTAGGAAGCAATAGCATGACACAGTTTATGCCTAGGAAATGTCAGATCCAGGGTATAATAGATAACATCATGACTATTCGTCTCCTTATCCATAGACAATTTAGAAAGCTGAGTCACTCCAGCCCACATGGAAAGTTTTAGACATGGAGGGATACATGACAGTCCTATTGCAGCAACTCAGGATCAAGAAGCAGAGAATAAATATGGAAGGTAAATGGAAAACTCCCATTCATGATATTGAGTCATCATTGGCTTTTTGAAAGATCAGTTGGTACAAATTATGCAAGTTGCTCATGCTTTACTGAATAACACTAACATTTTTCTGTAGTAACACTTTCACTACAGATGTCTCAGATCAACTAGCAGAGACTTGAGTGGGTTGGGGTCTCACATACCATCTTTCTTTGCAAAAATATTCCATGTCATAGAAATATGATGCTAGCTTCTTAACTCTTTTATATATTTAAGGACCCCTTTAAAAGTTAAAAAAAAAAAAAACCTCTATCCCTTATGTTCTCTTTCTGCTCTCTCTTTCCACTCTCTTTCCTGCTGTTTCACTTGGACAGACAGGACTTTTCCTGTCGCCAATGTCTCTTCTGTCTTATTTCTTTCTCAGTGTCTCTTTACCTCTTTTCTCTTTTCTCTCCCCTTCCCTTTCTAATAAAACTCCTCACTAAGCTCTGTCTGCCTGGCATGTGTGTCCCTCAGCCTTGTTCTATCTCACCCACCATGGAATCTGCCAAGGTCCCCCATGTAAGCTTCACCTTGCCGTTTATCATAATAGTAAGACCAGAAAAAATCAGTTATTTTAGTAAGAAAAACTTTTTTTTTTCTTTTTGTGGACAGCATTCGTGACAGAAATTCATAGTTTGTCCAAGTGCTGAGAATAAATATCTACTGAATGTTCAGCTCTAAATAGGACACCTATATTAGTGTCTTCAAAGCTCGGAGAACATCACAGGAAAGTAGAAGGAAAGAATTTAAGACTCATAGGAAGGCATGGACTATTATGGAATGTTGTGTTCTGGCCATAAAAAGGCTATTTCCCTCTTAGACTACTAGCTGCTAGAAATGATCATAGCATGATTTCCACACAAATGTATAAAGAAGCACTATTCTCCTCTGTAGGTAAAGAGTAAGGAAATTCAAGTGGTCATCGATTAGCAAATAATGATACTGAAGTTTACTATGAAGCCTCAAGTATTAAATCACTACCCATATTATATTAAAGAATCTTACGAATATTACCATATGAAAAAGCATCTTAAAAGGTTATATGCTATTTAATTTCTCATGTATGACACAAGTCAAAATCGTTCATATACAGTGAAGCATAGTTTCAACAGAGCATGAAGGAGATGAAAGAGAAGATATATATATATATATGTGTGTGTGTGTGTGTTTGTATATATATATATACATATATATATATAATTTTTTTCTTATTTTACATATTGATCCTAGTTCCCTCTCCCTCCCTCCCATGACCCCTGACCCCCCTCCCATCACATCGTCCACACTTCACAGGGAGGGTAATGCCTTCCAGGAGGGATCATCAAAATCTGTCAAGTCACTTGGAGTAGGGACTAGACCCTCCCTCCTGCCTCTAGGCTAAGTGAGTAGCCTTCCATTGGGAATGTGCCCCTAAAGTCCTTTTGCGCACAAGGGATATATCCTGGTTTCACTGTCTGAGGTCCTTTAGACTTCCCAGGCCTTCTAACTGTGACCCACCTTCAGGTGGTCTGAGTCAGTCCAATGCTGGTTTCCCAGCTATCAGACTGGGGTCCATGAGCTCTCCCTTGTTCAGGTCAGCTGTCTCCGTGGGTTTCTCCATCCTGGTCTTGAACCCATTTTCTTATCATTCCTCCTTCTCTGAAACTGGATTCCAGGAATTCAGCTCAGTGTTTAGCTGTGAGTGTCTCCTTCTGGTTCCATCAGCTACTAGATGAGGGCTGTATAATGGCATATAAGTTAGGTAGCAATCTCATTATCAGAGAAAGGAATTAAAGGTAGCCTTTCCACTGTTGCTCAGATTGTTAGTTGGGGTCATTCTTGTAGGACTCTGAACATTTGTCTAGACTCAATTTTCTCTTTAAACCTATGATTCCCTCTATTATGCGCTCTCTCTCTCTCTGTCTCTCTCTCTTTCTCTCTCTATCTCTCGTCTATTCCTCCCCAACTCAATCTTCCTAGCTTCCTAGTCCCACATTCCCACATATTCTCCTCTCCTTCCATTCTCTTTCTCCTAACTCCCTCTCCACTCACTGCCCCCCCACTCCCAATATGCTCAGGAGATCTTGCTCCTTTCCTCTTCTGTGAGGGACCTTGCATGAATCAAAAGAGAAGTTTTTGTTTAATGCTAGCTGGTAAAAACTTCTAAATGAAACACAAGTATTATATAAACCAGATTTATCTGTAGTGGACATATAATTAAAGAACTCTATATCATACTATAGAGATACCTGCACATTCAGGTTTATTGATGCTCTAATCAGAATAGCAAGGGAATAGAAATCAGCCTAGATGTCACCTGTTGAATGTATACAAATAAAATTAAATAAAAATGAATTATGAATTTTTCAGGTAAATGGATACAACTGTAAAAATGAATATAATGGGTGAGGAAACATAAACACAGAGAGAGGCAGACATGTTTTCCTTCATATGTGGATCCCAGCTCCAAATCTTTAGACCTTTGTATTTAATTTGGAGTAATTGTCAAAGTTAGGAAATTAGAATGGGGTTAGAGTGGGAAAGAATAGTTTATAGCAGGGAAATGTTAAAACAGGTGGTATAGACGAGGAAATGTGAATATTGTGTACTAAGGTCTATATAGGCAGAGGAATGGGAAGGTGGGAAAGATGTGGGACAGGGGAAGGATAACTATCATTAATGGTGTTTGAAAAAGCCAAGTGGAAATGTTTATTTTATAAGCTTGTCTCTCTCTGCCTCTCTCTGGCACAGGCACACACACAAAGAGGAAGATGTCAAGGTCATGAAATTAAGAGAGTTGGAGGACAGGGCGGAGTTGGATTGGGAGAAGGTCAAGTGGAAATGATATAAACAAATTACTCAGCTCTAAAATTCTGAAAAAACAACAATGCACTTAATGTTAAAAAAAATAAGAAGAAACAAAACCAAAGATTATTTGAAGCTACCAAACAAGGGAGAATAACTATTTTCCCAGAAGCCATGGATTACCAAACAAAAAATTGGTCAGAGAGATCCTAGAATATCCCTAAACAATATATGCTTTTTTCATTGCACTTGGGTACCTACCGGGACTAGATGGTATGACTCTATTCCTGAAGATACCATATGTTTTCTTTTTTACCAAAATACATGGAATATTCAAGATAGTAATGACTTGGAGTTTTTATCCTTGCTGGCTAGCTTTCGTAATGTCAGAAGTGCTATGGAAGTGGCTGGTGGAAAAAAAAAATCTGTTGACCAGCTAGCTATGAGCTCTGAAGGCTACAATAATTATCAATCTATCAAGATATACACATTGGTCCCAAGTGACATAAATGTTATGGGGGTAAACAATACCTTTTTAATTTGATGCAAGAGCCATGCTACAGGACAGAACTCAATCCTAGTACTATAAAGACCAAAACCAAGAACAGTGGCTGGGGAATTTATAGGCCTTAGGGGAGAACCTAATACTATGATTTCACTAAATGTACATAATACTGTCTTCTAAAACATTTATCAGAGAAGGTCCTTTCTGCAGTAGACAGTGGTTAATTCAAATACTCCAAAATATTCAAAATGCAGAATATAGGTAACTGTAAAGTATTCAACCCTAGACAGGACATCTCTACCAACTTAGTTAAAAATTCTCAGAGAACAATGCAGAAGAGAGGGTAGAATGATTATAAAAGAGTTTGGGGGATACTGTCACAGAACACTGTCTTCTGAACATGCAATACTTACCAACTCATGAACTCACAGGAGCTGTTGTTACCTGCCCAAGATTAACCTTACAGCAAGGAGAAAGAAATACCTCACAAGGTCTCACTGAAAGTTAAGGAACTATGTATTGCCAGACAATGATGGCAGAGTGAGAGTCAGTTTTCTTCAGGGACATGGTTCCAGTTAGGATTCCTATTCATAAATGGGCAATATTAATATGGACTTGGTAATTAAAAAAAATAGAACAGGAGGTACATTTGGAGGTGGGCCATGAAAGAAATAGAGGAGGGGAGGGAGGTAAAATACATTACTATATTGTATATAGGCATGAATTCTAAGAGAATAACCAAAATATTAAAGTTAAAAAATATTCTTTTATTTTGTCCTCTTGCAACATTAGATATTACCCCACTCTGTCTTGATGACACATAGATTCATAGAAAACTTCATCACCTTTTCTCATTCTCCTACATTCCTTTTAGAACTCTTATACATTTTTTGTATTTTCACTAATATGTGAAAAACTACATTTTATTTTTAAATTATTATAAAAAATGTGTGTTTTCATGTGCCACAAGATGTGTGTGAAAGTCAAACAATAACTTGGAAGAGTCAATTTTCTCTTTCCATTATGTGGCACTTTGGGATGGGACTCGGTTTATAAGTATTGGCAGCAAGGACTTTTACCTTCCAAGCCAACTTGCATGTCACAAAAGGATACTGGCAGACTCTGGAAAGGCCTCTCCATGGAGACAGGTCCACCTGCAGGCAGTCAGTCCCCAGTCTTCATGAGCCTCCTAATAGGGCACCCTCCCTCCATGGGAAGAGGTGGAACCAGAACACTGGCAAGACTCTGGTCAAGCTGGTCCTGTGCAGGCTCCCCTGTGCATGTGCTGTTTCCAGTCCTCAGGAGCTAATTTTATAATATATTCTAAACTCGAAGTATATATTAATTTTATGAGTCAATTAAAAAGAAGTTAAATAAAGCAATATACAACAACAGCTTGTTTTCTTGTATGAAAGCAACTACATGGTGTCTTCAGCAAAAGGGTCTTACCATCAAGTTCTAGAGGATAACACAGAGCAATGGAAATGGCCTATAATGTTTGGGGGATCTATGAGATCTTCCTGGATACCAAATCCAAAAGAAAACACCCATCCCCGCACTGGGCTTTTATTTGTTATTTTGTGGTTTCTATGGTCACTGTTGCCTAATTATAGAGCATTGCCACTTAAAATCATATATGTGTAAACACACATACACACATACACACTATCCAAATATTGTATATATACATGAAAATGTCATAACTAAACATATTGTGTGCAATACATATTGGCTACAATACATTTAAACAGATGGTGGAACTTACTAATGGCATGAAAGAAATAAAATATAAAGAGAATACTATGAATAATCAGACAATCTAGATAAATTAGTTTAAGTGTAGAAATTTCAATGAATACAAACTACCCAAACTTAATCAGAAATAAATATAAATATACTAATAACAAATGAAATGAATATGTTAGCAATCTGAAAAAAATTAAAATTAAAAATTAAAGACAGTATAGGGCTATATGGCTATTGTCACACAATGAAGAAACAGTGGTAGTTTCATAAACACATAAATTAATAGAAAAGATTGAGAATCCAGAAGTGAAATCCTATACTCATGAATAACTGGATTTGAGATTGGGGTGCCAAGAGAATTCAATTAAATATCTACATGCAAAACTAAAATTAGTATCCTACATTAAATTATGCACAGATTAAAAGGATTATTTTTTCTGCTTTATTCATTCAAGTGTATCATAGCAAACAACAGTGACAAAAATGCAATGCCTTATAAAAGAATTACGAGGGAATAAAAAGGAAATGTGGCTTCTTTTCATGAGGAATTGCCTCAGACCTACTGGTTAATAAAGCTAAGTGTTCTGTGTATGAAGAAGAAAAAAACTGGTACTTTGGGGTTCTGTTTCACAATACTGTGCTAACTAAATAAAATAAAAAGTGATAGCCAGAAAAAAATATTGACATGAGTTAACTAAATGGTTCTACATTTTAAAAATATTTACCAAAGGTCAGCTGACACAGGTGATTGATTTAACTAAGGAACATGCATTCCAAATTCACTAAACCTAGAAAAGAAGAATAAAATGCATATTGCTTAAAAAAGAAAATATAAAACTTGTATTGGAATGTTTACATTCTTTATTTAATAACTAATTTAGAAAACAAATCCGGTGTTTATCAACATATTAATGTTTAAACAAGTTGGATCATGCCCATTCAAATAACCAGTTATTTCATAATAAATGGTTAAACAACTTCAATCATATCCATACAAATAACCAGTTATTTGGTAATTAAAATAAAGTGAAGGTTGCTATATAGATTAACTTTGAGACAGTGCACAAAGTGAAACAAGCCCAATAGAAAGATCTGCAGATTACATGACACTATGTAAATGAAATGTCAAAATTGAGCAACTACTAGTGATTGGCAATAGAACCAACAGAATTTATGAATGCTTAAGGAGAAATATATCAAACCAGATTTAAAATATAAGGTATACATGCACCATAACATCACTATGTTAATTTACTATGTGAATTTCTATATTTTATACCAATTAAATATTAAGAAAAATAAAATAATGGTGGGAGAGGGAGCGAACAGTTAAGAGCACTTCTTGATCCTCCAGATGATCAGAGTTTGGTTCCCTAGCAACCATATTGTGACAGATCTCCTGATTTTTGATTGGTGGGGGGAATTTCTGACCATTTGTGGGCAGCATCAACTACCTATACCAGAGATTTATAAGAAGGCTAGCTGAACATGAGCCACTGAGCAAGCCAGCTGATGGCATTACCCCATGATTTAGGCTTCAGTTCCTGCTTGAATTTTTGCCCCGAGTTTCTTAATCATGGAACATGTCATGAAGTGTAAACCAAACAAATCCTTTCCTCCTCTAAATTGATATTCTGCATGGGGTTTATCATCACAACAGAAAAGCAAACTAGAACATATATTTAACACTCTTTTAGCCAAAATAAAAATAAAAGCATAAATGTTTGTAAAGCTACTACTCAAATAAACCCACTAAGTAATATTATATCTATATCCTATTTTTTCAATTACATGTCAAATTTTAGCAGATTATATTTTCATACAGTAATGGTGATGAATAGGAATGAATTTTGATATATAGTATACATGCGAGAAAATGTTTGAATGAAGCCCACTATTTTGTATAATTAATGTATCCTAATAAAATGATACCTAACTATGTGAACTCTAATAGTCAAAATTCATTAGGAAAAAAAATTATCTATAGGGAGCTTGTGTATCCTACTTATGGCTACAGTTCATGAACAGTGTTGCTTTACTCAGCAATTGCTACAACAAAAGTAAAATTTAAAGAGCTACATTTAAATCTACTTTTAAAACATTCCTCAGACATGTCAGTTTCTAATTTCTGAAGACCTCTTTGCTTGATTTAAAAATAATTTAAAGCACTGCATGATATGGTCACCAGCACAAGAGTATAAAATTCTTCTCATGATAGAATTATATTATGACCTCAACCTAGGAAACCCATATTAAAGGTTGGTCATGGAATCAGTAGGGGTATAGAACATGACCCAATAGAAAATGAAAAAATTGTTTCAGATCAACACCATCAATATTGTGAAAATACATTATAAAACACCTCATATAAAAATGAGAAAAGGAATACAAAATTATTTATTTCTTTAACATATGTAGTTAATCGGGACAAATATTTCCTTAATTTACATGTCAATTTTACAGTAAAATTTGACACAATAGTAGTGAAAAGTAGCCTGATTATTTAATGTTTATACTGATTCCATCTAAATTACATGAGCAATTTTGTCAAATTAAAATGTTGCATTAATGAGAAAATAGTTAAATAGTAACTTGTCCATATATCAACTCTTATTCCTATTAAACCCTTATTCCTAGTAAATGAGAAGTTTCTGACTCAATAGCAAAAAATAAACAAAGAAAAGAATAACCTGACTTAAGTCAGATGGCCTGGACATGTATTTTGGTAGTGCAGGCTTGTTCACATTTCTGGAACTGGAAAAATAATAAGACAAAAAATTTTGATTATTCATTTCTCTAAACTTATACAAGTGCCCTTCGGGTATTTGAAAGGGTTCTCCATCTTACTAATAAAAAATGAAAGTCAAAGCCTCATACAGCATTAACGTATATAACTTGCTGAAGCATAATTGGAAATGGAAATCATGGTATACATAGTAAGTCATACATACACACAGAGAGATAAAATAGTTTCCTCTTATATGCAAAATCTAGATTTAAATATGTAAAGATAGAATCTGAGCTACGTGCAGATGAAGGAAGAGGATGTCAAAAAGGAAAGGGGAGTGGGATAAAGAGAGTGCAAGGAGAGGAAATCCAAATATTGTGTCTTCTTATATGTGGATTCAGGCTTTGTTGTGACTGTATCCTATTAATATGAGTGACTTTTAATTTGAAGAGAATACAGTAATCTTTTGGATAAAGAAATTTCAAGATAATAAATTTGGGCTGGGACAGAAAATTAGTAGTAATTGTTAAAGAGATTAAAAATGTTAAGGAAAAGAAACTTCCTGGCTGCACTAGAAAAATGAGAAAATGCCTAAGACAAAATCTAGCTACCCAACAATAAATGTATTGCTCTTGTAACTAGAATAGAGATTTAACTCTTGTGTATATACTATGACAAGGCCTATGATTTAATAATAGGCATAATGCAAATTACCAATAATCTTCTAACACTAAAGTTATAAATTTAACAAAATCTTTATAACAGCAAAAACATTGTAGCACTAGAACTATGCCAATAGCATGCTAACTTTAATAACGATGCTATATTACACTTATATCTTTTACTATTACAGTACAACACTAAAACTATAAAACTAATAACTACAATAATAGCAGTACACTACACATCTGCCTTCAATTATAGCATTAGGTCATCATGCTAGGACTGTAACCATAACACTTTAACCATAATTCTATCACTGTAAATATAATTCTAGTACTGAAATCATGATGAGAGCTAAAGAACTATAATACTAAAGGCCAATATTTTCATTCAAACCATAACTCTAGAAACACAAATAAGGCTATATAAATATATTACTGCATCATTATTCATGTCACTGCATAACTATAAATTTATGTTGTCACTGAAATTATAGCTGCAAATAATTTTCTTACTAAAAATAAAGCCTTAACAGGATCATGACAGGTATAGCACTAATATCATAATGACATTAACAAATATAACTATTCCATTAGCATCATTAATATAATGTACTAAAAATAAAAGTCAACATACAGTGCTATACGTTAGCCATAGCATTATTTAATAACTTTGCTCTACAATAAATTCAGATAACTGACTGTTTTAGTCACTTTTCTATTGCTGTGAAGAGATACCATGACCAAGGCAACTTTGCAAAAGGAAAACATTTAATTGGGGTGACTTAAGCTTTGAGTCTATTATCATGATGGCAGGCATAGTGGGAGCATGGAAATAGTCATGGCAGCAGAGCTACAACCTGGTATATAAACAAAGAGAAAGACACTGACTCAGCTTGGGCTTTTGAAGACTTTCAATGCATGCCCAGTGCACCCTCCAACAAGCCACAACTTCTATTCCTTCTATTCCTGAGGACTAAACATTGTAATATATGTGCCAATGGGGGCTGTTCTTATTCAAACTACTATAATGTTCCATAATTGAAAACATGACATCATAATTGTATGTTTCACCCTAAGAACATAAGTTACTATAAACAAAACTTATCTATATCTGCACCTCTGTCCACTATAACAGGGTACCTGATATACTAATACTATCTCTTAAGATCAAAAGTAATTATATCAATATAATGCTGGTTTTACTTCTCTGCTATACAATAAGGTAACTTTTATATAATGCAAATGACTATTAGTATAACATTATTATATTAATTGTTATAAAAACTACCAATATGAATTCATTGGTAATATCAAGGCCATAATTTTATATCAGCATAACTATTATCACTATATTATTAGAGAAATATCATTACAGATACAAAATATATGTAATTCTCCCTGTATATCCTCGTGACTATATATTAATGCATGGTTTTTAGGACATCATTTTCAATATAACACTACCTGTACCTTTATTTTTTCACCTGTTATTTTGATATTAATACTCTTATTTAAGAGTTATACTTACAGTTCATTATTTAGAGTTGTAAATTTACAGTGTTGTGCTATAAGTTAAAACTATCACCATACATATAATTATAAAAGCAGCACTGTATCTATAACCAGTATTAGCACTATAATTCTAACATTAACATGAAGACTATATGTCTAATACTTCAAGTATTAGTATAGAAATGGCATACTATCATTACAATAGCACTATCACTAATAAAAACTTATTTATAACAAATGTATAAACCATCTAGTATTAGTGAAACAATGATTTAGTGTTTTAACTCTAATGACATTATTGTAACTCTATGTCTTTAATTATAACACTATCACAACAATTTTGCAGTTATGTCTAAAATGTGGTACCACTATAAGTATTATCATATAGTTTAATATGAAGGCATAACATGGGATGTATAACTAATACTATAACTATGGATATAACAAAGTCACTATGATCCACTGTCAATATTCCTCTAATGCTATAACAACTTAGACTATAAATACATAAAAATACATGTACAATTAAATCCATACACATTTGCCATTATAAATAAAGCACCAAAACAAAAACAGGTATATAAATACAATAAAGCTTTTTTAACGTCCAAGTATAACCTTACATATATATTAAACTACAGGATAATAAGCAGTATTGTTACTATAACCACAATCTTGTTGTTTTAACCACCAATAAATATTAACATAGAAAAATAATTATAACTGTAATAAGACAATTATGCTATTACAATAACCAGTATAATACTGCTGCTATATCATAATCAGTGTAAAACTAATACCATTGCTAAATTAATAATATATCACTATATCCTTATTATGGCTATAAATTTACTATTAAGCTTAAATATACAATATGACAACTATCCACATAGATTTGTAACAATAACAGTAGAATTATACCTCTGTAGGTACAGATGAAATCCTTAACAACAGTTATTATTCCTCAACTAAAACAATGAAATTTTTACAATAACCATGACTCTATAATAGTAACAGTGAGTTTGTAACTAAATCTCTATAACCATGTACAACATTATATCTATAACACTATAACAACTCTCAACATAACACTATAACTGTAGCAGTGTAACAATAATGCTATAAAAGTGTAATATTCACTATATGGGAAGTCCAAGATTTCTATAACAACAGCACTAGACTGCTGCTACTATACTCATAATTTTAACACAATAACTATAATACCACCATCATCATGACAATTAAAACCCTACAACTTTACTATAATCACCATAGCACTATATTCAAACTATATTAATGGTATTAAAGCTATATCTAAAATTTTAACTATATCTATAAAATTATAAATATAACTATCACATAATACTGTAACTTTTATGCTACAATAATGATACAGCAATATGAAATAAAATTGAGTCCATTAACTTATCATAGGTATAATTAAAATCCTAATTATTATAATTAAATTGTAGCAATTACAAATGTATCAATAAATGTACAATTATATGACTATAACTACAAAACTATGATTAAACTAGAGCACTATATGTAAAATACTGTAATAGTAAAGCTCTTATTTTTACTGTTATTACTATACACTGTAGATATAACTATGAAGCATCATTTCTAACAAGTAAAACTCAATAGTTGTAGGCATGTAACTGTAACATCATGACTCTAGTACTACATTTACAAGTATTGATATATTTTCCTATTATCATATAAATATAAATAAATCATAACATAATTAAGTATATTTAGTAAGCATTTAATTACTAAGTATGTGTATGTAAGTAGGACTGTGTATCTATAACCCTATTGTAATAGTGCAAATCTACAATTGTTTCCAAAAATACATCTCTGACCCTCTAACTCTAGCCTTGTAACTCTAACACTCTTATTAGTGTCACTCTGAGGTCTTAATTCATCACTTGCTCTGTAATTCTCTCAATATCTAATTATAACTTTATATAACATAATGCACTATATGTGTATATATACATGTAGCAGACATAATAAAAGCCCAGAGACAGATATTGGGGTTCAAGCTGAAGATCAGAAAAGCAAAACAGCTAGACAGTAGCTCTTACATTTACCAAGGTTAAAATGGAGATCCATCTTCCCTGTGACTGGAAACTGAATCTCACATGAGCCCCTTTACTTCTTCCTTATATACCTCTCTAGTGCTGAGATTAAAGGCGTGAGCTCTGTTACTCTTTTAGAATGATTCACTCTCATGTAGCCCAGAGTGGTCTGCAAGAGATCCATCTGCCTCTGACCTGAGTCCTGGGATTGAAGGTATGTACAACCACTATGCACCTCCTATGGCTGTGACTGGCTTTGCATTCTGATCCTTCAGGCCAGCTTTCTTAAATCAAAAATAATACATCGCCACAATACAAACACACATAGATTTATACATAGCCATAACTGCAACCTTAAAATTAGTTGAAACAATGATTGATGTCCATTAGACAAATGACTACCAGGTTTTGAAACAATTAGTATTTAAGATAAACATGTAAGGTATCATCAAGTCAAATAGAATGATTGGTAATATTACTCAAATTTATTATAGCACATATAGGAATTATGAAAAATAAATGGTATAGAAACACATTTTCAGCAACATGATAGGGAAAAGAATTTAATCACATGTGGTAGAGTAGACTTTTAATACCTACAGCATTTGGGAAATTGAAGTAGAAGGACCTTGAGTTTAGGTGTGTTTGTGTGTGTGTGTGTGTGTGTGTGTGTGTGTGTGTGTGTGTGTGTGTGTGTGTTTCCAAATTTTGGAACTACTTATCAAAATATGTATGGGTAAATTGGTGTGAATTATTTCCCAAAAAATTCAGAAAAGAGAAACAAACAAAAACCCCAAGAGGGACTGAAGAGATGTCACAGGAGGTAAAATGTTTACTATACAAACAGAGGACCAGCCTTTAGAACCATAGCACCTACATAAAAGCTACATATTGCAACACATGACTGACTCTTGAAAGATGGGAATGGGCGTATGGATCCCTGGGCCTCACTGGTTAGCCATTTTGTCTGCAATAGCCAACTGAGCTATGTTCAGTGAGAACCACTGTTTTGAAAATTAATGTAGACAGTAATAGAGGAAGATACATGAAGTTGGCCTCTGGCCTCCATTTATGTGTAGCAGGTGACTGCACCTGCACACAGATCTGCAAATCCATACCCATTCACATAACACACCACACACACACACACACACACACACACACAATTATACTGTTTTTTTAATTTATAGACTGTTAAAAATCTTGATAATCTTATAACATCTTTAATAGCAATATCATACATTTGTGTTTCTATTACTATTATTTTGTGAAACATTCTTGCCATCAAACTGCCTTCTAAATACTAATGTTTGGGACTAGAGAGATAGGGCAGCAATTAAAGCACATATTTCTCTGGCACAGGGCCTGAGTTTGGCTCTCAGCACCCATATAGAGTAGCTTATAACTTCCTGTAACTCTAGCTCCAGGTTATTTGATGTCCTTTCCAGGTCTCTAAAGTCACAACTCTCTCATAAATATAATGTGTATACACACAATTGCAAATAATAAAAGCAAATCTTTCAATAATAATATTTACCATCCATAGGTTAGTATGAAACATTAAATTGGAATTTTTTTTTAGCAGGCACTATTTAATGTAGAAACCCAAACTAACCAAAGTGCTGAATATAGTTGATGGTAATAGCTATATCATTCTCCCCAAGTCTCAGAGGAAAATATGGAAGAACCTGCGGAATGAATGTCAGAGCCAGAGGAAGGAAAGGTGTGAAACCCAATGGTGTTCTGGGCATGGCATAGTTATTGTACTGGTGAACTCATTTTGTCTTGAATTATCTGCACAAGACTGGCACAAGATTGGGCTACCATCAATATTTCACCATGCACAAGAGAGGGTCTATGATGTCTCATACCTCCAGGAGAAACTGTGGGCAGTTAATGGGTGTTGGGGGAAGGGTGCCATTTTCTTCACTGATAAAAAACACTTGCTACAGTAAACAATCCCCTACCTATTTCCAGGATCACACAGAAAGCAACTGGGAAATGGTTGGGGTACTTGCTGAAAAGAAAGATTTCATTGAACGAGGGAGGCAGATGAGTGAGGGGAATGAAAGGAAAAACTAATCAACTTTCATTATATAAATAGATGAAACTGTCAGAGAATAAAAAGTAAATGAAATTTGGTAGCTATCATGTGATGATATTATAATGAGTTTAATGAATATGTATTTGAATTTTATTACTAACCGCAACATCCACAGAAATAATAAAGATGAAAACTGAATTGTCCCCTCAGCTAGAAGGTCTGAGCAGTCTAAGGGACCTCGGATAGTGGGACCAGGATGTATTCCTGGTGCAAAAAAGGATCTTGCGGGCACATCCGCCATGGAGGGATATACCCTTAACCTAGAGACAGGAGAGAAGTCCTAGTCCCTACTCCAAATAACTTGACAGATTGAGATAACCCTTCCTTGATGGCATCACCCTACATGTGGAGTGGGGGGTATGGGAAGGGAGGGTGGTCAGGGTGCATGTGAGGGGGAAAGAAAGGGAAAGAGGGGGAGGGAGGGAAGGAGGCAGGGAGAGGGGGAACTGAGATCGATATGTAAAATAAAAAAAAAAAAACTGAATTGCCCCAAGATTACTTTTCATGATTTATCTTGTGAGTACTTGCATTACATGCCATGATACTATGATACTAGTCTCTTGTGTATAATTTGGTTATAACTAAAAGGGAGTATGAGTAAATACTAGTTGGCATACATACATTAAACAACTTATAAGAAAAGAAAGATATGAATTATTTACAAACTTTATATGACCACAAACTTAACCAAGATCAAGCAATGACATTATGTTCATTCATTATAATGAAATAGACAAAACAGTTTGTTTTTTTTTTTTTAGAAGTATCTGACATGTTTAGTTAATGGCATGGTTTTTGTTTTGTTTTTGTTGTTGCTTTCTGAGACAAAGTTTTCTCTATGTAGCACTGATTTTGGTAAACCAGACTGGCCTGGAACTCACAGAGATCTGCCAACATCTGACTCCTGAGTGCTGGGATTAAAGGTGTGTGTCACCACTGCCTGGTCAAACAATGGTATGAATTGAACACAGAATTTTACCAAAATAAATTATTTACAGCAAATATGTACAGTTTTTCAGAAAATGGAAGATCAATGAATATTTCTTAACTCATTTTATAAAGCTAGTATTATCCTAATTATAGCGAAATGAAAATTACTGTCCAGGAAATCTCTCAGGAACTCAGATAGAAACTTCAACAAAATTTTACTTCCTTGAATTAAACGATTTTAAAGAACAAATCCTTGTCAGAGGCTCTTAGTGAAATTCCTTTCAGAGCTAAAGGAGTGAAGTCCCTACGTTCTTGCCTGTTGTCTGTCAAAAGCTACTTGAGTATAAGAGTCTGATCACAACTTTGTCACATGTCATTCCTTCCTCAAGCTCTCTTCTTCCAACCTAGGTGCTCACCTTCATCAAATTCTTCAAGAGAAAGTATTTCTCATGAATAAACAGTATTTTCATGTTCTGGATCATTCTCCTTATTGTGTTTTCCTGGACTTCAGTTTATTCCTACACTTGTTAAATTCATTTGAGCACTTATTTGTGCTTTTGAATTCTTTCAGATGAACATGTTTAAAATTGTTCTTTGTCCTGTGATTGTTTCTGATTAGAGAATATGATGATGGGATTGGTGATTACTATCTTTATGTTCAAATATTTGGACAAGTCTTGACAGAATAAACTCTCAAAGCTTACTAAAAAAGATACATAGCTAATGTGATCATATATATATTAAAGGAATGAAGTTTATAGATAAAACATTTCTAATAAAACAAAAAACTTCTAAGAGTGCATGGTATCATGAGAAAAATCAATGGTATCAACTCTTTCAAAAAAATGAAATGGAGGAAAGCTTTGTACTTCCTTCTGTCAGACTAGCATTATTCTAATGGTAAAAGAGATTAATTACAATTAAAAATAAATGATAAGTCTCATGAATACAGAGACAAAATTCCTCAAAGACACTTGAGGAATTCTAACACCAAAGTACAAAAATGAGACAAAAATTTACATTAGAAAACTGAGACTTATTTAACATTTGAAAATAAAATCTCTGCAACTAAAAGTGGCATCATCAAACCTAATGACATTAGTTGGACTGTTTGGATTCACATAGTGTAAGAAGAAAATTAATTCCCACATGTTGTTCTCATATTCTATATATGTGCATGTGTATATGGCATTGACATACTGTTATACATAAATAGTACACTAATAGATATGTAATTGTAATAAAACTAGATGAATGCAGTTTACTATAAAAATGAAAGTTGTCATCATATTTGGCAACACAGAAAACTTATTTTGATAAAAATTAAGATAATTTATAATGAAGAACAATGTGTTAGTGATGACAATCAATATGACGCTGACCTAGGTAAATTATGAACTAAGTGAAGTTTATAAGGGGAAAGTCAAAAGAACAAGAATCTGAACACTATACTCTAATAAGTATTTCAGATTAACTATTCTAAAACCACTGTCCATATATACTAGAATTAAACATATAAGTACATGAATTGAGGGATACAGTTTTTCAGTAGTATGAGAAATTAAAACTAAACAGTGGTAGAATACTGAAATAAATCAAGTTAAACAAGAAAAGTCAAATATCCATATAAACTCATGTTTTACTAAATAAGTATAATGTTATATATATTCATGTGCATATTCATATGTATTTGTGGATGCATGTTTGTACAATTTATTATACATTAATTACTTTTCTACTTCTGACAAGTGAAAGGAATTCAGAGCAATGATGCCTCATGTTTTGAAGTATATTCTAGAATAGCTCCCCTTTTAACTCATAGTTACCGTATTTTTCATTAGACATTAAGTTGTCTGGTGAAATATGCCAAATCACTGAGACAACAACTTAGTATATAGATATGAGAAAGCTGTAATTTTTTCCTATGAAGTAAAACCAACTGATTTGTTAAGTTTTTTCTTAGAAATGGTTCTCAGGGCTCTCTCCAAAATGTCCACATGATCCAAAGTAGTTCAAGCAGGCAAACAGTTTTACTTCTGCAGGAAGGCATGTAGACATGGTGAATCAAGCAGGCAAAGTGCAGCCAGAAGGATCCCAAAGAACTTTTTATTCCTAATGCACAGGGTTGCTCTGCCTCACTCTGTGTGCTCAGAGCTAGGCCTCAGCATTCTTACACAATTGGCTAGTATGGAGTGACGAAGTTGATGAGTACCAAGGAATTCTCACCACTAGGTACAATCTTATGCACATATTTTGATTTCAGAACCATTTCTGACCTCAGTACTTCTCATGACATCTTCCTATCTTCATGTAATGTTTTTAAAAGATATTCATTTATATAGTATAATTTTTAAATAAACTGAGTAATTAGTGCTATTAGTATATATTTAGGTCTGGGCGTCATCTACTGGGGCATGGGAAATCTACTTGTGGCTACACTCTTAAGGAACACTGACTGCCTCCCCAACAGCCATCATCTGCCAGTAGCTCGTCACCTATAGGCTGAGCATTGGATGCCATCTTGTTACAGTTTCAAATATCCTGAACTTCTAGACTGATTTGTGTTTGTAGGTCATCATAGTTTCTGTAAGTCGATGTGCAACGGTCATGTCATGTCCAGATGTTAATATTTCAAAACACTTCCCCCAATCCTGATTCTTACATTCATTCTGTTCCCTCTTCTGAGTTTTGTGTGAGTAATATAGTTATCCCACCTACAACTGAGTACTCAGAGCCACTTGTTCTTAGCACTTTGTGATGTTGAGTCCCTGCCTTAACCACTACTCTACAATGGAAAGCTGTTCTGCCCATGCTTAGGAACAACATAAATCTATACATATGAACATAAATATGTAGAAGGCAGTTTGATGGTGGAATATTTTATTTTTAAAAATGTAAAACCAACATCAACAGGTTCTTCTCTATGTCCTATCACACCATTAGTCATACTTTTGACCATATTTTCAAGAACAGGCATGAATTCCCTCCTATGGATCAGGGCTCATATCCAATCAAGAGAGCTGTTAGGTAACCCTATAAGCAGGCATTCCATTATGGTACCAGCAGGCATATCTTGTCTGATGAGCCAATATTGAAATATGCAGGGAAGAGCACTGGATGTGACCATTCATGTATTAACTTTATATTCACTGTCACCCTCTACCTTCTCAAAGACAACAATAGTATTAGAAAGTCTTAATGTACTTTAATATTGCTCTTTTCTTTCTGAAGCAAAAAGATGGGATGCTTTGAAAATGTGTTGCTTGGGATGTCTTCTAAACAGTCATATTCTGAAAGTGTTATACTAGCTTGCTGTGTGGCATGTTGCAATAGGCAGGAACTGATATCTTACAATGAGACTTCATTGTCTGTTTGTCATAGAAGATTTAGCCTGTATCTGGCAGCATTGTTTAGTATTTCCTTCACATGTGTGCCTTTACTCCAGGCAAATATCCAGTGCTAATCTTACATAATGTGTGATCTCTAACTCAGAGACAGTAAAAGGCTATATTTCTTTCTCCATGAGTTGAAAAGTAATTTGTCATATTTTTTTTTACATATGACTGATTGTCATGTCATCTCTCTAATGGTACCTAGTCACTTCCTTTCTCTTTTCTTTTTCTTCATTCATTCATTCACTCATTCATACATTCATTATTTTATTCATTGGTATGCTAGGAACTAGACTCATGGTATCATACTTATAATGCAAGCATTTTACCAATAAACTAAATGCCAGTCTTTCCTTTATGATAACTGTATGGTTAATCCAACTTAGAGGCAATGAAGACATTCAAGTGTGGAAATTAAAATATTGAGCATCATTTTTTTTAATTCTTCTCCTTCCTACTCAATTCTCACTCCCTTTAATTCTGGGATGAGAACAAATAATGTAGCACTCTTTATTAGATAGTATGAATTATTTTGCCTTGGCAAGTAGTATTTTATAGATTTTTGTCAAGGGATGGGGAGAGAGAAGACGGCAAATTGGAGTCAAACAAACTAATTTTCTATAAGTTTGCGCTCTGTTTCAGGACTTAAATAGGGTCTTGCCAGAAGGCAGATGCATAAGAAGACATCTTCAGTATTTAGAGAGGTGAGACTGTAGCAGATGGAACACAACAAACTAATTTCAGAAATGGTATTTTTAAAGTATTTATTTTAATGTTCAAAATATCTTTGAGATTCCCTGTCCCCATTTGTTAGGCAGCCTCTTCACTCTAAAGATGGTAACTTTTTTGGAACAGACTCTTTTTTTGTTTGTTTGTTTGTTTAACAATGTCCCATTTGTTAGTTGTTGATCTCAATTTCTGTACTACCAGAGTCTTGATCAGAAGTCCTTTTCTGTGCCTTTAGGGTGAAATATATTCCTTACATCTCTTCTATCAGAGTAGGTAAGAGGAAATTGGGGAGCCAAAGCCACCCACAATTACAGTGTTGAGTTGATGTGAAACACAGTTATGGTATTGAGTTGATATTACCCACAATTACTATGTTGGGTTGATGTTAGTCTGGTATTTTATATCTACTATTGTGTCAATTATGAAGTTTCATGTATTTAACTTTACAATTATAACATTATCTTTGCAAAATTTTCTTTAATGAGCATGAAGTGAGTTTATGTTTTCTTTTAGTTTTGTTTTGGTCTATCTTGCAAATATTAAAACAGATATTAGAGCTTGTTTCTTGGTTCTAATGACTTAAATACTCTTTGCCTTCCTTTTACTAGAAGGATGTCTATCACCATGGGGGAAATCTATTTTTTTGAAGGTAGGCAAAAGATGGAATGATTGATTGGTTATTTTGAAACAGGATCTCATTATGTAGCCCTGGCTGGCCTGAAACTTGAAGAAATCTACCTGCCACTGCCTCTCGTGTACTGGGATTTAAAAGGTGATTATCCAAACTCAGCCTAGCCTGTATCATTTCATTGTGAAATTTGGTTATTGAAAAGTTATTATTGAAATGTGTTGACTTTGTTATTTTGCTGATTTTATGGTCCCCTTTTGATTAACTATTTTGACAGTTGCTTTTTACCCCCTATGGCCCTTTATATCTCTTTATATTTCTTAAACTGAATTTTCTCCCATAAATTCCATTAAGCACTTTTTAAATCATGGAAAGTCTTTTATATCTCCTTCAATTTTTAATGGATACCTTTTTGTGTACAGTAGTTTGGTTTAATTGTTCTAAACTTTCAGAATTTGAAATATATCTTCTGATACCTTCTTGCTTTAAAAAATACACTTTTATCTTTTATATTATTATTATTTTCCTTTTTATTTTACATATCTATCCCAGTTCCCTCTCCCTCCCTCCCTCTTTCCCTCTCTCCCACCCTCATATGCACCCCTTCTACTCTCCCCTCCAAACCCCCCACTCCACATGTAGGGTGATGCCATCCAGGAGGGGTCATCTAAATATGTCAAGTCTTTTGGAGTAGGGACTAGGACTTCTCTCCTGTCTCTAGGTTAAGGCAGTATCCCTCCATGGGGGATGTGCTGGCAAGGTCCTTTTGTGCAACAGGAATACATCCTGGTTCCACTGTCACAGGTCCCTTAGACTGCCCAGGTCTTCTAGCTGAGACTCATTTTCAGGGGGCCTGAGTCAGTCCCATGCTTGATTCCCAGCTATCAGTCTGGGGGCCCATTAGCTCCTCCTTGTTCAGGTCAGCTGTCTCTGTGGGTTTCTGTAGCCTGGCCTTGTCTATGCATCTGGAATCTAGTTCAGCTCAGTGTTTATGTGTGGGTGTTTGCTTCTGCTTCCATCAGGTACTAGATGAGGGCTCCATGATGGTGGATAAGTTAGTCATCAATCTCATTATCAGGGAAGGGCATTAATGGTGGAGTTTCCACTGTTGCTCAAATTGTTAGTTGGGGTCAGTCTTGTAGGCCTCTGAACATTTCTTTAGGATCAGTTTTCTCTTCAATCTATAATGGCTCCCTCCTTTATGCTCTCTCTCTCTCTCTCTCTCTCTCTCTCTCTCTCTCTCTCTCTCTCTCTCTGTCTGTCTCTCTTCTCTCATCGATTCCTCCCTGACTCAAGCTTCCTAGTCCCATGTGCTTTCCTCTCCTGCCCTTTTCTTTCTCCTAGCTCTCACTGCCCCCCACACTCCCCATGTGCTCTGGAGAACTTGTCCCTTCCCCATTCTGTGAGGGACCTTATGTGGACATTTATCAATTGGTGTCCAAATATATCTAGCTATATACTAAAGTAGGCAAATTATCAAAGCCTGCTCAATCCATGTAGCACAGATTAGCATTAAGAGGTGATCTGTATTCATCATAGACACAAACAATAAAAAGGAATTAAAATGCAAAAAAAGTTTGCATTTTTAAATACCCATTCTCTGTTGTGTGTGAGGGGACTGGGGTTATATTTTCCACATGTTGAAAAAGAAAAACCTCTTTTCATACATTATATTCTGTTTAGAGCTCTCCCCAACTCCTCATTGATCTTCCCCACCTGTCCCTTCTGGATCCATACTCTTTCTATCTCTCATTAGAAAATCAATGCACATCTAAGGAAAAGATAATGTCAGAATAAGGGGGAAAGGAAACAGAAGGAAAAGAACCAAGGAAAAGCAGCAAAAAAGCACATATAAAATAAAAACACATATATAGATGCAGAGACAGACACATTCACACATAGGAATTCCATAAGAATATGAAACCAGAAGGTATAATGTATATGAAAAGGATCTCCAAGGTTAAAACATAGCAAGCACTGACAAAGCATTAGGAGGCAAAGAACTTTTAAACTTCTACAGATGTCACCAATGTCTTAGAAATCTACTAATGGGCATGGGGCCTGCCCTCAAGAGTGGTTTGTATGCCCAATGATACTCCATGGTAGAATATTAATTTTTTTAATTTTTTATGTGTGAGTAGTTATCAATAGGAGACAGCTTCTAATTTATAGATGAGAGCTGTATTTTTAATGTTTTAGCTATTATGTCTTATGAAGTTTATTTTCTAGTCTTGTATATTTGATGTTTTGTAGGCTCTTTGTTCTTAGATAGTCATCTCTTTCATTAAAATTGGGAAATTTTTTCTATGATTTTACTTAAAATATTCTCTATGCCTTACCTATTATATTCACCTTTTATGCTCATAAGTATATTTTTAGGTGTTTTTATGGTGTCCCCAAACTCTTCCTGTTCTGTTCTTTTGTTTATCAATTTCTCACTAGCCCATACTGTATAATGTAATTCCTCTATTTTTTCTTTCAGCACTCACTCCATTTTTCACATGATGTCTTCTGTCCACGAGGCTTTACACTGAGATTTTTAAATAGCTTATTGTGTTTTCCGTTTGCAGGATTATTTCAGTTTGTTTTTATTGAACAATTCGGTAATATTTGGTACAGTTTTTGTATTTTCACGTATTCTTTTATTTAAAATTTCTAATCTATCTATTTAGCATCTATCTATCTACCTTGTCTTCTTTCAGTTGCTTCAACATAGTTATTGTTTGGTCTCAAACCCTGGATGAGGTGTTTATGTAACATATCAAAGTGAACCTTTGCCTTTGTGCTAGGCCCAACATATGTAGTCTGTTAGCTTTGTCTTTCCTTTTGCTCAAATCACATTTCTGCTTACAGTGCCAGTATAAGCAATAGACAGAAAGAGATGAATTTGTAGGAAGGATAGAATCTTGCTCCTGTGGGACTGCCCTTTACTGTGCCCACCTAGTTCTGGAAGGACTGTTCTTCATCACATCAATAGGTAGACCTCATCCTTTGCAAACCAAAATACTTATCTCCATTGAAACTTTATTTTCCTGCCCACCTTGTCTGTCTTCTCATCTCCTACAGGACTTGCCTTTGCTGTGCTAGTAGACTTACTGGGCTACTACAAGATTCCTCTTTGCCTGGCCACCAGGATTTCCCTTCCAAGTGCCACAAGGAACACCCAGCTATTTTAGGACTCACACAATTAGGCCCAATGGGCTCATAGGGGACTCCTCTTTTCCTTGCCATCAGGCCCATCTTGATGTTCTAGTAATTCCTTTCCTATGATGTTCTAGCTTAATTACTTAACAAATTTCTAAATCAGGGTTGGCCTGGTGGTACCTAGGAAATAGAATAAAACAAAGGGATGTGTAACCTGTGAGAACAGCAGCCCAGACCCTGAGCTGTAGGGGAAGGGAAGGTGCATGCCAGCCCGAAGGACCCTGTAACAGGTAGGGACTGAGGGATGCTTTCTAGTGTGGCTCTTCAAGTTTAGTTGTTCTATCTTGCATAAGCTCTGTCCAAACAAAGATTAGGGATGAAAATCTGTTTTATTTTGTGGAACTTGTATTGAGAGTTGTAGATTCAATCTCTAAGCTTCTATGAGTTGACTTTCTAAGGGTCAGCAAGATCAAGTAAATACTATCTACAGGTTAATAAGTCCTTTCCTCTGCTGCAGAGAAGAGCGGAAGATATAGCAAAAGGCACAGAGAATGGAATACTCAGATGAACTAGTATGGTTATGGAACAAGAGAATTATCAAAATAATTGCAAATAAGAATTTTTTAAAATTCAATATACTTAACCATTAGGGAAATGCAGATTGAAACTTCTTTGTAATTTCATTTTAATATAGTCAGAATGGCTAGGATCAAAACAAAAGCAACAAAAATAATGCTGGTACAGATGTATACAGAGAAGTAAGCTATTCAATTATAGGTGAGATTTCATATTGTTGCAACCATTGAGGAAATCAGTGTGGAGATGCAAAACCACAACACACAAAAGGCGAGAAATACGTGATATAATTGTACCACTACTAGGAGTAATCTCCAAAGACTTCACCCAACCACAGAGATATTTTCCCATTCACATTCATTTTTTGCTGTATTATCACTATGTAGAAAATGTAAAAAAGCATACATATCCATCAACTGATGAATAGATGATGATAAAAACAGAATAGGTAGGAATGGCATGGATAGGGTAAAGTGAAAAAGGAGATAGAAGAGTATGGTAGATGACTTGGTATGGACTAAAGCTAGGACTAAAGAGTAGGACTATAAAGATCTTTGAAAATGCGGTGTGGAAACATACTAGTTTAGAAGCATTTAAAATAAATGCACATGCACATGCACATGCACATGCACACGCACGCACGCACGCACGCACGCACACACACACACACACACACACACACACACGCGTGCTTAAATATTGTTACCCTGTATTGGAGGAAAATGCCTTTCAGGACAGCTAATTAAAAGCCCAGTACTAGGTTTATCTTTCCTCTTCTTTAATTATTGTTCAGTGGCATTCCAACCCCCCCCACATTCACCCATAAAAGAAATTACACAGGACGTATCATTTCCTGTTGTTGGGATAAAACATTGTGACCATGAGCTCAAAGCAGAGCATTCATTCTAGAGGGATATGAGTTCATCATGATGGGAGAAACATGACAGCAAAGGCTGAGATCTCACATCCAGTTACCACACATATGAAGCAGAGAGTAAAAACTGGAAGTAGGAAGTAGGAAAAGGATTGAAGCTCCCCAAACCTGCCCTCACTGACATACTTATTCAAACAAGACTATACCTCTTAAGCCTTCCAACCAGCACCTACAACTGGGAAACACATATTCAAATGCTCTAGGCTATTAGAAGAAAATCTCATTCAACCCACTACATTCCACACTCTGACTCGCTTAGACTTGTAGTAATATCATAATGAAAAATTCATTTTCTACAATTTTAAAATTTTCCATAGCACAGTCTTTCATGATCTCAACATTGGTTACAAGTCCAAAGTCTCCTCTAAGACTCAAAGCAATCAATTTTTCTTAACCCATATGAAATCAAAAAGTGAGCGTATAATTTCATAGAATTTACATTAAATTTTTCAGAGATGCGTGCAGGGGAATACTGAGGCAAATGGTACATAAGAACAACATTAAAATTCAGTAGGCCAAACACCCAATCTCATATCTTCATGTGAAGTATCAAAGGACTTAAATGAATTCTCATGTACCACATAGATCTCTCTAACTCAGGCTGGTTACATTCATGCTATGCAATTTTCCTTGGCAGACAGACTGCCACTGTGGCATCTCCAACATCTTGGGGTTTACAGTGTAACATAGATTTCACTATTTGTTTGTTCTACATCCCAGTCACAGTTTCCACTCCCTCTTATAGTTCCAGTCCCTCCCTCTACCCCTACATACCTCTGTTCCCACTCCCCAATCCACCCCTCCTCTGTTTTTGTTCAGGAAAGGGCCAGGGCATCCATAAAACATGATGGGAAAGGCAACCCTGCATGAAAAGTAAAGTACCAAAAGCCAGTAATAGAGTCAGAGACAGGCCCTGCTGCAATTGCTAGGCGTTCTAAAATAGCTTAAAAAAAAAAAGAAAGAAAGAAAGAAAAAAGAAACCCTGTATAATAAAAGAACCCCCAGAGGTATCACCATCACTAATTTCAAGTTCTAAGGATAGAGTTATAGTAATAGAAAACGCATGGCATTAGCGTAAAAATAGACAGGTGAATGGGGGGAATGGGGTCAAAGATCCAGACTTAAATCCATACTCCTATGGACATCCAAATTTTGACAATTAAAATTATACAATGGAAAAAAGAAATCATCTTCAACAAATGGTGCTGGTATAAATGGATATTGGTATGTAGAAGAATGTAAATAGATACATATTTATCACCCTTCCCAAAACGGAAGGCCAAGTAGATAAAAGGCCTCCATATAAATCGAGATACGTGAACCTGAGAGAAGAAAGTGGGGAATAACCTTGAATGCATTGGCACTGAAAACAACTTCTTGAGCAGGACACCAATAGTGCAGACATTAAGAGTAACTTAATAAATGGAACCTCATGAAACTTAAAAGTTTCTGTAAGGCAAAGGAAACCATCAATAGAACAAAATAGAATAAGAAAAGATCTTCACCAACCACACATCTGACAGAGGGTTGACTTCCAAAATATCCATAGAACTCAAGAAACTAGACATCAAAAACCAGGTCTTTATTTTTATAGCTTTATACAACACTGCCAACCTCAGATACCAGCTTGAGATGGAAATTGATCCTTTTTAAACCACAATAACATTACCATTTTTATTCAGTTGTTTTCAAGGAATAGAAGTGCGAAGTTTAGCTGACTCCTTTTCCCCTTTATTCTGCAGAGGAGAAGACCTCTTTATGACAGCACTACACACTACACTCACTATCTCTTTGCACCATTAACTTTCTCGGTGCTTGGTGTCTCTTTAAACTGTATGTTTTGTATACTTTCTGCCCCAGGGGCTTTTGTTCATTTTATACATGCATAAGAAGCATTAATACCAAACAGGATGCAGATTAATTAATATGTTGTATGTTGTCTCAGAATTTTGTTTGATGAAGAACTTAGTCCACTTCCTTTTCATTTAGTTTCAGATTATTTCTAAGGACATGGGCAAAATAAACCTAGATTATTGGCTAAAATATCACACAAATTACCCCTAACCCAGTTGCTGTTAAAAACCCTTGCATCTGTCTATACCTTTTGAACCAGACCTGCCCATTCTGCATTACACTCAGCACTAAAATCTTCCAGGGAATTATTAGGAATGGTCCACTTTTCTAGTACAAATTTTCCAAACCATCCACATATCTGCAAAACAACACAGGTATATTCTTCACAGGAAAAAAAAAAAGCAAATTCCATGACACCAAATTCTCTATCAGTTACTCTCCTGTTGCTTTTATAAAATATCATGAGCAGAAGTAACATATAGAAGGGTTTATTTTGGCTTAAGATTCAAGAGAGAGCATCTATAATAATGGGGATATATTGTATCAAGCAGGAGGTACAATGGCGTGAAACAGGATCTTTACCACAAGCATGAAACAGAAAACCAAACTGGAAGTATTAAGATTTTCAACTTTCTAATCCTGCCTTCATGAAATACTTTGTCTAGCAAGGCCATGAACCACTAACTAGGGGCATATTGTTCAAATCTTCCATAAAATGGGAAGTATTGATCATTAAAACCACCATACAGGCTAGTACCACCGTTTTTTGTTGGTCTCTAGATCTTGATAGTAAGATCCTCTTGTTGAAGATGACACATAATTGAGTCATAAGACATGGAGAAGTGAAACTACTAAAGATCTGAAAGCTTTTCCCCTGTTGACTAGTTTTCACAGTACTGGGAAATAAGATATTTATGACACTGAGGGAGAAAACTTATCAACTGTCCTACCATTTGTGAACCTACCAGCTACAAGACATGCCCACTGTTACAACAATGTCACAAAGCTATCAAGAGTATCCAGCCATTTCTGATTGTCTCTAAGGCCTACTGAAAAAGATGTAATTCATGCCTTTATCTATAACTGGGTCAAAAATCCATGGCTTACTAGATAATAGACCTTAAGTGAGAACCTAATATCACACTACTTTGCTAAATGAATATAATAGTAAAAAGTCTCTAAGTTCTGATTTTCGTAATCATAGATTAAATGCATCTCTCAAACCTCAAGAGCTGAGCTTATTTTAGCATAGATGACAGTTAATACTAAGATCCAAAAATAGTCAATATGCAGTGAAAAGAGGCAGAAGAATGCCCATATATAAATGTCAATATATAAATAGTCATAATATTCCCCTTTCAACCAAGGATCGTGTTATCATAGAATGGAATGCAGAAAGTTTATAACTGTTAGAGGTAGTAGATGTGGATGCCTGTAGCAAACCAGTATTTTCTAGATATGACAGTCCAATTACACACATGAACTCACAGCAGCTGTGACTTCATATACAAGATCTGCACAGGACAAAAGCCAGCTAAAAACCCCTATATTGATGGAGCAGTGGCCTGTGAAACCCAATCACTAGCTGAAGAACTATTAGTAACAGATGAATGTTGAGTTGATTTTCTTCAGAGTTGTGGCTCTTTAGAGGCTACTCGTGCTCTATAGATGGTCTTTCCCTGCTCATGTAGGCCTCAGCACTAAGTGCATACATCAAATTGGGAAGAAAGAATGGTGGTGGACATGACAGAGTAATCAGAAAAGAAGAGAAAGTATGGTAGATTTAATCAGAATTGACTATATTTATGTACAATATTTTCAAACCACAAAAACACTTTAAAAGACCTTCTATTGTAACCACTGATCTAGATTTGTATACATTCTTGAAATTAAAATGTAATTGTATCATTTCACCATTCAATATCCTCCCTCTTACCTATTGCTTCTTAACCTTCCTAATACTAACACCATTTAATACACTCTTCATGCTTTGGTAAACCCTATCATAAGATTATTTTCATTGTGACTTCATAACTATAATGTAAACAACATCTGATATGCAAGATAGCTGATAAGTGACCGTGATGAAAAGCCTTCCTGCCCCTGAGGCAATTGTGACCCATATGTTAAGAAACACTGCTCAAAACCTCCCTGCTCCTTTTCAATTCATGGCTTCTTTAACCATTGTTATTTGCAAGGATCTACTTTTATTTTCCAATCTCTATTATACACCTTGCTTACTCTTATGGCTAGTCTTTAAAGAAAAATTGTATGATTTTAATTTTTGCATGTTTAGCCAGAAGCATAGAAATCAACACATATGTGATTCTTTTACATTTGTAGAATAAATTACTTCAAATCACAGAACAAATGAAAGGCAATAATTACTTTATCACTTGTATAATAATATTTTATCCAAACAGTGATTTACTCTTATAGGATAAATAACAAAATTTTACGCATATATAAATGAAATTATAACTTATTAATATAACTAATATATTTGATTGTTATTAATGAACACTATTTACCTCCGATTCCAGGAAGATTCTTAGTTCCTCCTAGATAGAGCTGGAAGGACTAACACATGGGGAAATGTAAACTCTATTAACATCATAAAAAAAGCAGCACAAAGTGAGGGCTTAGATTTTACTCTTGTATAATTCTGTTCAAATTTTAGCCTAATGCAGCACCTACTTCTTCAATCCTTGATTAAAAAGACTATCCTTACTTCAGCATGTTTTTTCTTCAATGTTTAACATTTTCCAATCTATATTTTTAAATCTATATATTGCTTTGTGCTTTAAATCATGTATATTTTCTTATGACTAGACTAGTGAATCAAGCTTTCAACTGCTATGATTTCCACAAGCCTTCAGACTCCAGAATGGCTAAGAAGTTACATATCTCAATGAATAATGAACCATGGTAACATATGAAGTTAAGTAAATTTCCCTGAAGTGGAGTCATAAGATTCCATTAAAGCATCACAAAACCATTATATAATATTGCCTTTTCAACGATAATGTATGCCATGGTAACAATGACTTATGGGTAAATCAAACAGAAGAGGTCTCATAAGATCACTAATGGAACCATTACAGAGGTAGCACCAAATTTTGTCATGTGAGACATTGTTTCTTTCAAATTACCAATGGCCTACAATAAAAATGAGCATTAAGTTATCAAATTACATGAAAAGGAAAGCTAAACAATGCTTTTTCTATCCGGAATATTAAATCAGGAGTATTATTACTGTGATGATACCTTTTATTGGGTTGCACTTACATGTTCTACAAAGTGCTTTTATCTATTTTCAGCTTCCTTATAAACAACTTCATAAGTAGCCCAATATAAATTTATCATATAATCAATAAGAATGTAATGATATCTGTTGTGCATCCAACATTGTGCTAGGCATCTCAGTGTTATAAAGAAATGCAAATGTGACTCTACATTCATATTAATAAGAGACAGTCATTTATGTGATGCTTTGTAACTAGGAGTACATTTTAATTTATACCTGTGTCTAACTATTAGAGTCCACTTTTACTTCTGGACTGTAAGATAGAAGCATCTCTCATGAAACTTTGTAAATGTTATAAGGAAGGTAAAACTTTATGTTTATCCTCTGAAACTCCCTGGTGTAGACCTGAGAAGAACAATGATGCACTATAAGTTAAAGTGAGAAACACATAGTAATTCAATGACAGTTTTACTTGAAATAAAAGTCCACGCAAGGAAATTAAGACCTAAGGAAATGGCAAGACTCGACTGGTTTTTATATTAAGTTGAATAAGGAGAAGAAATTGTGTGAAGTTAAATTATGTGAGAAGAAGATAAGGCTTATTTCAACAAGACCTGTTTGTGTGGAATTCTCTCAGCTATGAAGCCCTGTTGAAGAATGTCTCGTTTCTGCTGGCACAGAGAGACCATTTTTCACATGGGACTTTTTATCTCCTGTTTTCAGGAATCAAAGAGGAGACAAGAGTGACCTTGCATCTGCTGTTTTTCAAGTGTCTTTAGCTCAAAACAATCTTCATACCAAGTGGCATATTTGAGGTGTCATATTCTGCCACCTAACACTCTATAATTTTGGATAAAATCATAATTATAATTTTAGAGTAATTCCACATATTTATACACACAAACACCTGGTAATTATGTAAAAAATGGCATAAAATGTAAGAAACTGTGCTGGTTCAATGTAAGCCTATAAGTGTTATATTCTAAAATGAAGCATACTTATCTGAAAGTATATTCAAATTTATTTCATTGTAATGCAACATGCATAGCTTCTGTAGTTAATGTATTCATGATTCAGTATTAAAGAAATTTATGACAGTATTCATTAGAAAAACCCTTCTATCTCATGATTATCAGATACATTAATTTTTTTTCAATGATCAATTTTAGTGAAAAGAAACAAATGACAGTGGTTCTTTCACTGAGTCACTGAAAATGAGCAGTGTGTCAGTTCAATGATAAATAAATTAAGATGTAAGAGTATCTTTCTTGTCCACCACATTGATCCCATGACATAGTATACCACATTTTATTATATAATAAAATAAATAGCCAGTGAAAATTAGAGTTATTATGCACTATTGCAACATATATATAACTGTAATTGAAAAATAAGAATGATGTGGGCAGTGGTGGCACATACCTTTAATCCCAGCACTCAGCAGGCAGAGGCAGGCAGGTCTCTGTCTGTGAGTTCAAGACCATCCTGGTCTACAATAGCAAGTTCCAGGACATCCTACAAAGCCACAGAGAAACTCTGTCTCAAAAAATCCAAAAAAAAAGAAAGAAAGAAAGAAAGAAAGAAAAATAGAAAAAGAATGATTTTCTATTAAATTGTGAGAAACACTAAAATTTTAAAGCTATAGTAATAGTTAACAGGATATATATGTGTGTATATATATATATGCATATACATACACAAATTTCTTTAGTGTTACCTACCATCTTCAAGGCAATATAATAGTCTTGGAATTGTGGCAATTTAATGCTAACATCATTTCTGTAGACATACAATAGGCTGTAAGTGACTGAAATATGAATATGGTCCACTTGCTCCACTGCTACTCTGATCAGGTACATGGTTGTTAATGTTCACAACCATATGATTATTATGACCATAGCTGCCATAAAGTAGAACTCTTTGAACATCCCAAAACTATGTTTATAAGGCTATATTACCTCCTAGTTTGTTCTCGCTCATGTTTGCTACCTCAGAAAGCCAATAGTAATGTCTGTACCACATGAAAAATTACTCATTGTAATTTTTTTACTATCTTGTTTCATGAAAGATTTCAAAATTCTTATTAATAAAATAGTGTTAAGTGAAAAGTGAAATAGAATACACACAAAGAGAAACTATATAAATAGATCTTTTTCATCTGAGTAAAAGATAAATTTGAATGATATAGCAGAAACTGTAAATTGGTAATAGTCTAAAGGAGGTAGAATAAGAAGAAATTACAAATAGGTAGCAGAATGACACTTTATTTTTACATCTGAATTTTAGAACAGTACTAATATTGTTTATACATTTCATATGATAAGCACATACAATAATTAAAACCAATTGGGCTTGTAGGATGTGGTTAAAATGGAGTTTGGATGCTGATAAATTAACTTACTGTACAAAGAATCACACTGAAGATATTTGTATAGAATACAAATGACATTTTACTGTTTTCATTGCTGCTATAAATAGAAAATAAAGATATTAAGATGAACTATAATATTGATTAGAATACAGATTAAGGCTGTGCAAACACAACTGCACATACTCAGACATACACGCACATAAATGTGCAGATACACAAACACACACACACATATACATACATACATACATACATACATATGTATGTGTGCCATTATATACTTATACACAGCAGATAGGACTAGAAATATAGACAAAATTTTATTTAATGTATTATGTAGCATGTATGTGAGCATATATATACATGTATACACATATATGTGTACACACATATCTTTTCTAGTTTCATTCACTGAGAGAACTTAGATGTTATTATGTGTCCACAACAATATATTTGTCTAGAATATAGAATTTTGTCTTTAGTCAACATTCTTCAATAGAAGTCATGGCTTCTAGGAAAAGTGGTGGTTGATCTAGGCCAGGATCAGGGAAAACACAAGATGATGCACAAATATTTAGTTTTCCAGGAAGCAAGGAACTACTAAAAACTGTAGCCTATTAAAATTATAGGAGAGGATCGGGTTGAATTTCCTGGTGTTCATCTGTCTAGGTTGTAAGTTATTTCTCCCTGAATAAACATCTATTCGGCCTATTTGTTTATCCTGATCCTTATTTACCGCGATAAGTGACTTTTGATGTGGAAGCAGAATGTACATGTCTTTCTGCTCCTACTAAATAAAACTACGATTACTGTGAAGAAAAATCACAACCATAACATGTAGAAATAAAAAAGTTAGATAGGGGAAAGCTCCAAGAAGTGAAGAAAAATATAACATTATATCTTAGAAGTCCTGACCCAAGAGACCTGACACCCATCACAGCAAAAGAATACAGATTAGTCAGGTGGATCCCTGTTCCATGGGATTGAAGAGGCATTTCAATCCTAAAGACACAGAGCACAAACAGAAGGAATCAATCCCTCATCCATGGGGAATAGCAGGTTAGAAGAACTACTTCTCTTTCCTGGTAGTGTGAGTCTACTCTCCAGTGTCTTGGTGAATAAGCCAAATATGTGGCACTGGAATTATTTTCTGGGGCAGGGAGGGGGGAGTATGTCACAACAAGTAGCCTGCCTGGGGAAACTTGTCATTCTGCCTGTCCAGGGTCTCTATTATCTTACAAAGACACCAGAAGGCTCACTCAGATGCTTTAAGCAATCAAGATTCCACCAATAATTCTCCAATACTCTCATCTAAATACTGTTATAGGGTGGCCAACTATATCATGATTGGATTTTAAGACCACTGCACAGAATGACATTTGTAACTGGTACTAAAAATTGGTCAAAACGCCATGACTGAGGAGGACATAGTAGGGACAATTCAATTAATTTGCTAAAGATGCATGTTGTCAAATTCCCTTCTACATATTTATGTTCATGCTCATAGACCTTGGCTGATATCAGCTATGGCTGGAGAAATTATTTTATTCTATGAGCATCAAGCAGTCAATGACGTCAATGTACTGAGGAATTAAGGATGAATGCTCAGTCCTAAACAGGAGATCTTTGGAATCTAGCACTCTCCTCTCCTACTGCCACCAGCTATATACCCTATCAAGGTTCAGGGAACATCACAGCTCCTGGGAGAAGACAATTATTCTATCAGTCAAGATGGTCACTGATAAATTCCCCAAGCTTCAGTGGCTAGCCAGATGCACATGCACATATGAGTAGTACTAACGAGATCTAATGGGTTACTGATAAAGAGAAGGGGACATGAATTTGGAAGGTGAATATGTTGGGGAGAGATGTAGGGCAGAAACAGTGGGCATGGTCATAATTATTGTATATATGAGTGCCATTTTTAAAGAATATTTTTAAGTACACAAACCTAGAACAATTCCTGATCAGCACAGTTCTGAGAAGTCCTTTCAACAGCTAAAAATGCTTCTCCATGGTTTCTAAGCAAGTATGTGGCCAACAAAATACTATTGTTCCCTGCAGGGTGAAGAATCCTTCACCCTTCTAAGAAACATGAAAAAAAGGCCTATGTGACACTGGCACAGGATCAGACTCCAGAAATTTCCTGCCTGAGAAGAACTACTACATCTGTGAGGAAAAAAAAATCTTTAAGCCAATTTTAGATATTAGAGCATATAAACTATACAAACATACAGATTTTAACAAAATAACCATCTTTTCTGTAAGCAAGTTCTGTTCCCATGGAGTGAAGAATTTCTTCCTTGACACCGAAGTACTTAAACTTAGGGAAAACACATTTTTGCCATTTAGGGCTATACCAATAGGGAAACAACAGAACAAGATAGACAGAGAATAGTTCCAAATAACTACAATTGTTATGGCAATCAAATTCCCATTCAAGTGCCAAAGATGAATCAGCCTGTCAATGATGTCAATGTGCTTACCATGAAGCCTGGCAACCTAAGTTCAGTTCCCATGACCTACCATGGTGGAAGAAAAGAACATACTCTCAGAATTTGTTCTCTGATCCCCATACAACCTACATGGAACATGCTCACAAATACACACACACACACACACACACACACACACAATCTTAAGTCTTCACTGTCTGCTAAAATAGAACTTGAAATAAGGCCGAGATTCTCCTCATAGCCAAACAATTTAGAACACAGTTTTAAAAATCACCTATAATACTAAGAACCAGAGAAATTACAATATCAATGACTAAAACAATAACATTGAATACCTACAAGGCAGAGGTGGCTGAATTATTCAAGAAATATTTTTAAATAATCATTAGAAAAATATCCCACAAAGCAATTAAAATTATTTTCAAAAAAATGAAAACAAAGCAAATTTCAAGAAGGAAATAATAGACATAGAAAATAATCTAATGGAAATATTACAACTAAAATGTTGCAACTTGAATTTAAAATTCAACAGGTGAGTTCAATAGCAGAAATGATTGAGGCTGCGTGTGTTGTGGTTTGAATAAGAGTGACCCATAGACTCATATAATTGAATGCTTACTCAGTAATTAATGGTCCAATTTGAGAAGAATTAGGAGGTATGTATGGCCTTTTGGGAATGAGTGTGGGCTTGTTGGAGGAGGTGTGTCACTGTGGGTGGGCTCTGAGTTTTTAAAAGCCCATGCCAGACCCAGTCTCTAACTGTGGATCTGGATATAGCTTTCAGGTTTTTCTGCTGCTCCACACTGCGGGGCTGTCATGCTCCCAGCTATGAGGATACTAGATTAAGCCTCTTTCTGAGTCTGGGTTACCTCAGTCAGGATGAATTTTTTCTAGTTCTACACATTTGCCTGAAAATTTCATGAGATTATTGTTTTTTAAAGTTGAATAATACTCCCTGGACCACTGGCAATAGGGCCAGAATCTGTCCTTGGTACATGAACTAGTTTGTTGAAGCCCATTCCTTATGGTGGGATGATATGGTTACCCTTAATGCAGCAGGGAGAGGCTTGGCTTGGGCCTGCCTCAGTTTAATATGCCAGATTTTGTTGACTCTTCATGGGAGCCCTTACCCTTTGGGAGGAGTAGATGGGGCATGGGCTGGGGAGAGAAAGGGACAAAGAAAGGAGAGGTGGTAACAAAAACTGGTTAGAATGTAAAGTGAAATTAAATAGAAAATCATGCAATCAAGCCCGACAAAATTAATTAAAAGGAAAACAAGATGACTCATAGGATCAATATCTGAACTAAAATACATGATGTCACCACAAATCCTGTTATAATTGAAACAACAATGAGTGAAGGCTAGCAACATCATTTAAAGGACAATAAGTGACTTCACTAAACCACATTATGCTCATAAATTCAATAAGACAAATGGACCAATTACTCCAAGATTACAAACTATCAAAATACAACCAAGATGAATAACATACTATAGATACTTCTGTTAACATGAGTAAGTTTGAATTAATAACTTTGTAAATCTTATTAATTATACCAAAGATGTATAGTGTTTTAGTAGAGCATTAGAACAAACACTTAAAGTAAAACAAGCACTATTATTACATAAACACTTTTACAAAAAAACACTTTCCTTTAAGATACCAATAGTACCAGACATGTAGAGATTTTAAGAAAAATAAAAGAGTATATGTAAACAGCATGCCAGCATTTCTAAATGAAATTGATCTAATATGCTAACCAAAAAGTTAATAAAAATATAGGTAAATAAAATTGATTCTAGCAATGAACAAAATATTTATATACTACAACAAAATTGTATAATTCCAAGTATTTAATGCTGAAAATCAATTGACATGATAAAATACATCAATTTGTAACATAATTAAAATTTAATGATTTTTAAAAAAAAACTTGGAAAAGTATTTGACAAAATTTAAATCCACTTATTCATCACAAGGTTTCAGCATTTCAGAAATACAGAGATCTGTTTCAATACAATGATATAGGATCTACAAAAATACCTAGACTAGTTTCATACTTAATGGTGAAGGACTGTGTGATAGTTTAAATAAGAATGTCCTTCATAGACTCATATATCTGAATGCTTGGTCCCCAGCTAGCAGAACTACTCTGGATTAGGTGATGTGGCCTTGTTGATGGAGTTTTGTCATTGGGAGTAGACTAAGTTTTCTCTCTCTTTTCTCTCCCTCCTTCCCTCCCTCCCTCCTTCTCTCCCTTCCTCTCTCTCCCTGTATCTCTCTCCCTTGCTCTACCCCCATCTCTCCCTCCCTCACTCTCTCTTGTTCCCCTACTCTCCCCCTTCTTCCTCCTCCTCTGCTGCCTTAGGATAAGGATGTGATCTCTCAGCTACTTTCATAGCATCATGCTAGTCTGCCTGTGCCAATGCTTCCTGTTAACCCCATAAAACTCTAAGCGAGCCCCAAGTTAAATACTTTCTTTTATGAGTATTCCTTCAGGCATAGTATGTCTTCACAACAATCAAATAGCAAATAAGACAGTTTTACAATGTTTCTATGATAGACCTGATCATTTTATTTGTGGCATAATATGGAAATCTTTAGGATTTTGGACTAGAAAAGCAATTTAACCCTTAAGCAGGGTTTCACGGGCTGTTCCAGTAGAAATATGGAAGACAGTGTAGAGGGCAATGTGGACTGTGGGAATGTGACTGCTTTTAGTCCTGTTCCTAAACTTCTGCCTGAAGCTAAACTGAATTAATGTCTTTGGCAGAAGAGATTTCAATACAGACTAGTATGGACTGTATCAGATGCTATTAGTGATCATTCTTATACAGATCTACAATGAAGAGGAGAAAGCAGGACAAAGAGAAATACAAAATGCACTATTTGAGGAGAAAAAAAAAGCATCAGAAAATGAAAGGTTGGAGATAAGCCTTGTGCTCAAGTAAATAAAAGGTTTAAAAAGCATGATACTAAATGGAATAAAGAAAGTAGTGTCCTCAGAACCCAAACCAGCTGTTTCCACCTAATGAAAAGTAAGTAAAGGAAAACATAAGCCGCAAAGGAAACCATCAACAATAGAAATTTTATGTAAACGTAATTAAAGGGGGAGTCCAGGTTCCAAGTCCAGCAAGCAGAACTTGACAGCATTTGTCATATGGTTCTGGATTAGATTCAAGAACGACACAGGAAAAGGATTTTGAAATCTTTCCCCCAAGATTGAGGAAAGCTGCCAACACCAGGCATGTGGCAAAGTACTTTATGTATGGAGGCCCAGAGAGGCCATTTTACAAAACTGTTAAACTGAAGCCTGTTTTCTATTGAAGACTCCAAGATGTTGGAGATGCCAGAACTTTAGGATACCTGCCAAAAACAGCTGCAAACATTAGGTACCAGACTAAGACAGAGAAGTTTGTTACAGTCAGGAGAAAACTATTTATGCACTTTGCCATCAGACATCGGAATATAGGGTTTTGCCTGAGATTTTCGATTCCATTGCCCCCTACCCCAGCTGAGTAGTTCTCCATTGTGTAAATGTACCACATTTTCTTTATCCATTCTTCAGTTGAGGAGCACCTAGGTTGTTTCCATGTTGTGGTTATTACAAATAATGCTGCTATGAACACAGCAGAAGAGATGTCCTCATTGTATGAGTGCCTAAGAGTGAAATTACTGGGTTTTGAGGTAGACTGATTCCCATTTTTCTGAGGAACCGCCATACTGATTCCCAAAGTGGCTGTATGATTTTGAACTCCCATCAGCAGTGGAGGAGTGTTCTCTTTTCTCCACATCCTCTCCAGCATAAACTGGGTACCTTAATCCTAGCACTTGAGAGGCAGAGGCAGGTGGGTTAGAGGCCAGCCTGGTCTAAAAGTCAGTTCCAGGACACTGAGTGCTGTTATACAGAGAAACCCTGTCTCAAAAGCCAAACAAAAATAACAACAAATAATGGCTCCAATAGACTAGCTTAGTTGAACTATTTTGGAAGGATTAAGAAGTTTGGCCTTGAGGGGACGTGACTTTAGGAGTGGGCTTGGATGTTTCAAAAGTTAATGGCAGCCACGCCCTGCCTCTCTGCTTATATTGCAGGCTGGGAATCAGGATGTGTGTTCTCAGCTACTTCTCTAGCACCAAGCCGGCCGTTTTACTGTCATTCTTCCCACCATGATGATGATGAACCAACCCTCTTAACCTGAAAACAAGTCTCCAATTAAACGTCTTCTTTTTATAAGAGTTGCCTTGGTCATGGTGTCTCTTCACAAGAGAATAGTTACTAAGACAGACTGAATGCTTTCACAGAAATAAAATGGGATGTTAATTTTTGGTACTTTTATACAATGTAGAATTAGAAATACACTTGCAGAAATAAGGCAAAGAAATTGGGATCACACAAATAAGAAAAAAATTAAACAATTCTTATTTATATGTCATGATTATGTACCTAGAAGATTCTAAGTAAATTTGGACCTAATGGGTGATTTAATTAAAGTTACAGGATACAACCCTAACAAATGTAATGACAATTTTATATTCTTTCATTGTTGTTAATTTACTTTTTTGAAAAGAGTTTTACTATATACCCCAGGTTAACCCTGAACTCATTATGTAGCCTATCCTGGTCTTGAACTTACAGTGATTCTCTTTTATCAGCCTCCTGAATGCTGGGTTTACAGCTGTATGCTCCCATCACTGGATTCAAAATTTTGTATTCTAAAAATAAATATGAAGAAATAGAAATTAAAATCCAACTATCCAAATAAACAGTCTATCCAAAAAAGAAGATAATTTTGTGTGAAAATAACTAAAAAAATATGATAGCCATATCATACTAATGAACCAGAATATACAAATTCTTCCCAAACTGATACATAGACTTAATGATGATACTACCAATATGTAATGACGTTTTATGGAAAGGAAAATACCTATTTTAAACTATAAATGGAAATATTCAACAATTATAATAGATAAAATAATCTTGATGAAGAATAATAAAGTTTATTATATATTAAGTGGTAGTTGATACCTATAGTAATCAGTACAGTATGTTATTAGAATAATCATGACAGTGTTGGAGATAAATATATAGATAATTATGACAGAAAACCAGAAACCCACCTACAATATATGTTCAACACAAATTGCAGAAACCCTACAAACTCAGGGAAACTTAACAAAGCTCAATTGTACCATTCCTGGGTCAAAAAAGAAATAAAAAGAAAAGAAATTAAAGATTTCCTAGAAATCAGTGAGAATGAAGACACACCATACCCAAACATACAGGACACTTTGAAAGCAATGCTGAGAGGAAAGTTCATAGCACTAAGTGCCCACAGGTGGAAACTGTAGAATAGTCACATTAGGGAATTAACAGCACAACTGAAAGCTCTAGAACAAAAAGAAGTAAACTCACCTCTGAGGAGTAGATGCCAGGAAATAATCAAATTGAGGGCTAAATCAATAAAGCAGAAACTAGAAAACAATACAAAGAATCAATGTAATAAAGAGTTGGTTCTTCAAGAAAATCAACAAGAGAGACAAAACTTTATCCAAACTAATCAAAAGACAGAAAGAGTAATTAACAAAATCAGAAATGAAAACGGGGACATAACAATGGATGCTAATTCAGAGAATCTTCAGGTAATATTTGAAAATCTGGACTCCACAAAATTTGAAAATTTAACAGAAATGGAAATTTTTCTGGATAGATATCATTTACCAAATTAAATCAAGGACAGATAAGCAATTTAAGTAGATCTATAACCCCTAATAAAATTGAAGCCATCATCAAAAGTCTCCCAACCAAATAAAGCCCAGGGCCAGATAGTTTCACTGCAGAATTCTACCAGAATAACTAACACCAATACTCCTTAAAGTGTTTCACACAATAGAAGCAGAAAGGTCATTGCCAAACTCTTTGTAGGAGGCTACAATTACTTTGGTACTCAGGCCACACAGACACAGCTAAGAAAGAGAACTATAGACCAATATCCCTCATGAACATCGAAGCAAAAATACTGGCAAATCAAATCCAAGAACACATCAGAGAAATCATCCACCATGACCAAGTAGGCTTCATCTTGGAGGTGCAGAGATGGTTCAACATACAAAAATCCATGGATGTAATTAAAAAAGAATATCCACATGATCATCTCACTAGATATTGAAAAAGCCCTTGACAAAATGCAACACCCTTTCATGACAAAGGTCTTGGAGAGATCAGGAATAACAGGAACATACCTAACCATAATAAAAGCAATCAACAAATCAACAGCCAACATCAAATTTAATGGAGGGAAACACAATGTGATTCCTCTAAAATCAGGAACAAGACAAAGCTATGCAATAAGAAAACAAAAAAAAAATATCAAGGGAATACAAACTGGAAAGAAAAAAGACAAACTTTCACTATTTGCAGATGATATGTCAGTTTACATAAGTTACTCAAAAACCTCTACCAGGGAACTCCTACAGCTGATAAACTGTTACAAGTAAGGTTTTTTCCCTGCCAGCCTGGGCCCACTGCCGTGCCAGCCCCAAATAACACACAGAGACCCTGTATTTGATATAATGCTGTTGGCCATGTACTAGTTTCTTGTCGGCTCACTCTGTCTTATTTATTAACCCATTTCTATTAATCTAAGTATTTCCACATGGGCTCATCTTACCGGAGAGTGGGCCCCGTACCTCTGTCCTCTCCAGTCTCTACATGCTGACTCCTCCCTACTACTTCCTTAAATCCTCCTTGTCTCCTAGTCCCGCCAATCTTGCTTTCCTATTGTCCAACAGTGCTTTATTCATTAACCAGTATAAGAAATATATTTACAGAATGACATCTCCCATCAATAAACATCTTCAGCAAAGTAGCAGGATACATAATTAACTTTAAAAGAAAAAAATAGCCCTACTATATACAGAGCATAAAGGGACTAAGAAAGAAATCAGAGAAACACCACCCTTTTCAATAGCCAACATCTACATAAAATATCTTGAAGTAGCGCTAACCAAACAAGAGAAAGACCTATTTAATAAAACTTTAAGTCCTTACAGAACAAAATTAAAGAAGATACCAGGAAATGGAAAGATTGCCCATGCTCTTGTATAGGTAGGATCAAAATAGTGAAAATAGCAATCTATAGGTTCAATGCAATCCCCATCAAAATCCCATCACAATTCTTTTTAGACCTTGAAAGGACAATACTCAACTTCATGTGGAAAAGCAAAACACATAGAAGAGCCAAAACAACCCAGTACAATAAAGGAACTTCTGGAGGCATCACCATTCCTGACTTCATGCTCTATTATAGAGCTATAGTCCTGAAAACAGCTTGGAATTTGCACAAAAATAGATAGGTATACCAGTGGAATCAAATTGTAAACCATATTAACCCCCACACCTACAAACATCTGATTTTTGGAAAAAAAAGCTAAAAATTATACAATGGAAAAAAGAAAGCATCTTCAATAAATGGTGCTGGCATAACTGGCATGTGGAAGACTGCAGATAGATCTATGTCTATAGCACAAAATTTAAGTACATATGGATCAAAGAGCTCAACATAAATCCAACCACACTGAAGCTTTTAGAAGAGAAAGTAGAAGGTACCCTTGAACTAATTGGTACAGGAGTAATCTTACTGAACATAATACCAGTTGTACAAGCACTGAGATCAACAGTTAGTAAATGGGACCTCCTGAAACTGAGACACTTCTATAAGGCAAAAGATACAGTCAACAAGACAAAACGACAGACCACAGAATGGGCAAAGATCTTCATGAACTTCACATCTGACAGAGGGCTAATCCCCAAAATATACAAAGAACTCAAGAAGCTAGTCACAAGAAAAACAAATAATCCAATTAAAAAGTGGGGTATAGAACTAGATAATTCCCAACAGAGAAATCCAAAGTGGCTGAAAGACACTTAAATTGCTCAACATCTTTAGCCATCATGGAAATGCAAATCAAAATAATTCTATGATACTATCTTACTCCTGTCAGAATTGCTAAATTAAAAAACACTAATGGCAGTTTATGCTGGGGGAAATGTGGGAAAAGGGGAACACTCCTCCACTGCTAGAGGGAGTGCAAATGCACACAGCCACTTTGGAAATCAGTATGGTGGTTCCTTAGAAAAATGAGAATCAGTCTATCTCAAAACTAGCAATTCCACTTTTAGGTATATACCCAAAAGATGCACATTCATACAACAAGGACATCTGTTCCACTATGTTTATAGCAGCATTATTTATAATAGCCTTTCCAGGATAGTTTCCTAGTTTCCATGGATAAAGAAAATGTGGCACATTTACAGAATGGAGTATTACTCATCAGAAAAAGCAAAACAAACAAACAAAAAACAATGGACTCTTGAAATTCTCAGGCAAATGGATGGAACCAGAAGAAACCATCCTGAATGAGGTAACCCAGACACGAAATGACAAACACGGTATATATTCACTCATATATGAATTTTAGACATAGAGCAAAGGATTACCAGCCTATAATCCACACTGCTAGAAAGCTAGGAAATACGGAGGACACTAAGAGTGGCATACTTGGTCCCCTGGAGAAGGGGAAAGGGACAAGGTCTCCAAGCAAATTAGGAGCTTGGGGGGAGGGGAGAGGGAGTTAAGAGGAAAAAGAGGGGAGAGGTGGGCATGAGGGAGCAGGAAGATTGAGTCAGGGAAAGAATAAAGGAGAGCAAAAAAAGAGATACCTTAATAGAGGGAGCTATTACAGGTTTGAAGAGAAAACTAACTCTAGAGAAATGTCCACAGACCTAAAGGGATGACCCCAAATAATAATCTGAGCAACAGTGGAAAGACAATCTTAAATGCCCTTCCCTGATAATGTGTCATCCTAGAGCCTTCATCTAGAAGTAGAAACAGACACCCACAGCTAAACACTGAGCCAAACTCCTGGAATCCAGTTGCAGAGAGGGAGAAATGATGATCAAAGTGGTGGTCAAGAACAGGCTGGAGAAACCCATGGAAACTGCTGACCTTAACAAGGGGGAGCTCATGGACTCCAGTGTGATAGCTGGGAAACCAGCATAGGTCCAACTCAGACCCCTTGAATGTGGGTGTTAGTTTGGAGGGCTAGGCAATGTATTGTGTCTCTGGTAGTGGATCATCATTTATCCCTAGTATACAAATAGACTTTGGGAGCCTATTCCATATAGAGGGATGCTCTCTCAGTCTAGACACATAGAGGAAGGCTGAGGCACTGCTCCAAATGATATGACAGACTTTGTGGACTCCCCATGGAAGGCATCACAAGGCTTCACCCGACCTGGGGAGCAGAAAGCAGATGGGATGTGGGTTGGTGAGGCAGACAGGGGAGCAAGAGATGGTGTGGCAATAGGAAATTACATGTAAAACAAGCCTTTTCAAATTTAAATTTAAAAAAATATCAAAAAAGTCTATGCAACTCTTTTTGTTCTAATATCTGGCTTTCTGATTTGAGATGGGTTTGATATTTTAAGTGCTTCGATAATGCAATGATTAGCTTGAAATGTAAAAACTAATTGGTAAAAGATTTTCCTTTTCACTAACTTGTATGAGACATCCCTAATATAAGTAATAATAAAATTAAATCTAAACCTTCATGTTGAATAAAAAATTAACCCAAAACAGATCAAGGTCTTAGGCTTAAAATATTAAACTATGAATGCTGATTGAAATATGAGACAGTAGTTTAGATAAAATGTTGAATGAATTTTTCTTAAACATGATACCAAAACAATGATTTGTGAAATGGATCTCATCTTAATTAGGATTTTATCAAGATGAATAATTTTTCTTTCTGAATGAACCTGTATAAAAATTGAAATGAAAATCAAATACTGAGAGAAGTTATTTGAAATCCCATATTCTTTAAAATATATAGAACATAAATAATTCTGAACAGCAAAACATCAGAAAAAAAGACAATTTTAATAGACATTTAAGCAATAATTGTGGTTTCAGAAATAGCAAGTAAGAAAAGATTTTTAGCCAGTGGACAGTAAATAAAACTGCTTAAATACTCAGCTACACACATAACATTATCACTGCAATTGCCAAAATAGAAACAGAATTGAAATTGATGAAGAAGGAAAAGGTAAATTGCCCAAAATTGCTGTAGGAAATAGAAAATTATGTGGGGACTGAATGATACTTTTCCAGATTTTTACAAGATAAAATACAACATTTTGATACAATTTCATTCTGAAACTGAAGTTTATATCCCAGTTAAAATGAAATTTTAAGTCCATTAAAATTGTGCATATGTTTCCATTTGTTTTTCTTCAAATGGTAAAAATTACAAAAATCTTTCAACAGATGACTGAGCATTCTGTAACATAAATTAGACTCAGTTATTGTACCCCACAAATTCAACCAAATATTCTGTATGTGTGCCATAATGTCTCTGAATGAGATTACTGTTTTCTTAATTATTAAACTGAGTAAAACACATCACTATCCTTAATTTGCGTTTCATGTAATCAATCAGTTGAAGACTTAAATAAACTATCAGGCTGACCTTCCCATGAATAAGTAATTCTTTTATGACTACCTTATAGAGACCAAAGAAATTATTTATCTAAAGTATACCTCCATGAAAAAGTAAATCTAATTAAGTTTACTTATATTCAGACACATGAGAAATTATTCACAGAAGCATTGGCAACTTACATGTGGCTAAATCACTGAAGCATCTCTCACTCAGATTCCTTAGCTGTGTATATACTCAGGGAGGCTGTGGGACCTCACAAACACCTCCTCCAGACTTTTAACTGCCTACAGCACCAAAGTGAATTGAAGGGTTTTATGAGGTAGTTTTGCAACCATTAACTGGTCATGACTTCTGTGTTACATGAGCTGCTCACTTGGTTCAGAAACCATTAACTGGCTATGAATACTTAGGTACCATGTAGTACCAATAACTCTACTGTAGCAGGCTTTCTCAGACTGGTGGCCCCAAATCACTACATGGGATCTTATTCATCATTAATGTTCAGCTTTAGCTTATGCTCATTTCTCGGTAGCTCTTATATAGGGAATTAATGACTATGAACTTGTGTAATTCTTTTGCAGTTACTCAAATAACTAAGAGTTCAAGATACAGAAGGCCATTTCATATAGAAAGGACAGTATTTTAAAACACTGTATCTCTTCTTCCAGGTTTTACATTTTTTTCTACCTACCCTTCCATGATATTCCCATGCCATCAAGGAAGATTTATATATATATATATATATATATATATATATATATATATATATAAAACGTATGTAGGTATTCATCTAATGAACAAAAGTTGAATCCTCCATGGGTCCAATGATTAGACTTACTGTACTATATTAGAATTTTCTTTTGTGAAGGAAGCCTTTATTTAAATCAAAAAGTAGTAAGTAATATTCAAAACAATCATGACAAATGAAGTGTGCATGAGGAAGCTATATTGGCTTCTACAATCTTGCAAACAAAATATGAAATAGAATAAAATGTTAGAACAAATGTGATATGAAAGACTTTGGCACAGGATACTGAGAACTAATTTTTAAGAAGGGATATGGCCAGTGTATTGGAGGAATGAAGGATGGGGAATAGTCAAAACCAAAATGGAATGGACAAAGTCTTAGGAAACATAACTTGTTTATAACATAATTAAATATGCAAGTTATATTTGTTGTTCATGTAGCAATAGGGTCTCTCACTATTTATCTTTGGCTGTCCTGGAATTTGATATGTAGACCTGTGTTTGCCTCCTGAGTAATGGAATTAAAGGCATTTACCACCATGCTTAGCCTGTACAAGTTTTAAAAGGGGAACAACAGCTTTGGAGAGACATTGGATAATAAAAAATACTATGGAAATAATTCAGCCTGTATACATTAAAGATGTGCTTATCTCAGAATAGAAACCATGATATGTGTTACATTGGGGAACAGGTTTTGCCTTTGTTTCCTGAGAAGAGCAAAAGCTATGAATACCATAAAATTTATAAATATTACATTTGAACAAGAGACACCCCTTGATTAGAAGAGGTGAAACTCAATCAAATATCATGGCCATTCAGTCTAAACTAACTTTAAACAAACAAATATGCTTTTCATTTGATCTGATATAACTTGCCATAAAGGAATCTCTTCAAAGTTAAATTTGGGACAGGGTTTTGTTTTGTCTTTTCAGGAGAATAAAGGCATCCAACTAAGGAATCTGAAGATCACTGAACAAGTAAGACATGACGGAAAAAAAATCAGTCTATAAATGTTTGTTTTCATTTAAATGGACTTGGTTATAAAAAATAAATAAATAAATAAATAATAAAAAAGCTACCCAAATTTGTGGGTAAGTACTCTATCTATAGCTGCTATTGTCACTAGTAACATTTCCATTTTAATCACAAAGCTAAACAGAATTAAATGTTTAAAATAAATCTTTGCCTATTCTAACAGTTGGGGAAAAAAAGCCTTCCAAGAAAATTTTTTTTTATTTTAGACAAAAAAAAGGGGAAATGTGGTGTTATTTTGTTATTTTGTTTATGGTCTAACAAATAAAGTTTTCCTGAAGATCAGAATGAAAAGCCAGGAACACTAGTTAGCCATAGAGACCAGGCAGTGATGACACATAAATTAATACCTGCAGCCACACTACTTAGCCATAGAAGCCAGGCACTTCAATCCCAGCACTCAGACACTTTAATTCCAGCACTCGGCACACAGAGGCAGATGGAGTTCAAGACCTCCCTGGGCTACAGGAGATTGAATCCAGTCTAAAAGAGAAACACAGCTCACACAAAGGTGATCCCAGCACTTGGAATGACATGCCATTAATTCCAACACTAAAGAGGTAGAGATATGAGTGATATGGCTGGACAGAGAGAGGAACATAATGCAGAAGTATCAGTGTGTTCTAAGGGGTATTGCAGTCTGAGGAACACTGCAGTCTAAGCTGTCTGAGTATACAATCTGAGGAGGCAGCAGTCAGAAGACAAGATTTCACCTTTGGTCTGAATATTGCTAGACATAAGAATTCTCTAGTGGCTAGCCAATTTGCTTCTCTGATATTCAGCATTAACCAACATTTCTGAACCTGACTTATTATTCTTTTTTTTCCTACTTGTTGCCATGTATTTGCTTGGTGTTCTCTGCGTCTCAGTTTGCATGAAGTTATTTAAATTATATGTTCATATATATATATGTATATATATATGATATATGAGTATATATATGCATATATATTTCTTATTTCACACATCGATACCAGTTCTCTCTCCCTCCCATGCCCCCTACCCCCTTTCATCCCACTTCCCCCTCCACTCCACAGGGTGATGACTTCCAGGAGGGATCATGAAAATCTGTCAAGTCATTTGGAGTAGGGACTAGGCCCTCCCTCCTGCCTCCAGGTTAAGGGAATATCCCTCCATGGGGAATGTGTTCCCAAAGTCCTTTTGTGCACCAGGGATACAACCTGGTTCCTCTGCCAGAGGTCCCTTAGACTGCCAGGAACTGCTAACTGAGACCCATCTTCAGGGGGTCTGAGTCAGTACAATGCTGGTTTCCCAGCTATCAGTCCAGTGTGCATGAACTCCCCCTTGTTCAGGTGAGCTGTCTCTGTGGGTTTGTGTAGCCTAGTCTTGACTCCTTTCTTATGACTCCTCCCTCTCTGCAACTGGATTTCAGGAGTTTGGCTCAGTGTTTAGCTGTGGATGTCTGCTTCTGGTTCCATCAGCTACTAGATGAGGGCTCTAGGATGGCATATAATGTAGTCATCAATCTCATTATCAGGGAAGGGCATTTAAGGCAGCCTTTCCACTGTTGCTTGTAGGTCTCTGAACATTTTCCTAGAGTCAGTTTTCTCTCCAAACCTATAATGCCTCCTTCGATTATGTTACTGTCTGAGTTTTTAATACTTAAGAACAATTAGAATTCATGCAACATTTGTGTACCAGACAAGTTAAGGAAATTTTAAAAACTGATTAGAATGAATTGATGCAAGGAAAAAGGCATAATCAGAATATACCCATATATTACCTGAGCACAGGGATAGCCTGTTGCTTCCAAGTTGTTTTGGGCATAATGCTTTTTACACAGTGTGGTAATTAACCATCCCAATCAAAATCTATCTTGGGCAGAAAATAAAGCTGGTAAAATAAAGGTAATCAGCTCAAGTTCACATCATTAGTGATATCAACACATTTTTTCTATATACATTGGTCAAGTACATATGACACTACTGGAATTTATGATAATTATTGATAGTTATAAAATAATATCATTTCTTCTGTACCCTTGCAATAACTAACTCTCAGCAAAACCGCTCTGTTATTTTATTTTAGCTTATATTGTAAACTCAAATGAGAATAATAGCTTAACCCATAATTTCCCATTAAACATTAAGTAAGTACAAGAAAAGCAAGTATCTTAAAAAGCAATAAAACAGAAGTCTTCATAGCAACCCAATGAGATAGGTCACATTTTTATAGATGAAGAACTTTAAAATTCCATTACATATGGTTTTGTATCTACCACAAAATGCAACGTCATGCAATATTACTCTACTTTCCATTTTTTTGTGAGATAGAGCTACTACAAAGTCATACACACACACACACACATACACACACACACACACACACACACACATACACACACACACACACACACACACACACACACACACAGTATTAGTCTGTTGTCCTCAAACTAGCCTTTGTCCTCATCTTGCTTTCAAAGACTATTTTCTATATTAAGTTGCAGATCATTTGTGGAGAATCAAAGCTTAACAGATTACTCATTGCTAATTAAATAGCCTGATTCTGTCCACTGAAGCTAATGCATTAATGTATTTAATGTTTGTTTGGTAAACTGCTTTACTAAATGCTCCTTTGACTTTTATTGGTAATAAACATTAAGCATTTATGGACTGTGAAAGCAGCTTCCCATCCAGCTTATGCTGTTACTATTTACAGTTTGTTAATGAAACACCATTAACTTTCTTCAAATCAAAAGTTGTTTTTGTTCTCCTCTTTAATTTTTATTGTATCACATGAAGAATAACTTGCTAAAATTTGAATTTGGTATGCTTATACAGCTCATTTTTTTGAAAATCAAATATTTTGCTAATCCAAATATACTTCAAGGATTAATAATAAGTCTCTATCTAGTCGAAGAATAAGTCTAATTCCCTTTCCTACATTTCCATGTATTCTAGCTGGATGATGATCTTACTCAGTTACATCAAAGATTCAGTAACAATGTCAAAGAATTCTGACTCCCTCATTTCATAGTGATTAACTTAGTCACAATTTGAGCTTGTCATTTAACTCTTTACCGTATTTTTATTTTATTTGCTTAGTATGTGTTCATTATACACATTAATATGGTTGATAGTTCTTAAAATTGAATTAAGCATCATCTTCAGTTATTTGTAATCACAGAAAAAAAGAAAGAGTAGGAAAGATTTCAGAACACATAGCCACAGGCCAGAATCCTTAAAATAAAATGTTCCCCCCTGAAAACTTTTGAGACATGAGAAATTATGCTTTCATTTACTATGAGCAAACATAGAATAGTTTCAAAATGATAAAGCACAGATTAACAGAAAAAAATGGAGAACTGTTACTTGAATTTCTTCCCTGTTTCATTTTAATATTTCTGCCTGTTATGTCAAAACTGAGGAAACTCAAATTATTGAATTCCCTTAAATAAACAAAAGAAGCTAATTCATCAAATGAGGTTAACTGTCTTCATAGTTACTCAAATGACAGGAGCATCAGGGCATGTTCTGACCATTCAAAGTCTGCGACTCTAACATAAAGTACACATAAAAAAATCATAGTCCCTAATGTGTGTTAGTACTCAAGAATGTCAAAAGACTTGTGAAAACCAAATGCTTTCTTACATAATTCAGTTAATTTCACATTTTTGAAAGGTTGGCTTTACCTATGTTTACATTATGGATCTGTAAGTGATAATTTATTTAACAGAAATATTTTATTTCATATTTCACTTGTGTCTTTTGGGAAAAAATTAAAGCAGTTCCAAGCCTTGATAGATGCTTCAAATGAATGATTTGTATTGATATGAGAGAAGGGATGCTCTATCCTGGGAATAACAACTACCTGTTAGGTATTTACAAAATGCCTCCATCTGTCATGTCCTATTCATTTTGTAGTTAAAATGAAGCAAAAGCATTGAGGTTTAGCAAAAAAAAAAAGTTATGTATTTTCTTGTCGAACATAATTTGACTTTACAGGAAAGCTGTTCTTATTTCTGTTAGTCTTGAAGAAAACCTTTTAGGCATTTAGAAATAAATCATGGATATGTGTTTTGTTGTTCTTTAAATCTAAGTTAGGAGACAAAAATCTTTTCTAGAGTTATCAATATGCATGATAAATAGTTCTGATCTGAGTTAATCGCCAGAATTAACAAATTTAAAATGAGAGGCCAAGGCTTTTGAAATAATCCTGTGGTTAATAGAACTTTCTGCACTTGAAGAGAATCCAGGTTTGGTTCTCATCATACCATGATAGATTATTCTCTCAGCACCTCTAGTTTCAGGAGGTCCAACATTCTCCTCTGGCCTCTGTTGAACACTACATAATAATAATCATGGACAAACACAGGCAAAACACCCCTAAAAATAAAATAGAAATAAATTTTTTTTAAAAAAGATGAAAGGCAAAATATATATCAAGAAAGAAGATATCACAGATTACTGTATCATTCAACCCTCATGAGAGAAGCTTTTCTTGCAGTAGTTAACACAGAACACTTAGACAATGTCCCAAGAATTATAATGCAGAATGCTTACCCCTAAAGGGGATGTCTATATCATTTGCATGCCTGCTCTCAAGGTTAAGGGAATTTAGGAAGGGAAGGTGGAAAGACTGTAAGAACTGGAGGTGGCAGATAATGACAAGTGAATTATTTTCCAGACCACAACAAGACAAATGCACACATGAACTAACAGCAATTGCAACAGCATACCCAAAGTCTTCACAAGCTCAACTCAGGCAAGCTCACACACAAAATAGAGAAGGGAGAGAGAGAATCATATCCCACTCCTAACCCATGAGCTATTGATATTTGATTGCTATGGAAAGGAAAAGCCAGTTTTCTTCAACGGAGTGACAAATGGTTAATAGATAACACTCCAAGGAAGTCCCTGTGCCCAGGAATAGTTTGGCCAACAAAGACTGGATCCAACTGGGCAGTCAGGGGTAAGCATGAATTTGAGTGAGGAGATAAGAGAAAGAACATGGAGGAATTGGGGCAGGGGAGAAGTTGTGATCAAAATACACTGTATGAAATTCAAACTGGTACAGCCATTTTGGAGATCAGTATGGCGGTTCCTCAGGAAAATGGGAATCAGTTTACCACAGGACCCGGCAATCCCCCTCTTAGGCATATACCCAAATGATCCACATCCATGCAACAAAGACACCTGTTCAACTACGTTCACAACAGCATTATTTGTAATAGCAAGAACATGGAAGCAACCTAGATGCCCCTCAACTGAAGAACTGATAATGTGGCACATTTACACAATGGAGTACTACTCACAATGGAAAAAAAAAAAACAACAACAACAAAAAACCCAATGGAATCTTGAAATTCACAGGCAAGTGGATGGAACTTTAAGAACCATCCTGAGTTATGTAACCCAGTCACAAAAAGGGAAACATGGTATGTACTCACTCATATATAGATTATAGACATAGAGCAAAGGATCACCAGCCTATAATTCACACCGCCAGAGAAACTAAGATACAAGGAGGAACCTAAGAGATTCATACAAGGTCCCTCACAGAAGGAGAAAGGAACAAGATCTCCTGAGCATATTGGGAGTGAGGGGGCAGTGAGTGGAGAGGGCATTAGGAGAAAGAGAAGAGGAGGAGAGGAGAACATGTGAGACCAGGAAGATTGAGTCGGGGGAACAAATAGAAGACAGAAAGAAAAAAAAGAGATACCAATAATAGAGGGAGCCATTATAAGTATGAAGAGAAAAATAACTCCAGAGAAATGTCCAGAGACCAACAAAGATGACCCCAGCTGACAATCTGAGCAACAGTGGAAAGGCTACCTTAAATGCCCTTCCCTGATAATGAGATTGATAACTAACTTATATGCCATCCTAGTAACTGATGGAACCAAAAGGAGACACCCACAGCTAAACACTGAGCCGAACTCCTGGAATCCAGTTGCAGAGAGGAAGGAGTGACAAAAAAAGGGGTAAGACCAGGCTACAGAAACCCACAGAGACAGCTCACCTGAACAAGAGGGGAGCTCATGGACCCCCAGACTGACAGCTGGGAACCCAGTATTGTAGCAACTCAGACCCCTTGAAGGTGGGTCTCAGTTAAAAGGCCTGGGCAGTCTACGGGACCTCTGGCAGTGGAACCAGGATGTATTCCTGGTGCATGTAAGGCTTTGGGAGTACATTCCCTATGGAGTGATACTCCCTTAGCCTAGAGGCAGGAGGGAGGGCCTAGACCCTACTCCAAATGACTTGATAGATTTTGATGATCCCTCCTGGAAGACATCACCCTCCCTGTGGAGTGTTGGGGGGAATGGAATGGAGGGCAGTTGTGGGCATGGGAGGGAGAGAATGGGATGGATGTGTAAAATAAAAAAATAATAAATATATATGTATAGATAAAAAATAAACTCCTTGAAAGAAAATTTAAAAAGTCATAAAAGAAGAAAAAAAAATTATGGTTTGCTTCTTTCTTTGTTTCATTATGTAAATGCTGACAGAAAACTCCTTTTAATATATCATTAGATCTCAGAGTAATGTCACGCTGACATTAAGAAAAATGGGAAGTTTTGTCTTAGGGCTGTTAAACTTGTACTGTTATTCCAATTTTACATATGTGGAAATATATAACAAATGATTAAACTACCTGAAATGCCACAGTACTAAACATATTTTAAAAGATACATATTTTTCCAATGCAAAATATATTCTCCTATCCACATTTTATTGTAAAAAAATATTAGGGAATACCGTTGTAAATTTTAAAAAGCAGCATGAGAGGAAAAGTTCAAGTGCAGGGGATTTTTATTAGGGAAAGTGATTATAAAAAGAGGACTAGGGAGGGAGAATCCAGCCTCTGGGGACAGGAGCAGCCAGAGAGAGGAAAGAGAGGCAAAGAGGAACAGACAGAGAGAGCAAGAGAAAGAGAGAGAGGGATGGGAGGGGACAGGGCCCTTTTTAAAAGAGGGCATATTGAATATGCACAGGTGATGCACTTCGTGGCAGCAGCTGAGAGCATACGCTATCAGAACCCTAAAGGCAGTCAAGTTAAAATACCTAAATTCTAACAAATACAGGTAAGTCAAATAAAATATCATTATTTGTAGGAGCCAGCCTATCCAAACCACAGTGGCCTAATCCCAGGTGCCTAGCCAGCCCTCACGTGCATGCACACCAGACATTTCCTCCCTGAACTAAGCCTGCCTCACCACCCAGAGAAGCTGATGCAGAGACATCTGATCCAGAGTCAGCAATGGAGGAAAGGACATGAAGCAGAGTTGGCTGCCTGAGGCAATAGGACCTTGGGAGGGGGCATAATGGGAGGTCTAACTTCCTTAATAAACCAGTCTACAGAATGCTCTGCTACTCACTGACTCCCAGTGTTCCAGTCATTGGTGCTATGTCTTCTCACACTCACTCCCTCCACCAAAGGGATGTCCAAGCAGGGTCACCGGCAGCAGCTGCCACCTAGACATGGGGCTCCTAGATCCTGTGGTGGCATGGGCCTCAACTCTTTGCTTTTTGTTGCTGGCAAAGCACTGGCAAATCCAGCACTAGTGCATGTTCACTTTTCCATCAGCATTTGGACTCCTCTTCACTCTCATTGTGTTTCAGCACTCCTTTGCTGACTTGTTCGGTGAGTTGGCCCCTCTGTGATTCAGGTCCTTGATCCTCAAGAAGGTGAGCGTGGGGACCCTCCTGTTCTGTCTTTTCTTTTGTGTCAGTCTGGTACCACCCACCCCACACACACACACACACACACACGCACACCAGTGCTTTAGGTAGGAACATCTACTAAAATTAGGTCAGACACACTTCCTGTTTTTGTTCTTATTCTATCAACAATAGCCTCTATTAATATCTGTGTTTTATTTGCTCATATAATTATAATTTTAGTTATATAGTTGTACTGACTGATTTTGTGTGTCATTTTGTCAAAAGCTAGAGTCATCAGAGAGGAAGGAGCCCCAGCTAACAAAATGCCATCAGATTCAGCTGTAAGTTATTTTGTCAATTGGTGATCTTGTCCCGCCGCCAGTTGGCCAGTTGTTTCTTATCGGCTAGTTCTGTCTTAACTATTAATCCATTTCTGTTAATCTATGTATATCCACATGTCTTACTGGAGAGCCGGCTGGCGACCTGCTCTCTCCAGACTCTCCATCTAGACTCCTCCTTACTACTTCCTCTTTCCTCCTTGTCTCCTAGTCCCTCCTATCTTCCTATCCTATTGGCCAACAGTGCTTTATTCATTAACCAGTATGAGAAACAAATATACAGAATGACATCTCCCATCAGTGATCCATGTGGAAGGGCCCAGCCCATTATAGGTGGTGGCATCCCTGAGCTAGTAGTCCAAGGTTCTGTTGAAAAACAGCCTGAGCAAGCCAGGTAAACAAACCAATAAGTAGCACTCTTCCATGGCCTCTGCATCAGATCCCGCCTCAAGAATCCTGCTATGTTTGGGTTCCTGTCCTGACTTCCTTCAGTGATGAACAGAATTGTGAAAGTGTAAACCAAACAAGCCTTTTGCCCCTCAATATCATGATGTTTCATTGCAGCAATGGAAACCATAAGACAATAGCAATACACATGCAGCGCTATAGTCAATTTTATTAAACAGTACATCATCAACTACATGCCAACACAAAGACAGCTACATATCATGGTTCATCTAGATCATATAATACTGATTATTTAACTAATGACTTCTATTAATGATGTAGCCTTTCCTTATTTTTACCATTATAATCATCTTTGTAATAAAGTACATGTATATTAATATATCTAGGTGGACTCATAAAATAATACATGTACTGAATTGTTAACTGGCAGATAAAGTTTTAGATACATTTACTCAGCATTAGAAAAATTCCCACCATCCTCAATATTTAATACATTTAATCTGTAATCATTTTACTTAAATTTTTATTTTACATATCAATCCCAGTTCCCAATTCCTCCCATCCTCTCATGCCCTTCATCAACTCCCCCATCCTATCCTACATACATTCCCCAAGTATGGTGAGGCCTTTCATGAGGGTTCACCAAAATCTGTCTAGTCAGTTTAGGTAGACCCAGGCCCTCCACCGTCTCTAGACTAAGGGAGTATCCCTCCATGGGGAATGGGCTCCCGAAGTCCATTCCTGCACTAGGAATATATCCTGGTTCCACTATCAGAAGCCCCATAGACTGCTCACGCTGTCTAACTGAGACCCACATTCAGTCTTGGGTCCATGAGCTTTTTCTATGGATTTCTCCAGCCTGTACTTGACCCCTTTGATCATCACTTCTCAGTCTCTACAACTGGATTCCAGGAGGTTGGCCTGATTTTTAACTGTGGGTGTCTGCCTCTGCTTCCTTTACCTACTGGATGAAGGCTTTAGAATGGCATATAAGGTAGTCATCAATCTCATATCTGGGAAGCATATTTAAGATAGACTCTCCACTATAGCTTTTGTTCTTAGTTGGGATCACCCCTGTAGGTTTCTAGACATTTCCCTAATGCAAGATTTGTCTTTAAACCTATAATAGCTCCCTCTGTTATGGTATCTATTTTCTTTCTCTCCTCTATCCTTCCTCCAAATCAGTCTTCCTGCTCCTTCATCTTCTCCTCTCCCCTCCTCTCCTCCCCTTCTCTTTCTCCTAACTCCCTCTCACACACCCCCTCTGTTCACAATTTGCTCAGGAGATCTTGTTCCTTTCCCCTTCTCCAGGGGACCATGTATGTCACTCTTAGGGTCCTCCATGATTCCTATCTTCTCTTGACAGTGGGCTTTGTAGGTTGGTGATACTTGGCTTTATGTCTAAAATCCATATATGAGTGAGTACATACCATGTTTGTCTTTTTGTGTCTGGGTTACCTTACTAAGGATGCTTCCTTCTACTTCCATCCATCTGCCTTCCAATTTCAGGATCCTATTGGGAGGGGGGGTGGTATTTCCTATTTTGGTGACTAGCTTCTTTCTTGAATTCTTTGTATATTTTGGAGTTCAGCTCCCTGTCATATGTGGGGTTGGTGAAGATCTTTGCACATTCTGTGGTCTGATAATTTGTCTTGTTTAAAGTATCCTTTGCCTTAGAGAAAGCTTCTCAGTTTGAGTAGGTCCCATTTATTGTCAATCTCAGTGTCTGTGCTACTGGTGTTATATTCAGGAAGTGTTCTCCTGTGCTAATTTGTTAAAGGGTACCTTCCACTTTCTCTTCTATAAGGTTTAGTGTGGCTGGATATATGTTGAGGTCTTTGATCCATTTGGACTTCAGTTTTATGCATGGCAACAGATATGGGTCTATCTGGAGTCTTCTACACACAAGCATCCAGTTATGCCAGCACCATTTGTTGAAGATGCTGTCTTTTTTCCATTGCATAATTTCAGCTTCTTTGTCAAAGATCAGGTGTTTGTAGCTGTGAGGGTTAATATCAGGGTTTTCAATTTTATTCCATTGGTCTGCCTATTTTTGTGCCAATACAAAGCTGTTTTCAGAACTATAGCTATATAATTGCGCTTCAAGTCAGAAATGGTGATCCCTCTGGAAGTTCCTCTATTGTGCATGGTTGTTTTGACCATCCTGGATCTTTTGTTTTTTCCATATAAGTTGAGTAGTTGAGTACTGTCCTTTCACCATCTAAGAAGAATTGTGCTGGGATTATGATGGGGGTTGCATTTAATCTATAGATTTTTTTTTGCAAGATTGCCATTTTTACTATGTTGATTCTACCAATCCAAGAGCATAGGAGATCTTTCCATTTTCTGGCATCTTCTTTAATTTCTTTAAAGACACAAAGTTCTTGCTATACATGTCTTTCACTTGTTTGGTTAACATTGCCCCAAAGTATTTTTTATTGTTTGTGGTAAAGGGTAATGTTTTTCTGATTTCTTCCTCAGACCCTTTATTGTCTGTATATAGTAGAGCTACTTATTTTTTTTGTTTTAGTTAATCTTGTATCCTGCCACTTTGACCTCCTGAAACTGGGAAGCTTCTGTAAGGCAACAAGACCAAACTGCAGCCCACAGAATGGGAAATGATATTCACCAACCCCACATCTGACAGAGGGTTGATCTCCAAAATATTCAAAGAACTTAAGAAGCTAGTCATCAAAACACCAAATAATCCAATTAAAAAGTGGGGTACAGAACTAAATAGAGAATTCTCAATAGAGGAATCTAAAATGGCTGAAAGAAACTAAAGAAAGTGCTCAAAATCCTTAGCCATCAGGGTAATGCAAACTCTGATATACCATCTTACTCCTGTCAGAATGGCAAAAATAAAAAACACCAGACAGTATATGCTGGAGAGGATGTGAAGAAAGGGGCACATTCCTCCACTGCTGGTGGGAGTGCAAACTCATAGAGCCACTTTAGAAATCAATATGGCTATTCCTCAGGAAAATGGGAGTCTACCACAAGATCCAGCAATTACACTCTTAGGCATATACCCAAAAGAGGCACATTCATGCAACAAAAACATCTGTCCAACTATGTTCATAGCAGCATTATTTGTAATAGCCAAGACCTGGAAGCAACCAAGATGCTCCTCAACTAAGAAATGGATAAGGAAAATGTGGTACATTTACACAATGGAGTACAAAATTGGAAAATAATGGAATCTTGAAATTCATAGACAAATGGTTGGAAGTAGAAAAAAAAACATCCTGAGTAAGGTAACCCAAACACAAAAAGACAAACATAGTATTTACTCACTCATATATGGATTTTAAACATAAAGCAAAGGATCACCAGCCTATAATCCACACTGCCAGAGAAGCTAGGAGACAAGGAGGACCCTAAGAGAGACATACATGGGTCTCTCACATAAGTGGAATGGGACAAGATGTTCTGAGCAAACTGGGAGCAGGGGGGTAGGGGAGAAGGAGTTAGGAGAAAGAGAAGGGGAGAAGAGGAGGGGAGAGGAGAACATGAGGGAGCAGGAAGACCTTAAATGTGCTTCCCTGATAATGAGATTGATGACTACCTTATATGTCATCCTAGAACCTTCATCTAGTAGCTTATGGAAGCAGAAACAGACACCCACAGCTAAACACTGAGCCGAACTCCTGGAATCCAGTTGCAAAGAGGGAGAAGTGATGATCAAAGGGGTCAAGACCAGGCTGGAGAAACCCACAGAAACAGCTGATTTGAACAAGGGGGAGCTCATGGACCCCAGACTGATAGCTGGGAAACAAGCATAGGACTGACCATCACCCCCTGAATGTTGGTCTCAGTTGGAGCCCATGGAAGTCTATGGTACCTCTGACAATGGATCCATGATGCATCCCTAGTTCAAGATTGGAGTGCATTACCCATGGAGGGATACTCCGTTAGCCTAGAGACATGGGAGGGAGCCTAGACCCAAATGACTTGACAGACTTTGGTGATCCCTCATGGAAGGCCTCACCTTCTATGGGGAATGGATTGGTGATAGGATTGGGGGGGGTCTGTGGGTATCATGGGAGGATGGAAGGGAGAGGGAACTGAGATCCATATGTAAAATAAAAAAAATATTAATTAATAAAAAGAATCAAGGCAAATGACCCAATTTGAAAATTGGCCTTGGAACTTAACAAAATATACACATAAACACACACACACACACACACACACACACATATGTAATTAAAAATAAAAATAAATTTTTGAGAAAATTTACATATGACTGTCATGCATAGATTGAGTAGGGTTTACTTAGAAATATGTGTGCATACACAAATATGTAAATATGTACATTCATATAACAGCAACTAAAGAAGAGACCATGAATATGAAAAAGAAAGAAGGTTTATAGGAGGGTTTAGAGGGAGAAAAGCGAAGAAAAAAATAATGCAACATATTATAATCTCAAAATTAAAAGAAAAACTACATTTATATTTTAAAAGTTAAATTTTAGTATGTATTTTACTGACATATAAAGGATAAGTTATATTAATGTGGTAAAGTACAATGTTTGATATAAGTATATATTAGGTAAAATTTAAATCATTTAAGTATATTTATATCTTTTTTCAAATATTTAAGATTTCTTTGTGTTAAATAATACGAAGACTTTTCTTTTAACTTTTAGAGATTTATATAGTTCATTATTTTATCAAGAGTTACCTTAAGTTTATTTCCCTCAAACAGGACTGTGAACTATTAAACTTACCTATTTATGAACCTCCCTATCATACAAATTCTTTCTGGCCTTAAGTAATAACTCTCAATTTTTATGAGATAAAACCTTTTTTAGATTCTACATTTGAGATCATACAATGTTTATTATTATGTACCTGATTAATTTCACTAAATATAGTAATCTCCAGTTACAACAATGACAATTTTATTAACTTGGTGTCTGGAGAATATTTGTCTGCATCTATGTAGCACATTTTACTTATCCATTCACAATTTGATATATGTTCTTTATATTTTTTTTGACTTACTATTAATCATGCTGTAGTGATCATGAGAATGGAGATGCCACTAAGTGTGTTCTCACTTGAGTGTGTTCATCAAAACACAATGTAAGTTTAAGAAAATAACCATTGTGCCATGATTGGATGTTATCAAATACACACATAAATGTAATCATCACATTGTATCTCAAGTAAGAATATTATGTATTAATTTAAAAGTCAAATTGAGCACACAGGAACTCAGAGCAGCTTTCATTACTAGCAGCAGGCCTGCACAAGGTTTACTTAGCCAGGTAAAACTTCCTGTGTACTTGGAGGAAAGGCTCCCGAGGTACCACACCTAACTGAAGAGCTTTGGGAAGTTGGTGACTGCTTATTGATAAACAGTCCATTTTCTTCAGTGGTGTGGTTTGCTGTTAAATTTCTCATTCTTTAGTGAATGGCTCATCATATCCATGTGAACAAATATGTACCTGAGTGAAATCAGGGTTTTTTTTTAAAAATGAAAGACTTAGACTTGGGAAATGGGGGGGGGGGATCTGTAAGAGAGTATAAAGATGATAAACGTACATTGAATATATGGATGAAATTCTTAAAGAATAAATAAAAAAGAAAAATGGAGTTACCAAAGTACAAATCTATTATTCTAAAAATAATTGATCATATTCAAAATTTAAATTTGCCAGCATACAACATTAATCCTAGCACTCAGGAGCCAGAGGCAGGCAAATTGCAGTGATTTTGAATTCATCCTGGTCTACATAGAGAGATAAAGGCCAGCCAGTGTTAACTTGTAAGACCCTGTCTCAAAAATAAATTCAAATTCACTGCTATACAATGTTAACTTGAAAGGAGATTGATGGAAACATGAGTTTAATAAGTTAACTCAAACAGAAACACAGCATTCAGAAAAATGCCATTGGTATGAACCTAAAGGGACAGACCTAACAAGCTATATAGATTTTGTAACTATAAACCAATAATAACTAATATGTCTATGATGGCTTTAATCTTCAGATATTTACCTATATTTTGTTTTGCAGAAATTATTTTAAAGCTGTCAGTTTTTAAACCATCAGTAAAACAATACCAAACTCTATAGCAGTAAATATATTTTTAAATATATAGTTTTAGTTAAATGTAGTGTCATCTTTTATGTTTCTTCATTTTTATGATGAACTTTATAGTTATGCTAGTTCGCATCATTGAGGAAAAAACTGATATGGAACTTAGAAATGGATTCTTTAATTCTATTATCATCAGAAGTTATACTAAAAGATATTGCAGAGGAAAATGTTACATATAGATATCATGTGACACCTATCTACACAAATAAATAAGTAGGTAAGGGAATTATAGGCTTTTATGTTTTTCCACAATAGACCATTCTATGAATATTGATAGATCAAGTGACATAGTTTATTAATAATGCCTTTATAGCCAGTCTTTCTACTACTTAAAAGTACAGTTAATTCATACTTAATAGGAACTAGGAATATCCATGTACTGATTATTTCTGGAGTACAGCAAATATAAATAAATGTCTTTGAGTGTAGTGAATTCTGCATACAAACTTTAAATAGCTAGTTTTGGTTAAAACTTGTCAAACATTTGGTTTGATCCAATATTTATTCCATCAGTTTTTGTATCATTACGACTCAAAGAATTCCATGAACTATATGATAAAAATGATATTTGAAACACAGAATTTAGGAGGAGAACTATTAAAGAGCTCAAAATCACCCCAAAAACATTATGATCTATAATTGACATAAACAATGATTATTGGAGTTTTTCTCCTAATTTAATCTTAGTTTGCTTCCTTCTCAGATTCAGACAATGCTTATTCTTCCCCTCTTCTTTTGCTCATAATAAAAATACAAAAAAAGTATTTAATTTCAATTTATAACTTCTTGATTGGTTCTAGTGACACATTTTTACATCTTTGTTTTTGAGGTACACTTTCTCTGTGTATCTCCAGCTGTCATGGAATACTCTCTGTAGAACAAGCTTGCCTGTCTCTGTCTCTAGAATGCAGTATTTACAGGCATGTACCACAGACATTGACTTCTTAAAACTGATTTATTTTCCTGAATTAATGAAACTGTATTCACTCCTCTCATTTAGGATGAACTCCCCAAATGAACACTATATTTCACTATATGTAGATTGTGTTCCCTAGAATAACCATGCCGAACGTGGATATTTACATAACAAGATAGAAGCAAGTATTGATATTGAATTAAAGTGAAGCCCCTATTAATTTTATGAATTATAATCCTGCTTCCAGTAAGCTACTAAAATAGTAAAACAAAAAAGGAAATATCTAACTCATATTGTAAAGCATTTTCTTTTAAATATTTCTTCCTAAGATCCAAGATGTTTCAAAGATGTTTACAATGTAACTAACTGCCTCTCAATTTGTTTCTTAGGCTTGTTGAGTAATGTGTTCCATAATGTGTTTTTATAATTGAAAGAAATGAAAGTGAAATTGATAAAGATGTATAATTGGCTTTTCCTGTTTATTGGGAGCTTCTGCTCAAAAAATTTTATGTGGTCTTCTTGTAAAATGTTAAAATTCAAAGGCTTTGCAGATGGTATTTAAAATGTTTTCCCAAAAGATGTTTCAGTCCACAATGTTTTGTTCTATGTCTCATGGAAAATAGCTGTGAGTATCAAGATGATGTTCATGTTTTTGTTGTCACTTGAGCTTGAATAAATAGATTATAAGTAGACATTTCTGGAAATAAAGTACAAGAATTCAGGAATAATGAAACACTTTATTTACTCCCCAGAAATCTTTTAAGTTTTCTATCGCCTATTCTAAAACAAGAAAGGAAAAATATCACAAATAAGGAACAGGCTTGTTTTCAGAGATTTCCAAGAAGAATATAGATAGGTAATAGTTTAGTTTCTATATATTACAAATTTCCATACTTACTCTAAATATGCCTGACTTTTCATTTTCAACAAAAGAAATGCATTTAGAATTTATTTCTCTCCTACTCATTCATAAAACTCAAAGCATAATCACTGTAAGTATAAAGGTAATTGAAATTGAAATCAAAAGTCACTTAACATACTTTTAGCTCATTGTGATCCTGGAATATATCAAACATATATATATATATATATATATGTTATATTGATAAGAGATGGAAGAAACATATTGGACAGAGGTCTCTATATGAATAAAATTAATAATGTATTACGAAATTTATTAGACTGTCTTACAGGATGCACTTGGTAGTATGACAACTCCCTTCTTCAAACTGCAGAGGCTGAGAACCTGAACCTAATCCTGTTCAGGATCTAGTGTTAGATGGCTCAGTAGTTCTAATCTAGAGCTGAATGCAGATAGGATACAGGATGTGGGATAGTGGCAGGGTGGGGGAAGGGGACACGACAGTGCAGTGAAGATAGAGTGAGGGAAGGAGAGAGGTGTAGGGAGGCAGAAAGATGAAAGGAGATGAAAATATCTCCATGATTAATAAAACTATTGAGTATTGTAATTTCCTTATTTGGTGGGGGACACTAAATAACCCATACTATTCTATATCACACAAATGAATGAAAATGTTAAAAATAAAATCACTAGTTGAGCATGGTGGTGCATGCCTATAATCCCAGCATTGGGAAGGCAGAGGCAAACTAATCTCTGTGAGTTTGGGGCTTCGTTGTCTACAAAATGAGTTCAAAGACAGCCAGGACTATGTAGTGAGACCCCCACACACACATCTCAATAACCAATAGCAACTACAAAAGTACCATTGCTCCTTCTAGACAAGATTTAAAAAAATGTATCATAAGCAAATCAAGTTCACTTCGTAATTATTTACATCCAACAAATATATTAATTTGTACTGTGAACTAAGAGAGAAAGTAGATACATTGCATCACATCCAATATAATCAAATCTAATATTTTGATTTTCAGGAGTTCTCATTAGTTGAAGAAACAGTTTCCCATTTATGCATTTATAGCTTAAATTCACCCAGATAAGTTAATTAAATTATATACAAAGATCAAGTAATATGAATACTAGTCCCACGTGCTTTATTTCTCTTCTTAAAGGAAGCACAAATAATGTTTTAACACAAATAATGAAATTAAGGAAATAATACTATCCTTTATTTTTCTATTACAAATAGTTCTGCTTTTCTACAGTATCTTTCTAACTTACCACATTTTCATGTAATGAATTTTTTAAATGATGAAAAGCAATATCAAGTTTTGTTTTGATTTCAATTATTACAAGGTAGCATTTGATGCTCTTTTGATGAGGAAAACCCACAGTTCTTCATGAGTGATTGCCAGGCTGCGATGTGAACTGAGGTGGCTTTAAACATTAGCTAGTTCTCTTTAATGAATAACTGTTAAATATAGTTTTGAGGACCACTGGCTTTTAAACCAAATCATACTGTTAAAAAAAAACAACAAAAAGGCAAAGCAGTAAGCTAATTTCAAGATGGGGCTAAAAGAAGTTAGTCTATTCTTAACCTCACTTCATAAGTGACAGCAAAATTAAATGGAGACAATCATGAATCACAGGAGGATGGAAGTTGGGTAACTAATTGGTCTATTTTCTGTGCTGTCAGAATCCTCTCAAGTAATTTTCTTCAATTATAACTGCAAATCAGCATGCTATTTCCTGCACACAAACTATCCATTGCCTGAGGACTAACTTGTATCCTGGGATAACTCATGATGAATTGTTGGAGAGCATTTACCACTAGTGAATAATTATAGGAAGTCCGCAGTGAACAGCACTGAACCTTACTGAAATTCCATCATCAAGAGGAATTCAGAGAAACAGCATTCAGTGTAAAGATATGCCTGCTTTGATCATAAACAAGCATTAGAACTAGCTAACTCTGTGAAAGAAAGCAAGGGAAATGCTAAATGTTTCCCTCTATCCAGGAAGTATGTGGTCTATTATTTGTCAGCTAAATGCTAACAGCAGTCAACTGCTGATAGTTTCTGTTTTTGATGCACCCTTTTTCTATTTTACTTTAGTTTCTTTAATCAGTTCTATTACTCTTGAGTTTGATATTACACCTTCAGTTATATGAGTTACTGTGACAAGTAATCTTGTCCAGATATCAACCTGCTGACATCGTATTTTCCTAGATTTTAAAAGAGCAATATAGTTTTAGCTTGCCATGATTTGAAAGGAAGATAATTAGCTATCTGTCCCATTTTCTCTAAATGTTTGTTGTTTTATGTAAAAAGGGAAATTGTCTGAGAACTTGCCGCAAGAGTTTGTGAAGAAATGACCATGTCTTCTTTGATAATATAGCCACTTGAAAGAGAGAAAAGAAAATGTTCAAGGGAAACTGGTTTCAAGGAACTGGGATTGTGGTTTGGTTTTAGAGTACTGAAGTTTTACTGTCAGGTCACAGGTACAATTGCCACCATAGAATGAAAATTGGGTGTTTAATGGAGTGCATACACTTGTATAACTCATTTTAAGTTGTAGGACTGATGTTTTAATAGATTAATTAAGGTTCAAGTAACAAGAAAGAGAACTATGATGTTATACCTGTTTTATTATGACATAACAAAAATTACTTGGAATTAGGTAACTAGTACTATAACTGCACCTAAGGCATTTATTTGGGAATGTTGCACCAAGTGTTTGTTCAGTAAACTCCAATGAGAGATGGTCTGTTTAAATGCACAGCACTGTTAGGTATTTTAAAGACAAATTAAGTTACATGAGTAAAATTAACCCTGAGCATTTATATGAATACTATCCAGAAATAGTCATGTAAAGCTCACTAATTATTTAAACAGCTGAATTATAATTTTAAAGAGGCAATAATATGTCTTTGTTCTTTAAAGAAATATAATAAGGGCTTAATGATGTAAATTAGAATATGTAAACAAATCATATATTCTCTGAAGAAGTATTCAGCCCTTTAAACAAAGCTACTTTTATTGCTCAGTTTGATTTGGTTTTTGTTCTGAGAGTGATAAAATTATTTTTAGTAGAAACCTGGATATCTATAAGTGTAATGGTTGAAGATTTCATTGTATCCCCCACCCATAACTTGGGTTATTTGAGGATTTCTTGTTTTTGTTTGTTTGTTTGTTTTATAATTGAATACTATAGTAAAAACTCAAACTCTTCAGTGAGTTTTTGTAAAACAGTAAGTAATCTGTTTTCCTATGGGACAACTCAACTATAATAACCATGTGTACTATCATTCTATTAACAGGGGATATTGACAATAGCAGCAATTTTAGAATTATAAGTTAATAGATGTCCAACTTTCACCTCTTTCAATCCAATATGATAAAGTTTCCATTTAATATGGTTGCATTTATTAAGAGGACTTCTCTGCAGAATTTTGTGTAAATTACAAATTCCAACTCCTATATAAAGTGTAATAGTTCTGTGATCAATTCCATTCAAAATTTAAGAGCTTAGAAGAGTGTTGTTGTTAATTTGTCTTATGAGACTGGATGACACTTTATTGTGGCAACTGATATATATATATATATATATATATATATATATATATGTACATGATATATATATATATGTACATGATATATATATATATACATATAGAGACATACATATATACATACTGTGTGTGTGTGTATGTGTGTTTGTTCCAAAATTCCATGGCTCATCTTCCTTCTTAATCTTTCATATATTTAAATCTTTTAAAATCTTGGTATTTGGTAATTTCACAAGACTTGCTGACATGTACATCTTACATTATTTGTATATGCATGCAATCTGAAGTAAGGGTAAAATATTTAATGAGAGTTTGCTGTGGTCCAAGTTATTTGTACTTTTATCTCATGGTAAACATATAAAGATATCAGCCTTAATGCAGCAGGGAGGAGCTTGATCCTGCCTCAACTTCACCTACCATGCTTTGTGAATTCCCATGGGAGGTCTTATCTGAATGGAAATGGAGGAGAAGTGGATAGGGGTGTAGAAGGGAGGGAGGGGAGGGTTGGCATGTAAAATAAATTTAAAAATGATGAATAAAAGATATTGATTTTTCTTTATTTAATAGGTGAGGAAATTTTCAGGTATTGAAGCACGTTCATACAACAAGGACATCTGTTCAACTATGTTTACAGCTGCATTATTTGTAATAGCCAGAAATTGGAACAACCTAAATGTCCCTTAACTGAAGGATGGAGAAGATGTGGTACATTTACACAATAGAGTACTACTCAGGGAAAATAAATAAATAAATAAATAAATAAATAAATAAATAAATAAATATAATGGAACCTTGAAATTCACAGGAAAATGGATGGAATTAGAAGAAACCATCCTGAGTGAGGTAACCCAGTCACAAAAAGACAAGCACGGTTTATACTCACTCATATATGGATTTTAGACATAGAGCAAAGGATTACTAGGCTATAATCCACACTGTCAGAAAAGCTAGGAAACAAGGAGGACCCTAAGAGTGACACACATGGCCCCCTGGAGAAGGAGAAAGGGACAAGATCTCCCGAGCAAATTGGGAGCATGGGTGAGGGGAGAGGGGAGAGGGAGTTAGGAGGAAGAGGAGGGGATAGGTAGGCATGAGGAAGCTGGAAGATTGAGTTGGGGGGGCGACAAATAGAAGAGATAGAGAACAAAAGAAATACCATAATAGAGGGAGCCATTACAGGTTTTAAGAGAAATCTGACATCAGGAAAATGTCCAGACATCTACATGGATGACCCCCACCTAACAATGTAAGCAACAGTGGAGAGGCTACCATGAATGCCCTTCCCTGATAATGAGATTGATGATTACCTTATATGCCATCCTAGAGCCTTCATCTAGTAGCTGACCAGAACAAGTGGGAGCTTATGGACTCCAGTCTGATAGCTGGGAAACCAGCATAGTACCAACCAATGTTCCCCAAATATGGTTGTTAATTAGGAGGACTAGGCAGTCTATGGGGCCTCTGGTAGTGGATCAGTATTTATCCTTAGTATATAAATGGACTTTGGGAGCCCATCCCACACAGAGCTATACTCTCTCATTCTAGACACATGGGGGGAGGGTGTAGGCTCTGCTCTAAATGATATGACAGACTTTAAAGACTCTCCTTGGAAGGCCTCCTTATCCCTGGGGAGCAGAAAAGAGATGGGATGGAGTTTGGGGGTTGGCATGGGAGGACAGGAGTGTGTGGGAATTGGGATTGACATGTAAAACAAGTTTGTTATAAATTTAAGTAAAAAAATATCAAAAAATAAATAAACACATTAGAATCTAGTCACAGATGAGGAGGTACTCATATCAATTGAGGGTACCTGGGAGAGAGGAAGTAATTGTCTTCAGTGGTATAGCCACCAATGAATGTGTCACAAATCAAAAACAAAAACTGTGAAAACTGGATGTGGACTTGATGGAAAAGAGGGGGTCAGTAGGGTGGGAGTGTATAAGAGAAGTTAGATTGATAACAGTAATTACAGTATATTACATAAATGTGTGAAATTATAAAAGGAAAAAATTTAAAGGAATAATACCTAAATTAATTTACTAGATCATTTTCTCTTGCAAGAAAAATTCTGAAACTGTCAAGTGTAACAATTGCTAATAAGTGATCTTTAATCATTCTTTTCTGTGATCAGTAGAGATTATTTGCTTAAATGAAGTTTTAATTGACAATTTTTGTGATAATGAGATAGTATATTGGGTTAAATTTATCAGCATTAACAAATAGATAGATACTGGAAATGCACTTCCATATCTAGCCTTAATATTTATTTGTGGTAGAGGGAACTGAAAACCAGAATTAAATAAAAGAGACAAGTCCATGAACCAAGCCATTGGAAAGTAGCACTGAATTAATAGAATCCAGACTAATACAAATTTTATATCTAAAAGATTCAAGAATGCCTAAGATAAAACAAATTGTAGACTCTTTTAACTTTCTGAAGTTAAATGTACATATTCTTCAGTATGCTTATGGATCTACTTATGGTTCCTTTTGCCCTATAAATCTAATAAAAGGTAGCAGTCTCTCAAGTAGTAAGATTTAGACTTAAATGTATTGGTAGAAAATTAGAAGGACCTAGAAGCATGTTTCAGATAACAAAGCTAGAACATTGTTTGGTCACAGGAAAGCAAGAAACAGCTAAAGTTTTGAAAAAACTACTGGGTCAAGGTGGAAAAGAGAGGGTGCTATGTCATTGTTCAGTAAGCACTGCTGGAAGAAACCATTGGTCTTACTATAGGTCCCAACAATGGTCACATTGATTCTCACCCTAGGAAGGATGAAACCCAGGATAAAGAGAGAGACAAGAGACAACTCTGTGGATTACAACAACAAGAAATGAGACCAATTGTTATAACATGAAACCAAACCTATAACTGTAACATGAAAAATCAAAGACAGATATTGGGGTCCAAGCTTCAGATTAGAGAAGCAAAGCAGTAAGGCAGTAGATTTTACCTCTACCCAACTGAAATGGCAATCCTGTCTCCACAAATCTGCAGAGGCAAAAGGCTCTCGGATCGTGTCTCCTCCTTCTTATATTGCATTCTTCACCTAGCCCTATCTCTCCTATCTCCACCTCCCTACTGCTGGGATTAAAGGCATGTGATCCCGAGGGCTGAGATCACCTTTGAGCTGTTTCTTTTAAGACTGAATCAATTTCATGTGGTCAGTGTGCACTTGAATTTACAGAGATCTGTCTACCTCTGAATCCTCAAACCTGTGACAAAAGTTGTGTACCACCACTTCCTAGATTCTATAGCTAGCTAGTATGGATGTTTTGATATTTTGATTTCCGGTGGCTTTAATAAATCATAAACAATATATCACCATAACAAATAAGAAATGTGTTTTCCTATAATTACTACTCTTTAATAGTAGCTAATAGTACTTACTGATCTTGCAGAGGAGATCCCAGTACCTCGTAACCACCTGTCACTCCAGTTGCAGGGGCAACCCAATGCTGCTTTCTGGTGTTTGAGAGCTCTTACACATACATGGTGTACACATTCTCAGGTAAACATACACACATACATATTAAATATAAATAAATAAAGATTTTAAGATGATTTTTGAGCCAGAGGAACTAGGAGAGGTACCTATAAAGTCCCTCACAGAAGGGGGAAGGGGCAAGTTCTCCAGAACACATGGGGAGTGGGGGAGGGCAGTGAGTAGAGGGGGAACTAGGAGAAAGAGAAGGAAGTAGGGGAAAGCACGTGGGACTAGGAAGATTGAGTCAGGGGAGGAATAGAAGACAAGAGAGAGAGAGAGAGAGAGAGAGAGAGAGAGAGAGAGAGAGAGAGAGAGAGAGAGAGAGAGAGAATAAAAGAGGGAGGCATTATAGGACTGAATAGAAAACTGAACCTAAAGAAATGTCCAGAGACCTACAAGACTGACTCCAACCAACAATTTAAGCAACAGTGGAAAGGCTACCATAAATGAACTTCCCTGATAATGAGGTAAACGACTAACTTATCCACCATCATGGAGCCCTCATCTAGTACCTGATGGAAACAGAAGCAAAAACCCACAAACACTGAGCTGAACTAGAATCCAGATGCAGAGAGGGAGGACAAGACCAGGTTGCAGAAACACATAGAGACAGCCGACCTGAACAAGGAGGAGCTAACGGCCCCTGGACTGATAGCTGGGAATCCAGCATGGGACTGACTCAGACTCCCTGAACATGGGTCTTGGCTAGAAGGCCTGGGCAGTCTAAGGGACCTCTGACGGTGGAACCAGGATGTATTCCTGGTGCACAAAAGGACCTTGTAGGCACATCCCCCATGGAGGGAAACTCCCTTAAACTAGAGACAGGGGAGAAGTCCTATTCCCTACTTAAAATGACTTGACAGATTTAGATTATCCCTCCTAGATGACATCACCCTACATGTGGAGTGGCAGGGGATAGGAGTGGAAGGTGGCCGGGGTGCATGTGGGGGGGGGGAGAGGGAAAGAGGGAGGGAGGCTTGGAGGGAAAAAGGGAAGGAGGAAAAGGGAACTGGGATCAACATATAAAATAAAAAAAGATTATTCTAACAGGGCTTTAAAAAAATCTATGTATTTTAATGTGACTAAAACTAGTATATAGAATGTTATTGCTATACAATTACATATTGAGAATAATAATAATATATTTTATTTAAGCATTATTTTTAGTCACAGATTAGCTCAACAGGATAGCTCTAAAATGTTTAAAATAAAAAAATTGAGGAGCTATGTATAAGGATTATAAGAATATACCAAGATGAAATTATTGCTTTATGAAAAAAATGAATTGTGGCAATTTAAACAATTTGTAACAATTATTTAGATTATTATATGTAGTAATATGCACAAACTAATTTTACTACCCGCCTTTAGTTTAGGCTCCTCCACTAGGCACTGGAATATAAATACTAGAATGTATTAGCAGTAATGACAATACTGAACTAATATAAGGCTAAAGAATAGGACATGCCTTTATAAAGAAATTTTATTTGTAGAGCTAGCAATATGTTGCATAGTGTAAAAGCAAATACCACACAAGCTTCGCAACCAGAGTTTGATCCCTGTAACCCATTTAAAATTAGTTGGAGAAAACCTACTACATGAAGTTACATTCTAATCTGCATACCTGCACTGACTGAGTCATGAGCTTAAACACACACACATATGCATGCATTCACACATGCGCGTACACACACAAACACATCAAATGTAATAAAACAATTATAGGTATTAAAATTGATTTGCAAATGTATTTTACCTGTAGTGAATGCTTGGTTGTAGTAAATATACTGTCACAATGGTAATGTAACTCCTTTGTTTATGTTTATGTTGACAGGAATTAATATGTATTGAGGTACATTCATCATTTTTTAAGAAGAAAAATGTTTTACTATACATTATGCTCTCTAGTTATAATAATTCTCTGTACTAGAAACTAAACAAAAAATATAAAATCTACAGAAACTCAATACTTGATATTATCTCTCTCCATATTACATTAAATTGTCAGTCCAGGAAGGGGCCATTAAATGAACTATACTCATAGCACAAGTTCTCCCACAATAAATATTTATTTCTGGTATCTTCTTCTTTTTATTAGTTCATTGTAAATTGAAAAAAGGTGAAGCAGAATACGAGGTTCAACATCTCTAGCACTTCAGGTGTTAAGTTACTGACTTGTCATTAGAAAATGTTAAAAGGCAGAGACATAGAACATGGACGTTTGGAGGAATTTGCCACACATTAAAATTGGAATGCCACAGCTACGTCAGAACAAAGATACACTATAATGTGCCTAATTATAGCTACACACAGTAGCAATTCATTTTTTTAAAAATCTGTAAGTGGTATCACCTTTTATTACTCTTTAGACTTAAGGTGAGCATAAAGTAGACTTAACATTTATATCTATTCAGGTCAGACACTCTTTACTCTACATGGTGCAATTCCAGGAGTCCCCCAGGAAAGACTGTTCAGTCTTAATGAATGCATAGGCTTGCTTTATGTTTTCCCAAAGCTGGGGAAGGCTCAGTCTGTGCTTGGCGAATATCCAGCTTTGGAGAGCAGAGAAACATGAGATGACTATGAATATATTAATAAAAATACACCACATTGCCAGTTTTAAAGAAAGGGATAGTATGTTAGCATTTTGAAAAGTATCCTTGGGCATAGAAGACAAATATAGCCCATAGACCTAGCTACTGATCAGGCAGCCTTCATTGAATTTCCAAAATAAAGGCTCAAATATCAGAAAAATATATTCAGTTATCTAGATGTCATAGAAACAAACTTAGTCTCCAATATACATACTATTTTCAGAAGTTAATACCTGGATTTTGAATAATTTGAGAAATCAAATTTCAAGAAACCACAATATATTTAATTAAGTAACAATGTATTAGCTCCTCTTCATTATTGGTAGTTGTCCTTTCTTGGGCATTAGTTAATAATAGACAGCCATTATAAAAAAGTATTCAATGGAAAATTCTAGAAACAAACCATAAAATGTAAGTTGCATGTCATTGTGAATATCATGATGGACTTTGCATCAGTCTGCACTAATCCAGCCAATTTGTGAATCATCCCTTTGTCCAATGTATTCACAACATATAGGCTACCTGAACACTGGTCTCTTAGTTCCTATCTGAATTATCAATTCAAAAGATAGAGTTTTGCTGTGTTTGTATTCATTATGACCCATATTTCAACTAATTAATGTTGCTCAAACAACAGTGGCAATGTTTTCCATTTGCATAAGTTAAGAAATTATATAATGTGCTTCCTTTAAGAGATAAATAAAGGATCTCAATTTAACATAGACAATCTTAACTGGTCCACACGCAGAGAATAAAGGACTGCACCTTCTAACTCTCAGGAATTGATGGAAGAGGCAACAGAAAACTTGGAAGAGTCATATGCAGTGGGCAACACTAAGAAAATTACTTTCTGGATACAACAGGGCAGTTGCATACATGCAGTCATAGCAGTTATAACAGCATGAACAAAACCTGTGCCACCAAAAATGTTTGTGCCATCTGTGTTGAGGAGCCATTTGCCTGGGACCACCAACTTATCCAAGTTTATACCTGAGAAGGGGAGTGTGAAATGAGGAAAGGAGCATGCAAGAACCAAGAGATAGAGTCAGGAGGGTACCTGGTAATTACCAACATCAGCCCAAGTTTATTGTTAAAAGATCTTTTATACCCCCATTAAAAGAAGGGAGAAGGCAAAAGACTTCCTTTCCAATGATACAAAGAAAAACAGAGTAATTACTGGAAACACCAAATAACTATATCCTGAGTTAAATATTCTGTTGTTTAAGCAGGACATACAACCACCATACCGTAGGCCAAGAATCTTTTTGCATTCACATCTTAGGCCAAACATCCTTATTGTTTCACCTTGGAAGGGCAAGGATAGGTAAAAACTCTCAGACTTTAATTCAAAAAGGATCAGGCCACTTTTATGGGCCCTGACAGACACACAAGCCAGACAAAAACCCTGCTCTGAGGCAGGATGTGGTCATGAAGACCCACACTTACCTAGGAGCTTCTTACATAGAGAGAATAACTTTAACAGTGCAAGCCCTGGTCCATGAACCACACTGTAGGTGATGATTTCATATTTAAGAACCACAAATCGGAAGAAACATATTTATAAGAAAAAGAAGACATGGGTAGGAAGATTGAGGTGGTTATTGAAAAAGGTGGGGTGGTGAATATAATTAAAATGTATTCTGTGAAATTTTCAAAGAATTAAAATATTATTAAACTACAAAAGGCATTATGAGATTGCTAATACCTGTGGCAATTTATTCTTACTAATCTCTTTAATTAAATTATATATATATATATATACATAAAATTTGTTTAAATTTGATATGTAATTTATAGTACAAATTTTATAAACATGGTTACACAAGAATAAGCAAATTACACATAGGAATTTGTGCTCAATATCTACATCCACTAAGTCTTGTAATAGATATAGAATATATAAGAAATTATTAGTATAAGGAAATTTATACATGCCTTGCATTTTTTCAGCATTAAAGTCTGCTATCCATTCCAAGCACAGGAAGCTCAACAGATGTACAGATGGAGAGCTAGGGTACAACGGGTCAAATAACTATATACAAAGGAAAAACAGCCCAAGAGAAACTGACATATTGAGAAACAATGAGAATATTTTACCTAGAAAACAGCGTTCAAAATATTCCAGTCACCGACAACATTTTGATTACAATATTAAATCTTATTGAGTTGACCGTTAAGACACCCTGTGGTTGTGTTAATCAATTTTTAATTCTTTTTTATTCATTTTAATCTATATTTAATCACTCAGAGGAAGTACCACGCAACTGAATTATACAAATGTGTATTGAATATCTCAATAGATCAGGTGTCACAGAACAGAAAAGCTAAGTAAAATATATTTCCCTAAAAAAGAATGAGAGATTTGAAAGGATAAATATGTTGAGCAGTGTACAAGTAAGTAATCCAGAAAGGGTAAAGGCCATAAATGAAACATATTCTAGAAATGAACTAGCCTACCAGTGCTATATATACTGACTAATTATTAAAGAAGCACTCAGCTAAAGGAACTTCAGAGTTTGAGAGTGGCATGTTCTTTACTCTCCATAATTATTTTTCAAACATGTAGGGAAGGGAGATTTTATAGTAAGAAAAATGTTCCAGAGTTCTTTGTTTCACATTTGGAAGGAGGAGCCTCACTAAGACACTAAGTATAAAAGGTCTATATAGAGAGATGAACATACAGCATGGCTAGCATTCCTTCTAGAAGATTAAGGGGTATATATTCTGTACTAATAGAAATTGTTGATTTATTGGTATAAAACACAGCTCTGGCCTTAAAAGAAATAAGTCAGAGTTTATCCTTAGGAAATGATGAGAGGCTATAAATCAACAGCATATATTCAGGTTGCCCCAATTTCATATTTCAATATGGAAAGCAGTTATATGAACTTGTATAGTTAGAGATTTTAAAACACATAAGGCCAGCTGACTTTGAACATAACAGTAAAAACATTAAGTAGGGAGGTTACAGCAAAGTGAAGATACCCCTATAACAGGTTTTAGATGTTATTCTTGGAGTTTGGTTTGGTGGAAGCTGATGGTCTGCTAAGATAATACCTTCTAAATGATTCATCTGGAACTTTTGAAAGGACTCAAGATAATATGGCTCTGATCTGTTACATTCTATGGGGTAGAATCTTTAACATAAGTGTGGCTTTTTCAGTGGGGAACAACTTTGATCATGTTATCCAATTATTTGAGTCTCAGTTTCCATGCTTGTGTTAGATGGTCTTTGGATACTGTAAGAGGCATCACTGGGGTAGGCAGGCAGGGAAGTAATGGAGAGGGGACTAGCAGGATGCAAGAGATATGAGAGGAGAGATGAGAAAAATTGTGGTCTCTAAATAGAGGAAGGAGAAGGTGATAAACACAGAAAAAGAGGGAAGGAGGGTAAAATAACAGTAAGAAAGCTTACATGGTATCAAACTGTTAGCCATATATCTAAAACCCCCTATAGTTCATATAAATATATATAAATATACTTGTAGAGTTTAAATGAAATATTCTTATCTGGAATGACATATAGTTTTATTTTCAAAGAAAACACATCTTACTGGTACAACATTAAGAACTGCTACAATTGATTTCCGCATATTTTTTTTTACTTGTTTCATCTTCACAACTTTTAAGAAGACAGAGAGATTAAACAATGACCCCTTTACTTCCTTGGTGACCGTTTTCTAAGCTGCAGTGGAAGAGATCATTTGGTTCTGTGTGTGTTTCTTGTGCTTCATATTTCTTTATTTATTTTATATTGCCTGTTCGCCTTCTAAAGAGAGAGGGAAAGGATTGCTCAGTTGATAGGAAGGAAGAAGAGAAGGTTCTAGGAGAAGATGGGGGAGGGAAACCTTGAGCAAAATATATTGCAAGAAAAAAGAAGCGATGTTGTCAAGCTATTGGCCTGATCCCAACTAGCTTACACTGTTCCCTACTTCCCTGCCCAACCTTTCTAAACAGCAACCTTAGATCTTCTCTTCACTGCCACCGATTAAAATACATCTGTTTCAAGGATTTGCTAAGTGGTGTTATGCAAATTGTCAGATAACCTTCTAAGACAGAGGTGGCAAATGTGTCTAATCATAGGTTAATTCAAATCTGCTCCTCTCAGAGGCACTGCATATTAGAGTCCCATTTGAATCAGTTATTCTCCTGGTGTCACCTCATTTATTATTCTCTGTAAGGTATTCTCTGTAAGCGATAATTCTCCACAACATCATTAGAATGTTCTATTTTCATTTCATGTATGAAGAAACAGAACTGTGCAGGCTCATGTAACATAACCACAGATTAGTATTTTAATATAAGTATCTATGGCTCTGAACAGTAAAGCCTGTTTTCAAATTCTAAGCTGGAGAGCAATTGCCATGTATGTTTCCACCACTTCTCTGCTGTCTGTAATAGCCCTTGATAATTAATCTCAAAACTTCAAAAATGGCACTCTAGGCTTTCAGTGAAAAACAATAGGAATTAACATGGGAAAGGGAGTAGTTTTATTATATATTCCATAATCTAAGTACGAAATTTATTTCAGTTTGTATGCACGCACACACAATTACTAACGCATCTTGAGACAGATATAACAAACAACACACCAAATAATAGTTACGTTATTTTACTTTTGTTCTAATATTCCCAAGATTCTGGATTAACCAGACATTTTGTACTAAAGGTTTCCTTTTTCTGAAGGGTTCAAAAACAAATTCCTTCTGACTATGGCTATAAGAATACTGATGCTTCATGAATTGGTTCTCATTTATTAGTACTGAGTGACTCTCTCACATAAGGGAATAAATGATGGGTTTAAAACATCTTACTATATAGCCATACATAAGCATTTGACCCAATCTTAGAGGAATGAAAAGTGTCTATTCTTGGGTTCAAGCTCTGCCTGCCCCAAAGTCCACATTAACAACCTATTGCTTGCATTGACAAATCTCTTCATTAGAAGATGGGATTCACTCTCAATTAGAGAAACAGATTGAGGTGCTCTGTTTAAAGATAAAGCCATTGAAAAGTGTTCAGCAGTCGGGTAGTGAAAAAGGCAATTAGGCATATCACCTGGAGCTTCCTTGCATTTGCAGGAGTGAATGCACAAACAAAACAATTCCTCCACTTCACCAAGGCTCAGAGAGTGAAGGGGATGAATCAATGCTGATGAGTATTTAACAAACGTCTTCTGAGATTAATTCCCACTAAAAGATAATCACTCCCAAGCACACTATATTGGTGTATTTTTCCTCAAATCCCACTGAATTTCTGAAAAAAAGGTCACACACAGAACCACGAATATAGAACTATTTCTTCTATCTTTGAGTTCACCACTACTAAGAATGTCTACTTAGCTGGCTGTCTTGTATAGTTTCATTAGTTAATTCTTCCAGTGAGTAGCATCTTTTTTATACAATTTTACCAAACATATGATTATATTCAAATATGTAAAATAATAAGTCATTAGCATCCAGGAAATTGCTAGGAAGGCATTTGGTAAGCCGTTCCTTAAGTAACTAGAGGGGAAAAAATGAAGGCTGTAAATACATTGCATTGTAAAAGGTATAATATGAAGCTGGTCCTTATTGCTGAACACAAGAAAGCTGTTCATGGTATTCTTCATTACGTTGAAAAAATGACGTGCAGACTGTACCTTGAAAGGAGTACAGACTTTGCATTTAAATGTTTTTTCAAGATAAGGAAAGGTCCAGTTAAAGATCAGGACATTTCATTGTTAGATACACTAAATATTAAATGTACAATCTGATTATTTTCACTAAATTTGATTGGTTATTAAAGTACATACTATACAACATATTTTTCTTCTGAATCTTGTAGCGCACATACACATATCATATTTCCTAAATTTCCCATTATATAAATTATTCTTATTTGTAGGGTTATGACAATATGGCTTTTATTATTTTATAAATATTTGTTGTTTAGAAAAATATAAATCTTCAACTGTTTGGTGACATGGTAAGAGGAGATATTTTATAACAAAGGAGTATATAAATGTCAAAATTAATACCAAACAGCATGAAGACTATAGAAATAGAAATCCATCTTTATATGCCCATAAAGCTTACCTCAGACTCTAGAGATGCAGCCAACCAATGAATCACCTCAAGAAAGAGGATTCTACGTTCAATAGCTAAAGGGCTCTTTCTGATTTAGTAAACCCAAGAAATGTGGTCCTAATTCCAAAGCCCAACCACAAATTTTTATGTATTTTCTTCTATTTATTAGCTATAACAAATATTTCAAGGAAATATTCACTAATTTGCTGAATAAATATCTTGCTTGAATTTGTGTTTTTATTTCAATTCTCAAATATATAGACATGCATTTTGATGCTTATGAGAAATGAATATAAAATGTATCTAAGATATAGTAATTATGAACACATGGTCAACAAATTTGGTAGTTTGTTGGCTTTATTACAGATTCTAGGATTTGTAAATAAAATTTAAATATCAGAGATGCTTCTATAATAAGTTTATTTGCTATGATTATCAAACAGTTGTCAAAATGTACCAGCTAGTCAAAGAAGCTCACATATATTTTTCCTTTCCTATTACCAAAGGGAATACAACCAAGGCTTTATGTTGAAAATGTATCCTGCTGGTACTCACACAATATCTTGCTATTAAAATTTAGTTCTGTCTATTGTATGCTCGCAAATCTCAGAACATTAGATTCCCTTGGTAGATACTTATTAACATCGGATTTATAACTTACTTGTCAATCAAAAGAAAAAAGTTGCAGTTATTTTTCCTCCTGTGTAAACACTGACTTTAACAAATTTTGAAAACTGATGCATATGTCTACATATATGTATACGTGTGTGTGTGTGTGTGTGTGTGTGTGTGTGTGTTTGTGTGTGTGTTTTGGTATGGATTCCTTCTAAGCAAATTTGGTTTATCTAGATAGATACATATATACACAACAACAATTTTCAATAACACATATATAATCTTTACACCACTCTAGGCTTAACTTTATTTTCTCAATTGATTTTACCTCTAGTAACGAGAACAGCAAGCAGAGGAATCTGGACCTAGGTTCAAAAACCAGCACCACAGGTAAAGGCTATCTGACTCCAATGTTCTACATTTTACGTAATGTGTTCAAAACAGAAGCTTTATTGTAATTCAGCCTTGATTGTAATTCAATAAGCCATTTATAAGCCTGACCTTGCTGTAGGAAAATAAATAACACAATTCAGGGCTAAAGTTTTGTCCCAAATGTCACAAATATAAATTAAAATAAAAGAAGACTGGAGTGGTGACTCAGTGTTTAAGAGCACTAACTATTCTACCAGAGGATCCAGGTTCAGTTTCCACCAATCATATTGAAAGTCTTATAGCCATCTGGAACTCCAGCTTTGAGAAACCTGACACCTTCTTCTGGTCTCATACATAGCATTCATAAATACACATACACACACACACAGGGAGAGAAAGAATAAAAATACTAATGTTTGAAAAGACCTGATAACTGATGACAATACAATTTTTCAATGTAAAATACAGAGAAGTCAACATGGAAGTCATTCCAATTCCAGTGGGTTTTTTTTTTTTTTTTTCAGGGACCAGGTACGCACCTGGTGAACAGACATATATTCAAGCACCTCACACCCCCTCCCACAAACATGAAATAATTTTTAAAGTAATAGCTACCCACCTTGTCAGTTTAACTATTAAATTTTTTTACGATATGCTATCAGTTTCACAGTTTTTATATGTATACACCATGAAGATGTTTGACTGGATACTTTGCACAATGATGTGCTCTCTGACTCAAAATATCTCCTCTATATCCTTTACCTATCTTTTCCTGGCCACTTAGTCTCATTGTAAGTTTAGCCAGAAGCCATCCCCTGTTTGTACTTTAATCATTTCATCCACAGTCACCCAAGCTGGGTTAATTATCATTCTTATGGTCTCTTAGTTCTAGCTATGATCACTTCATATCTATTATTGCTGCATGCTGAAAACACAATTATAACAGGAAAAAATAAAAGACCTAGAGACTGATATTGGGGATCAAGTTTCACACTGGAGAACAGAAAAGGAAAGCATATATATAAGCACATATAAAAATTACTAGCTCTTACCTCTGTCTCAGACTGAAAGGCAATCCTGGCTGCACCAAACCTTAGACTATAGTCCCAGCCTTCTATGCTCTCCTCAACATGGTTGGAGAATCCTGAGACTGAATGCCAGCTCTGAGACCTTGCTCCTGTCTTATATATCTCTCTAATGTTGGGATTAAAGGTGTGTGATTCCAGGTGCTGGGATCAAAGGCTTGAGCTCTGTTACTCTTCACTCTTGTGTAGACCATGGTGGCCTTGAAATAACAGAGCTCTGTCTACCTCTTAATCCTGAGTTCTGGGATTAAGATGTGTACAACCACTGCCTGATCGCTATAGCTTGAGGCTGACTTTGCTTTCTGAATCTTCAGGCAAGCTTTAATAAATCATAAATAATATATCACCACAATATAAGGCTAAAATATTACAAAATTTGAAAACATACTTTGAATATTCTTTATATAAAATGTCTCACTGAATGCAGATGTACAAACATCCAAGTCACCTGATTGATCTCTATTCATGAAGCATAACTGAGATATTTTAAACGTTTATTTCAATGAGATAACTTGCCAAAGGCATGCTTTTTTCATATTAAAATTTTCACACTCTTTCCCAGAAATGAAATATAGACAGACATTTAGAAACAAGATTGTGCTTAACACTCAGGGGGCTAGGGTTGAATGGAGAAAATTTACAGCATTATCTGTCAGTTAAGTCATTAGATGAGAATATTGAATCACATCCGACAGCAAAACAAATGTATGTTTTAATGACATGAAAATAAAGAGGAACAATAATTGGGGTGGAAATGTTTAAGCATGTATGGGGTTGGTGAAATGTAGAAGATGAAGAGGATATAGAAATGTTAAACAAATTTAAGTTATATGAAATATCCATACGGAAATCTACAACTCTATAAGCAAATTTAAATTTTTATGTTACAACGTATTATAAATAAGCTAATTTACATGGCTTGATAATGCTCTTACTAAAAACCAAGGCTTAGTAAACAAGAACCAAGTTCCATATGTGGGTATTTTATATGAATTCTTAGTCAGGGAAGCCCCTTAAACCCCAAGAAAATACAGTCTTTTGCCATTCTTCTTGGCTACCCAAAAGAACTAAGGTAATATTTTTAGAGTTGTAAGGATTGCTGAGTCATTAACAGCTCTTACTGTTCTTCCAAAGGACAAAATCCAATTCCCAGCAGCCATGTTGACTGACACCCATCTGTTATTCCAATTTTGAGGTCTCTGTAGAAATATCCTCACATGTGGCATTCACACACAAACATAAAACACTAATTTTTTTAAAACACTATTACTAGTAATAGCATATACTTTCAATGTAGGATATAGATAAATCAATAGAATAGCTTTATCCTGACCACTTAGCTTTCACATTTCTAGATGGTGCTCTGCAGACTTTCTGGCAGGAGCAAAGGCACTTGCTGACTTAACCAGTTATAATCCATGCTCACTGTAATGCCAATGTACCAAGCAAGTTGTGCCCCCTTTTGCAATAATGACACAGCTGTTATGGGGGTAGGGTCACATTGTTAACCAGATATATATATATATATTATGTATGTATGTATGTATGTATGTATGTATGTATGTATATGAATACCCATTCCACAGAAGGGAAATTATGACCAGGAATCTAAACCTAGCTAAAAACCTTTAAACCAGGATGTGTCCCTGGTACACAAAAGGACTTTGGGAGCACGTTCCCCATGGAGGGATACTCCCTAAACTTAGAGACAGGAGGGAAGGCCTAGTCCCTACTCCAAATGACTTGGCAGATTTTGATGACACCTCCTGGAAGGCATCACCCTCTCTGTGGAGTATGGGGGGTAACAGGATGGCAGGAGGGTCAGGGGGCATGGGAGGGAGGGAGAAAGGGAGTGAGGGGGGAAGGGAAAGGGAACTGGAATCGATATGTAAAATAAGAAAAAATAAAATAAACAAAAAAAAAATAAAGCCCTTTGACTGAGGAGGTCTTAAGTCCCTAAGGAAGAATTTAGTATACTTGTGTAACTGAATGGATATGGCCCTAAACTGCATTTTGTAGATTTAAGTTTGTACTTACAGACCAATTCTACTCTTAGGGAAACTTCTCTTTGCAATTACCAGTGGTGAATATAGACTGATATTTCCTCTAGTTACTGATAATAAGGGACGTTACAATGCTCATGCTCAAACAAGATATTGATAATATTCCCTGTAAGACTCAAGGAACATTTTAGAAGATGGGATAGATGGACTTTAAAAGCTAGAAGATGAAAAAGGAGTTGTGGTGATTTGAATAGGTATGCCCCCCTTAGACTCATGTGTTTGAATGTTTGGCCCTCAGGAAATGGCATTATTCGGAGGTGTGGATTTGTCAGAGTAGGTGTGGCTTTGCTAGAGGAAGTATGTCGCTGTGGGGGCCAGCTTTGAGCTCTTATTTGCTCAAGCTAGGCCTCATGTGACAAAGCTGTTTCTGCTTCCTGCAGATCAGATCAAGATATAGAATCCTCAGCTCCTTCTCTAGTACCATGTCTGTCTATATGCTGCCATGAAGATAATGTACTAAACCTCTGAAATTGTAAGCTAGCCTCAGTTAAATGTCGTCATGGTCATGGTGTCTCTCACAGAAATAGAAACTCTAGCAAAGACAGGAGTTATAAAGTGTTATCTTCCATTGCCATTGCAATCATGGTGCCATAGTAGCAATAACTACCTCCACTCTGCCTGCAAAGATTGGTACTGTCATTAGTCAATAATGGACTATGGAGAGCCTATAGGACCCGGCTACTTCTGCTAAATACTTGGCAAGGCACTATCATCATGTTAAGTTGTGTATCTCTGGCTAAACCCATAAGACTTGAACAGCCAGTGATACACAATACTAAGCTACGATTAAAGTCAATGAAGCACAACACAAAACAATAGATGTGAATGTAAGAATGCAATTTGTAGAAAAAAAGGAGAATCCACATAGGTGGGAATAAAAAGGATGAGAGTAATCAGAATGAATTTTATAAATATATAATATTATCAGGAACAAATTTCATAGAAAAATGTATCTCAAAGGATTAGATATAACTGTCATTACTGTTTCTTTATGCTTTTAACTGTGAATGAAAACATCTAAAATAAATGTCCATTTTGGGGATAATGTCATTGTGATATCTCTATAAGTTTTCAATATTTTTTTTTAATTTTAGAGATTATATTTCTCACTTTCTTCCTAACAGATCCTCAGTTCATACCAATGTGTGAGCATCATTTTTGGCCTATTTTACATGACATATAAAAAGTACATATTTGATATTAATAGATAACTTTCAACACTAAATGATAAACTCTTCAAAACTCCAACCACAGCTTGTATTGTCCTTGCTAACAGCATAAAACATATACATTTAAAGCTTATGGGCTCATTGGAAGCTCTGCCTATGTGCAAAGTGATAATTTCAGAGATCAGATATACTCAAGAGAAACAATAAAAATATAACCTATTTAACAGACTTGAAGGAAGTCCCCAACTGTAATTGTTAATCATGATTGTCAAATTGATGAGATTTAGAGTCAGCATGGAAAGAAATTTCCAGCCATGTCTGTGAGAGATTATCTACTTACATTAATTAAAAGTAGAAAACCCACCCTAAATATGGAAGGTAACATTCCTTGGGCTAAGGCCATGACTGTACAAAAACGAGAAAGTAAACTGAGTGCAAGCATTCAACTCTCTACTTTCATTGCAAATGCAATGGGAACAGCTGCCTCAAAATCCTGCAACCATGACATCCTTGCAGTGATGGACTATATGCATAAACTCTGAGCCAAAAGAAAAAAAAAAGAAAAAGAAAAACCTTTTCCATCTTTAAGTTTCTTTTGGCAGATATTGTGTTGCAGCAACAAGACAAGTGACTAATACTCAAACTTTATAACAAGAAGTGAACTGCTATGAGAAAAATGATCCAATGGTTTTCTGACCTTTGAAACTGGTTTATGGGAGAAATGTGAAAGAGTATGAAACTTTGGCTTAGCAATGCCCTAGCATGCTGTAAGCAGAGATTAATGTCCCATTCTCATGAATGTTTGGAAACCACAAAGATGGACAGTGGAAGCCAAACATGAATTTTCTGAGGTGAACAGTGACTGTATCAGGAACTTGGCTAAAAGCCATCTGAGTTACACTCAAGCAAAGAATATTCTGTCAATGTTCTGAGCACTTGAGTGAGTACAAACATAAGAGCAATAGTAGTTTCTTTGACAGCAAATTTCAAGACAGGCTAGAATTCAGGCTGTGGTATAACTACTGTTTGTGGCAATCCAAGTGTATGGAGAGAAGAAACAAAATTTTATGTAAAAAAATGTTTTTTTTGTTTTTTTAAAACATGCAACTTGAAGTAGTTTCCTAGGGAAACAACTCTCCAAGGTCAACACAGAAAGGCTAATACAACTATGATCCACAAGAGCCAGGTTCTCTTCCAAGTTGGCAGCAAAACTTTTCAGTATTTTCATGTGCTTTTTGCATAAAAGATGGAAGATTAAATTTATTGCTGGGTCTTGCAGCACGATTCTAAAGATCTGCTAATATCAGGCAATGTATGGCAGGATCTTAACCTCTGCAAGGTCCTAAAATGCCATTATATGAAGTTATGAAAATAAAGTCTACTTTATAGTAGAGACCCTGTGATTTTGGAGATGCAAAAATCCTGGGATTTCTTCTGTGGAAAGCTACATGTATGAAACCAAGCTTGCTTATGAGAGAGGCAATGTTTATTGAATAACACACAGCTGGATAAATGGATAGATGGATGGATGGATGGATGGATGGATGGATGGATGGATGGATGGATGGATGGATGGGAGAGTGGGTGGTTGGGTGGGTGGACGGGTAGGTGAATACATAGATGGGTGGATGTATGGATGGATGCATCAATGTTTGCATTGCCTTTTGAAGTCAAGATGAGTGCATTAAAAATTTTATCATTGCTGGCTTATGTTTCACTATACAGGAAGAGACAAAATTTGTCTCAAGTCTCAGATGAGATGAGCTTTTAAACAGTGTTAAAATTGTGGAAGACTATGGGGCATTTTATGCTAGACTGGATGCACTCTGCATTATGAGGAGGCCACAGAAGGTTTTCACTTAACAGGAGTATGTTTGGATGCCAAAATGTCATAAGGTAGAGAATTGTTATGCCTAGTTTCCATGGTATTTGAATTAACATGGAAACATATCACTGGACCAGTCTATAGAAAACTAGATTAAGCTAATTATATTAGCTAGAACCCTCATAAATGTGGTCAGTACAATTACATGGGCTGTGGTCAGGACTGACTTTAAAGAAAGAAACTATGGCCAAGCATTCATCCCTTTCTGTTTGAAGCCTCTGCCACCATGACTACCATGCTTGGTGAATGCTACCTTTGAACTGAGAACCAAAATAAACCCTTCCTTTTGTCAGGTGTGTTAACAGCAGTGTAATATGTAAGCAGATTCTCTTGTACACTAGGAAGTAACATAACAACCACTCAAGGAGCTAAATCCACCCAGGACTGCTAGTCTATTTTCATTTTCTTTTTCAAGACTTCATTAGCTTCTGTGGGCATCTAAGTAGCTATCCTTCCAGACAGAAGTGTAAGGGTTTATCATACATAACATATTCCTGACATTTAATAGCATGTATAAATTGACATGAAAAGAAAGCATCGTCAAAAGGGTATCATTGCACATTTACTATTCAAGAGATAATATAGGAAAGTAATATTCACATAAAGCATTACTTTTGGGATAGCTCTGTGATGGTAGAAAATATAATGATGTTTTCTTCCTTGGATACATTGTATGTGTGATATCAGCCAAACCTACTCGTCAACATCTATCACATAAGCCGTTTCAATCCATCTTCCATTTTGAAATCTCACTAAAAATCTTTTATTGTGGTTTAGTATGGATCAGGAGAAATAAATGGGCTGAACTGATGTTTATTCAGGGAGAAATAACTTAAAACACAGACAGATGAACACCAGCAGGTTCCTGGTCCCAAGGATGCCTCTGGATGCCTCTGTCCCCATGCTGCAAGCAAGAGAGCACTCCCGGGCTCCTCCTCAGACCTAGTTCCCCCAGGTAATGTCCACCCCTGTCTCCACCCACAATGGGCATGATCGGTGCCACAGGTGTGGACAAAAAGAATATCTCACTACATTTTTAGGTATAATTTGGCATGAATAGCAATACTTCTCTGAGGGCATTGACAGATGTTTGGTATAGTAACTTCAACAGAGACACAGAGTACATGTTTCATACATCATAGCTGCCTACAACCTTCACATCATTCCCAATTGACTCAATCTTAACAGATCTTATGAAACATCATTGAAATTCTAATACATTTGATAGTTCAATCAGAAGCTGTATAAACAAACGCCAATAAAACATTCAGCAATGCATTGCTTCCAAAAGAACTTTTCACAGAAAGAGGGCAGATATCACCTTGATAATAGAATGGCTGAATGGAAAATAAATAAGCAAAGATGAAAACTTGCAGATATGTAAATAAGTAGACTCACTAATGTCCCCTATTTACAATTTTAAAAAAAAATCCTTAAATTTAATCTTAAGTTTTGGTCATTCTGCAAGTGGAAAGAATTATGCTGCATGATATTTAAGTATTTGAGAATTGTATGTAGGTAAAAATAAAGAGTTCTTTTTATATTCATCTATTTATCTTCCCCTCCAAGTCCCTCCCTCTATTTCCCCCTACAGACTCCTAACACAGGAGTTCTTAATGATATTTATGAAATATTATGCCACAAGACATAATGACAATACAAAAGTAGATCGTAAGTGGTAGACTAATTGGTACAAGTGACCATACTGATTATTAGAGGCACCAAAAACTGAGTCTCTGAAGTTGTTCTAAACCTTCAAAAATATTTCCAACCAAAAAGTTTTTCTTACATTCAGTTTCTATATCATACAGAATTTGCTAAATTAGTCCCACTTAAAATTATATATATATATATATATATATATATATATATATATACATACATAAAATGTCAGGCAGGAACATTAACAAAAAAAAAGTAAACAAGGTGATGTCATTTATATATATCAAACTGAAAATCTTTGTAATCCTGCAAGCAAATTCTCATTTCTGTTCTCATAATTAAAAAGCTTGTTTCTAAATACTAAATATAAGTGGATCTCTTATTTTGATGCAATCAATAATTAATATTCCTCTCCATCTTTGATTTCTGAACAATGTGAGGTCTAATGAAACAGAAAGGCAGCTGGAGAACTAAATAACAGCATTATTATTAATGGAACTGTTTAAACAGTTAGGTTTTGTGTGTATCATTGATGAGATTTGTTAATGCTCATCCTCACCTATAGTATGTGACAAACTGATTTTACATCTACTGTGAGTAATTTAGCCTTGAAATACTTAAGGCATGCAGTCACTGGGGGAAATATGTGGTTTATGCAGAAAGGCTGAGAGATTAAAAAAGAAAGAAGATTCCAATTATTTCTATTGAGATTTTCAATTGGATAATTAGCTCTTATTTTGAGCATAAGTTCACATAAGGTGGGGGACATAGAGCCACCCTCAGTCATCTAATTGATATTTCTATAAATGCAAACAATTCAGGATGAAAGATTTTTCAGATATGTCTGATTTATCCCACATCTGTCACACGCACTTTCTAGCAAATTTCATTCCAGTGTAAAGCAATATAGTATCAATATAGGTTAGTGTTTTAAACTCAGGCTCTGTAAACAGATATATGATCTTATGAGTTTTAACTCTGGAACTTACTAACTAGATGGCATAAAACAGGTTGATCTCAGGGTTTCCCTATTTTCTTCCATATTCATATCCAAAGAATTATTTTGTGAGAATTAAATATAAATCTTCCATATAACCTGTTTTAATTCATTTCCATATCCTCCAAAAATTATCATAAGATTAATATGTTTGTTAAAAACATGTTGGGAGTTTCAGAACACGCCATTCCAATCTTAGCTCTTGAGAAAAGTAGTCATATCCAAGATCATGCGAACATACATTATGGTTTAATTGAAGCAGATTGGACATGAATACATCTTAGTTTGATAAAGAGGGATGTTTAGAGAAGTTGATGGAAAGCATATTGCAAATGTTAGAAAAGTAATGATCATTAATGTTAAAACTGTTTAATTTTATCTTTTCTATTATCATGCCTTGAATGATTTCAAAACATATAAGATACAAATGTGTGTCTAATGAAATGTCTTTGTCTGTAGTATAGTAATTTGGAGGCATCTGCTTGACCCACAATATTTCTTAACATCCTTTGAAAACAGCAAGACAGCCACTGGTTCTTTCATGTTGGATTTTCAATAGTTTTCTTTAATATGTTTATTGAATAAAATTTTTTGAAAAAAAAACTCCCATGCTATAAAATAACTTTATTTAATATAGTATGATTCTAAGCACAGATATAACTTATTTCTACTGCTATTCTCTCATATTGCTTATCTTCCTAGGAATAGATCTGAATTTGACCTATGGAGATAAAATAGAGCATTCGAAAAAAGATATAAGAATCCAAAGTAGAAGTTTCCTATTCCCTAATGAAATTCCTTTCTCATTTAATGACTAGCTCCTGGCTGTTCAGATTTTGCCCAATTTCCATTATTTCCAACTTGTCCAAATAGCTATTCGAAAAGAAATACATTATTATTGTTAAATATAGACATGAAAAGGCAGTTAATAGTCATTTTTAATTGTACTTTCTTCAATGTATTAGGCAATCCATTTTGTTTCTGATCTCTCTATGATAAAATAACAAAGCCTTCCCATTACCTGTACTCCTTTTAATCTCTGGCTGCTCTTGTGAGCTTGAATTCATTTCACTTTCCTGCTGCCTTTATCTTTCCCCCTAAAATTCTTAACTGATATAGCAGACTCTTATTTTACTCCATTTTCTTCTTTTTCCCCTGTTTCCAGAACAGATTTTTCTTTACCTGGAGATCTTTGAAAAGTCCTTTGGGAAGCTGCACTGAATCCGTCTTGCTCTTTACAATTTCTCTGAAAAAGAAAACTACAATCTGTTGTGCTTTAATTATAATTTCCCTCAGGATATGCTACCTTTCCATAGCCAGGAAATTTAACACTTCTCCCTAGCAGAATCACCAGAATGATTCAATTCCTTGGTTTCTCCAAATCATCAAGCATTTTGTAGTCTGAAATTCCATTTCTAAAACAAGTGTGCCTTTGGTCACTGGTTTCCTACTGTCTGAGTTTCCCACATTTCCAATCGATTTCCCAGGTTAAAATTGGTTTTCTTCACAGCTATGAATTGACTAAGATCCATTATCTTAGCTGAATCTCTTACTCATATATCTTTTAATATTTTTACCTTTTAAACACAAATGAATTGTAAGAAGGAAACTGGATATTAGCAAACTCTGGGAAAAAGAAATGTTTAAGCCCAATGCTTTCAATTATACTTGTATTTGAGAGAACAGATCTGTAAATCAAATATATATGTATTTAAATTTGAAACAACCTTGTTTTACATGTCAATCCCAGTTCCTGCACACTCCAGTCCTCCCCTGTTGTCCCCATCAACACCCATCTCATCCACTTTCTGCTCCCCAGGGAGGGTAGGCCTTCCATGGAGAGTATTCATAGTCTGTCATATCATTTGGAACAGGGCCCAGCCCCACCTATGTGTCTAGGCTGAGGGAGTGAGTATCCCTTTATATCGAATGGGCTCCCAAAGTTCATTCATTTTCTAGGAATAAATACTGACCCACTACCAGAGGCCCCATAGACTGCCCAATCCTCCCAACAAACACCACATTCAGGGAATCTGGATCAGTCCTATGCTGCTTTACCGGCTATCAGACAGGGGTCCATGAGCTCTCCTTTATTCAGGTCAGCAGTTTCAGTGGGTTTCTCCAGCCTGGTTATAACCCCTTCGCTCATCATGCCTCCCTGTCTGCAATTGGATTCCAGGAGTTTGGCTCAGTGTTTAGCTGTGGGAGTCTGCTTCAGCTTCCATCAACTACTAGATGAAGGCTCTAGGATGGCATATAAGGTAGTCATCAATCTCATGATCAGGGAAAGGCATTTAAGGTAGCCTTTCCACTGTTTCTCTGATTGTTAGCGGGTGTCAACCTTGTAGATCTCTGGATATTTCCCTAGTGCCAGATTTCTCTTAAAACCTATATGGGCTCCCTCTATTATGGTATCTCTTTTCTTGTTCTCCTCTATTCTTTTGCTGACTCAGTCTTCCTGCTCCATCATGTCCACCTCTCCCTTCCTCTTCCAGCTACCTCCCTCTCCCCTCTCTTGGGAAATCTTGCCCTTTCCCCTTCTCAAGGGGACCATGTATGTCTCTCTTAGTGTCCTCTTTATTTCCTAGCTTTTCTGGAGCTATGACTGTAGGCTGCTATTCCTTTGCTCTATGTATAATTCCTGATATGAGTGAATAACATACCATGTTTTGTGACTGAGTTACCTCACTCATGGTTTCTTCTAGTTCCATCCATTTGCCTGCAAATTTCAAGATTCTATTGTTTTTTTCCACTGAGTAGTACTCCATTGTATAAATGGCACATTTTCTCCATCCATTCTTCAGTTGAGGGATATTAAGGTTGCTTCCAGGTTCTGACTATTACAAATAATGCTGCTATGAACAGAGTTGAACAAATGTCCTTGTATGAATGTACATCTTTTGAGTATATGCCTAAAAGTGGAATTGCTGGATCTTGAGGTAGATTGATTCCCATTTTCCTGAGGAACCATCATACTGATTTCCAACGTGTCTGTATGAGTTTGCACTCCCACCAGCAGTGGAGGAATTTACCCCTTTCTCCACATTCTCTCCAGCATAAACTGTCATTGGTGTTTTTGATTTTAGCCATTCTGACAGGAGTAAGATGGTATCTCATAGTTGTTTTGATTTGCATTTCCCTGATAGCTAAGGATGTTGAGCCCTTTCTTATCTGTCTTTCAGCCATTTTAGATTTCTATTTAATTGGATTATTTGAAGTTTTGGTGACTAGCTTCTTGCATTCTTTGTATATTTTGGAGATCAGCCCTCTGTCACATGTAGGGTTGGTGAAGATCTTTGCCCATTCTGTGAGCTGGCATTTTTTATTGTGGACTGTGTCCTTTGCCTTACAAAAGCTTTTCAATTTTAGGAGGCCCCATTTATTAATTGCTGACCTCAGTTTCTATGCTACTAGTGTTATGATCAGGAAGCGGCCAGTCTCCTATACCAATTCATTCAAGGGTACCTCCCACTTTCTCTTCTAAGACATTCAGTGTGGCTAGATGTATGTTGAGGTCTTTGATCCACTTGGACTTAAGTTTTATGCATGGTGATAGATATGGAGATATCTGCAGTTTTCTACTCACCAGCATCCAGTTATGCCAACGCCATTTGTTGAAGATGTTTTGTTTTTTTCCATTTTATAATTTTAGTTTCTTTGTAAAAAAAAAAAAAATCATGTTTTCATAGGTGTGTGGGTTAATATCAGGGTTTTCAATTCTATTGCATTGGTCTTTCTGTCTATTTTGGGGCCAATACCAAGCTCAAGATTAACTCAAAAAAAAATAATAATAAGCCCTATTATATACAGATGATAAAGGGGCTGAGAAAGAACTCAGAAAAACTTCACCTTTTACAATAGCCACAAACAACATAAAATATCTTAGGTTAATGCTAACCAAACAAGTGAAAGACCTATATAATAAGAACTTTGAAATCTTAAAGAAACAAATTAAAGAAGATACGAGAAAATGGAAATATATCCCATGCTCTTGGATAGGTAGGATAAACATAGTAAAAATGACAATCTTGCCCAAAGCAATCTACAGATTTAATGCAATCCCCATCATAACCCAGTACAATTCTTCACAGACCTTGAAAGGACAATACTCAATTTTATATTGTAAAATAAAAGACCCAGGACAGCCAAAACAACCTGGTACAATAAAGGAACTTCCAGAGGCATCACCATCCCTGACTTCATGCTCTCCTATAGAGCTATAATCCTGAAAACAGCTTGGTACTGTAAAACAACTCTTAAGAATTTGTAGTTAGGATGGCTTGCAAAATGCCCCTTCTGAGCCATTTTCAATGACTAATTTAAGAGTAATGAACACTTCTGTGTCAAATAAACATAAGTAGAGAATTTGAAAATACTGAAAAATAATATTTACTTACCTAAAAAATTAGGTATTATTGACCCAAAACACACATATTTATAAAACAGTACACATACCCAGTTATGTTGTGGATATATATCTGTCTGTCTATCTGTCTGTCTGTCTGTCTATCTATCTATCTATCTATCTATCCATCTATGTATATATGTGTATATGTGTATATATATATATATAAGTTTATGAATACATATATGTGTATAAATGTATATATATATATTGTGTATGTATGCATATACCTATACAGTTATGAATAATGTATATATTCCCAGATATCTACATGGCATTTAAATATTTAAACTTACTGCTTAAGTTTCTAATTACTTTTTAGATCTCAGAAAGAATAGCCACCTATTCTATCTTAATACTACCATGAAGGGCCAGTCAATTCACACAGCATTAATAAATGGATTTGAAAATAACCTTATAATATTATGCTAGAATTATTTAATAAAAGCCAGCTCTAATATACTTAAAGGCAAAGATTATGTGAATGTATATTTCTGTGACTATATATGTTTGTGAACCATAATATTAACCAACATCTAAGGTATATTCATTATAAATCAAAATAAAACTGCCATGTTTCCTGCTTATGTAAATATTTAAATTAATAACACCAGAAAGAGTAAATATAGATGTCCAAAAAGATAAAAATTGATGTCACGATCCCAGCCACTTATTCTAAGTGAGAATTATTTACAATTGTGAAGGAACAGAAGTGGATTTGTGAACAGAAGTGGATTTGGGATCTTTCTTAGTCATCACTACCAATCTTATACTGTATTTTATAAAGCCATCATCCAAAAATTTCTATTAACAGAATGCAACAGATAAATCACAGAAGCTTTTTAGAAGAAACAATCAGATTTTGCAGAGCACATTTGTCCACGGTTTCTCTTATCAGAGATGTTTTCTATAAAATATTTTCAGCAAACTCCCAGTGACACAGACAGCAGACAGACACCCCACCCACACACACACACACACGTGCACACATTCATTTATAATCAGACAAAAAAGATACCTTTGCCTTATCCAGTTGTTTCTTTTAAGAAAATATATATGAAAGGTTACACAGCAATACAGCTGTAATCTCTGCATTCTTCCCATAATCTAGGTTTTAGTTAGAAAAAGCTTTTATGTGAGAAAATAAACTAAGTGGAAATTTGGAAATTTGGGAAGTTTCAAGAAACATTAGACATCTTATGTTATGGAAACCAAACCACATATAAACAATTGGCAATGAGGCTTGATTTTGACAGTCTTGGGGTGATTGTAACTGTCAAAGATGACAAGTACCCATGAAGAATAATGATTTGGTAACCTTCAATTCAATCTAAACAATGACAGATTAATAGGTAAAAATGTGTAAAGCAAATTTTGACCATGTAACATTTCCAGATACCTCACATTAACATTAAATTTGACTCATTGCAAACCTCAGTAATGATATTATTTTTTTTAAAAAAAAAGAAAAGAAAAGAAAATTGTTCTTAGTCCTTGTATATTTCCCTATACGTTTATAAGAATATGACTTCAAGTTTCGTTAGTTTAGCAGCAATGCTCGGAGTTGGAATATGAAACAATCATGAACACAATCAGATAGGAACTTGGCCATAACAGCAATTTAATTTTGCCCTTGGCTTTGTTAATCAAGTGCTTGATGGATTTGGCTGCTGGCATGCTTGTAACTGGCAAGTTGCCTCAGCCTGACCTGGTTTCCAGGTTCTGGACTTGCTCCTTGCCTCATAGTGCTTGGCAGGAATCCAGGACATTTCTGCATGAAGTGTCCAGCTGAACCATTGGGCTTTCACAGCTTGAACATAAACTGAGATAAAGGATTGTTGGATATGGTTTGTGAACTAGTACAGAGGGCACACACAAAGGAAGTCACTGGCCAAGAATAATGAACCTAACCCAATAAGAAAGCCTCCTCATCCACATGAAGAGAAATAATCACTGAAGTGTATTTACCTGTCTAACCAATTTTCATCTTGATAAAGAATTACAGAAAATAGATACTATATATTTCATCCAGATATTAAACACTTAGCAAAAGGGGAATAATTGAAAAACATATATATATATTTATACATATATATGCATATGAAGAGATTTAAATGGAAGGGTTAAATTTATATAGAATAGCAAAGGGGCTTTCAAACTCTTTCTTTTTCTCACTATGGAAGTTGTAACTGTCTGCTTTAGAGTAAAGTATTACTCTGTACAGGTTACTACCATAAACTGTTTCTGTAGACAAGAACATATGTGTCACAGTCAGGATTTTATTATCTTAATCTGTATGCATGAAGGTATTACATCACTGAATATGAGACAAAAAGAAGATCAATATTCGGATTATTTTATGTACTGCTCTGTGACACGTTCTGCTAGACTATTAGGACTAGATGGAAGCGAACCAAAGTAATAATAACACTAATTGGTCTCATTGTCACACTGTCATTTATACTAGACATGAACTTGTACTACTCCTCCTGTCTTAATTTTCTGAATCTTTAGAGAATTATGGCATAAGCCAACATGCCTATCAGGAAAAAAACAAAAAAACCTCTTTACATGTTTAGATGTGAATATGCTTTATCCTCTCATTGAATTTTGTTTGCCATTTGAGCAATGTTGAGAGGGGTGACTGAGTCTTTTTTTAAAATTGTTTTCCATTTACATACTAATCCCATCCATCCCTTTCTCCTGCTCCCCCACCTCCCTGTTCCCCCTTCCCCCATCCAGTTCTTAGAGGGGATAATGCCTTCTCTGTGGAGTCAGCAAATCTGGCACATCAAGTTGAGACAGGACCAAATTCCTCTCCCACCCCTGTATCAATGCTAAGCAACATATTCCATCATAGGGAATGGGCTCCAAAAAGATAGTTCATGCACCTGGGATCTATCCTGGTCCCACCCAACAGATAAAGCCACATAACTGTCACCCACATTCAGAGGGCCTAGTTTGGTCACATGCACATTCCCCAGCTATCATTCCACATTGTGTGAGCTCACTCTAGTTCAGATCAACTGTCTCTGGGTTTTCCCCATCATACTCTTGACACCCCTTCATATGATCGCTCCTGCAGGCCTTCAACTGAACTCCAGAAGTTCAGCTTGGCTGTGAGTCACTGCCTCTGTTTCAGTCAGTTACTGAATGTAGGTTCTAGAATGACAGTTACAGTAGTTGTGAATCTAATTAATGGTGAAGGCCCATTCAGGCACTCTCTCCACTAGTGTTAGGAGTATTAGCTGGGGTCATCCTTGTAGATTCCTGGGATTGTCTCTAGCTCCAGGTTTCTTCCTAACCCCATAATGGCTCTCTCCATCAAGACATCTCTTTTATTGCTATACCCCTCCATCTCTTACTCAACTTGGCCTTTGTGTTACCTCATGTTCCCATCATCCATCTCCTCCATTCCACCCCCTACCAGTTTACCCAGGCGATCTTAACTATTTTCCCTTGTGGGGCCCTGCATGTGTGTCCCTCTTAGGGTCACTCTTTTTACTTAGTTTATCTGTGGTTGTGCATTGTAGCCTGGTTATCTTTTCTTTCCAATTAATATCCATTTATGACTATGTGCATGCAATGTTTGCCTTTCTGGGTCTGGGTTACCTCACTCAGAATGTTTATATCTAGTTCCATCCATTTGCCTGAAAATTTAAAGATTCCATTGTTTTTGTTTGTTTGTTTTGTTTTTCCACTTAATACTACATTGTGTAAATGTACCACATATCCTTTATCTATTATTCAATTGACTTGAGGGGCATCTAGGTTGTTTCCAGGTTCTGGCTATTACAAATAATGATGGTATGAACATTGTTGGACAGATGATTGTGCATCCTTCGGGTATATGCCCAAGAGTGGTATTGATTTGTCTTGAGGTAGATTCCCAATTTTATTTGAAATCCCCATACTGATTTCCAAAGTTGCTGTACAAGTTTGCATTCCCACGAGCAGTGGATGAGTCTTTCCCTTACTACACATCCTCTCCAACATAAGCTGCCATCAACATTTTTAATCTTGACTGGGGTGACTGGATCTTTAAGAGAGCTCATCTTCCTAATGAGACTGGATTAGAACATGCAGGAATGGATTAGCTCCTATAAGAGTAAGCACTTCAGAAATAAACTTGGCTTTTCTTTGCTCCTTATTCTTGTTTCTCTTACACACACACACACACACACACACACACACACACACACACACACACACTTGCCATCCCATCATAAGATTAATCAGGAACCAAATAAATATCATGCTATGCCATTAAATCTCCATAACTATGAAACAAAATAAATGTATTTTTCTGTATAAATTATTCAGACATGGCTATTTTGCTTTCCAGAAGAAACTGAGAAAAACTCAGAGTGATCCATATGAGTATGACACAAATGAAAGCAAAAGAAAAATTTGAAAATTGTTTGTCCTTCTGCTCAAAGGCTAGAGATAGTTGGGGAAATGCAGGTAAGCTAAAGTACATCCCAATTAGGTTAATATCAACATTAACATTGATGGTACTTAATTTTATGTAAAATGTATGTGAAGTTGAAAAACTAGTGCTCTTTTTAAATACATGGACTATTCTATGTCTTTGAAATCCCAAGGAGACAATTGACCATTACACATGAGTGATTAGATATTAAAGAGAATGAATGAAAACTCCCTTCCTAACATTAATACATTGAAAATGATATTCTAACCCATGAGCTACTCAGCGATAGGTCAGTCATTTTCTCTCAAACACAATTGCACAAACTAGACTACAATTCAATATTGTTATAGTTCATTTTTCAGACAAAACCTGCGCATCTTCAAATTTTGTATTATCGTTGATATTACTCTGCCTACTAACTCTTTAATCCCCTGCTGTTTTATACTTACAAAATAAAGCAAGAAGATCCAAGAAAGGAAAACACAGACTTGCCAGTTTAAACAAGCAGCCAAATGAAAGACATGTAACTCTAGGGAGCACAGTATAATTATTGCCCAAGATCAGAGATTCTTGATAAATTGACTTTCTGAATGTGCAGCAGCATAAATTGAATGAAAACATTGCCTTGAAACTTAAAGATTAAAATAAGACTAAAACATTTTCCTAGGAGCTTCTTCTCAGGGAAGATGCGGTCATCAAAAGATAGTAAATATCTATCGCTACAGATTAGGGACTTCAATAAACATTCCTTCAGTAGTTATAGTAATATAACAGGTATCTTTATTCATGAATGTAAAAGCTCTTTGAACAGAATATAAAAATCACAATTTAAAATTAAACAAAAGTTTGATGTTATGTATTAAAGTAACGTGACAATATATTGTGCACTGATTGAAATACTGTCACTTACATTGTCAATTATATTTCACCAAATAGTGGCCAGAAGTGCTAGGTAAATTTTCATAGTATTTAGATTCTTCAAAACTATAGTATGACATTCAGAGAAATGTTTACTTAAGTTGATGGAATATTTGGGGCATTGGAAAATATTCTCTATAAGATTTTGGAAGTTCCATCCCAAGAGAGCAAATATCAAAAAATAATAGTAAATAAAGATCATCAAATATACACATTATCTTTGACAAATGCTAAAATATTTCTGCCTATGAATCAATTCTAAGTTAATAAATGTGTTACACCAATTTATATAGAATAGCGTCCTTAATAATAGAAGACACAAATCTTAAACAGGTAGAAAATAAATTGTGGATATGTAAAACTTTGTATTTTCTATGTACCAGGTGATCCTACATTCAAAAGAGCTGGACAAAGCAGCCTTACAGACTACAGCCAGGATTTCTGCATCTTCTTAGAATCACCCATGACAGTGCCCCTTACCAGCAGGAAGTAGTTTGGAAAGAACAATGCCCAAATTCCCAAATATTGTCTATAAATGTTTGTTTTCATTTAAATGGACTTGGTTATATAAAATAAAAAAAAATAAGCAAAAAAAGAAAGAAATTTATACAATTAGAGTTATGGCAATTACAGAGAACTTAATACAAATAGTGATTATGGAAGTCTAATTCAGAATTAGAAAGAAAACAAAATAACACCTTAAATCCTGAGATGCCAGGAAGATATTTAATGACATGAAAATTTTAATGTTTTTAATAAGAGTCTTAGTGTTGCTTTATATATTTACATATAAGAATACATATCACATTAATCAACTACCCCAACTTGTAATAATGTAAATGATTATCCTTTTGATGCTTTTCTACTTCCACCAATATTTAAAATAATTATTTGCATTATTTTGTAATGTTTCATCTATGTGCACTTATGCATCATATCACAATATTTTAACCATTGGTGCACTAAAATTTCAAATATCAGTAGCATTTGGTGTTTCTATGAACCACAATATAGCTTTACTCTCTGAAAACACCCTTTCCATGCAAGCTTTCTATATTAGTATTACATGACACTGTCATCCTGACCACACATAATTGGAAAAGGCGTGAAGTCTATATAAATTTTCACCTATCAGTTTCTCTCCTTTTATAATTTGGAATCAAAGTGTGAGATTTTATTTTCAGCCTGACATGTCATTTGAACTGATGTGATATAAAATCAGTAGCAGTGAAATTGGTGAGATTGTTCACATACTTCATGAACAAAGTAGGGGAAATTTTTCTGTGGTGAGAGAAAACAAATAAAAATATTAAAGGAGAGGCAATATCATGAACCCTGTCAGAATATTTGTAAGTGATATTATTCACAAAAATAACTAATTAAACCAACCCCAAAAATTCATATGAAAAAACAACAACAACAAAATCAAAACAAAAGAAAATATATCAAGATCTTAAGCAATCCCAAGCAAACGTTCAATGCAGAAGGCATCATAATACCTGACTTTAACTTAGAATACCAAGAACTAAGACAAAAATAGCATGGTATTGGCATAAAAACAAGTAAATAAATTGAATAAGAATATAGGTCCCAGAAGTAAATACATACAGCTACCATTAGTTAGTTCACAACAACATTGTAAGATATAAAAAGCTGCATCACGAGCTAATATTGGGAAAACTAAATGTCTATATGTAAAAGAATTAAACTAGAACTTTGTCTATTAATCTGCACAAATCATAATTCAAACGATGAACAATGTTAATTCTATATCAGTAATTTTGAACCTACTAAAGAAAATATGAGGAACACTTATGAATAAGCAATGAATTTATGAATGGAATGCAGGTAGCTCAAGAAATAAAAGCATCCATTGATAAGTGGTATTGTCTCAAATGTAAATCTGCACACACACAAAAAAGAAGCAACCAACAAATAGAGTCAAGTTGGGCGACAGGGGGACTGGGATAGTATAGAGAATGTGCCTAGTTGTCTAAGTTTGGATTGCTGGGGTAGATCTGTCTGTATGAAAAAGTTGGATATGGCATGGAAGGAACATATATATTAGAGGCTAGGTAGGAAAAGTCTTTGTAGAACCCTAGAACCCTAGATTTTAGTGTGCAACAGGTAGTTATGGGGTCACTAGGCAGGATGCTAGATCTTGTAGGTTGCAGAGGGTGCATAGAAGGGGATGTCCAGAGAGACCCTGGAGAAGTATGAGGGAGATGGATCTGAATAGATATGTAGTATGCAGGGCAAAGGGGTGTGCAGCTGTTATCAGGGAGGGATGGTTCAAGTTATACTATGGAGAAGGCTGTGATAGATCTTGCAGAAGAGGTGAGATGCAACACAGAAAAAAACCTGTATGATAGCAATCAGAATGGATTCTGGTATGGAATCATGCATATTGAAAGGTAAGCAAAGGAGGACAAACTAGGCCAGAGCATTGGATCCAGGCTAGATCTGGAGTGCTGCAAAGATGGTATGGATTAGGAGGTTCCAGAAGAATCATGAAGACCTTGGACAAGGATGTAGTAGATGTGATAGGTAGATGCAGCATGAAAGTGATCTCTGGATCATTATTTTCAAAGGAAAAATAAAAACAATGATAATGCAGAAAAAGCCAAAATCACCATATCAAGGAAAAATTTAAATCAATTCTAGAAATAGTATTTTGGGGGTTAGAAATTAATCATACCCAAGCATGATTATTATTGTGATTGAATAAGAATTACCCCTGTACATTTGAATGATTAATCACCAGAGAGTGGCACCAATTGAGAAGGATTAGGAGGTATGGCCTCGTTAGTGAAGACTTGACCTTGTTGTGGAAGTTTTCATTGGGGGTAATCTTTGAGGCTTAAGAGACCCAAGTCCCAAATTGTTCTCTCTCTTTCTGCAGTCTTCAAATTCCAATGTAGAACTCTTAGGTAGTTCTCTAGCACTGTCAACCTGCAGGCTACCATACTCCTTGCCATGATGATAATGGACTAAACCTCCAAAACTGTACACAAGTCCCACTTAAATGCTTTCTTTTATGAGAGGCACCTTGGTTATGGTGTCTTTTCACCAAAGAGAACATTGACCAAGACAATTATGAACAATATATTCAAGAAATATGTCTGAGTGTCTATAAGAACAGGAAGTATCATACATAGTTTTTAAATTCTTTTATATAACCCCTCCGGGACTCCATGATAATCTTGGAAATAATAGCTACTCTCCTGGAATATACTTGAAGTCAGGCAAATGTTAAAGAGGATATAATAGATTGTTTTCTCCCTTAAAACAATTTGTCACAGAATCGAATTTGGTTTTTATAGCTATCTGGAAAATGATATACATAAGAATAAGTTTATTTGACTTAATTTTCTGTTTTACCAGTATAAATATTCTTTTTATGTGATGTTGAAAGAAACTGCTAAATGTCTTGGTTTTCTGAAGTACTAAATAAGGAATGCAGCAATAACATTAAGTTATTTTATATAAAGTCAAAAATCTAAGAGATGAATATGAGACATACAGAGAGGTTTTAAAAATCCCAATGCATTGTTGGATATCTAGGAAATGACACATATGTCATGTGCTATACATGACCATAGATTTGTATGCATGACCAAGAAAAACCTTAGAAAGTCCTAAACTCCGATTTCAAGCTAATCTTGAGCAAGCAAGAGGCAAAGGTTAAATCAGAGATACAAATTGCTTAAATGAGTGCTGCAAGTATACCCAACCAAACCCAGAAATGCACACAGGGCAAAAGTTGGGACATAGGATAGTTTCGTTTGAATACATGCATATTTCTTATTTTTCTTCATGTAACAATGATCCTCTATACTTTCAACCTCATCAAACTTGTTTTGTAGACAATTTTAATGAATCTGTATGTTCTCATTGCCCCAGTTTCAACTTCCGAAGAACATACTACTCACTGTTTGATCAGCCCAGTATGGGTCAATGTCCATTTGTAATATATCAGCCAGAATTTGGATTCATTTAGATAAGTCTTCCCAGTTACAGAACAAGTTCTCTGAGATTTTGTCAAAGAAGCTGTGATTTGTACATTTAGTACATTCGCAAATATACTACAACTAAAGCATAATTTTCAAATAAACCCAGGCTAATTCAAATGATTTTAAGATATCCACTATGTTTTTGAGTAAGAAAATAAATGTCTTGATTCACAATAAGAACACTGAGGATTATTTATGTTATATAACTTATAAAGTCAGTCAGTTGGCATTGTACACAGCTGTGGCTAAATTTCTGATTAGTTGCTTTTAATGAAGTACAATCATGCATTGCCTAACAAGAGAGATACCTTCTAAGAAATAAATTGATGAATGACTTTTCCACTGTGCAAATAGCATAGAGTATAATCACATCAATATTATGACTATTGTGCCACTAGGCAACATAATCTCATCGAATTATAGTTATATATAGTTTGTTATCTAAAGTATTATAACACACATGATTATATTCTTTGTAATGTAGCTCCATACAGTAAAAGAATTTTGAATGGCAGTCTGAATTAACAAAACATTTAGAAAAAAATTGAATCCCATTATTTCAAGTAAGCACAGAAATATAAGCAAGCCAAAGGAGTGCTTTGTTGTTGGTTTCTAAGGAATCTGATTTAATGTATAGATAAGAATACTTAAGAAGTTCTCAGAGTTTTGAATGCAAATACGTGTTTCTAAAGAAATAATTTTTTCCTAAGAAACTTCTTTTGTTGAGCACCATAAATAATTTCCCCCAGATCATTGTTGTGTTATTCCTTTGCTTAGAAATTCCTATTATTTACCTGCATGTAGTATTTAAGTTCCCTGTGTAAATTGATTCAAATACTATAGACCAAACTAATGAATTTTAACTGTTTATCTGATAAGATAACAAGGCACAGTGCAATTCTTAAAATATAAAAAACAAGCATTGGTAAACTACAAACGCAGGCTGTTATCTATGCATTAATGATAAACTAATAATGTACCAGGGAACAACCTAAAGTAAAAGCAAGCACAAAACAGGTGCTCAATAAGTATGCATTGATGGCACTGAAACTGTAATATCGATGTTTTCCCATACCCAAAGAATTTTACCCTCAGATATGCAGTTGCTTTTGTATTCTTGCTCGTAGGTTCCATAGCAGGAAGTAGAACTGCTTTTTGTCTTAATGTTCTCTCTGTGTGAATAAGTATCATGTTTGAAATTTTAAAAAATCTTATTATTAACTTCACCTAACATAAATGTTCTTAGGGGACAACTGAATTTTTTTCATATCAAGATTTTCATTTATGACAACCTTGGCTGAGATCTGTTAGTGCCAAAAAAAATATCTTTGCCATTTAGCTGTTCCTACTACTACCTTGCATGAAAGGAAATTCAAAATTATTTTGTAGGACTAATCTTATTAGGACCCTTACCTTGTCTTTATAGTTTCCATTAGGCCATTAAAACTTCTCCAAATCCTAGACCAGTAGCTGTTCAAAATCATTTGGATCAATTTGGCAGTAATGACTCACTGGATTCTAAAACCCTTTCATCAAATCAGGGAGACAAGCTAGAATACTTTAGCTAGTACTGTATCTTGAATGTCTTTTATTTCTTTAGTAAGAGCCAATTTCTAACAATCCATCATGCTAATTAGCAATCAACATGTTCCACCAATAAAACCTGTTTCCAACATTCTTCATACTAATTAGGAAAAGCCTCAGGTATTGAGAGAAGCAGAATAACAGGACTAAATGGAATTTCCATCTGTGGAGTTCAACCTTTCTGAAAGAACCTTGTAAGCCTGTGAAATGTGGAATCTCCTTGCTCCTAATACTCAAGATCACTAATTCTACACTGTTTTTACTTAACAGCTAATTGCCCTTAAAATTGAAGTTATATATATATATATATATATATATATATATATATATATATATATACACACACACACACGTATATATATATATATACATGTGTGTGTGTGTGTGGTGTGTGCACACACACATGAAAATAAAATAACAAACATAAATAAACAAAAATAACATCTCAGGATTTAGCTGACACTGAAATAGCTTATTGGGTTAAAAAGTGGCAAGGAACTCCTTCACTCACCCCCCCCCCCCAAAAGGAGTGCATGATTGTCGGGAGCCGTTTTTGCATGACTGCAATCGGAGCCAGCTGAGTGGCTTCAAGTCCATACCTGAGTGGGGGAGTGTAGATGAGGGAAAGGCTAGATATAGATAATAAAGAAAGACAGGAGAGCAAATCAGTCAATACTGAAATGCCATAAGTTTATTTTTTGCCACTCTTATATACTATAACCAAAAAGTGGAACATAGTATCATGTAAATGGAACAAACTTTCTTCCTCACTCCTTCCAAGAGTTCAATAACCACACCTTAGCTCTAAACTTCTTGTTCCCTAGCCTTGAGGTAAGGAGTAACCATACCTTAGATTCAACTTCTCCTCCCTTAGCCTTGACAGTCAGGAGTAGCCACACCTCAGATTCAGGTCTTTTGTTATTTAGACTAAGATGGCTGAAACATCCTTCTGCAGCCACACCTTTGACCTTTAGGTCTTATGACTTGCTGACAGCTTTGAACTCTGTCCTTGAGCTAAGATGGAGTGCAGCCATCTTTATGGGCACCCACAAATTCCCCCTTCTTAATATAATTTTAAAAAATACCTGTGCTTCTGCTACAGGATAGGTGACTGTGTCTGTCTTCGGTAGTCTTCTTCAACCTTCCAGCCTTACCTGTCATGGGAAGCTCACATTCTGTCATGTGTGTCCTGGCTTATTTTGCCTGGAGGTAAAAAGACTTTACCCATCCCTGACTACCAGCCTTTGTAATAAAGAACATTAGGGGACAGTGCACAGCTCAATGCCCACACACCTGAGCCAACTTTTCATCAAGAGTTCACAAGCAAGCACAATAAAGCATATGCTTTTGTGGCTACAGCATTTCCTGAAAAAGGACAGGATGAATCAAGATAAAATAGCCTTTAAAAATTGGTATGAGATGTCTTGAGTGGCTTTTGCTCTATCAAAATCTAAGTCTGCCTATTCAAATTCATTCTATCTAATGATTCACAAGCATCATGTCTAAATCTTAACAGAATGATCTAACTTTTTTTATTCATAACATATCTAGTATATAGCAAAGGTTATAAATGTTAATGATTCCAGTATGCTTACTAACAATTGACACATAATTGACTAAATTACAATTCTCATAATTTCAATTCAATCAAAGCATGTATATGAAAATAAAATAACAAACACGAATAAACAAAAAATAACTTCTCATGTTTTAGCTGCCACAGAAATAGCATATTGGGTTAAATGTGGCAAGGAACTCCTTCACTCCCCCGCCACAAAAGCAGTGCATTGATTATTTAAGAAATAATCTGAGAACTCAAGTTGAGTGCCGTTTAAGTTGGTAATCTTAAGAAACTTCTAATTTCAAAATTCTACTATAAACTCACTGCCAACAAACTATTTCTACCTATAAAGTTTCAACACTATATTGTCTATAGAAAGATGATCTGGGATTTTATCACCTTCAAATTTCATTTTGAAATTTAATTAACACTGTAAATGTTAACAGATGAGGCCACAAAGGGAGGCGATTTTCTCTCTCTGCTCTCTACTCCTGTTTTTTTTTTTTTTTTTTTTTTAATCCTCCTTTGTCCTATCGATCTTACCCTCTTACTTGCCCTTCCTTCTTCCATTGTATGAGCATGTAGAAAGCAATTCCTCAACAAGTGCCTGCACATTGATTGTGGACTTCCTAACTCCCTCACATAGAAGAAATATGTGTCAGGGTGATTTTCAGTCTGTGGTATACTGCTATAGCAGCACAAATTGAACTAAGACATCAAATAAGCTTTCTTTTGTCCCTCTCAGTTTCCCATCTATCTAATGCATATAAGAAGGGAGAAGCCCAGCAATATTTGATCAAATATCCACTGACTCACTTACTGTTGTAGATAAAAAGGCATCCTCTACAAAGGGCAAGAAAGGTTCAAGCAGTTGGATGTGCCCACAGGTGGGACTCTGAAGCAAAGCCAGTTCTTGAAGCTATTCCATGTAAGTGATTTTCTAGAAACTTTTATCCACTTAATTAGACGTTCACAACGACAGGACCAATTTCTCAATTTTCAGACCATCTGCCTAGGGAAAATCTCTCATCTCCATATTTTCCCCTGGAGACACCCAATCAGCTTCTTAATATTCTGAGCCACTGTCTTGGCACATGGGTCTTCGAATTTCTGATAATTTTTCTTTAGAAATTTTCTTGGCGCTGTATTCAAAGCAAGTCCTTTATTCTGCTATCTCCTATTATCAAATTAGTGCCATATGCAGAAATGCATATCTGGCATACACATGCACATATTCAGTTGCATGTTGTTGCTAATATAAATAGCTTTAAAATTTATAATCCTCCCAAGAACAACACTTCCTCCCAAGAGCATTTTTAAAAATATCCCTAAATGACAATGAATTACTCATCATAAAGTAAGGGATCTTCAGTAAGGACTATTTCTCAAATCTCTGCCTAGCACACAAAATTTAAATGCTTTAAAGAGATTTAAAACAGGGGTCTGGAACATGATTTATCATTACAAAAGAAAGCAATAAAAATTTAAGGTACACTTGGTACATTGTTAGGGCATTTTAACATGTTATGAAATTTTTCCCACCCACTTCTCATCATTACTTTCTTCCTACCTCAACTGCACTAATCGTGAGATTATCATTATTTCTGTCATATATAATATTATAAAAGATAGAAACAAAGAGCTGGGGTTATAGAAATTTTCTGAAATATTCGTCTGTACAAATATAAAGATCTGTTCTGAGGTATGCTTTAAAAGGAACAAAGAATGTTATATTTTAGTTTCTGAAAAATGGAAATAATGTACTATTAATACCTTATATAATTTACTGAACCATCCACTTTAAAACTTTTATGTGGAAGATATTGTGTTCATTACACATTTTCAGAGACTGAAGAGTCACTGATTTTTAGGATTCTGTTTTTCAGCTCTCCCTAACTGTAGGACAAATACTAGGAAGAACTTAAATGGTATAACAGTTGTTGTGGTGGCTCACAGTTTTACAGATTTCAGCTGAGGTCACTTGGCACCTTTGTCCTTGTGTCTGTCCTTGTACTATACAGTTGACATGCCTGATAGAAGAAATTGTTTGCCTCATGCTAGCATAAATATAGTTGTGCCAGGGCAATGTCCCAGGGGAAAAATAATCTTTTCAACATGTTCTATGTATATTAAAAAATAAATAGGTATATGTATGATTATAATGCTGTAAATATTGAGGTAGATGGGAGGAAGAAAAGGGAAAAGGGAAATGATTTAGTTATAATCTCAAAAAACTAAAAGAAGTTGTAAAAGAAAGAAAATATAGCAAGCTTTTAAGATTTCTCCTCACATCTCAGCTTCTTGATTGCTTCAAGGAGATTGTTGCTAAGCTTGGGCAAACTTTATATAGAAGGATGAAACAGCGACTTCATGATGTGATAGAGTGTGTAGAAGAATGCTAGGAACGACATCTTTGAGTTCATACCTTTACCCAGATGTAGGGAAGGATGAACAAAATTTAAAAAGCTACTAAATACAAAAGTTAGTGTGGGACAAGTAGTTACGATGTAGGATCATGTATAATGGGCTGATTATAAAGTAGTGCACATCACAAATCTAGACATTTTAATGATTTAATTCAAGGAAATGATAAATGTTTTGAGAGATGGCTTTATTTAACTGATTAAACCAATGAACAGTATACTAATGTATTAAATTACAGCATGGTAAATAATTTATGTATATTTATGCTTTTAAAGTGACAATTAAAATACATTTAAGTATTACAAACCTCTCCTCTTTAACATTCAATAGTACTTTAATATACACTTTACATAGTAATCACTACTTTGAGTTGACTCTGGAAGCTCCAGCTATAACATACACATGCCATGTAGAAAAATAAATACATGAAACTTCTCTTTACTGTTGATAATAATGACCTCAGCATGCTCTCATGAAGTTCTCACTCAGTAATTCACAGGCAAGCCCAAGAGAACGTATGTCCATTGAGTAGAGCTAGAGAAAGTGATAGAGAATGCAGATTCCCAAGTGGAGAAGTCAGTGGGAAATCTTGAATACCCATAGAGAAGAGTGGGTTGGAGAAGAAAAGGAAAACAAAGAAAAACATAAGACTTCAACTAATGTAGAAACTTGCAGTTTTTACCAAGGACTAATATTGTAATTAAGAGCACAAAAATTGATACTCAGAGATACGTCTTTGTAATTCTAGAAGCTTGGTCACTTCATGCCATTTGCAATGAATGCTCCAGGATGTTTTTAAAAAGCAAAGAGCATGCATAAAGCCTCAAAAGGACTTGGCTCGCTACTGAGTATGGGCTGTTGCTACTTAAGGAGTTTATGGTAATTATATTATCATATTTGTCTGTGAATGCACTTTCTTTGAACTGACCATAAGATACGAATCAAACTATGGTATAGAACATATGCTTAAACTTGCCAAGCATCTTCCTAATATGTCACCTGACATTTCTTTTGCTTGATTATGGATGGGCTTTAAATATCTTATGAAATATTTATGACAGCAAGGGATGGATAAATCATCTGAGCAAAAGCATATACAAGCAACTAAATATTACTGACAATTACTGACAAGGCAGAATCCATAATCACACTTCATTTGCTACTTGTACATTTCTAAAGTGGCTGATCTATGGAAGATAGTGATCCCTTTAACCCCAAATTCTACCCTGTTGAAAGACATTTGGTAGCTATTTGTAGAATGAAATGTTCAGATATAATCTAAATATAAGTAGGGTGTTATTAGAAATACCATAATTGTTTTTTTAACCAGAGAAATCAAGAACACTTAGTTCTAGGAAATCATTTGATGTTTTTCTCTTGTGATTGACAGTGAATGTCAAAATGTTGGAGAAGTGAATATCTGATTCAAAGCTGACAAGTAGGCCTGAAGAGGAGGAAAATGCAACATATGCTATAAGTAGATTTCAAAAAAAACAGAATATGGATTAAAAACTAATATGCTCTGTGTCCCAAGCCACAAATAAAGCTATTGACTATTTAAATGTTCCAAAGCTATCTTGCAATTAATAAAATGCTGTTGTGTTCAGATGTGGCACAGATTAATTTAACTTGCCCATTTACTCAGATGCCTGGACCTGTGCTTTTAATGCAGTTTTTGTTGTATATCAATTGCACAAAGTCTTTAGAGTCATATGATGCTTATATATGAGTGCTGATTGCATTTTTATCATATTTAATTCTGTAATCTACTTTTTATTGCCCTCTCTTCCTCCCCATTTTACTTTTCTATGTCTCTAAATGCCCCCCTTTTAATGTGCTCTGTACTTTTCCCTAAATTCTATGTGCTTGAGTGAATATTTGATACTTTTCCTTGTGAAATCCCTACCTCTAACCTCTTTCCCACAAATGGCAATTTACTATTGACTTATTACTGAATAAAACTCATTGTGAACATATAACCACATTTTCTTTATGCATTCTTTCGTTGATGGGCACTTAGGCTTATTCTGTATTTTGTTATTGTATACAGTGCTAGAAATAATAAATAGATGCCAGTACTTCTGAGGTGTGCTGACTGATTTCCTGAGATACATTCCAAGTCGAGTACAGCTGGTTCATCTGGATGTTCTACTGTCAAGTTTTTCAGGAACCTCCATAATGATATCCATAATAACTGGGCTAATTTACACTCCCACCACCAATATGCAAATGTTTATATCCTTACTAACATTCATTCTCATTAGTTTTTTGACTAGGACTAGAAATGAGAGGTAATTTTAATGTAGTTTGATTTGCATTTTTAATAACTGAAGATGTTTTCTGATATATTTGGGAGTATTTGTTAATTCTAAAAAGAAAATACCTATTCATTTTCAGTGCCCATTAATGGATCAAATTGTTCTTTAATTACTTTTATTCTTCCTCTGTTTCTTAATTATTACAGTTACATATATCCATACATATAAATGTATATTAATACAACCTGATGAGTCTATTCATTGTGGCACATATGGAAAATTTCAGTACTGAGTACTTTATACTTCCCTAGGGTGATCATCCCTGGGGAAGACCAATTCTTCTCTCATCAGTCATTAACTGTTTATTGTTCTTCACTTAAGGATGGGACCTGGAAAATCTCTTTGCCCGCATTCATATTTGCATTTCAACCCATGTTGTTACAGTTAAGGTCTTGTTTATACTACTATATTCTTGAGATATTATCTATGAACCTTCCCTGTCCTATATGGAAAACACAATTTTCCATCACACATTCTGGTTCTCTGGCTATTACCATACTTCTCTCTCCTCTTCTTTCTACAGTGGTCCATGATTCTTAGGTGTTGAATTTGTCTTATGGATCTATCAATTATGCCTCAAGCCCCTGTGATCAGTTGTTCATTGGAGTTTTTCAATATAGATCTCCATCTGCTGCCAAAAATATTTTCTTTGGCAAGGAATGAGAGCTAGACTTATCTATGGGCACGAAGAGTAAGTTTGGAAAATGCAGTTACAAACTATATTGGTTTCAGAAGTGAAAGTACTGGATTTTGTTGAAGGTCCCATGACCTCAACAGCCATGTGTAATTGTCTAGGTTTACAGTAGGCATCGATTATCTGGTATTGGGTGGGCCTTAAGTCCAGTTAAATGGTTATTGTCTATTCCCATGACATATGTGGCACTATTGCATCTTTGAAGTTATATATGGTTTTGATAACTTGAGAGAAGATTTGTTATACTTGGTATCAGAGTTTTTATTAGATAGTCTATGGCTTTTGTGGGGTGCATTATCATCCTATGGGGCATCTTTTCATTAATGTATATACATGTGTATATACAAACAATTAAATGAACTACATATAATTTTATGTAAATCTTAAACAATATGGTTCCTTATGGACTTTTCAAAAATCCTTATTGCTACTTGTTCCTTCTCCTTCTCTCTCCTTTCGTCTGATTCCCCTTCTCCCCCTTCCCAGCCAATGCCCTTCCACTTTTTCCATCTACATATTACATCTATCCTGCATTCCTGTCTTTAATGACCCCCATGTTTCCTTTTTACTTTCTTGATGACTGTGGTTACTACAGGTTGCACACTCACATCTGAAGATTTGGAGCTAGGTACAACAGATGAGAAAGAACATGTGATGTTTGTCTTTCTGGGTCAGTGTTATCTCACTCAATAAGATCATTTCTATTTCATCAATGTATCTGAAAATTTCATGAGACTATATTTCTTTACAGCTGAATAGTACTGCATAAATATGTATACCATATTCTCATCATCCATTCATCTATTGAAAGAAAATTGGGTTTCAATTTCCTAGCTATTGTGAATCAAATGACTAGGAAGATGGATGGCTAAGCAAGTATTTGTTAAGTCACATGTGCAGTCATATATTATTTATGATCTAAAAAAAGCTTGCCTGGAAATCAGAATGCAAAGCTAGCCACAGCTATAGAGGCTAGGCAGTGTGTGTACACCTTTATTCCCAGCAGCCACACTATTTAGCCACAGAAACTGGGGGGTGGCACACACCTTTAATGCCAGCACTAGAGAGGTGTGTAAGACAGGAATAGGGTCTTATATAAGAGCTGGCAATTAGTCTCCAGCCACATTGAGGACAGGATCACCCCAGCCTTAGTAGAGGTAAGAGCTCTCTGTTGGCTTGGTTGCTTTGCTTTTTTGATCTTCAACTTGAACCCCAATATCTGTCTCTGGGTTTTTGTCTTTGGGGCAAATAACAAGGAGGGGTGAAGTGAATAAAGCTACGTTTTTTTTTTTTTTTTCTATACTACACCACTTTACAGTCTTACAAGCAGTTAATGCATCCTCACAAGCTTTTGTTGTCAGCTGGTTTCTTCATCTTAGTCACTCTGACTTCTAATTTCAGCAAAAAAAAAAAAAAAAAAAAAAAAAAACCAGAAAGAAAAAACAAATCTCCAAATTGTTTTAATTTGTGTTTTTCTAATTGCTAAGGGTTATAAGACTTTTTGAGATATCTTCTGCCAATTTTAGCTTGTCTTTTGAGAACTCTATGTTCAGAAACATATTCCACCATTTGTTCTTTTGTAATTTAATGTTGGCATTCTTATATATGGTGGTTATTAAACCTATATTAGATAACTAGCTGGCAACTGTTTTTTCTTTATTTAGTTTCATTCTGTGTGTTGTCTTTATACCCTGATAATTATTGACTGTTCTGTGCAGAACATTTTAATTCAATACAGTCCCATTTGTTAACATTTGCTATTATTTGTTGAGTTATGAAAATCCTGTTCAGGAAGTTATGGCCCAGACCTAAAGCTCACAGTCTTTCTCCCATATTCTTCTGTGCCTTTAATTTGGCTATGACTGTTAAGTCATTTGACTTCTGTACTAGCATCTTTTGTGTCAGTGTGACTCGATGCCTAATGGAAGCCAATTAAAGAAGTAAAGGTTTTTTGTGGTCTATGAATTCAAAGGAATTTTTATTCCTCATTGTGGAGAAGGAATAGTAGAGGAATGTGGTGATATCTTGGTTGTTCTCTAACAAATAAAGCTTGCCTGGAGAGCAGATGCCAGAGCTAGCCACAAATCGACCATAGAGGCCTTGAGGTCTATACAGATCAACAGAAAGTGATATGGCTGGCTGAGAGAGGAATAAGACAGGAGCAGACAGGAACTCAGTCTCTTTTCAGTCGGAAGATTTTGTAGTGGTAAGAGCTCTAGTGGCTGGCTACTCTGCTTCTCTTACTTTTTAGCTGTCAACCCCTAATCTCTGACTCTGGGTTTTATTACTAAGACCAATCAAAACTAGTGCTACACTTGGCGCCCAACTTTAAGGCAAAAATTCATGAAAAAGCCACTTGGCTATGGCTTTGCAACCACCTGCACCAGCTGTAACTCTACTTGGGGTTCCAGCTGGAATCACCACCCAGCCTAGCTAGTTGGTTTTTTTGTTTGTTTGTTTGTTTTCACCAAGCCTCTGAGAGAGTATTGTATTTTCCTGTTGTAGCCTCTCTAAAACAGTCTCCAACTGACGCCTAACTCCAGAAGTACCTGGGCTCATGGGCTCCAATAGCTATGGAACTTACCTGCCCTAGACTAGCAGGCCCTGCCTTATAGCAACTCACATCACATGTGCTTCTTCAGCACAATCCCCTGTGCATTTTTCAGACAGCGGGCTCGCTGTCCCCCCATAGGCTGAATTTGACAATTGCTAAAGGACTAGACATTGTTGATGTACTCATTGCCTGTATATACTGCATATTTATTGCACTTATTGTATATAGTTTTCTTATATTTGTTATAAACTTTTTTATTTTAGACAAAAAGGGGAAATGTGATAGACTAGTTGTCCTCTGACTAATATAGCTTGTCTGATGATCAGAGGGCAGAGCTAGCCACTAGTTAACCATAGAGGGCTGGAGGTCTATACAAACAGACAGGAAGAGATGTGGTTGCATAGAGATAGGATTGCAAGATGGGAGGAGACAGGAGCTTGGTCTCTTTTCAGTCTGAGGATTTCAGAGACGTAACAGCAGTAGTGGCTGCTGTTCTGTTTCTCCGGTCTTTCAGCTTTTACCCCTAGTATCCGACTCTGGGTTTTTATTATTGAGACCAATTAGAAGGAGTTCCATCTGAAATGATGGAATCAAGCAGCAGTGTCCTCTCACACAGCACAAGATGTCACATAAAGCTTGACCAGAACCTGGGGATATGACATTTAAGGGTTTACTCTAATCCAAACAGATCTACTTTACAAAGGTTTTACAGACCTTCACAACAATCCAACAAACAGGGACTAGGTGCTCAAAATGTAAGTCTTAAGGAACTTTCCACGTTCAACGGTAACACCTGTCATTTTCACAACACTAAGAGCCAAAAGAACATTGGCAAAACTGGCAAACCCTTTTTTATATCATTTCTTATGTATCAGGCTCATTTGGTTTGTGTTTTAATGTCATTAGAATTTAATACTATTATCTGCTTTAAATAGCACAAACCGATCAACTGTTTAAATATGTAGCCGTTTCTTTTTCTCATATAGCAAAAGTTGAAGAAGGCCCTTGCTGGTACAGTGATTGATATTAACTCTAAATTTCAGTGGTGCCAAACAATTGCTGTCAGTGTCTCAAGATCTTTGTTGTATAAGCTGAGGTCCAATTCCTCAGAAAAATACAATTCAACTCAGTGTCATGATGGAGGTAATTGAGATGAAAAGTAGTCAAAGACAGTTATCAGGGCTCAGTTTGACAGTCTTAAGTCAAGCTTCATCATTTCACACCTGTTCAAAGAGTCTCAATTATTACCAAACCCTCCTAGAGTTAGAAATCTAAAGCTAACTTTGCTTTTCCATGGTGCATTAATAAGCAGAGTCTGGAGAAAATTTCATAATACCCTCGAGACACTTGACAAATTTGGCTACTTACTTCTTTAGTAATAAAATCACATTCTATTGACAGCTATTAGCTAAAGGACTTTTTGAAATCTCTACAGCAACTCTCCTTGACTCAAAGAGTATTTATAGGGAAGGTATGAAAACTGAATTCCACAAATATCCCATGTTCATTTAGGTGGAGGAACGTTTTAAATACATGTTAGCATATCAGGGGTGGTATTAACTAAAATAGCAGAAAAACAAAATGAGGCAAGCAATAAAAACAAAACAGAGATAGAGGAAAAACACATAGGAAAATGCACTCGAAACACACCTCTGTCACCAACACTTGTATCATTTCTATGTTCAACAATAAGGATACAAAAAAAGGCAGCTTTGTTAACCTGGGTTATTTACAATCTCTTAGTGTTTGTTTAGAAAAACAAAGAATATAAATTAATGGTGTTAAGCCAATCATCTACACCTTCTTATATTCATTGGACACAGGTATTTCCCATTCAGACATGAAAAACTATGCCTGCCTTTAGATTATTCAGTGACTATTTTTGTTTTTTCCCTCCCCTCTGTTTTGAAAATTATTCTATCTAATAATCATTGTTGAATTGGACCACATAAGAATAAATTGAAGAATATTCACTGATATTGTTATAATCATACGTTTTTGAAAGATTTATTAGTTCTATGTATTCCAAACACTGAAAACAAAGAATTGAAAATTAGAAAAACAAAACAAGATAGGACAATTGATCCTCAAGCCTTCATAGCTGTTTATTTTGATTGGAGGATGTCTGTGAAAATAAGGATAAAATACAATGTAGAAGGTATGTCATGATATGATGGGGAGTTCGGACTTCATTCTGAAAGCAATGGAAGAACAAGAAGCAGCCATCTAATTTTCCTTACTAGGAGTAGACACACAGTCTCTTAGAATCTGTGGCTATTTTCTGTTTGTCTAGTTTATATATGAAGTGATGAATTTTAGCTAGGAATGCGTCTACCTATAGTAAGGGAAGGCAAGCCCACTTATAGTAAGGGAAGGCAAGCTTCAAGTTTTCTCGAAAGTCTATATGAGTATGTTGCAACTAAAGGAAGGAAATGCAAGTGGCATTTCTAGGTGTTCCCTTGAAGGAAGCAAGGTTATCTTTATTTTGGTGAGTCTTCTATCATGAACTATAAAATTCACATTAGGAGTACAGGAAAAAAAAGATGTCAAAGCCCAAGTATTTCATGACTGTGAAGTTCATATAACACCCTGGGACTGCTACCTTCAGATTTCTTTACACAAAAGAGAAATCAATTCTATTTTATCTCAACCCATTTCGTTTGGTTATTCACAGTCAAACCCAATTGTCACTGGCTTGACTATTAAGTTTCTCCTTAATGCAATCAAAGCTATGACCTGATTTTAAGTTATCTCTCAGGGTCAGAGGCCTCCTGGTCTAGTTTCATTGATTGCACAGTTCTTTACAAGGATAGAACAGCAAGAGGAAAGAAACCTGTCACTTGAGCACACTTCTACATCCTTGATTCAGCCATACCCAGTGTGGACTTTAACCTACTTATAAAAGGCTGTCTTGCACTTTCCTTCTAGCTTTGCCCCAGCAAAATGCTTGGTGTCACTCAGTACAGCCTGGTTCCAGCTGAGCCATTATTGACATAGTTATTTCCTCTTGTTAGCTACTGTTCATCCCCCACTAAGTAGTTTCACTGCACGAAGATTAGAGGAAGGCAGCTTGCTTTTTTCCCCCTGTTTCTATTCCTTGCATGCTCCTTCACTAAGCCATAAGCAATATAATGAGTATGTACATATTTGCAAAAAAAATAGATTATGTTACTCTGGCTTCTTAAATGTAACAGTCACAGTTGCTGACAACTACCTTTATTTCAGGAGTATGGTTACCTGGGTGACTAAATTACCAGCTTGGTTAGCTTTTATTCTCTGCTTCCCCACTCCTCTTAGTTCTCTTCCTTCTCTTTATTCGAGTGAATAACTAATTAACTATGAAAGGATTAAGCTAAACTGCATTTTATAACTCATCCCTCCTTGAATTTTCAAAGCTAATTCTTGTCTGAGATTATGTGAAAGGGTTTGAACTTTTCTATTTCTGCAGAACACTCGAAGCATTTTCAAACATAAGAAAGCTGAAAGGCTTTAATGGTGTTTCTTCACTGAATACACAAGAATGTCACTCTCTTCCCTCCCCTGCATATTCATTCCCTTTACAGTTTTCCTGTCTTCTCTCACCCAATCTGAGTAGTAAGGTAATATAAATGTCTAATACTTTCACAAGGTTCTCTGAGGCTAAAATAGCAATAGTATATATGCATCCTTTTAGAATCATCAATATCTTATGGAAAGTTTTCAGTTTTACCAGTTGGATTTTAAATTACTGGCTCTAAAATGTTACATCATTCTTGCTTTTTGTCTTGCATTACGTTCATTTCTATATCACCTTCAGATAGATAAATATGTAACAACAGATGTCTATATCTCATGATTTCTTTCCATGGATCTGTCTTGATTTTGGCAATATAGAAAAGATGACAGATAAATAAGGACCTTCTGTGGCTAAGGAAAACAAGAAATTGAGAGGTTCCCGATTTCAAAGTGCATACTTATGTGCATGTAAGGTTTTATCACATTACTTATAATCTGCAGCATAGTTGAAGTGGCTTCCCTACAGGAAATTAGTAAGCAATTTTGGTGTCCAATTTGTTATTAATTCTATTTTAGTTTAAGTGGAGGAAAAAGACAACAGATTCAAATGTATTTGTCAGTTGGTAAATGTATCAGCTTCCTCACTGAATAAAGATAAAGTACTAGAAAGCTGTTATCTTCAATTTTCAAAGATGTATAAAATCAGTAGTCAATGCTTCCTCTTGTGTGCCCACACTAATTTGGATGGAAGCAAAAAGTCAAATAATCCCTGGAGTACCAGTAAACCTTCTAGCCCAACAATATAAAAAGTCCAATAATCTGAAAGCATTATCACTATTGGTGTTGCTATCAACAGTTGTAGCACTAAAATTATTTCTAGTCTCTTGGAGAAGTTAAGAACATAATCATATGTGGTGAATAAAATCATTTAAGAGTTAAACATGCACTGTTTCATACAGAAGCTGTGCCAATGAGAATCTTGATCATTTGTTGAGTTCTGTTTCTGTTCTCTGCCTCCCGATTAAGTCAGTGACTCCAGAAAAAACACTTTATAGACAGCACTACCATAAGTCTATTTCATCACCTTGGCCTAAACACCCATTATTTTGAAGTTCCTCAGATCATCTTTAAAACTCCTTAGAATGACATGTGAAATAAAAATAAAATAATAATAATAATAAAAACCTGTCCTCTGGACTCCCCCATAAAGTAACAAGTAAAAGGTGTTACAAAGTTGAGATCCAGGAAGTAATTAGAGGGGTGGAGGTGATCCTGCTCTTGGAAAGAAGGAAGTGAAGACTACTCCCTCACCCAATCTAAGACCTCATGATATCAGAACAGGACACACCTGAATGCGCTTGTGGGGGATCCATGCTTTGTGGTAGGAAGGGTAGTATTCCAGGAGAATTCCAAGCAGGAAGAGATGCTTGTAGCAAAAAGGATCTACAGTGACCTTTTCATTACTCTTGCTTGATCCCAGCAGAAAGACAGGCAGGACATTCAGGGTAATGTTTCATGGGTAGTAACTAGTCACTACCAACATGTTTTAGATTTTACACAAGAAAAGCAGAACACTGCCTACCAATATGCTAAAGGACATTCACATTGAGCCCATGCATTCACTAAAAATAATATTTGCTGAGCATTTAATACAAAAATGTCAGGTAATTGTACAGCATGGAGGATATAGCTGATGTATACGTATATGTATATGTATATGTATATGTATATGTATATGTATATCATCAGATGAATGTGCAGAATTTGTTGAGAATCTCTAAATCCTTGTTATATTGTTAATGATCAGTTAACACAAATGACAACTGACTACCAAAAGTTACCTTTGGAGAACACTTTTCCTTTGTACATTAGAGTCACCTTGTCTTAGTTGGAGTTTCTTTTACTGTCAAGTGACACCATGGCCACAGCAACTCTTATAAAGAAAAAAACATTTAATTAGGATGGTTTATATTTTCAGAGCTTTAATCCATTATCATGATAGTTTGCAGGCAGACATGGGGCGGGCTGCAGAAGGAACAGAAAGTTGTATATCTGAACCTGCAGGAAATTATCTGAGATACTAGGAGTAGCTTGAGTAAAGACTTCAAAACCCACTTTCACAGTGGTGTACTTCCTCAAGCAAAGCCACATCTCTTTGAGCCATTCCCTATGAGCTTATAGAGGCAAATTACATTAAACTATCACACACATCAAAACTGTTTCTCAGATTTAACACAATAATGTGAATATTCAGAATCCAAATTTCTAAATACCCCATAGATTATTGCATACAACACTTCAAAAAAAAATACAGACTAAGTCTTGAAGGTTGTTTACATTCTTTAGCAAGCCAGAAGTAGATATTTGATAGAGAGAATTAGATTCAAATCTCTATGGATCTCTCAATTAATCCTATGTTTAAAAATGCATGACCTGCATGTTCAGTAGATTAGATTCAATTGCCACTATAGAAAATCCAAAATAATAGTGCTTTATAGACACAATTTTTATATCATACAATATAATCTGATAGGTCAATCTGAAGTTTAGTATGATAATACAATGAGACAATTCATAAACTATGAATATTTACACATTTGTGGTTTACTGACCTTCCTCTCTTTATGGAGAACTGTTAATGTTGTAATGATTGTTGAAGGTTTGAACATTGCATCCAGAAGAGACAGGAAGCAATTTTTGAAACATATATGGAGTGACACAAACCACATCTATTTAACTTCTGTCTCAGATTTTATTTTCTAGAAATTTCTCCAAATAAAATATGCATTCACTTCAATGCCCAGAATTTTTAAACAATAATTTTATTTTTTATTTAAAATATTCATATATTTATATGCTGCCTTTTAATCATACTCATGCATTTACTTTAATCACATGGTTGCATCCATTCATAAACACACACACACACATGCACACAATACAGACATAATTCATCTTGTTGTTTTGTCACTGCTTAAGTCATCATTTCCAGGTGGAAATGGATAGTAACATTGATGACATGTTCTTAAGACACAGCCTCATCCCTGTAGCACTTGACAGTCCTTCTATTTATATTCTTATGGCTATAACCTAGTGAAGATAACCATGTCTAATAAGCAAAACACACTGCAAATGAATTCATTATGTATGCAATGGAATCAAAGGAAAATGCCTTTTTATGATATATTTCTTACAAAACAATTACTTTATTTATTAATATATGATGATATCTAAGAAATGGAAAAGTCTTATTAGTACAAAAAGGTGAGGATGAATGTAGGGTTAGTCATTAATATTATCTCTTAATTTTAGCACTATTTCTTTTGAGAGGACAATCTATAATTATTTCTCATCTGTTTAATCTTATAAAAGTTTCACATTTCCACTATTGATACTGTCATTTAATATGTATCTCTGAAGCATTTTAGAAAAGGTTGTGATAATCTAATGATAATAATAATTTCAATGTGTCCAAAAGGACAAAGGGACAACTTATGAATTCTTCTCTAAACACTATCAGTATGAAATGAAAACTGTATCAGAGCCTGTAAGTTGGAAGATAGTTCATGGAAGGAAGGTGAAGAAAATATCAATGAAAACAGGCAGGAAATTTCAGTCAAAAGAAAAAGAAAACATCAAGAAGATACTGTGTCATTGTAGAGCTATAACTGTGAATAAAAGGATTAATCTGCCATTATGATTTCATAACATATTGGTTTGTGACAGTAATGGTCATGAACACTGATAAATTATGGGAGAGTAACAAATAACGTGACAAGAAAAAATTCTCCAAAAGGGTAAAATACAGTGTCTGCCTTATCCTTGGGCCAGTGAAAATGGCATAGACATATTTGGGCAAGAAAAGTGAGGAAACCACAAGGCTTACTTCCTCCTACAAAGTTAAATTATCATTCTGGAGTGAATAGGTACTGCTGCTTTATTTGACTGATAAATCCATTCAAGTATCCTAGGGAGAGTAATTTATGACTTTTTTGGAAGGGTAAGAGGCAGCATCTTGGATAACAGCTAGAGAAACAGGAAAAGTAAGGAAGCATCACTTGAAAAGTCAAGTCTTTAACTCCAGAGGTATGAAAGGGTACAATGCCTGAAATACTAGCTATTACTGATGGTCAATGTGTAGTATTTGGAATAAGGGAAAGTACTAAATACATATAAGAAATCTTTTCATTTAATTAGTACAGTCACCCATCTTTCCAAAGCCTAGACTATCTTCATTGAAAAGTCTGGAAGTTGTTCTTATGGAAAATAATATCTTATTATGGTTCCTTTCCAACTCCATTCACAGTTTCACAAAAGCACAGCAAAACCAGACATAAAAATAAAGCATTGTTGAATATTTGGGAATGTAACTGAAAATATATCAGCTTTTCCTTAGGATCAAATGCCTCAATGTAACCATATTCTTATTGCTTTGTTCCTAAACACTAGCAGACAAATTAGATGCTGGCAGTGCAGATTGCTACACCCACTATACATCTTATGAAATTAGAATCTGAGCATAAGGAGTTTCATTTGTACATTTTAAAGAAGTCCCTTTAGTAAACCTATGTACAATATGGGCATAAGATAATGGTTGCTAATATGGAGTACAGAAAATAAAATTATCCAAAAAATTATAATTTTTAACTAAAGTATTAATTTCATAGTTATTCAGAAAGTCTACAATAAAATTTTGGTGACTCTTATTTTATAACTCTTTCTGTGGTAATCTCATTATTGAACCCTGGTTAAATAGGTTATCTCTATACTATCTATAAGTATATAGACTGAAATCTATTTTTTAACTACCCAAGTTGCTATTTTCCAAACAATGCACATATCCTCAAGAGAATCCACATTCTTTCCTTCATCATTCTACAGATGCTGGTTTTCCAAAGACATAAGCTTTGTTAAGTAAATTCTCTGCCTCTACCATCCAAAGGTGAGGAATGTCAGACTCAATGTAAGTGCAAGTACATTCATTGTTTAAAATTTACAATTGTTTTGATAATTCCCCACAAGAGGTAGAAAAATGGGTTTGCTCATTGTTCACTGCGATTACAATTTGTCAAACTACAATGCAGACAGATCCAAATCCAACTGTTTAAATTTTATATACCTCCTAATATAAATACATAATGTCTGCCGCTATTTATGGGAATTGTACTCTTTCAAAGAGGATATCCCAAAGATTCTTGTAGCAGTGGCTCAAGAGAGTATATTGACAATTTAACTGTTAGCAAAATTATGTACAATCTCCTTCTGTCTCCCAGGCTGATATGGTTAGATATGCTGTTCATAAAACAACTAAATGTGAATTAACGTATCTGAGAAAGCTATTGCAGAAATCCATGGTTCTATTAGTTTTAATTAACTGGGAATGCAGCAGGCCTGGTCTTTGGATTGCAGGACACTGAAAACAAAGTTATGTCTTATTACCGTTATTTACAAGTCTGACAGTACACAGTGTAAGGAAGCAAGAGTTTGTAAGGCAAAATCAGCAAAAAAAAATTTGTCCTAGGCCAGCACAGTCATATCTGATGGGAATGGCAAAAGTCATAAAGCCAGCTCAGGTGGCTGACAAATATCCAGCAAAGCTGAGCCACATGATGGCTACCGTGCCATTGGCAACTTTAAATATGTGTACAATTGTGGATATTAGATTGATAGAAAATTCATTTGTGCCTTCTCCCAGTACTGCTTCTAAGGTTCCCCAAGAAAATCCTGAGCATACTATGCCTCCCACTTTTAGGAAGATAGCCTTAGCCACACAAGGCCTTCCTTATGCCTTGGAGATTGTGACACACATAAAGAAGCCAGAGGCTATGAGCCATTCTTGAAACACCTGTCCCTGTTAATACTCAGGAACAAGATACTCAAAACAAAGTAAACTTAAAAACATCAACAAGATTCCATGGGATGGAGGAGTTGGCCCCATTTCAGATTACAAGCGTCTTCCTCCTATACACTCAGGCAATTATGTGACAGGTACAGCAATACAGTTACATAGGCTGAAGTTATCTCTGTCCTACACAGAGATTTATATTGATGGTCAAAGAATGGAGTGAAAAGATGATAAAATAAGGAGGTGTCATAAACTCCTTTTCTTAGAAAAGTTAACTTGTGCAGACCCACTGTGTTGTCAGGTAACCAAGGAACAGCAGAATGACAAGATTGGACATATAAGCAAATTCTATAAAGATATGAAATATAAACATTGTATTATGCCAGAAATTAAGTAATAACTGTAGCATCTTGGGCACTTTGACTATTGAGAGTTAATTATATACTGCTCAGACATGGCAATTTGTCCACACTGGCTTGGATATTTTCTTTCTGTCTAGTATCCTAGGAAGCCACAAGAACTATCAGGCTGAGACTATAGTTTGCCATGTGCCTTTAGAACCTAAAACTTGGGTTATGGGGTTGATGAATATAAATGGTTGTAAAAGATAACTCTGTCTATCATTGATTACTAAACTTATAACCCCGGATATGCAAAAGGAAAAGTTAAACACATATCTGGAAATTAAAAATGATATGATCTATTTTGATATAACATGGATCTATCCATGCTTACTAAATTCTATATAAATAAAGAGGCACTCTGATTGCTATTTAGTCAGGCTGCAAGAATCTTGACATTACTATGGTCTGGCTCACTTCATCCCTCAGCTACTCCTTATCTCCTCTCTGGAACCTGTCAACCACTGGGGCACTCGTACCCAGCACTCGATATAGATCTTAAGCCCTATGCAATACTTCACTAATGGAGGCATGCCTATTATAATAGGAATATGCTCTGCTTTGGAAACACACTAGAATCTAATTCCAGCCTTGGTAAGATAGATAACTTGGAGTAAGTTACCTAAAGTCTTGAAATTCTCATTTTCTTATCAGTAAAGTAAGGTGATGATAGTATAGTACAATTACATTTTATTAATGTGCTTAGCATAGAAGATAAGTTTAATAACCTAAAGCTGCAATGATCTTTGAATATAGTTATTGTAATTTATATAATGACTATGCTAGTAAATAGAATGAAGCCTATTAAACTCATGGAGACTTGCTATTACAAGCTTTCATTAAACTGAATAGACCACTGGAAATAGGTTACAATTGTCTACTCCTACTCTACCTTTTTCTGGGACTTGATAGTTATAGCTTAAGTAGTGTATTTTGAATTTTGGCTCCTCTTGTAGTGTTTTCTTTTGTTTCTTCAGTTAGTTTAGTACAGGGCCTATCAAGGTTTTACATGCATAAGAATTATTATACAATAGTCCATACAGAAAACCACAAAGGCTATTTATTTTTTCTGGAAATTTTCAAGGATTTTGATTCGTCATCTTAACTATTGCAGTCTTCACAAACTGTATGAAGTATAGATATCTAGCCATGTATCTCAGTCATAATGTCAGAGTTACAACATTTATGAACGCATAAAAGTGCATGACACACAATTAGCATTAAATGTATCTAAAATTAATGTGTGGGCATTAAATAGAACACAGAAGAATTATATCAGAATATCATGATATAATAGTTAAAGACAGCAGGTTCAGGGACAGATACTCTGATATTATAACTTATAATTGCTAGCCTTAAAACATACAGAATTTTCTTTCCCAAAGAGTACTAACCTCTTCCTCGAAAATGGGTGTAATCATATTATTTTAACATAAGGATTAAATGACTTAATAGGTGAAAATATTTTTATAAGACCAAGTATAGAGTAAATACTAATTGAATAGTACATACTATTCAATAAACTAATTACTGTACTAGGATGAGAATTTCCTTAGCATGGCAGGCAATGAAGCCACGGACAGAAGGGGGGGGGGGACTTGACTTGGGTATGGCTATAATCTGGATATAGATAAAACCAAGGATGGGAAATAACTCAGTGCATTTTCATGTTCTTCAGCATTAAATCCATTTGTGTGCACCAGAATAGTGCCTACCTTCTAGCAGAGCTATTTGCAGCAGCTTTGAAACCACTCATGATCTCCATTTTCAACTGGGTTTGTGACAAGAATCATATAGTCAATGGCTATGAAGGCATCTGTTCTCTCTATGTTATCACATAGTCTCTGAGTATTTTTTCTTTCCTCAATTTGATTGTTGTATGTGCTTAGGGTGTGTGTGTGTGTGTGTGCGTGTGCGCGCACGTGCGCGCACACACATGCTGAGGTGAGCAGTCAAAATTGAGTGTATGCTTCTATTCCCCATGATGAGCAACAGGCTTTTGAGATGCTGCTTTTTTTTCTCCACTCCACCTCAGCACCAGAGTTACAATATGTTCCTGCCATTATGCCCAGCTTCTTTGTGAGTGTTTACTATCTAATCAGGTCCTCATTGTTATATAGAGATCACTCTGCATGCCCAGCTATCTCTCCATCTCTCTTAATTTAAAGACTATTTTACTTTTCTTCATTCATACATGGAGGAAATAGATGCCACTAGGTATCCTTTAAATATATTAATATAGCATTTTAACATTTTGCATTTAAATAAATAAATGCATTTATAAAAAGCTATTTCTGCTACTTTGATAATCCTTGTGATGTTGAATTTATGAAGCTGTAACACTAACAGTGTTGATGTTTGGGTTTTCTCCTTTCTGACATACTCTGTAAACAGTAAAAACCCAAGGTCAATCCTAAGGTGACAGAGTGCAAAACACAATGTGCCTTCAGATTTTCCTAAGTACCAAAGCAGACAGTACACAAAAACAAAGAGCTGCTATTAGACTCATTAATGTAAAATGTAATGTCACTGAGCTTATTGTGTCTGGTGTGCCAATTGTATGGACAGCCTTGATATTTAAAAATGAGTTGTCTGAGTTCTGGCCTCTGAGAGTTACTCATCTACTTCATGGAACTGCACACAATTGTGTTCGGATTATAACGTAGATTAACACACACTCATGTGACAGACAGGATGGTGTTAATACAGCCATAAAGACAGAGAAAGTACTCCCATCTAAACCCCTAAATGACTCACTTTGAACTTCTCAACACCCTCAAAGAGGATTTACTCAAACAAGAGCAATTTTTTAAAAAAAAAATCATAAATAAATCCAGCTTTTATTACAGTACAAGTGCAGTGGTAAAACTTTAACACAAGTAAAAATCAATGCAAAAGAGAATGTCATTAAAATAAGGTTAATGGCAATAAAGACTATGAAAATGAGTGCAGAGTATCTATGAGTACATTAGATGTTGTGGACATCTAACTTAAGTGCTATGGTAATTACTAAGACATACATAAATGACTTAGCATATCACATGTATAAAGTATGGTTCCACTAGGGATTAGATCAACATACAGAATAGAATAATGTCCTTATCTATTCTTGCTTGAGACACCTGCATTTGAGTTCCCACGACTTTTTAGTAATCGGTTCAGGAATTCAGAACAAGCAAAAAGCTCAAATGGACAGCATCAACTCAGATTTTTGTTTGTATTCATTTTCCAATGAGAGAGTTAAGAAAGCAGCTCCTTGGGAATTCATTTATTTTCTAAAAGATGAAGTTTTCGAGACTGTTTTTCAAAGACAATTCAGTCTGTGTCCTTGAGACAGTTAATGGGATATGCTAATTTGGGATAAATAAGTCTGCTATGAATTCTTGATAAGAAAACATCTGCTTGGCTCATTTTCCTTTGCTTTTCTAAGGAAAAAGTCAGGATTCAAAGACAATAAGATATGATAAGGTATAAGACACTGCCTTGAAGAAAACAATTTCAAATAACTAATTATTTCTCAAATCAAGCTCAAAGAGGAATGATTAGATCACATGGGGTCCAGAAAAATGACTCCTGGAGTTGCAATGAATGAGACCTAGGAAATGCAGGCTGAGGTTAAAAGCCCATGAAAACTGAACAGTTAAGTGAAACGAGGAAAAATCACAGTTTCAGTTCCTCAATGAAAGAAACCTCTTTCTAAGTATGGCCTGGGGCAGAAGTTAATGTCATCCTGAACAAATATGTTGAAGAATCATTACATATTGTTGTGGTCTTGTCATCCATCTATTGTTTCCTGTACCTGTTTGCCTTTCCCCTGCTTCTCTCTATATATCACTGTCACACCTCTTTCCATCCCTTATTCTGTCTTTAGCTCCAAACAACCCTTGAGCTGATGCCTGGGAAATGAAAAAGGTGAGGAAAATGCATCATTTCAAAAGTTGGTCAAGCTCCTAGACACATGATAAATCTGTGCTTATCCACAGAGACAAAAGTGTTGACATTAGATTTTCTTGTTTTCATGCAATTATACTAAAGTGAAAAGTATGTCAGGCCCTTAATTGCTATGTAGGCAGCTTAGCTGCTTCATGTGCCTCACAGGTTGTTCCTGTGGAGTGAACCCTGTTTACATAATTGGAGAGGGGAAACAGAAAAGAAGTGGGTGTTTTAGTTGTTTAAGAAATGGATCCATTACATGGCTTATGTTTGGCTGCTCCTGGGAAGTTTACATTCACAACCTCTTCTAGGCTCATACTAGGTGTTTAGGATGGTTCCTATGAAAGTACTTTCTAACCTTAGAGATGATCCCAGGGACTAAGTTAGCTGCTCATGGATCCAGACACAGTAACACATCTTTCAGATATTCCAGCACAAAGCATCACTTAGACACTGCTATCCAACTCTCTTAGAATCTCTGTATGAACTAGTATACCACATGGGAAACACAGTGAGTCAAGGATAAAAACCTTCAAGTTTGGCTTTTGAATTGAAGTATTTGCTACTTCAAATGCTCAGATAGTAATGCACCAAAGCCTTTTCGTTGTTTTTTGATGATAAAGTTCAAATCCAGGGCTTTGTGCATACTATTTGACTGCTTTACCACCAAATCCAAAAAAAAAATATTACCCAAAAAATTCTTGAACAACAAAAAAAATCTGTCAAAATATACAACAATACTCTACTAATGAAAACAGAGAAAAGTTTACTGGGACAGAACTAAAATCCTTAATAAACCTGCTCATAGGCAACAGATTTTTGAGAAATGTGTCAAAAACATTCAATGGTAAAGGGGCATTCTATTTGATAATAGTAATAAGAAACTGGGTATCAAAATTAAAACAATGAAATATGAAATAAAATCCAAAGTCAAGTGGACTATATACATAAATGATAAGAACTACTATCATACATAGTGAAAGAAAATATAAAAAGATAACATCTGAAAATTCTGCTAGACAATTGAATTTTTCCATGAGATTCTAGCAACATAGGCAACAAAATAAGAGATTCAAACTGAAAAGTTTCTGTATGACAAAGGAAACCATCACTAATGTATAGAAAGTAAGAAAATGTACAGAAAGTGAGAAATATAGAAATATGTAAGGAACTACAAAAATTCGTTACCAAAAGTATCCATCTTGTTGTAAAACAAGAAATATTTGAATAGTTATTTTTCAAAAAGAGACATGCAATAGGGTCTTATAGAAAGGTCATCAACATCACTACTCATCATGGAAATTAAAATCACAATATAAAAGACAGCATCTTGTACTTGCCAGTGTAGTTAACATAGGGTGAAAAATCACATGAAGGTCAATGAGAGATTTCAGGGCATAAAAGTGCTTCCTGTGCAAGCCTGGGGCCCTGATGTCAATCTGCAGAACTCATGGTAGAGGCAGAGAGCTGATTCCTGCAAATTGAACTCAAATCTTCACATTGACACACACACACACAAACACAAACACAGAGATACCAAAAATAATAATGAATAGAAATTTAAATTTAAAAAATAAAATGAGAATATTGTGGACACTGTGGGGGATATGAATTTAAGGAAAAGAGAACCACTTATACTTTGGGTAGGAATTAACGTAGCCATAATTGTACCTTCACACAAAAGTTAAAATCTGAACTACCGACCACATGATTCAGTCACCTCATTTTTGGATGCATAACCAAACTAAATAATTCAATGTCTTTCAGAGAAAACTTCTTGTTATTATTAATAATAGTATTACTTACAGTAGCCAGTGTGCTCATTTGTGGATACACAAAAATATATGAATATATGTTTATGTGTCTGAATGTATATACATGTCATTTCTTAAAACATGAAGCAACCATTGCCAGGGCAAGAACCTATGACTAGAAAAGCAATAGGCCCTGAGGCCTACTATAATTATTTGGTAAATAAACACAGCAATAAACCAACACATGAGGAATTCTTGTTATAGATCAATATAACTCTCCTCCTCATCTGAGAAGCTGCCATTTGCATTAGATATTGATTAACACAGACTCACAATTGGACAGAGGTACAAAGAATAAGGGACTATTGCATGATCAGTCCTAAACAGAACAAAACTGCAGCAGCAGCATGTCCACCACAAATCTCAGATCATTGTAGAAAAGGGACAAAAGAGTATAAGAATGATAGGGAACTTAAAGTGGTTGCAACTTGATATGTAATACCTATGCAAACCTAAACCAGAGCAAATCCCAGATAATGACACACATTGCCACCTCTAGCTGTGAAGCTACTGGAAATTATTAGCTGCAAGGAAGATAGAGAGAGAGAAACAGAGAGAAAGAGACAGAGAGAGAGATTCCTGGTGAGCAAACAACACTCCAGTGGAAATATACCTCGAAGAGCATAAGGGCAGCACAAATCAGTGTTGAGATGGGTAGAGAAGGGAGAATGGTTACGCAAAAGTTGGAGGAGGGGTTAATACAATAAAAACAAACTTCTCAAAGAACACTTACATACATACATACATACATACATACATACATACATACATACCCACACACACACACACCATGTATGGAAGAAAATTGTTAAAAAGCTTTATTACATTTATTTTGTGTGTGTGTGAGAGAGAGAGAGAGAGAGAGAGTGCATGTGTGTGTGGGGGGTGTGTGTGTGTCTGTGCACGCGTACATATGTGGCACAACATGCATGTGGAGTTCAGAAGACAACTTTCTGAATGAGGGTGTTCTTTCCCTGTGTGGTCTCCAGGGATGAAACTCAACTTGATGGCAAATGCCTTTAGCAGCTAAGTCATCAAGCTTGCTCATTAAAAGGAAATTTTGGTATTTGCAATACCACAGATAAAATTAGAAAGCATTTTGCTCAGGGTATTGAGCAAAAGCATCATAACCTAAACACTCCACGAGTTCACATTAAAGAGAATCATAATAAGTTGATGTCATAGAAACAAAGAGTAGGACTGTGGGTGTGAGTTGGCAGTAAGGGAAGCAAAGAGATGGTGTTCAAAAAGTAAAGTTTATATAAAGAAGAACAAAAAATTCTGGTACTTTAATAAGCAACATGGTGATGATAGATTGTGATATATTTATGTATATTTGAATATAGTAAGACTAACGGCCAACATCCATTTATTTTTCATTTTTTGGCACGTGCATGTGTTGTGAATATTATGCTTGCTCACATATGTGCATGCTAATATGTGTGTGCATGTGTGTATAATCTGAAGCTGACTCTCAGTGTCTTTGTTCACAGATCTCTACATTACATGTTGATATGGGATCTTGGATGAACCAAGAACTCCCCAATTCTTGTTTGTCAGCTTGTCTAAGGGAATTCCTTTTCTGCCTGAAGGATGCTGGGATTACAATCATCCTGACTACCTGGCTACATGCGCTCTGGGATCCAAATTCCTCATTCTTACACAGTGAGATAGTGAGCTATCTCCCAGCCCTCATCATACATATTCTAAACACATTAAAAAGTTATATATGTTAGTTATCAGGTGACATTTAGCTTGGTTGTGGCAAAAATGAGACTTTACAAAGTACATAATAACATAACAGTATTTTGTAGTTACATTGCACTTAATTTTATTAGTATGTAATAAAATCACAAAAATAAGTCTACATCTTTCTTAACCTATATCTACTACACATTCAGACATGAGCCTTGACATCCTAAAGAAGTCCTTTCTACTAATTCTGTCCTCTGGAAACACCTGGATCTTCTTGATTTCTATTGGTGAAACTTTGCCTTTTAAAACTCTTTCATTAAATCTTTGCCTTTCCTGTAAGTTTATATTCTCGGAACCTTATTCTTTCTGCCACTTCTACCTCATGACACTCAATATACAATCTTGATTGTGCAGCCTCCTCTGCACTTGAATCATTTCCTCTATCAATAATTATACCTCAGAGAGATTCTCCTCATTATTAAGTTGCTCTTCCCTGGTTGTAGGAAATTCTATAGCTAGGGCACACAGTACACTATCCCGTACATGTCAGGTTAGAACTTAGCAGAAAGTCTTGAAGTACTATATCAGGGACACAAAAGCTGGGACTTGATTATAAACCAAAACTGTGGGCCTGCAACACCAGGCTACCTGTGATTGAAAGAAATTTATCACATGGAAAGAGGGGGGGGGAATGGAATCTTTATTCTCAATTTTGCTTCAGGCTGGCCTCATGGAGAAAAAAATCTACAAAAACCATGCCCTAAATAATAGTGCTTCCACTGAATTACTTAGGCTTAAGCAACATCATGGGGAAAATACTGGGCATGTTGGATGATTTTCTAAGCAGAACTATATGCTCCAGTTCAGATCTTAGAGGAAACTCTTAGGCTAATGTTGACAGAAAATAGCCTCTGGCTATCCTGACAACTTGAATATTAGATTCATATCCATACTCAGAGAGGGAGTTCAAAACTGCATTCCAACTCTCTCTTTTTGATTATCTAAAATGTTTTTCTTTCATAGTAGCTGGATACATGAGATTACTTCACCCTAGTGTCGGTTCCTTGGCATCTAGTGTCCCCCCCTTTCATAGAGATAGTGTGATTACTTTCTGCTAAAGTAACCTTCTCTGTTCTTGGAAATGTCCTATCAGTATGTTTCACTCATGGAGTGAATTCCTAGAAAATAAAAATAGAAATGACACTATTTTTATTTGTATAAGGTTTCGTTTCACTTCATTTAGAACATGAAACAATTAGACCATGAAACGTTTAGAACATGAAACAATTTTCTGTGTCTTCATCATCTTCCCAGGTTTTGTCCTGGTTTGTGTATTATATTTTCTAATGTCAGTGCATACAGGATTTGAGAAACTAAGAGGGTAGAGGCAGGGGGAGGGTTGATACAAGAAGATGTTATGGAATGAAGAGATCGTGAAGACTGTATCCATTGTTCATTGCTCCTTCTCATTTCTTGCTGCTATCTGCAACATTGGTTTTCACATTTTTGTTCAAAAATACCACAGGCCTTTAGAGAGCATTTGATTTTCAGTTAATAACTGAAAACAGACTTGTAATTTTGGTTTGGTCTGGGGAGAAGGCCAGAGTTCAGAAGATCTCTGAGTTCAGAGAAGCCAGGTAAATACAGGGTAGGTGTGGTCGCCAACCTCCAATTCTAGCTTCAGAAGCCAGAGGCAGGGGCAGGGGAGCAAAGTGGCTAATTGTAATAACCTGTTGGTTATGGAGGCTGCATTCAACCTTGATTCAATGTAGATTAATGGAGTAAGACTTCTGAGGTCAACTTTGGGCTCCACATGCACATGTGTGCAGGTAATGCCCCCCTCCTACACACACACACACACACACACACACACACACACACACACACACACTGTGCTCAATAATTTTTTGTTCACTTCACACAAGCCTGGGCCAACTAGTAAAGGAACCTCAACAGAGAAAAATACCACCATCATATTGGTCCCTATGCAAGTCCCAGACTACCATGCACAGTGTCAGCCATGGGCACGTCGTCCTGGTTTATAAAGAAAGTAAACTGAGCAGGTCATTGAGAGAAAGCCAGTAAGAGGCACACTTCCATTGCTCTTGCTTTAGTTTATGTCCTGAATTCGTTCAGATTGTACTATAGCTGTAAGCTGAAATGAATCATTGCCTCCCAAAAGTGTTTTTGGTCAGTAAACCAGACAAACACCCATTAGGCTCATTCATATGTGGTCATGCACATTATACACAGAGGCACACACAAAAAGGGAACAAAAATAGGAATAGACATTGTTTATTAACTATAGTTTGACTACTGTGTTGCAAGAAAAATTAGAAAACTAGTATTAATACCAGCAAAAAGCCAGTTTATCAGTCTGCAGTAATTGTTGTAAATTGGTTATAATGTTTTTCAGTTATGAACAGGACAACTTTTCCATCAAACCATGAGTGAATATAGGAAAAATATTGGCTTTTGGTAACTAGATATTTGATTTATGGATCCAGATATAGATTAATGAGTGCCCTACCCCCAAGTCGAACAATTTCTGATTCTGTAATTTCCACTTCACACAAATTTATTTTGCTATAATTTTCATAGTATATAAAGACTACAAATGAACCTTTTAATAAAGCTAGCATCAACAAATTATATATAATTTTATATATATATATTCCTATATAAATGAGCCTTATATACTATCATATTCAAGATTGTACATTTGAAGAAATAGGATTGAGTGTACTAGAGAACTGTTAACTCTTTTTCTTATGTTTTTATACAGATTGAGTACCCCTTATAAAAAAATGTTCTGGGATGCACCTTGCCCTCGTGTATAACTTCTATGCAGTGTGTGTGTGTGTGTGTGTGTGTGTGTGTGTGTGTGTGTGTGTGTTTGGGGAAGGATATGTCTCTTAAAATGTTCTGCTGTTCCAAAATCCAAGATGACCCACAAGAAATTCATGGAAATTTTTACCTCTGTGCTTCTATCCTAGATTATTTCCTCTGTGATCCCAAAGGCGGAGTCAACACTTTATTTTAGCAAATGCACCTTAGATGTGTCATATGTCATTTCACTCTCCTCTGTGCTCCAGCATTCCACCATCTTGAGAAAATGAAAATGGAGACTAATCTGGCTGTTTAAATTAACCTGATTCGAGGAAATCTAGTATAGGGGCGAGAGACCAGCAATAATGGCAAAAGGTGCAAGTGCCAAATGTCAAATGTTTATATCTGAAAGAAGAAGCACCTCTTTGAAGTGGAACATAAGCTGAATAGAAAGCTAGAAGACAGGTAATTAAATAAACTTGTTACAGAATCATCTTTCATTTTTGATACTGCAGTGTGTGTCGGTTGGCTAGATACTAGTAGCTTTGGATGTCATCGTACATTGAAATCACCCTCCTGGTCAACTTTGGGACCCACTTGCTGATGCCTTGGTACCATTACAAAGGGGAACTTCACAATTACCTCCTCGGGAATTGAAAGAGAAGGACCTGCCCTTTTCTCAGGCACGTTTAGGGAAAAACACTTCCTCCTGTTCAAAATAATGGAATCCGAGTTCTGTCTTTGGCCCTGGGTCAAGACACGATATTCTAATCTGCTGCAAATATTACAATATTATATACTATTGTTTCCCAACATGAGAGTTAATGCAACTAGGCCTATTAATCATCTAACCAGGATTCTGGGAAGACTGATTCAACTGAAAACATGCTAAGGACACAGAAGGTATTAGCATAATGAGTTCACTGGCTCCTAGAATCCCCTCTCCCCATGGAATTACTTGTAGATGTTCATTGCTTAAGTCTGTCTCCTTTTCTAAGTTCTAATTCAAAATGTGCAACATATCCTTTATCTTTTGAATACCAGCCCAACACCTAAAATCTCTTGTACCAGTACTCTGAAAGTATCACCAATTTCTTTGAAGCTCCCCTTGCAACCTTCAGCTGCTTGCCAATCTGATCCTGCCTGCCATCCTTGGATCTGAATTCAAAAGGCATAACATTCTTCAACCCCTCTCTCTCTTTTCTCCTGTCAGCTGTCAACCGTCAAGATTTTTCACACTGTCTGCCCCGTTGTTTTTCTCTCACACTAAGAAAATGATTATCAAGTTTCCTAGTGTAATTGTATTATAAATATATATAATAAGTACTTATTATATATATTAACATTATTATATATATTAACAACAAGACTAAGAACCCACAAAAGGTAACCAGGATTCCCTGGCAACATATATATTGGCAATTAAGACTGAATTACATTCAAGTGGTACAGTTACAATCCTAGCACAAGAGAAGCAAATGCAGAGCCAATCCTAGTGCTTGAGTGTCAACTACCTTAGCTTACTTCTAGAACATTAAGCCAGAGTAGTGATCCTACCTCATGAAAAAAAAAGCAAGCAAGCAAACAAACAAACAAAACATAAAAAAAGCAAACAGTACCAGATAAACAATGGAGACTGAACACTAGCATCCATATAATCTCTGACAAAGGACACAGCGACACACGGAGCACCCCCCCTCCACACGAATTCTAGGGGAAGGTATAATATTATCAGGAAATCATGTATAAGAACCATTTCTCCATAACTTCTTGGCTCTAGTTACCTTTACTTTTGGAAGAGCTATCACAGGTGATTCCATTTTGATGTTGGCTTTGAGTCATGATATTTTCAGATAGTGTAAGCTAGGAAAAGACCAACATTTAAAATTAAATAATTCTTCTTAAGTTCCTCTAGTATCTAAATATATAAATAATTCCAAGTGCCTATTTATGTCATGTCGTTAGGGATGGGGTGAGGTAAATTTTTGTATCTGTTTTAAAATGTGACCTGAGGATATATTTTTGTCCCTTCCACTGCATCAGTCAGATAATCAGTATTTTGCCATATGCAGAAATAATATTTTATCATTGCTATAGCTGAAAATATTAAAATTTAAATTATATTCCACTCTGCTGTCAAGATTGTATTAAGCAAACTTAAATATACTAAAAATGACAGTACAATAAAATACAGAGTATGATAAATTACTAAGCTTCTTTATTTCATATATGTGAAGAGAGGATTGAACTGAGTGCTTGAATATCCCTGCCCAAACTTGCCTCAATGTTTCAACATTTGTTGTTGGAAGAAAAGTATTAAATTGCAAAGGAGTTCTAGCCTTAGAAAACATTGCTTGCTCCCACAGAAATTATTGACACAAATAAATGAAAATCAGTTTCAAACTTATATTTGATGAAGGGAAAATGGTGGTATGGCTAGAGATAAGATATATATTGAAGGGTTAAATTGGAGAGCTGCTCTTAAGAGCAGAATATCCAGAATAACACAATCCAAGGAACTAAAGCATGTTAGGATGCCATCCTATTTCCCCACTCAAACCAGAAGTATAAGAGCAAATAAAGAATGACCTACTTCTCTCTGCCACATATTTCTAGCATTTAATGTAGTACATAATGCCTGATAAAACTTACTAAATGGATAAAGCTATCAGGAACCAACTATAAATTAAGCAACACTGTAAATGATAAGAAAGCATTAAACTATAATATATTCAAAATATATGTATGGATATAATTACCTGATTTACCAACATCAAAATGATATCATTATGTTGACCATGTATAACTGCTTTGTTAGGAAGTTTATCTTTCAATTCATTCTCACAACTCTACAATCAAATGAAATTCATTAACTTAACTTTAGTTGTATTTATAAAGTCCACTATACACTTTTCACAGCCCACTCTGTGTGTGGGTGAGGTGTTTTGCATGTATGTATGTGTGTGTGTGTATGTGTGTGTTTAAGAAAGAAGGGAAGCCAAGCAAGGAATTGGAAAGATGTTATGTGTTAAATTTATAAATTTACAAGTAGGTTTAAAAAAATGTGTGGAGCAATACTAACAGAATTTACTAAATTAGAATGACTGCAATTGATTCCATATAGTGTCACTTAATATATTAACTACACTCAAGCGCAGGCGCCAATACAAAAACAGCTCCTCTATATTTTTGTTTTGTTGTTATTGGGGCCCTTTTGTTTGGTTTGGGCATTTTTTATCTTACTATTTCTTAGTTTATTTTGATTTTCATAGTTTGCATATTGTGGGTATTACTTGAGAGAAAAGGGTGAAAAAGTTGGGAGACACAGAAGAAATGGAATGGATCTGAGATAGGTTGCAGAATGGGAAAACAAAACATGATCAACACACACAGAGAGACACACACACAAGCATATATACACCCTGACACACGTATTAATGGCAGAAAATCAAAGCAAGATTACTAAAAAGCAGTCTAAAGAATTTATGTATGCTAATGAGATGATAACAAGAATACTCCACAGTAACGAGAAGCCACTCTAGCATGATAAAACTGAAAGCACATCAACCACAGAAATCAAAGTGAATAAAGAAATATGACAAAACATCGTTAGGAGACTGATTGTAGGATATGCAATGCTGGAATGAGTGAGTTTAGAAGGGAATGTCTCTGATACCTTACAAAACTCAGTTTAGATTGTTCTTGGTAGCTCCACATCATAGCAACTAACAAGAATCATAAAAGGAAACTTGAGGAGTGCTGAGCAGTCAGGAGAAAAGACATAAAATTAAAGACAAAAAGTACTACACTAACTACTATGTCCCTACGTGTTGGGAAACAGAAGGTGATCAGTGGTAACTGGTGAACACACAACACTCTAAACCATATTCTAAGTAGAAACATTGGGGAGATAGCCTGTACCCCACTGAGTTGTAAAGGGGTTAAATAGTATGTGTTTTGCAAACTTACTTACATATGTGAATCCTGACTATAACAAAAAATATATATGTTTTAAGTACATTATTCTGTTACTAGATCATTGATTTTTAAGGTTTAACAAACTCCAAAATGCAGCTACTCCTGCAATGCACTTCAAGATGCATTTAGCAAGGACCTGGATGATCGATATGCACATCAATGTTTGATAATCTAGGCTACCTTTCAACCTTGGTAGTTAACAATCCTAATAAATATTTCTAAGACAATTTTAAAAGACTAGAATTATTCAATTATTATCCCCAGTATTCAGTTTGTCTTCTGTGCATCCACACTGCTTCTCTTATGTGCACAATACAACTTTCTGCTTTGTGCTCAGCCAATGCTCCATTTGGACCACAGGGATGTTCATTGAGTCTCCAAATCTGTTGAACATGAGGGGATGGCAGGAAGACTTTTTAAATTTCCCAAGCTCAGTTCTCAGATTCTTGCTGTCATACCACCCATTGGATTGGACTTTATAGACATATAGACATTTAGAATATTCACGTGTATTTGTTCATATGAGTATGTATGGGTGCATGTGTTCCAGCCTGTGTGTATGTACCTGTTAACGTGTGAATGTGGTGATGCAAAGGTTTGCAAGAGCATGTGTATTAGAAAGAGTAGAACACAATAAAGAAATCCGAGAAATGCAAAGAGGAAAATATTGCTTATAATCTAGATAGAATAGTATAAGTGCCATTTGTTCTGTCCAGAGAAAATAGCCACTGATCTCTCTCTTTCTCCTACTAACACAAGAGATTTTTTCAAAAGATGAAAAGTGTACCTCTGTCTTAATTTTCTCTTGTTTCTTTTGAAATGTTCATGGCAGATTATATAACTCTCAGCAGACTGTAAATAAGCTACACTCAAAAAGTGATGTATATGAGCATAGGAAGTATCATGTAATAAAGATAAAGATTCTCTTCCCTGAAAAATACACAGCTTCATGGAGAACCGAAGTCTGCCTGAACTTGTATAATTATTATGAACATTCTGTAAATGATAGAAAACAGGCTTGTTTTCAGCTTTGTAAATGAGTGCCAGACAGTTCTTAATAACAAATGCACATCACATGCATGAAAATTCTCTTGAGGCATGGTTCCTGGAATCAGACATTCAGTATTAATTACCAAGAAGATTTTTCTTGAGTAGGAAATAAAAAATTGCAGAATAAAAATTCTAAAAAGCACTGACATTGTATATACATAGCTACCTTAGATAAAGAGTGGGTGACAAAACCATTGGGAAGTGGTTGAACTCACACCAATTGTCCTCCCTCAGCAGCTCAATGGCCCCACCCAGATATGGCAGAGAAGGAGAGAGATCCCTCGGAACAAAAACTAAAATAAGGGAATATAAAGAATAGAAAGGGAAGTAGGTGTTGGAATTCAGCATTACTGAACCATGTTTACAGAACTGTTTGTCACTATCATAAACTAAATAGAATTCTTTGCATGTATCATGAAATGGTGAATTTTACAAAGAAAACGCGTAAGGAAGCCAAATAACTTGCCCCAAATCACACAACTATATGATCACTGAATTGTTCCTCTAATCTCCAAAGTCTATCTCCAAAGTCCAGGTGCACAACAACTATGGATAAGTGATGCTATAAAAAGATAAACCAACCTTTGGATTCAGAGATTGAATTCTTATCTTGGAGATAAAAAACAAATCATTTTTGTTTTTAATTAACAATAATCCACATCCAAAAAGCTAAGTTAATTTGACTAAGGACATTCTTCTTTCCATTGTACTATCCTTAATTAAATGCATGTTCCTTGGAATGAGACTCAGTATCAACCTCTTGCTATATACAGCTCTACAGGCCTGTAATATGTACCTAGGGAGATAGAATAAATTAGGAGTGTATCTGATGTGGGATAATGCTGAGAATACTGTAAATATTTATCACCTATATTGGTGTAATTAAACGCTGATTGTCCAGTAGCCAGGCAGTAAGGATAGGTGGGGCTAGAAGACTAAGAGAACTCTGGGAAGGAGGAAGGAAAAATGAGTCATCAGACAGATGCAGAGGAAGCAAGATGAGAATGTTTTACTGAGAAAAGTACCAAGCCATGTGGCTAAACATAGATAAGAATTATGGGTCAATTTAAGTTGTAAGAGCTTGTTGGTGATAAGCCTGAATAACAGGCCAAACAGTTTATAATAAATATAAGCCTCTGTGCATTTATTTGGGGCTGAACTGTTGCAGGACTGGACAGAACAGAAACTTCCATCTACATATATCACTCCTAGCATCAAGAGGTAAGAGTATGTGTTAAAAAAGGAAAAAAAGTGTATGAAAGACAGTTATCTGCATCCATCTAAAAGGGCTCTCTGCATCCATCCCATTTGCTACCCAGACACCAACCAGGACATATTCATATCTATATGTTAGCATCTTATCACTCAAATAGCATGTTGTCAGTCAATAACACAAATAGTGTGTTCCATGGTAGGTGACACCATTCAGTTTTAGACAGCAGGATAGCAGGTGCTGATACCTCTTTCCATCCTTTTCTTGCCAGCATCTTGCATTGCAAACTTGTTAATCTCCCCACCTACAAAAATTGTTCCAGAGTTCCCTCTTGTGTCTGATTTTGATTCATTTGCCTAGAAGCCAACGAACATAGAAATAAGACTTAGTGCCTCCTTCCCTGAAAACATTAGCTTTCAATACAATTAGAAACAGAAAAAATTTAGATTTGGTCTACTGTATAGCACCTGTAAATAAGAACAGTTCATATAATGTAAGATATATGCACAGTTACAGAAAATTAAAAGAAGTCTGTGTTCAATGCAAAGAGAGAGGGAAGCCTAGTTCCTGAAGTAGGTAAACCATGTTGTTTGTTTTTTCCTTGACACTGCATAACGATAATAAGAAAGAATGTGTTATATCCAAAGTCACGCATTGAGGTTAAGAAAAGATTTTGATGAGGCATGAGTGAAGGGTCATAGACATTTGTTAACAGGCTACACTTCCTATGGTAAAATCATTTTACCTCCAGGTCTTGGATTCTCTGTAGTGAAAACAAGTTCATCTTATTTAGAAGGGTACTGCCAGTATTACAATAGAGTAAATGTTTACAAGGTACTTGGCCCTGGTTGGGCAAAAGTTGCATTCAACATGCGAAACAGTGTAATTACATACTAGAATCTGTCTTGTAAGATGCACTGCTTAATCCAGTTTGTAATTCTAGAAAACATCACTGCAAGATATTAAACCTATATATTGTTCAATTAAGTGTATGTATTGATTCCCCAGTACAAAAGGTTTATATTCTTCTCACTTAAATAAACCTAATACTCTACAGTATCATTGAAACACTATAGAATTTGATGAGCATAAAACTCTGATGTTATGTTACATATGGTCTTGCATACCACTTATAAATACATACAAAATTAATTCAGAAGGAAATTAAATATGTTAACATGATTTTGTTACAACAGCAGAAATGTAAATACAGGTCATAGGTTTATATTTTAGAGCCTCCTATTTTATTTCCTGCCTGAATCTATAAGGATAGAAGGCAATTGTAAAACTTAAAATGGACAAGAAATTTTAAAATAAAATATAATAGCTCCCTATATTGTGGGGCTAGTCTTCAAAATTAACTTCTATATGAAAGCCATTTCTTTTTTACTCAAAATAAAGACAAGATGTTGAATGCCCAGGATAATGTCAGAAGACAGAATGGAGAACAGAGGATGACAACTTGGATGAGAAGTTCTGGAGACCAGCAATTTCCACTATGATTATATTGTTGGGACAGAGAAGAAACGACCATTGTCACTTTAATAGCATGGGGAGGACATATCATTATTGTCAGTAGAATTAGGAGATCAAGTTCAATAATTCTGACCAAAACAATCTGAAAAGTCTAAGGTTATACTTCAGACAGATAATTTTAAAAAGAACATAAACACCATAAAAAAAAAGTTATAAGGGAGATATAGTGTGTTACACATCAGTAATTAGCATAAAAGGTGGTAACTACTCTCAAGCAAGAAAAAAATCTAAATTACAGGCTGTCAAGGCCACACTACAACAGAAAGAGGAGTTACAGTTGTACTGGCTTTATAGTATGGCTAGTTTCCCTCTGAGCAGTACAAAACTATACACAAATGCAAAGAGACAGAGATATACGAAAGATAAAAGTGTAAAGACAGTAGCAGCCACAACAACTGTAATAGATGCACTTAAGACAGAATTCTTGATACATTTCAAACTAGACTGATGTAAGTACAAAGAGAGCTAGAGAGGCCCCTATGGTGAGTCTACTTCCAAAATCATTACTTTCAGATACTATCCTCACAGGACAACACCTCGAAGAACAGTGGAAATACATCTAGGTTAGTAAAGACTTAGCTTCCAAAGAAAGCCTGCTGAGAAAAAAAAAAGTGTATTCACTGCCTGACTATTTGTAGGGAAATATTATTCGTTTTTCTATACTGAGGATCACTTCCAAAGTATTGCTAGATAGATTGGATAGTGATTCATTATAATAAAATCACAAGAAAATGTGAGTAAATAGTTTTGTGTGTGTGTGTGTTTTTAATCTAACAGCAGGATATCCTTTATATATGCTGAAACTTACAAAATCAGTAAGATAATGACAAATGCTTCCAGTTACAAAGAACAAGGTAAATCACCAGTTGGCAGACTGTGGTTATAGGCCCAAATTGGATCATTATCTGTTTTGCTTTTTTATTAGTTTTCTTGGTAAAGCTTTACCAGACCAAAAAAAAAAAAAAAACCAAACAAAAATACAAAAAACTATGCCTATTCACTTTAGCATTGTCTGTGGCTACTTTGCATTATAGTGGTGAATTTGAAAAAAATTGACACAGGTCACTTGGTTGCAAAGCCTAAAATGTTGACAATCTCTCTGGCCTTTTACAACAAAATATATATTCCATGAACTTATTCTTTGCTCATAAAGAAAGAAGTATATAAAAATAAAAGCAAAGGCTTATCAATATTTAACTGTTATCTGTTTAATTTACTAGTCATCAAAGTATAAATTGTATGACATGAACCCCATGTATCAAACAGGCAGCACTAGCAAAGGTTCAGAAGAAGGTGTGCTGTCAAGTAATAATTACAGGACTCTAAATGGATGAGCTTGTTTAAGGAATACTGTGGTCCCATAGACTAAAAGATTGTAAATGGATTATAACCCTCATATGGCGAAAGCCTGAAGAAAAATGTGCCAAGAACAGACAATGGTAAGAAAATTCTACTCACACATGCTGGCCTAAACAGAACAAGGAAATGTTCCTATCCAAGTCCAGCTTGGAGAATCAGGGTGCTCACTGGGTTACTTACAAGAGCATTAACTGAGTCAAAGACAGCTACATTTCTGAAAAGTCCTACCTCAGCATGGGCGACAATTCAAGGATACTGCATCGGGAGAGTTATTCTCTCAATTTACTTGCCGTCTCCTATATATTCTAGCACTTTATCCCCAAGGCCATGTGCCACATGAAGGACTGTTGGGTGCAAACTCTGGTGAGGGTCTGATGACACTAAGGCAGGAAAATAAAGGCCATTACAGGACTACTGAGAAAACCTGCATGTAAGAAAAAAACAGCAAAGCAGCAGTCTGGAAAACCCGTGCCCAGAGCAATTGGAACTTGCTGAGCCATTGGCACTGACAGGTACAAAGGGGCTCTGGAATGTCTGAAGGCAACCTTTGACTCACTCATTATAATACTAAAATATACAGCCTGATTGAGCACTTAAGATGCTGATAGGATATGTGATACAAGAAGTTGTATGTAGAATTACATGTAGCAGACAGAACATGCATGCAAAAGCCTACACTGTGTAAATATTAAAATCGTGGGGTATATGACATGTAGACTCATCCTCTGTCCAACAGGCACCACTGAACTTCTAAACTTTCTCTCTACTCCAGTTTACATCTTTCCTTGAAAGTTTAGTCTTTCTGAACAAATTGCCTCACTTCACATTCTGCTGTCCATGCATCGGCACAGTTATCTGTTCTGAGACACAGAGACCTGGCATCTCAAGTGCTCACTGAACCAAGTGATGTCTACCAGTATCAACCCCCTTTCCTTCTAAGAGGGAATGTCCACAGATCAATTGCCAGCATCACAGACATAGCTGTCAGTATTGTTCTGCTTCTGTTGCCTTAACTACAGGGCCATAATGTTCTGTAGATCACTACAGTAAAATCTGATCCGTGTTGGCTGATGGTGTTATCTGGATTAGAGAAAATGGCATCACTACAACAAATATAAATAGGTAACATCTTTCCTGAGGACACGGTGGTTTTATAACAATAAAAATTTAAATGATTGTAACCCTTAGGCACAGTGATTGCTACTGCTACAAATTTGTCCTAAAGAAAGAAGAGCTACAGTCAGTGTGATGGCTCAGTGAGAAAAATACACTTGTTGCAAACCTATAAATTGACTGTAATATTAATGGTGGAAGGTGAGAAACCAAGTCTCACAGTTATCCCCTGATCCTTACTTTAAACAAACAAAATGAAGTCATTTGCAAAGAAATAAATATACACAAGTATTTATGGAATAAGAATATTTTTGTAAACAATAATAATGCAAAATTAAAACAATTTTGTTGAAATAAGATTTTAATGATGGCATAATCATCACAATGTATTTTCAACTAAAAGAAAATTTCAGTGTTTGGGGTGGGCAGACTGATTTCAAATAGCCTGTATTTCTATGATTCACATGTATCTAGTCTCACCTGATAATCTCAGAATGAATAGCTCTAATACATATGCAGGTGGGAATGAGGAAGCCCCATTTAAGTACAGCCCATTTAAAAAGTGGGAAATTGTATAGGACAAGTTCAACCTTGAATAACTACTTAAACTAAAGCAATGACTTTGTTATAGCAAGCACCAAGAAATCCCCAAGCTCTCAATGTAAAATTGAAAAAGAATCAACTTTCTTGCCTGACTCACCAGTTTATGACTCTCAGTTAAGATAATGGGAAGTAAAAATGTTCTGAAAACTTGCAGGTGCTACCCAAGTATGTTACCTTATTAGTTTAGTTGATCAGAGGCTGTGCATCAGAAACTTAGCTCATAACATGAATTTGTTTATCATTAACTCCCAGTGTTTTTCTCAGCCACGGCAAATACTAGTGCAATTAATTTGACTGAGATGAAGGTTTTTGATATTGTTTCAGGTGGAACAGATTTGCTTCACAAGAGGATTAGTTTTTAATTTTCAGTAAGGTTGAAAGGGAAGCATCTAAGAGCAGTAGGGCTTCTGATGTAGCCCAGTTAATGCTAGGGTTTGATTAACTCCATTTGCTATAATACTGCCTTTATTAATATAGTCATCTCCTTGACTCATGTTATCATCCCTGCCACATGTGCATGTGTTTAAAATGAACTTCTACAACCCTTCCATTTTCACAAGAGCTTTGCAACCCTTCCTTTTTCCTGTTCCATGCTTAGTTGGACTGCACACTTCCCACTGACACCACCTCTTCTTGTTTGCCACAGTGCAGAATACAAACAGCTTGATATTTTGTTTTAGCTCTTAGATTAGTCATGAAAGCAGAAATAAAAATAACAAATAAATTGATATTGTATATCCAGAATGTACCAGCTGAAAGCTGCCTAACATGAAACTGTTGAACAAAACATAGCTTTCTTTTTATTTTCTTCTGTTACCAACATTATTTTCTTTGCTCAGGCTTCAAACATGGGAAGCATGTTCAAATATTCAATTTTCTTTATTTCATGCAAATCATATTTTTTCCTCTGTGGTTTCTTTTGTATTACTTTGTCCCAGTGACTGTAAAATTATAGAGAGCATTCAAATACCTAGGAAAGACTGTTTAAACACAGGCTTCTTGGCCTCGCAACCAGAGTTTCTAACAGTATCTGGAGTGATAAATGAGAATTTGTAAGTTTAATACAATCTTAAGGAATGTTTCCACTGCTAATATTCAGGGATTATAGTTTATGAGCAAGTTTTATAGTTATTCCTTTTAAATTTCTGGAGAAAACTTCTAAAACTGACTCTTCTTTGTTTTTGTATGTTTGTTTATTTTACTCTTTTTTGAGACACTGCTTCTCTGTATAGCCCTGACTGCCCTGAATCTCATTCTACAGACCAGCTGGCCTTGATCTCAATAGATCCAACTGCCTCTGCCTCCAGGCTGCTGGGATTAAAAGAATATTCCACCACACCCAGCTGATTCTTTAAATATATCTTGTGAGGACAGAAGAGAATAATAGTTTCAGGATCAGGCTTTGGAATCAATCAGGTTGACCTGTTACTGAATCTTACACTTTACTTATTTGCTGTGTGATACTGGAGGATTTACACATTTCTACTTCCACTTCTAAAATGTTGGATATTAAGAGTATAAATTACTATATACTGATAATGTAACCAAGGAATGCTTAGCCACCAATGTTGTTATGTTCCCTTGGTAGAAGCAATTCACAGTTACCACTACACACATACTCACAGAACTGTGGATAAAGAGGGGACAACGTCACTGAGAGTCATCTTGTGATCTGTCTACTCTAAGCAGCGGGTTACCTGAGCCAGCAGACAATTAACTGAAGTAGAATACTTTCCCAGTTACATATGTGTGTATTAGACAGTTCTAAATTTTGAGTACTTTTCCAATAATAGTCATGCGTTGAGCACTGGCATTCACTTCTCTGTTACGATGTCAACTGAGCAGCTCAACATCTTTCCATCATCAACTGAACCATCTGTACCCATGAACCAAAGTCAATCTTCCCATGCTTGCATGAAAAATCTCCCACGGGTTTATCTGTGTGAACTGTTGGTCTCCAGTTGATGGTGCTGTTTGGAGCAGCTATGGAACCTTTAGGAGGTAAAACTTTGCTGGACAAGTACACCACTGAAAGCAAGCATTGAAATGTCATAGCTTCAAACCACTTCTTGTTCCCCTTCTTCTTGCTTCCTGTATGCTGACAAAATGTATGCAGCTAAATTCCTGCTGCTGCCCCAATTCCATGCCTCCCTTACCATAAAGAAGCAATGCCTCACAAGCAGACCAAGCCATTCAACTGTCACCATGATCTATCTTTGTTACATGAGCTGGCTTTTTGGAGCCCATTCCTAAGGTGGGATGCCTTGCTCAGCCTTGATACAGGGGAGGAGGGCTTGGTCCTGCCTTAACTTGATGTGCCAGGCTTTGTTGACTCCCCAAGGAAGGCCTTACCCTTTTTGTGGAGTGGATGTGGGGGAGGAGTAGAAAGGAGGTGGAAGAGGGAACAGGAGGAGAGTAGGAAGGGAAAACTGTGGTTGGTATATAAAATGGATAGAATTTTTTTTAAAAAAAAATCAATAAATTAAAGGAAAACAAAAGAATCAATGCCAATGCCTCAGAAACCAAAATCCAAACTAAAGTCATTTTATAAGTTGTTTTTAGATGTGGTATTTTATTTAGGTACCAGGAAACTACCTAATCCATCAGGCATTTTTGTTCATAGCAATGCAAAATTAACTAAAACAATCTAGTTTTGTTATTGTTTCAAAACCTTCTGTTTGAAAAAGCATTGGAATTTGTAGATAATTGGAAGAACTCTTAGAATGAAAATCTCTGAGCTTTTCAACTGTCTTCTCCAGTAGTTACTCTTTTGCTTCACGTTCTCTCCCACAAATACTACAGCACATATTTTCCCGGAAAGGAATATCTTACATAAAAGTATTACCATTTTTCATAATGAATAAATTTAATGTTAAAAGTTACTTAGTGACAGCAAAAATGAATCAGTGAATTAAGGGAACAGGTGCTAAGCCACATGATCTGAATTCAACCCATGGGAGCCATATGAGCCACAAATTGTCATCTGTTTACAAACTGTTGTTATGGATTATGCTTGCTTAGCAAATTAGTGGTTGTAGATTGTCTGCTCTAACAACCATGACTTCACTAGCACTGAGTAGTTAGCAAGGCATCCAGTATCAGGCATAGTCACCCTCTTCTTGAGGAAGTCTTAAATCCATTCTTACTTGCATAACATGCAATAACAATTAGTAAAAAAAGAAAAAAAAAAGTAGTGAACTTGAAGGAGAGCTTTTGGAGGGAGGAAAGGTAAGGGAGAAACGCTGTAATAAAATTATAATCCTAAAATTATATTAAAATAATTAATCATATGCTATGTTGACCATACTAAAATTCTACCATATATGAAAATTTTTTGTTAAAATTCTTTTACATCAGCATCAAGTTCAAAACCACATTTTTATTTGTCATGTTTCTTTAGTTTACTTTAATGAAAAATGTATTTCTAAAAGTCTATGTGTTTGACTGTCATTGTTGACACTGGCAATTTTAAGGACTACAGATTAGATTTATGATGTCGCAAAAATCTGACACGGGTGTATTGTGTTTCTCCATTTTATTTGGAACCATTTATCATAGCTGCTTCTTTCCCTTCCCCTTATTGGTGATTTTACTATTTTCTCCTCTCTACTCGTATTTTTTTTTTTTTTTTTTTTGAATGGATGGCCTAATTTTTCATTTAGACCTTAGCATGGTCATCATCTTGTCATAAAATATTTTGCTCCATGATAAATCAGGATCTTTCCATCAATCTCGTTGCTTTGTCATAATCCATAATTACAGTGTTTCTACCTTTTGACTATACAAAGTCCCCACACTATTAAAGCGGGTCCAGAAGGTTAGCATCTTCATTTTAATGTTTGGAATTCTAATCCAGAATTTATAAGAATAGCTCATACATAAAATGTGTCAAGAGTAATATACTCAAGAAACATTTGCAAACACTGAATTAACAATTATTTCATAGATGCAATGCCTTGAAAAGCCTCTGCTGATTATATTGTAAATGAATTTTGTGTTGAGTGATTACAGAGTATGATTAATTTTTCACTTGAAATTCCAGGAATTTTAAAATTTCCAAATGCTAACAGAAAAAACAGAAAAGTATCCTATGTATCAAAATGTATATAGTTTGTATCATAACATATCATGTTCATGATAGACTATAGGCATTAATAACCTCATTATTAACCTCTTTCAGAATCTGCGTAAGTCTGTACTCTCATGCTTTTTTTTTTTTAATCACATAAGCAGTTTCATATTAGAAGGTAGCTATCATGTTCAAGATTGTTACAGTCATGGGGACTTTTAGCAATAGTACTCAATTTGTACCATGTAGATGGTTTGGCCTAGGTCATTATTGTCCACTGTAATCAGAGAATCAGGCAATTACACTCTGGTTTGGAAAGCTGTCAATTTCTTGGATACATGATGGTTTTTTTGGAAAAAAAAGTTTCTGTGATCATTTTTCAGTTGAATTCATTCAGCATATGCTGGAAATACCGTTCCAAAATAAATTTACTCCAGTGAAAGTGAAGCACAAGAAGAAACAATAAGGAAAATATTTATGACAACTTTCTTAGATTTTTAGGAGCAATCACTCACCACTGAGGCTAAATGGAATCACTGCCACAAGAAATGGGAAAATGTGCATAGCATGGAATCAAGCATTTACTGTAGTGACATATATTTATACCTCATTTATTTTGAAAAATCCTGCAGGATGACTATAATTATTTGCTATTTGCAAAGGAAATGGCTAAGTCTGAACAGTGAAATTATTTCTAATCTTAATCTACAGCCACGTTCCCAATATGTTTGGCATTAAAGCCTGTGATTATTAACTATAGTGCACTGCATCAGTAAAGAATACCAAAACATCTCTAAGGTACACGGTGAATAACTACAGGAAAGGGGGTGAGTTTTATTTAATTTTTTCATTTATTTTAAATACCAACCACAGTTTTACTTCCTTTCTCTCTTCTCATTCTCCTTTCCAAATCCCATATATGCCCCCTATCCACTCCTCCTCTGTTCAGAAAGTTGCATGCCCCCCCATGGGAGTCAACAAAGCATGTCAAATCAAGTAGAAGCAGAACCAAGCTCCTCCCCCTGAATCAATGCTGGGTGAGGCATTCCTGCCCAGGGAATAAGAGTCAAAAACCAGCTCATGAGCCAAGGACAGATCCTAATCCCACCGCTGGTGGCAACAAAGAGACCAAGCTACACAACTGTCATCCACATAAAAAGGGCCTAATCAGGTCACATGCAGGTTCTCCGGTTCTCTAGCTGTTGTCCAAAGTCCCTAAGCACCCATTAACTTGGGTCATCTATCTCAGTCATCTATCTCTGTGGGTTTCTCATGAAGATCTTGACCCTCCCTGCCCTAACTTATACAATCCCTCCTCCTGGTCAACTGGACTCCTGGAACTAGGCCCAGTGTTTGGCTGTGGTTTGCATCTGCTTCCATCAGTTATTGGGTGAAGGCTCTCTGTTGACAATTTGGATTGTCACCCATCTGAACTGGCAGAAGGCCAGTTCAGGTACCCTCTCCACTATTGCTAGGAGTCTTAGCTGAGATCATCCTGTGGAATCCTGGGAGTTTCCCTGGCACCAGTTTTCCCTAACCCCCAAATGCCACCCTTTATCAAGATACCTCTTTCATTACTCTCCTCCTCTGTTCTGCCCCTCAACTTGAGCAACCCAATCACCCATATTCCCATCCCACCACCCCATGCTCCCCAATCCCACCCTATTTTACCAAGGAGACCTCATAGATTTCCCCTTCACAGGGAAATCCATGCCTCCCTCTTAGAGTTCTCTTTGTTATCTCACTTCTTTGGAGCTGAGGACTGTAGCCTGGTTATCCTTTGCTTTATGTCTAACATACAGATATGTTTTTCTTTCTCTGACTGGGTTACCTTACCCAGAAAATGTCTTTTTCTAGTTTCATCCATTTGTCTGTAAATTTTATGACATCATTGGGTTTTTTGTTTTGTTTTATTTTATTTTTTATTTTTTTTTTTTTTACCACTGAGTAATACTCTATTGTGTAAATGTACCATATTTTCTTTATCCTTTCTTTGGTTGTGAGGAATCGAGTTTGTTTCCAGGTTCTGACTATTAAGAATAATGTTGCTATGAACATATTTAAGTAAGTGTCCTTATGGTATGATTGAGCATTCTGTAATTCCAGTTCCAGGGGATCTGACACCTTCACACCAATGCACACAGAACAAAAAGTTAAATAAATTACTAAAAACAAATATAAAAACAAAAGCAAGGTTCATTTTAACTCTGTAAAACAAATTTCATTTTTCTTTGGAATTTTTGAAAAATGATAGAGGTACCAATGAATATATGTTCTGGCAATTTAACCAATAATTAGCTGTAACCTATCAAATCTCCAAAAAACACACTAACCATAACCAATTCTTTCTATTTTCACATTCAATGTCAAGGCTCTTGGACAGTGAAGTAACTAATATTTTGTTCTAATATAACATAAGAACAATAAAAACATCTCAATATTAGAAAAGACCATTTCAACCCTAAGAAGAATCTTGTTGCTGAAGTTGCACAAAATCATGACTATAAGGTTATCTTTCCTATAAAAATAGCATGTCCCTAAGGACTAGGGTTTGGTGAGACTCCAAGGGTATTGCAATTTTATTAAAAATATGTTTTATAGTCTTATAACTTTCCACCTTCACAAACAAAAATTCATTTCTGACTAAAACTTGATGTCATTCTTTCCTGACTAGAACATGAAGATTTGGGAAATGGGTGAAAGAAATTTATTGAGTTGTTAAAAATATGTGATCCAGGTCTTGTCTTGTTTTCACCTCTTTGGCTCATAAACACAGTTGCTTTACTTTCATTCTTCATTTCTGTCAATCACTGTGACAGGCATAGTGGAATTTCCTTCCTCTACTTTTCTAAAGAAAAGTAAAACAAACAAAATAATATTTCAGTGCAGAAAGCCAGCATTTTAGTGCTGGTGAAATATTTTTCATTTCAAATATGTCTTCTATGCGAGATCTATTCTCAGGCTGAGGGAAGAGGGAATACAGTGGTATTCCTAAGCAGAGTCAGCAATGAGGGAAGTATGTACATAGGAATTAATATGAGTCAGTGGAGAAGGTCAAAGGGCAAACACCATTGATAGCATACTAGATAGAATTGCCTGCATAGCATATATGCTTGGCTCTTATCCATTCAAATGTGGATTCTAAAAACAATTTTGGAAGTAACTTAATAGAAATATTTGTGGTGTGGGCATGAATGCTCTAAGCCAGAAGGAATGAATTAAAGGCAAGCCAATTTACAGATATGAAGGACAACTTTATCAGTCATCACTATTTAAGAAATGATCTTGTGGTAATTTGGAGTTTGAAGTGCAAAAGCTGACAAATTATTGTCACTCATAAATAAAAACCTATCTGGGAAGATTTTAAAATATTAGATGACCAAACAAAAGGAAAATGGATGCATGTAAAAAATATTCTGACCTCCTTATAATGTCTATTCACTATAAATCAACTGACCTGGACAGTTAGCCACCATAAAATTGCATTCTGTTCGGACTGGTAGACAAATTGTGTCCTGTTCACTTGTCCTCAGCTGAAAAATTCATTATATTTATTAGTCAATTGCTATGTAAGAACCTCATTCAATGCACCAGTTAAAGATTTATTAATTTGCTGTATTATAAAAATGTGTATTAAAAATCTGTATTACACACACACACACATATGAGAGAGAGAAATGATGACAGAAAACATAAAGAACAGGTGATGAAACACAATTTTTAACCATTTTCCTGGTTAGTGTAAACAGTCAACTTGACACAATCTAGAAATCACTGAGAGGAGAGCATCTATAAAGTAATTTCATATATCAAATTGACCATGGCCATGTCCACAAATTGACTTAGGGAGGTATAGCCCACTGTGGATAGCCCCATCCTTAGGCAGGTGTTTCAGACTCTATTTTAAGAAAATGAGGTAAGCATTAACCTATGAATAAGCAAGACAGCTAGCAAACAGCACCCTCCACATTTTCTGCTGAACAACTTTGGTTCTGAAGTGAGTTCCTTGGTTAGAGGTAATGCTGTGTGGAAAAAAAAAAAATTATTCCAACTTGGAGTTCCTGCCTGGGCATGATGGACTGTGTTCTGTATGTATATTCAAACAAATCCTTCCTTCTCCTAAGTTACTTTATGTCAGAATGTTTTTTCACTCTGTTGTGGCAGTTGTAACTAAACTATAATAGCCATATATAGATATACCTAGAAGTGACCTGGTACTTCAAATAAATAATTGCTACTCAAATTGCAATGCTTGTATTCAAATCTTGGCTTTGTCATTTAGTTCTGCAAGCTTGGACAAGTTAGCTTTCTGCAACTTAGTTTCCTCCCCATTGAAAACTCATAGAGTTATGAAGATGGAATAAATGAATCAATTTAAAGTGGTTAGAGCCGTTTTTGACTGTGACAAATGTTACATAACCATTTTCTATTATTACAAACTCCAGTCTTAAATCTGTCTTGTTAAACTGCAGTAATGAAAACCAAGTGAAGAGTATAAACAGACAAACCTGCACTTCACTATGTAGGTTTTTGTCATAATTTCTATTAAATTAACAGAAAATGGCAGCCCAGGCCCTCTATCAAGCAGATCTCCATCTCAGAGAATATTCTTTATTGACCTCTATTTACTATTCTTTGCCTTTCACCATTGTGCTTTCATATATTTAATTGAACACACATTTCAGCTTCTAACAAGTGCAAATATATTACAGTTCTTCAAAGACAGTATATGGTATCCTAACCTTTGAATAGTCTCCAGTTTTCCCAGTAGACCTGGTCTAAATTATCCAAATTTCCTTTAAACTTGTATTATAGCATGTGTTGTAACACTCAAGATAGGTTAAATACGCTCAGAATTTTGACTGTGAGATTTATTTTCTCCAACGGGATTATAAATTTTTGATGAATCTAAAAATATAGCTCTATTTTGTTATGCCTTCTGCAATGTCTGACAGAGGATGAGGTGTGATATAGGAGCTTCATAGAGCTTGCTTAATGATTGACAGATGATTTATTTTTCCACAATTTACACAATAATTTTTTCTTGGCTATTTTATATTATTCACCAAAAAACTGAAGGTTGGGGGCCTGGAAATATTAGCAGAGTCTCTTCATTTCCAAAAGAGTATTATTTGTCAATCTATTGAAAATGTTTTCTTTCCTCGCATTTATGATCCAACTATTATTGAACTGTCACTGTTCACAAAACCATACCACTTTCTTTATCAGCAATATTGGTATGAAAGTTTTGACAGGAACAGATTGTAAAATACAGAGTTTTATCATTTTCTACATTGAGAAACAGTAGAAATCAGTATTGTTTGGACCACACTAGGAAATCTAGCAAAAGTCTAAATAAAATACATGAAAAAAGGATGCAACCTCATCACTTTATTTAGATAGCCAATCAGACCAGTTTTATCAGCTTCTAGTCCTTTGTGGCACTTTGTCAACTGCTCATCTACTAATCCTACTTGATTTTGCCTTCAAAGCGTTTTTGTTCAAGGGCTATAGTGATGGTGATGAATAGTTATAGACAGATGGAGAGAGCTGACAGAAAAGTAAAAGGTATCAAAGGGATTTCTTTGCAAACAGAAGGTCCTACATTTTAAATAAATTGCATATGGGTGTAGGTTGCTGCTTTTATCTACATATACATATATATGCTTTTTAAATAGCTAATATAAATGAACCACAATCTTCATATTTTCATTGGCACTGCCCTAAATTGTCGACTGCTTGGCAATGTATTATCTGTATTTGTTTAGGAAAATAATTGAGTTAGTTTTGCCATTTGGTTTTATTTATCTCTTCTGGAATAAAAGTGAAAGGTCTGTAAGAATCTATAAGGAAAGACAGTCACAAAGGGATCAACAAAAGTAAAACCCAAGAGTTCTTGGCCTTTAGTTTGAGACACAGTAGCACTTCCACATCCTTACCTATTATCAGACTCACTTTTATTAAGGATTTCAAAAATGGCATACACTTCTAAGACTTTTCTCATCCCCTCTTTCCATTTCTTCCTGAAGCCTAGATTAATTATTGAAGACAGGATTATGGTAAACCATATAGAAGACTAAGTTGCCATATATATTCACTTAGCATATGTTTGCACACTTACTACCTGTTAAGTAGTTGTAAGAAGACGGGGCACTAGAAAGATACAGTCATTGCTGAAAGTTAGTGGCATAAACTCAATTAAATTTCACCACAGCACTGATATGAGATGTCCTTCTGGATGCTGCAAATATGTGTTGCTTTTTATTGACTGACGAATAAAGCTCATTTGAATAGAGTCAGGTGGGACATCTAAAGACATGGAGAGAAAGAAGGCAGAGTCAGGGCGATTACACATATCTGCCAAAAGGGTTAGATACCAGAACATTACCAGTAATCCACAGCCATGTGGTCATATACAGATTTAGTTATGAGAGAAAGTAATATGCCTGAGTCATTGGTCAAACAATTATAATTAATGTTGATCCTTAGAGTGATAATTTGGGAACTGTCTGGTGGGACAAGAAACCTCCAACTACACACTACACAGTACTGGAGGCACAATGATAAAAACAATGAGGATTTCCAAATATCACAAAAGAAGAATATCTAACCTCTAACCTAGGCAAGGAAATATAATTGATCAAGGACCAAGGCTTTCCCAGATGAAACAGTACTTTAAGGAAATAATTGAGTTATGCATAAGAATTCATCAAATTGGAATGTATATAGGGTCTATAAGAAATGTCCCAGTCAGAGGACAATAGAACAGGGAAAGTATCAGAAAGGAAAATAATTCATATAATAATATTCAGCTAAATTTTATCACAGAAACCCACAAAATAGTCTGTGGTCTTAAATATGTTCAACTTCTCCTCGTGACTTAAGGACAAGGGCACCAATTCTACTAATTACCTTGCAATACCAAGACTTGAGTAAAAACATTGTATACCTTTAACAGAATCTTGCCTAGATATTCCTTTTTCAAACCTTATTTTCCAGAACTCCTTTATAGGGCATATTCTCATCATGCCTTTTCTAGGAAAACAAATATCCACTTAGAAAATAGGAATACCCTGTGACATTTCAATCAATTGAAAGGGCAGAGTTCCCTCTCAGTTTCTGTTTCTGGCCCTAAGCAGGCATTATATTTCCAGAGTATTGAGTTTTGGGGATGACATCATAGTTCACAAGAGATTTTATCACAAATAACAACAGCATGTGATTTCTTCTGGTAGGTATCTCAGTATAGAGGGTGTTTAATCTAATTCAATAAGCCAAAAGTAAAGTTATATTCAGATAGAAACAAAGCAGTAATTACCTCCCAACTGGAATTTGAATCAGCTACAAACTTTTGTAAGAGCAATGGTCAGAAGCTGTAAAAGCAAGCAAACAAACAAAAACCCCAAACAAAAACACTTCATCTGTTAATACAGTAGCAGGAAACAAATACCAGCTGTTTTAGCCTTCAGATTTTATAAAGATGAGTATCTAATATCTTTGAATTCATATTTATTATCCTGAAAGATCCCAGAAATATTTTATTCTGCTTACACCCAAAAATGTTCAGTGCACATTTACACATTATTAGGATGGAAATATCCTTAAAATATAAAGAACAACTCTGATATATGAGGATCTTTAATAAATGTGGAAAAGCAAGCCTTGACCTCTATGGGTTTCTCCTCATACATTACTGACTATAAATAAGGACTTATGCACTATCCATTCCTCTTCTGTTTCTTTAGTTTTCCCTCATTGGATAGTTGTAAAAGAAAAAGGAGTGCTATATTTAGTAGCATAAATAGGATGGTTATTTTTATATTCTAAAAACTGCATTTCAAATAAAGGTTGGTATTCCAAACTTATAAAGAATATTAGAAAATTGCATCTAAGAAACTCCAAGATTTGCCTTTTACAGGCATTCTCAGTGCCTTTATGTGCTGCATGCATTATGAATCTCCAAGGGAACACAATCATATGTGGTGAATACAAAATGAATTTGCATTTGTTTTAAAGGATCTCCCATACCCACACAATCTAAAGAATATATTCTAAGGAAATATCAGAAGCTGTTTATTTTCAAAAACTTTGGGCAGCTTCACAGAGTTAAATATGACACAAACTAACATGGACTTTAAACATTCTCCCATATAAATAACTTCCTCCATACTTCAGTAATAAAATCTTGTTTGCTTTTTTTTTTTTTTTTTTTTTTTTTTTTTTTGAGGCCTTTGGCTGAAATAAATTTCCTGGATATCTCAACGTTTGTTGCTTTATACACTTGTAGTACAACTTACTATAGGCCATATACTATAGTAGAGAAATCACTGGCAGTGGATGCAAAAAGCCCTAGCTTAAGATCTACCTGATAAAAATCATGGCAAATTTTCTAAGCCTTTCAACCAGTGAACTAAGGAAAATAATACCTGCTCAAGTGAGCTGATACATCTGCATTATGGAAGCTATATAACTTTGCTAAAGCCATAAGCATTTCTGAGTTGGGAGACAGAACAGTCCATGGAAAAACTATGTTTTCACAATTTAGTTCAACAAAATTCTGGTCATAACCTTTGTTGTTTAAAATATTTGTTGTTAACAACTAGCAACACTATACATTTCAAATATTTATAGTAGCACACTCATACCACAAATAGTCACTACAGCACATTTGTTTCTGTGTATGTTACAGTGACTTTTTGTGCAAAAATTTTCCTCTTCCTCATATCCTTTTCTGTGATGCTTTATCAGTCATCTAGAATCATGTAAAAATAGAACATTTAAGCACGCGATTTTGTCCTTTAGTTTACTTTCTTTTTCAGATTAAAGTAGTATATTGCAAGGTCAACTCTGTCTCATTTCACCAATTTGCACAGTCTTGCTCCCATGGCAATTCTTTTCATATATTTACCTTAGGAATTATATACAGCAAACCAGTAAATGAAAATTTCTATTTCAGAAATACAATGTGACTTTAAGAAACCAAGATCAAGTTGCAATGTAAGCATCTCAAAATGACCTACCAGACTAGAGATAGCAATAAGGACAGAACTCAAATATGCTGTCTTGACTCCCTCTGATCACCCATGTGCCATACTTAACACAAAAAGAGTTCACCTAGAAAAATACTGGTTAATATGTCCTGGTGCTAAAATGGAATTGGAGGATTGAAGATGGAAATTGGTTATTTAATTCACTTCAAATCAATGTGTCTGTTGATAATGCATCTGCCAATGTAAGTATCAGGAATCCAGCTGGGTACTGGTGCATAGCTCCTCAGTCATTGTCTCTGGATGTCCTTGTGACATTAGGGAGAAGATCAGATTTTCAATCAGGCTTCAGCTGTGATGGCCTTTCTTTTCAGTACACATTAAAATTCACTTAGAATGACCTCCCTCCAAGGGACAGAGAAGGGAAATCATTCTCAAAAGAAATTATTGAGAGGTTTTAGAGACCAGCCTAAAAAATAAATTTGAACTTTAAGTATAAGATATTTAGAGTGGGCTTACAGAATACTTAAACAATACATATACCTTACAAAGATCATAAAATGGATTGATGGTGAATTCATATTTTGTATATGTGTTTGCTGAGAAGGAAAACATATTAAACAAGAATATAATTTTATTATTTATTTTTTCCATCATATTCTTTTCCCTTTCTGAACTCCTAAACCTTCTTTGTTTGAGGATTTTGCTACTTATATTTAATTTTTGAGGAAAAGAGAAAAATGGAATTTAAATGACTAAAATAAATCATCGCATAGATATATATGGTCATCTGGGCAAAACAAATTATTAATACTTTCCCTCCTCAGACTTATCTTCTATTTGAAAACATTCATAATGTTTCCCTGGATAGTATTATTATTTCTCTGTTTTTGTTTGTTTGTTTGGTTGGTTGGTTAGTTGGCTGGGTTTTTTTTTTTTTCTAAGCATCATGTTGTCAGGTCTTGCAGCAATAGCCTCACCATTTAGTACTCAAATCTCTCAAATTGATAGTATAGCCTGGCTTACACTGCAACTTAAATTACTACAATCTTCTATAACAGACATGATGGCTGCCTTTGGTACTATAATGTGAAGTCTTAGGGGTATGGAGAAGGCATTAGTTTTATTAATATTTGTATCCCTAGTAAATAAAACTGTACATTAAATACAGACAATGACACTGAAAAAAACAAACATCTTGCTTTGATAAGAAAATATTTTAGCATGTGTCAATGCTTGAGAGGTAAAGTGGGATTAAAAAAATCATTATCCTGAATATATTGCTGTTGAAATTTCATATTGTAGAGCAATAGAGACCTAAGTCTAAGATTTCAGCACCACCAATGACTAAAGCAGATCTTGTTGAATTTATTCTAATTCGTCATTTTTCCCACTTATAGAATGAAAATAAAATAATTCCTCTACTCCATGGGAGAACTGTCCCTAACCCAGGCCAGCTGCAACACTTGGGAGAGACCATCTTGCACCTTGTCTTGGCAACAGACAACACAATAGAGACAATCCTGCTGGGGGAGGTGTGGATAAGGTAGTCCTGAAGTTGTAAGCAAGGGAAAGGTGTCCCCCACTGTGTGTCTGTCATAGGAGGGAGAAGATGGCTCCTCCTTAACCCCTCATTCCTTATTGCCTGCAGCAGAAAATTGATCTGACCACCCCCACTTAACAGCTACAACACTCAGCCAGAAGATCTCCATGAGGTTGTGGACAAAAGAGAGCTGTCCTCATCTGACGTGTGGCAGCATGGGCAGTGAAGCAATGCCACCTCCCCATCCCCCAGCCACCCATCAATGCCTGAGCCCAGGTAGAAGAGCTGGGGGTGTGGTTCATAAGAGTGGGAGAGCTGTCCCTGACCCTCACCAGCTGCAGCTGCAGCCCTGGGAACAAAGGCCCCTTTAGCAACACAATAGATCCTGCACTGAGCTATAGGTGTGGGAGAGCTGACCCTGAGGTGTGAAAGCCCCACCCCTCCCTCAAGGCTAATAGCTGGGACGATCCAGGAGAACTCCTCCACCTGGAAGTGAAGAAAAGAGATAATTGGTGGGCGAAGCAACACTGCAACATCTCAGGCACAGAACCAGGGTTATGACTTCACCCCTTCTATGATCTATCTGCCTGAGCATGTGAAAGAACCTGACCAGCAGACCCAAAGCTACTGTATTTCCACAATACTGGGCAACAACAGGATATTCGAGGAGAGGACCAGTGAGGGCCCAGCATCCATAATACAACAGAAACCAGAGACCTCCAACCAGACCAATTACTCTTTTCAATGAACACTTCCAAGTAAAGATACACAGGCAAAGGGATTTACTGCATGACTTACTGAAGCTTCCATGATGAGTGTTTTAATTTTTCCTTTTTTTTCTTTTCCATTTCTTCTCTTAATTTTTTTTTTATTTGGGGCAGGGGGTGGGATACAGGGGCAGAGGGCAGATGGAAAGGGACTGGGAAATGAATGCTATCAAGATACATGACACATAGAATAAATTTTTAAAATGAGAATATGAAGTAAAATTAAATTACTCTAATAGTTACTGAGAATATTAAAAATAATCCACACGGAGTATTGACATATAGATACCCAGTAGATATTTATTAGTCGTTATTAGTATTAATTTCTAGATACATAAAAGTGCTGATCCATTGAGATGTGCTATAAAATACTTCCCACCTTAAAGTTTTTATTAACCAAGTTGTGTGCTACAGGGAGGAGGCATAGGTCACAGACATATTCTATCATTTATTAGTATAAACTATATTGGTACTATCAAAATATTAATGGAATTTTAGGTAAATTACTTTTAAGAACTTGTCTACACTACAGCCATATTTTAAAATAAAATACATTAAAACTATAAAGCTCATTTGGGAGCATAAATAAGCAGACTTTTATTATTTTAGACCAGGTAGGAGGACAGCATAAGACACCCCCATACAGTTTTTGACAAATAGGAAATGACAGAGCAATTGCATAAACTATTTTAATAAACTCATAGATGAGATCTTTGAGCTATATGGCTGGAGGAGATCTCCATGGACAGGGTTAACTGGACTGCCATCAGATCAATAGAGGAGGGGTTCTGGAACCAGCTACATGAAAAATGCAATTCACTTGTATATGGTCCAGATGCCAAACCATTTAAAAAGAATTATAGTTTAAATGATCTTTTGAATAAGACTAATATTTTGATAATGGTATTTAAATTACTAACAGAGCATTTAATATATTCTAGACTATCCATCATACACATTGCATGAATCTTATTTAGTACATCCTAGTAGGGCAGAAACTCCTTTGTATCCATTTTATAGAACAGAAAACAGAGGCAGAGAGAAGCAGTTTGACTAGAACATGAAATAACAGGGCTTTAAATCCAAGTTAAAGAGCAGTATAGATTGATCATATTGTTTAAACTGATGTTTTATCAAATAGTTCCATGTTTTAAGACAGGTTCTTTGTTTTCTCATTTAGGCAAGCATAATCCATCATCCCTCAGAAGAATAGTTTTTCACAGAGTGTAAATACTTATGAGTTTACAGGGAGGCAGATAGGGTAACAGATACTATCAAAGGAAGACTTAGAAAAGAAAACAAACTTAAACTTTGCAAAAATTACAAACAGTTGAAAGCTATGTCCTGGCAAGATAAAAGAGAAAAAAAAAATAGAAAAAAAATTTACTCATATAAGCAATTTTTTATCAGTCTTTTCATCACAGAAAAACACAATCTTCCTTAGTTTCTTTTCATATTTTTAAAAGGTTATTGAATATTTTCAGGAAACAGCATGGGAGACATCATGAATAAATTTGTTTATTTCAATGTGATCAAACTCAAAGGAAGAAAATCAAGTTATGATACACTAGACACCAGAATTAGAAAGAATGTTTTTTTTTTTGTAGATACATCCTAGCCAATAAAGCTAAACAGAATGAAAATCTTCATTCTGATCTTGTATACAAACTAATAAAAGAGACATACAAAATAAGGCATCTATGTGGTTTGGTTTTAATATTTATGTTGCATTGTCCACATTGAATTTAAACATTAATCTTTCTGAAACTATATATAGTTACCACAATTAAAAGTCAGTTCCTCTTTCTCAAATATATATATATATATATATATATATATATATATATATATATATATATTTGTTTGAAATTTAAAAAGACAATAGTCAAGCACTTGGTATAGAGATGCTGTAGGTTGAAAAGAGAGCTTTAGCTGGCATGTCAACTGTAAATTTGGCATTGATTTTAAGTAGAGGGCCTTAACCTATTTGAATTTAAATGCCTGGGTGAAACCAAATCACTAGGAGGTCACGCCTCCATAGTTTTAGGGAATTGCTTTGATTTGTTTCTGAATGCTCCCATTTGTGATGAGACATACCCTCTATAGTGTCTGGAATTTGAATACTTATTTGATGATGTTGTTGGGCAGGTGCAGGTAGTGTGTCCTTGCTGGAGGAAGTTCCTGACTGGGGCAAGCTTTGGGATGATTCCAATTCCCTCTTTCTGCTTCATGCTTGCATTTAAGATGTAATCTTAAGTTTCCTATTCCTGCAGTTCGTCCTTCTTCTCCTTGCTACATGCATTCTTGTACCCTGGATTCATAAGCTAAAATAAATTCTTCTATAATTTCTCTTGGTCGTGGTGCTTTATCATAGAAACGCAAAAGTAGCAGACCCTTTAATATCACCCATCCATTTTATCTATTGCTCTTCCTCAACTGTCTATTTTTTAATCACATCACTTTTGTGTCTCTCTTTACCCCCTTCTCTCATTTTGTCTACTTTCATTCTTCCTTCTTCCATATATGTATAAAGTCTTATTTTAATGTTCCATTTACATATTTTTCAAATATTCTGACCTTGAATTAAGCTGCAATCTCCAAGGGTGCCAATGACTATAAACTTTGCTTTTTACTCTATGCTTAGCATTTTTATCATAGTCTTGTGGTAAATGCATAGATTAATGATTGCCAGCTTGGCAGGTTTATAGAAATGTGATGCTTTTTCTTCATCCTACCTCTTTACTGAGATCCTTTTGCACATGGAACCAACTCAGGAACTGTGACTTTAACTGTCCACAGAAAGCAATAGAAATGAGTGGGTCTTGGGGTAAAATTAACAGAAATTAATAGTTGATCATGAGAAAGAAATAGACAATGCATTTATATTAAAATGTAAAAATTAATGCACTGGTAAAAATGAAACATAATCAGTAGATTGACAGTTTGTGACTAGTCTCCTGTCTCAAAGAATTCGTACTGTCACCCAACACTGGAAAATTTCCATCATCTTCTGAAATCAACCATCTCTTAGAAGTACTCAATTAGCTAAGGAGAACTGTTTTTTATATGGAATATTTTGATGTACTTGCCAAAGGGTATTCATTCATATCATCTTCACAAAATGAATTTAGGGGAAGATCTTTGAATGGGTTCCAATAATAATAGAGAATAAAATTGAATGGAGCATCAACAGGGTTCCTGCCATAAGTTTATCAATTTTCTTCCCTGGGGGAAATTTCCTCTAGAATTTAAATGATCTATGAAATTGAATCATATAAATGCAAATAAATCAAGAAAAACAAAAACAGGGAAAACACTAGAAAATCTCTAATATGTAAATGTGTGTTTTAAATTCTAATGTATAGCAGGTTGTACAAATAAAGCATAAAATAATATAATGGTAAGAGAACAAAATTAATCTATGGAATGTAACTTGGAGATAAATATCATACCAAAACATTTTAAGATGTCATGGCAAAAATTAACATATGCAATTATATTGAATGTTATAATATTATATGTATCTTTCTCAGTAGCCCAGAAAACATCTTTCGATTATTGATGAAAAAATGATAACATAGACATTTATGTACCCTTACCTGTTTCACACAGTCAATAAAAGGCACAGCAGAGGCTCAACAAGCTTTTTGGAATTAAAGGCCTATTTTTAAACATGCTACCCCAGAGACCTAGGATAGAACCAAACATGGCTGCCAAATAAAGTCTATGAAATGATTCCCAATGATATTCTGTTATACTCATAAATGGGTGCCTAACCCAACTGTCATCAGAGAGACTTCATCCGGCAGCAGCTAAAAATTGATGTAGAGACCCATAGCCAAGTATTAGGCTGAGCTTGGGGAATACTGCAGAAGAGGTGGAAAAAGGATTTTAGGAACCAGTGGGGTCATGGGTTCCACAAGATAAGCCATAGAACCAACTAACCTGGGCTCATAGGGGCTCACCAAGATTGAAATGACAACCAGGGAGCTTTATGGGCTTTATCTTCTTATGGGACTCCTAGTAGCAGCATCAGGGGATGCCTCTTTCTCTGTTTCCTGCTGGATTGCCTCATCCACCCTTAGTAGAAGAGGAGGTACCCAGTTTCACTGCAACTTTATATACTATGGTTGGCCGATATCCATGAGAGGCCTACCCATATCTGAAGAAAAACAGAGAAACAGAGGAGGAAGTATGGATTGGATGGGTTGGAGAGAGGAAATGGGGAAGAACAGGGATGAGAGAGGTGAGGGGGAACTTCAGTTGGTATTAAAAGCACAAAATAATTTTAAAACCAAAATAAAACACTAAATGTCTTTCAATAACAACGCTCATAGATTCTTATATATAAATATTTCACATGTAACATATATTTTAACATAGATTATCAGTATATATGATAATAAATACTTAATATAGATTAAAAAAATCTGAAAAGTACTTACTGAGAAAGGTAAAATTACTGAGAAGACAGCCATGTTTTGCATAACCTTTCAATGGTAAAAAGAAAATTCCTATAAATATTCATATAACAAACTAACAAGAGAGGAGGCAGAGAGACACCATGTAGCTGCAAAAGGAGTAATAGGTCTGGGCATTCTTTGGTAAGATAGGACCATGTAGAAATACTTAGATTAATAGTTATGAGCTAATAATTAAAAGAAGGATAGCCAGTAAGAAGCCAAAGCCATTGGCCACACAGATTATAATTAATATTGGTCTCTGTGTGTTTATTTGGAGGTAAATGGCTGTATGATCAGGTGGGACAGAAACTCTGACTACATGTTCTCAATTGATAGAGCTTCTTGGAAAGGATAACAGGGTATAGAGTCATTGAAGGTTTTATGATTCTGAGGACTAGCTTTGAGATTTTAAAAGTGCATTCTGATCTCTTTTAGCATGGTTTGCCTCATGCTTGAGGATAAGAACTAAGTACACAGCTACTGCTCCAGAGCCATGCCTGCCTACCTAGGGAGCTATGTTCCCTACCATGATGGCTTTGGTCTCTGAAACTATAGACCCACATTAAATGTTTTCTTTAAATTTCAATGGTCATGATGTTTTGTCATGGCAAAGTAAAAGTAACTAATATAATAAGTCTATGTCAGGCAATTTTAGCAGGAATTTTAGCCAGTTACTTTAGAGAAAAATCTTATACCCTTAGTATATCTCTTTAATGATACCCTCACTCTGTTGTTCAACTTCATGTTTCCAGGTGCCATTCTGTATTTGGAGAACTTGACCACATCTCTTTTATCATGATAATTTTGATTGTTATTATAGTAATTCTAAATTATAGATTTTCTATTTTAGCAAATGTCCAAATATATTTGCCAAGGACCAGAATGCCGATAAAATAATATACTGCCAGAGTGATTTCAGAAAAGCAAAGCTTTTGTTCTAGGTTCTGAGGAGTAGGTGACTATGTCATACTTGTTTAGAGGGACACTGTCAGGAAGAAACATAGTCTTGTCCTGAAAACTAAACTACATAGATGCAAGAAGGAACAGAAAAGTACAATACGAATTATTACTTCAGTTTCAGCCAATGTCCAAGGATTTTAACTTTCAGAATCTCTGGATCATAGGAATACAGACTTGAGGCAAAAATTATGACATTTTATGCCACTTGAATGACTGTCTCTAGAAGATTCTATACCCAAGTGCATTATTCTGGGTGTGCCTGCTTGTGCCAATCAAATATGATATTACCTGTCTATGTCCAGAATATTTAATATAGTTAATCATATTCTAATGCCATGAACTTTTCTCTTTTAAATAATAGTGTGTGTGTGTGTGTGTGTGTGTGTGGTGTGTGTGCTTAAGCAAGAATTCTATAGTGCATGTGTGCATGCAGAGGAAAACTTTGAAAAGTTAGTTATTTCCTTTCCCCTTTACATAGGTTTCAGGAAGCCAACTCAGGGAACCAGGCTTACAGGTCAAGTACTTTGCCTGAAAAGCCATCTTCAGCCCAATCCAAGAATTATTTTCTTGATTGAATAACAAAGCCCATAAGACTATACAATAGTGTCAGGAGAAAAGCATGTATGAGTGAGGTGAGTCTTTAATAGTAAGAGGGTGAATTTTAATAAGGAAGAGGAGTGGCAATTTTTTTAATGCAATCAGCTAGTCTATAATCTATTGTGGAAAACAGATGCTGGAAAGACCTATTTCAGTAATATGTTTTCTTTCTTTTGCCCCCTGCTGAAGCAACTCCTAGGGAGGATGAAAAATAGGGCACAGTGTGAATGAATAAATCTGAATTAGTGCCCCATAGGTGGTGGATGGCTCTTTAGCTCCCAACTTCATCACTCAGAGGAGAGTCTAAGTTGGAATTTCATTCCCTTTGCCCCATCTAACATACACATATACACATCCACAGAGAAATTTAAGACCACTTTTGTTAATCGTTCTCTGAAGACTACCAATTCAGTCGGTATGTCTATGAGTACAATTCCTGCATTTTAGTTAGATAAAGAGAGACTGGAAAAACACTGACCTTTTTAATGGGATCAAATTTGATACCTTTCTCATATGAAAATGAGTGTGTAATACTTAACATCTCCCCCTTCTGTGTGCGAATGTGTATGTGCATAGATCAAATAAGGCAAAATATGCATATCTCAAAACACATGGGCATAAATTGGGGATTTTAAAATAAAGTACTCCAGTGTCATCCACTGATAGGTCAGAAAACATAAAACCCTCACAAACTGATTAAAGGCCTTCAGAGTATACTGAAAATTGATCATAGTCATGTTCTTCACTAGAATATAGACCTTTGGATGCTATGGAATAATCCTTATGTACACTGTGTAAATTATTCTGTGATTTGTTTAATAAAGAAGGTGATTTGGCCAAAGGCTGGACAGTGTAAGATTAGGTAGGAAAACTAGACTAAGAACACTGGTGAGACAAAGGGGTAGGGTCAGAAGCGTTTCCTGCGACACAAGGAGAGGAAACAGGAGGTACAAGATAAAAGAGAGGTAATGCCCTGTGGCAGAATGTAGATTAATATAAATGTGTTCATTTAAGTTGTAAGAGTTTGTTAGTAGTAAGCCTGACCTATCAGTTGAGCATTTATAAATAATAAGAAGTTTCCATGTTGTTATCTGGGGAACTGCTGGCAGGACAGAACTTAACATTGGTCTAGATGTCTACAAATGGCATTCCATTAGGGCCACAATTTCCCCATGAGACCTGCAAAGCTTAAAAAAGGATTCTAAACACACAAAACTGAGTCAAATATGGCTTCTTGGTAACTACTTTTATTTAGGTACTGGTGTTTAGGTGTTTGCTACTGGCAAGCAGAGGCATGGCTACCTCTGGAAACCAGAGATGGTTTCCAGGCTCAGTGATGGGGACAGAAAAGGTCACAGCTCTTTTAAGAGGCCCTGCCATGGAACACTTAAATGGGGTTAATGAGCAATGGGTGGCACACTACTTGGTGGCAGCTTGAACAACCAAAAACTTTCCAGTGTTGGATCAGTAATTGTGGCACTCACCAGTATCTTCAGTATGAAGGTATGCTCTCAAGGAACCAAGAGGGGCAGAGCCAGCCATCAAAACAAATGTAGAGGTCCTAGCCATGCCACATACTAGTTTATAGGCTCATGAGGTCAGAAAAAGTTAACAGATATGCAGTAAATACAGATTCAGATGGAAAAAGCCCTCTAAATGGGTTACAGTGTGTTGAAAAGTATGTAAAAGTTTGGGAGAGAAAATAAAAAGGGTATAGATAGTCATAAATAAGAAATACATAGTTTTAAAAAAATAAAGTCATTTAAAGGGGAGTATAAGTAATATAAAAGAAAAAAACACACACATAAAGACAGGAAATATACAGAGATACTGGATCCTGTATGTTATTGTGTTGTTTTTTAATGTTTTGGCTGATAAGACACTAGTTTATAAAAGATACTATATTATAACAACTTATATATTTTAAAAATATCTTAACCTCAAAATTTAAGTAAAAAGTATGTTTCTTTGGGGAGAGGTTATGCTTTTATTTCCACAGGAAATGAGAAGCTATGAATTCATTCTGGGTTAAAGAAAATGAGGTTTGATCAAGGAAAACCTCCTGAAACTCTGGCTATAGACATAAAAAAAGCTAAAAGAACTACCAAGGCACATAATATGAATTTTAACTGCTCAAACATAAACAAAAAAATCATCTTTAATTGACTTGTGAACATCACATATTTCATAATTGTAATGTATGCATTCTTTAAAAGTTCAATGTATTTTCAGAATAAGAGGAAAATAGATGACCCAGAAAATCCAACATTCCAAAATGCCTTTGTTACAGTCTCCTCAAAATTCTACACCCAAAACAGCTTCAAGGCTGCTGGATAAGGTGGTCCAACCTCATGGAGTACTCCACCTGGAGTACTCATAAATTTCTTAAGGTTCCCCTAAAGATACCAGTACACCCAGACAACAGGGAGTAGTGTAGAAAATGACACCCACTTCCTCAAAATATTGCTTATGGATATTTGTTACAATGTAATGGGGGCAGATACAGTTTTTCTTGGGGAAAAAAAAAAGCTGAACAAAGGATATTAGATTCAGGAATCTTGTTCTGAAAAGAAAATGGAAGTGTATAGAAATGATAGGCTAAAAAGGTAGATTATTGAATCTCCTTTAACCCAAAATAATTATTAATCTCAAAATATTTTATATCGGTATGGCTTTTGGTTGACTGATAAATTTTAAAGTTATTTTTACTATACTATATTGTGTTTCTATTATTATTTGGACTATTGTGCTTATGCAACTCATCTAAAATGTAATATATAATTAAGAAATACAGATTAATAGTTAATCATCTATAATAGTTAAACTTATACTCATCTTAGATATATTTTCAAGGTCATACTCAGATATACTTAGATAGATGGTCTTTAACACTTCAAAGAATTACAGAATGTAATATTTAATATGTTTAATTACCTAAGGCTTTTCATGACAGTGAGACACATCTGTTCATGACAGCACCAATCTACTTCAAAAGAAGATGATGGGTATCAAAGAATTTCCATGTGGAGTTTGCTTTCCTTATGGAAAACACTTGACATTTGGGCAAATAAACTGTCCATGCTTCAGTTGTTGATAGTATACTACCCAAACTGTACCAGCTGGATGCAAAAGAAAATGGCTACCAAACTTTGCAAAGACAAGGTGGGACAGTCTTTAAAATTTCCCTGCTTCTAAACAATGTCAGTGAGGTATACCAGGCATGTAGGCCAAAGTTGGACTTCCCAGTAGTACAGAAGGTAACATTTCACACGTCTGGGTTCTTTGATGGCATTAAAGACTAAATGATGAGACTTAAAGATTTCTTTATGATAAAAAGTTAAATTAGATAAGAAACTTCAGACTCACAAAGACAAATAATAGAATATTTTCTCTAATTTTACCAAATGCAAATGGACTGTACTACAATTATTGCTTGTTAACGCTTCTGTTGTTATAATTTTACTATGTTAAAGTTAAAGCCTTCTTTTTTATTTGGATAAAATTGGGTTATACTGGAAAGTCCTGTACACTGCGTAAATTCCTCAGTGGGTGACTGGTTTAATAAAGAAGCATACTGGCAAGTAGCTGGACAGCATAAGGTTAGGCAAGAAAATCTGACTGGCAAGAAGAAGGATAGAATCAGAGGAGTCGCCAGCAATGCAAGGAAACAGAAAGTGTAAATGAAAGAGAGGTAGCAGCATGTGGAAGAATGCAGATTAATATAAATGGGCTAATTTAAGTTATAAGAGCTAGCTAATAATAAACCTGAGCTATTGGCAGATCATTTATAAATAATACGACTCCATGTTGACTACTTTGATAGCAGCTGGCAGGACAGAACTTATTGATAGTTTAGATGAAAACTCTGCCTATATTTGAGAGAGCAGAACATGTGACTTAAAAGCAATGCCAACAATTTGAAACAGTCAGATGCCATAGGAGTCTATCACACATTAATAAGTATCATTTTAGTATTTAGAAAAAGAAGTATGATTTACACATAGCCTTAAATCATAGGGGAAATATGAAGAAACTATAATCTTCTCTAAAAAGTTAGCAAGAAAAAAAATTAAAACATCTGCTTAAATTGCTTCATCACATTTTTCCTTTATCAACTCCCTTTCTCACTGCACAACAGATTGTACCTAAATATTACCAAGAACTCACATCTCCCTAGCTTTATAAGTTGGCATACATTGCTGTGATAGACACCATGAACAAATTAAACTTGGGGAGGAAGGTACTTATTTGGCATACAATTTATAACAATAAGAGGAAGCCAAAGAAGGAACTCAAGGCAGGATGCTAGCAGAAATTGAAGCAGAAAAATGCTTCTTACTGGATTTGTTCCCGCTTATGTTCATCTAGCTTTCTTACACTGCACATAGTGTCTAGACCCTTTTCTGTCACTTATTAATCAATAAAAATATGAAACAGGTCAGTTTGATGGGGGCAATTACTCAGTTGTGGTTTCCTCTTCCCAGATGTGCCACGTTGAAGAACAAAAATATCTATCACACTACATTTTGACAGGTCTCTAATGAATAAGTTTACATATATATATCATATGACAAGATTTAAAAATTATTCTAAATCTATTCTCCCTTCTAAATCAACAATATTTTAATATATATAATATTTACTGCTCTCTATTTATTACAAGCTACATATTTATGAAATTTATGGTTTAACTTGAAACAAACAAGTTCCATGATAGAAATAATGACAGATCACTTAACATCATAGTAGGTAACAGGTTTGAGCACTAGAAAATTAATGTGTTGGATTGTATAGCAATGAACAAATACATGTGCCTTTGGTATGATATATGAGCACATTGATTCAAATCATTAATACTGTGAAGGGGTACTTGAAAGTGGAGAAAGCTATTTGGAAATTGTTTTCCAAATACCACAGGAAGAACAATCTCTAGATATGACTACTTTTTTCTAGCTTCTTTATCCTTTAAGCTAATTTATTAGGTATTACTGGTAGTTCTTATTCTCTGCCCTATGAGAGAATACAGTAAGTTAAGGGTCTGATATATTTTTGCATTTGAACATAAGGGTGAAATGATGAACAAGATTAAGCCCCTGGGTTCCCCCTTCCCCTTCCATGTTTTCTCATTTTTATAGTCTTGCTAATAATAATTAGATCATTTGAGAATTGAATCCTTCAATTACTAGCCAGGATCATTTCTCAAAGCAAATACCTCAGAGAAGAGAAAGGTTTCCTGTTCTGTGTGATTTTTAAACAATCGCTGATTAGTCAGTCTTGACAGCTGTTAGAAAATCTTAGTGTAGCTTGAACATTATATTGATTAGCTGGTACATGACCTGAAACTTGGCCAGGCTTATTGCTTTATCACTAAAGCATTCAAGAAGACCAGATTAGTTGGGCTGCATTGTAAACTTCCCTTTATCCAGAACTCAAAGCTCAAGAAAGTTTAAAAAGTCTGACTTACGTCTGGTGTTTTACAAAATATTTAAAGGCAGGGCAGAAGACCAAAGTGATTTGTAAGTCATATATTCTTTCTTCATAATAGGTATTGACTAGGATATGAAAGACCTTGGTCCTTGTCCCTAGGAAACTACCAGTCCAATAATAAAGCTGACTTTTAAAAAGATAGTAATAAAATGAATTGAATACAGTGACTTAAATTTTTGCTCAGGGAGGACTGAGGACATTGCTCTAGGATAAATCACAAAAAATTCCCCTGCCACTCCCCCACCCCAGACACATACACATCAAGCCTATGGGTCTATGGCCATGCTAAGGTGATTACATTCTTTTACCCATATGAACTCTTAAGTGCTTTTGCTTGGACTCACATGTTTTAATCAGCTACTTACTGTCATGAAAATCAAATCTGACATAAAAAACTTTAAATGAAGAAATGCTTACTTGGGCTTATATTTTCACAGGTTTCTGACTGCGCTCATGAGGTCCTATTGCTTTTGGCAGGAATATGTGGCGATGGAAGCCAGGCCACACTATAGTGACTGGGGATAATAGTTGGGGGAGAAGGAAAGGGAGAGAACCAAAAGTTCACAGTTCCATTTAAAGGCATCTTCCCTTAATTTAACTTCTTCTAACTTGGCTCTACCTCCTAAGTATTCCAAAATTCTCAAAAGTGGCACAGATTGCATGTAGTGTAAGCATTTACTACATCTTTGGAGGACATTTTAAATCCAAACCATGGCACTGCCGATAGAGGAAGGAGAGTGACTGAATCACAGAGGATGAACCCTTGATTGGGATCTGAATACACAAGAGTTTACAGACTACTTCTGCTAGCTGTGAGTTGTGTGAAGTAAGATAGCACTAATGGTTTCTAGAAGTCATTTATCATTCCTGAGATATATTTTTTCTGTTATATGAAACTAATGATATTACTCATGCATCATCTTCCTGGTTTCTCATAAGTACAGAGATCTTTATCTCTATTTTATAAAACAAGACTACAGTTCAGAAGAACTGAATCATTTGCCTTAGTATACCCAACTGTTTGCGGAGGGTAGATTCAGGCCAATGTCACTACTGATTTTTCTCTTCTTTCGTTTAGCTCAATAAAAGTACTAAGCTACCTAATATGATGGAAGTAGACATCTTCAAGGCAAGATTTAAGATCTGAGTGGATGAATGAAGCACATGAAATTTCTCAATTTATGCAGAAATCACATTAAATAGAATCCCTTTTCCATATGTCTCACCATACATATAATCTCTGTGTCTTCCTGATTAGACAAATGATATATTTACCATGGTCTTTATGGGTTTTAAACAGAATTCTTAGTTCTATCTTTGGTTTATCAGTCCAGACAGTGCACAAAGCATGCTAGGTAGTGGGTTGCAGACAACTGTCTCAGTCATGCATTGTTCTCAGCCTTTCATGGTGACAGTCGGAAGTAGAATGAGAGACACCTGAGGCTTATTTGATCTCCTTGTTTCCTAATATCTCTTTCATGTGCACATGTCTTGGTTTTGAATGTTAGCAATTGACTTTATACTGGGAAAGTCAAAAGTCAAAAAGAACAAAATCAAAACAATAAAAAGATAACAAAGTCAAAAGTCAGAAAAACAACTACCTTAATAATCATTTGTGATCTGCATTCCCTAAGCTTAAGGGAGACATGTGGAGTGGGAACCTTTAAGAAATGTTCTTATATTCAGAATTCAGGCATTATCTTCATATTGGTAAAAATGATGTCTATAATTTTAGCTTAGTGAACCAGAATAAAGAACACCTGCCTTGCCTCTGAGCATCCTGGCATGTGGGAATAGTGATAAATGGCTAGGGGTTATTTGATGTGTCTTTCAAAAGAGTACTGGTGGGCTGGAACTTGAAGTTTGTCATTTGCAGAAGGGAATTGACTTCCCCAGTTGGACCTAATTATGACAGCCATGATAAATAGTCTTTCCATGTTGGCATGTTTATTTCTCAGTATCCTGAAGAGAGAAATTGGTTTTATGTACTTGTGTGGGTGAAAAGAATTACATATTTTTATGATTTTTATAGCAAATTCATCACCCAATAATCTGAAGGTAGGATCAAATCACAACAGCCTCAGTCTCCCAAATATTTGGTGTTAGTTTAGCAAGCTATTAATCAGAAAGTGAAAGGAAAGTTTCTTTTCTCTTCTATTCATTCTGATCCTTGGGAAGCTAAACATCTCTCCAGTTGCCAAATCAGCATATTCTTTGTCTTATCCTTGACAACTTCATATTTTTCACTAAGGTCCTACAGGACAGAGAGAGAGAGAGAGAGAGAGAGAGAGAGAGAGAGAGAGAGAGAGAGAGAGAGAGGGACAGAGAGAGAGAGAGAGAGAGAGAGAGAGAGAGAGAGAGAGAGAGAGAGAGAGAGAAGAGACAGGGAAGGTTTCAGTTTGAAAAAAGGTTTTCCTCTGTTTTGCTCAAGAAAAACTCTAGGTCATTTCACATTTCTTTCAGGTTTTCATTCTCACTGGGTAGAAATATTAAATCCTTGATTATCATTGCTAAGTATGCAAAAGCTTCAATTTGTACTCAAGCCTTTCTTAGGGCCCTTAGTGTAATGCTAATGGTAATGGACAGATTGTAGATTGATACATATTAAACATGTAGAAATAAATCAGATATCATGTTAATGTATTTATTCAGTAGATCCATTATAATTGCTACATTTCCAAAAGATTAAAGACAAAATGCATAGTAGTTGCTGTTGAGTTGTATATATTTACATATATCTTGACTTTTTATAACATATATAAGTATTATTTTTTGTTTATTTTCTTAAATACTAAAGATCAGATCTGGGGACTAATTTTGTTAGACCCTCTCTCCATTTAAGTTGTATGTAATTCTATAATTTTACTGTTCTTTTAAGAGCTGTTCCATAATCATCAAATTCTCAAGGGTATATAGATTAAGTATTGCATGGCATTATAGCATTTAAATAGTATATGATAACATTCCTGTGATGTAAATTTCAAAATGAAAGAGACATTCGTGCACCAAGATTTATCAGGATTCATAGCTTAGGTCAGAATACTATGTATGTCCATGTTCTGGGGTAGAGACAGAGGAGGCTAATATGATAATAATACTCAGAGTCTGGGTCCATTACATTTCAGGTTTAATGGAAGAGAACAGAATCATTGGCATTTGGAAGAGTGAAAATTTCAGCAAATTATAAAATGTGTAGCTGTAGATTCTAGATGGGCAGTTTTCATATGCAATGCTAAGTTCTATTTGGGAATAGGAAACAGAAAGAGATGAAAATTAGTTAACTATAGGTTAGTATGGGAATGTGATTGAAGGACAAGAAAAACTAGAAAACCTAATTGTCCTACTGGTCTTCATAAGGACAGAGCCCAGAGTTTAGAAAGCCAAGGATGAAAGTTATTGTTCCTATTTCCCTCATATTCTATTTTGTGAGATTCTCAATTCTACTTTTATCTGTTTATATATTTCATTCTGTATTAACCTGGTATATGTGATACAGTGTAAATATGTATATCTCCTCAAAATTCATATTTCGAAACCATTCTGTATTAACCTGGTATATGTGATACAGTGTAAATATGTATATCTCCTCAAAATTCATATTTTGAAACTTTAATATCTGTATTATAGTATTAAGTCATGTGTCATTTTAGAATTGATTGAGAGATGCATTAGTTTAGTGGTGAATGTTAACACCATCTCACTTTTTCTTTTTTACACAGCATAGGAATCCCAGCTCATGAAATGATGTGACCCATATTACTGTGGTAATTTATACCTTGGTAATCCTAATACAGAAAACCCTACATAGATATGCCTAGATAGTTGTTTCCATGGGCATTCTAAATTCCATCAAGTTGATAGACATATCAAACTGGTTTCCTGAAGTTGCCACTGTTTTGAAATGCTGTGAAACTTTAAGATTTCCTAAGTTGTGGAATTAGCTTAATAATTGTTAGCCAAGGTTGGTGATACCTGCTCCTCATTCTGGTATATTATGGATAATATCAAATTTTAACAAAGTTACTAGCCTTGTGAGTATTAGTTGATTCACCGATAAAATGAAAATGCTTTAAAAACACCATAAAACATTGACATCCTGATTGAATTATGTATAGAACATAGAACACTGTGGGTTCTTTGACAAATGCTAAAATGAAATGAAATAATTGAAAACTAATAGTAATTAAAAACTGTCAGACCAACGTCTTCAACAGAATATCAATACCACAGACACTTAAATCAACATTCAGTAAATAGGACCTCTTGAAACTGAAAATTTCTGTAAGGCAAAGGACACTGTCAATAAGACAAAACAGGAGCCTACACAATGAGAAAATATTTTCATCAACTCCACATCTGACAGAAAGCTGATTTTCAAAATATATAAAGAACACAAAAAATTCAAGATATCAACAAACTAAATAATCCAATTTAAAAAATGGGGTACAGATTTAAACAGAGAATTCTCAAAATAAGGATCTCAAATAGCCATCAGGGAAATGTAAATCAAAATGACACAGACATTCCATCTTACACCTATAAGAATGGCTAAGATCAAAACCACAAGTGATAGCTCATGATGGAGAGGATGTGGAGCAAGGGGAACACTACTCCATTACTGGTGTAAGTGAAAACTTGTACCGCCATTTTAGAAATAAATGTGGCAGTTTCTCAGAAAATTGGGAATCAATCTAAAACACCAAGCTATATCACTCTTGGGCATATGCCCAAAGGATGCTCAATCATACCACAAGGACACTTGCTCGACTATGTTCACAGCAGCTTTTCTTGTAATAGCCTGAACCTGTAAACAAACTAAATGTCCCTCAACCAAGGGGTGACTAAAGAAAATGTGGTACAACTACACAATGTAGTATTACACAGCTATTAAAAACTAGGGAACCAGCATAAGACCAAACCAGCCCTCAGAATGTGGGTATCTGTTGTGGGGCTTGGAAAGTCTATGGGGCCTCTGGCAGTTGAACCAGTATTTATCCCTAGTATATGAATGGATTTTGGGACCCCATTTCCTATGGAGGGGTACTCTCTCAGCCTAGATACATGGTGGGAGGTCTTAGGTCCTGCCCCAAACATTGACAGTCTTTGGTGATCATCCATGGGAGGCCTCACCCTCCCTGAGGAGTGCATCTGGGGTGGGATATGGAGATGGTGGAGGGACCGGGAGGGCTGGAAGGAGAAGAAATTGGTATGTAAAATAAGATTGTTTTTAATTTAAATAAAAATTAATTAAAAAAAAAAACAAGGACACCAGAAAAATTTGCAGGCATATGGCTGGAACTAGAAAAAAAATCATCTGTGAGATAACACAAATCAAGAAAAGGAAACATGGCATGTACTCATTCATACATGGATATTAGCTGTGAAATAAAAGATAACTATTCTATAATTCACAGACCCATAGAGACTTGGTAACAACACCTAGATCTCCCTGTGATTGGGAAATTGAAGCGATTTTGAGAGTGGACCATATCGAGTGGATATGGAAACATAAACAATCAGGCTGGAGGGGGGCTGGGAGGCAGAAAACACTGAAAGAGACTACTAGAAAAGGGGAGCTTGGGGGATCAGGTAGAAACCTGGCAGAAGGGAATCACTCAGGGATCTAAAAGGATGTCCGTCCCAGGCTAAGATTCCTAGCAATAGGGAGTATGTCACTGAATTGGCTATATCCTGTGACCAGAAAAAACTTCACATGGAGAGAGTGGGAAAACAACCAAGCCACATAACCTTCAACCTAGTCTGCCCTGCTTATGGTGTGTGCTGGAATACGGGTGGCCTAGAGATTGAGAGAGTGGGTAATGAAAATCAATGACTTTTTTAGCCTAAAACCCGTGCAAGGAGAGTAAGCCCATTCCTGACACTGCCTGAAGCCTGAGGACACACAGGCTGGACCTAGCAACCTGACTGGAGGAGAAAAATGTCAATCTAATGATGCCTAACTATATTTTGCTATACTTGTATATTGGTGCCTAATTATCATCAGAGAGGTTTCATCCAGCAACTGACGGGAACAGATGCAGACCCACAGCCAAACTCATTTGTCCTAGCTTGGGTAATCCAGCTGAAGAGGGGGAGAAAGGACTTTAGGAGCCATTGGGGTTAAGGACATCACAAGAAAACCCACAGAATCAACTAACCTGAACTCATTGTGGCTCACAGAAACTGAACCAACAACCAGGGAACTTGAATGGGACTGAACTGGGCGTTCTGCATATATGTTACAATTGTATAGCTTGGTTCTCTTGTTGGGAGTCCTAATAGTGAGAGAAGGGGCTTTTAGGACCCTATTCCTCATTCTGGGTCACCATGTCCTGCCTTAATATATGGGCAGGTGCAACTTGATATGTCATGTTTTGTTTATATTAACGGGAGACCTACCTGTTCTGTCCTGAACACAAACAGAGGAGTGGATTGGGGATGGGAATACAGGGGGTAGGGGAAGGAACCAGGAGGAGAGCAGGGAAGAGAAACAGAGGCATGGATATATAATTAATTAACTAATTAATTAATTATTAAAATAAAACCTGTCAGACACCAACAGAATGTGGATAGCAATCATTATTTTCTGTCTCTGGATTCCTCTGAGTGCTAGCTAACAATGGATCAGAATGCCCAGCCAAAGCATTATCATGGGATTATTTGGTATTTTTCAAAGTCTATTTATTTTTCTCATTGAATATTTTTTCATGAAATGAGGGGTTTTCTCTCCTCCTCTCAGATCCTTCCCATACCATTACCCATCCATCTTTATGTGCTCTTTCTCTTTCTAAAAACAAAAACAGAAATACCACAAAATACATAACAACATGGAGTCTATTTTGTGTGGGCTAACTATTACTGGACAAAGTATCTACCCTGGAATGAAATTCCAATGAAGAAAACTGACTTTCCCTTTCCCAGCAGATATCAATTACAGACAGCTTCTTGGTTAGGGGTGAGGTTCCATTTCTACTTTTCCTTCTCAGTGCTATAACTCCATTGGGATTGAACTTGTGCCAGACTCTGTGACCTTGTATGTGTATCAGTCCTGCTATGCCTGGAAGACAGTTTCCTTGGAGCCATCCACCACCTCTGGCTCTTAGAATTTTTGTGCCTCCTTTCTGCACATACTCCTAAGCCTTGAGGAAAGAGTTTCATGAAGACATTCTATTTATGGCTGGATGATCCAAAGTCTCTCACTCTCTGAACATTGTCCAATTGTGAGTCTCTGAGTTAGTTTCCATCTACAACAGAAAGCTTCTCTGATGAAGACTAAGGCACTAATCTATGAGTATGTAAGTATGTCATTAGAACTTATTTTATTGCTATGCTCCTTTAGTCAAAAATAATAATAGGTTTTTCCATAGCCCCATGAGCTATATAGTCTCATATTCTTGGCCACTTTACTAGTATTGGGTATGCACGACTCTTATTGGCTAGGCCTTAATACAATCAAAACGTGGTTGGTTACTCCCATAGCATTTGTGTCACTATTACACCAGCATTATGTTTCAAGCAGATCACTGTTGTAGGTTACAGGTTTTGTAGCTTGTTGAAATTAATTATTGATTATCTTTCTGCTCTGGCAGCATGCAATGTACCAAACAGCATCACCAACTGTAGTCAGTAGAGGAGACGCTTCCAGTTAGGCCCCAGCTCAACTTCTCCATGTTCAAAGGCATAACTCAGTGCTGTCTTTAACAATAAGGCCTTTCCATCAGTTGTGAGAGCAATCAATAACCTGCAAGTCTAATTTTCAATTCAGAAAAAAATGGTGGAATTTGAATGTCACCTCACAGTTATAGAAGGTACCTAAGACTACTGTATTAAACTCTATCCTGAATCGGTAATGGAAACTTCTTGCCTCACAAATTTCCCATAAAATTATTTCAGCATGCCAAGAATTCCTAACTGATTATACCTGTAGCACACTTCACTAATGGAACAGAGAAAACAAAACAAAACAAACAAACAAACAAAAAACCCTGCAGGTTGTTACTTTGTTGCCACAGGAAGAAACAAAACCCATGTCAAATTCCACATCTCTCTCAACTAGCTGGTAGCCAGAGGCCCGCACTTGTATACTAACTTTTGTGCCTTGAAGAAGACAGAAGACTGTGCTTTCCTCATTATATTTCCTATGTTACCTAGAGAATCACAAGGTCAAAGCTATTTTCCCCTAAAAACAAGAAATTATCTTCTTCTGCTGTGCATACAAGAAGGAATGCCCACAGTTTTCTGGCATGAAGATAAAATAATTGGGATTCTTTCCATGATCTTCAGAAGCTAATGGGCTAGAGTACCCTGTTAGCATCAAAGATCTTCATAGTAGTTAAAGCCTTTTCCCCTTTCTCTGGATGAAGTCTAACCTGCATGTCAAAAAGTCTTACTCTTTTTGAGGTATTGGTGAAGCATCACAAAAATTCTCAAATGGATAATTATATTTGTTCATGTTTGGCTTTTATATGTTATGGGTATATGTACATTTCTTTCCTTGCTGAGTTTTAACTTGTAAGACTTTGCTTACAGTAATAATAGAATCAGTACACTTCCTAATGGGAACCACGGGGTTATGAGATTCACAATGCTGGATTTGGGCATTCTAAATTGGTTGTAGCTAATCCACAGAGTGCAGAATACACATAGAAACAGTTGAGAGGTAATAGTTTTCACAAGAGGAGGTATGGAGGATATAAAACAGCCTTCCAGTGTCTGTAAATACTCTTCTATCTATTATTTTGGAATTTTTGAACAGAATTGTCATTTAAATGCCACTCAGTTTCCAGAACCACTTTTGCCCTCTTCCTGGCACTACCCTGCCTGGGATCAGGGAGCATTTGCTAAAGGCTTTCTGATTGTCTTTTCTTTTCTGGAAGTTTCCTCCTGCCTTACTCCATTCTCTTAACAACTCGGTTCAACTGCCCCTTCCAAGTGAGACAAATGACCTCAGAAAATGTTCTGTGCTTCATTGAAAGAGCTGCTAAATAATATAGGACATAGAAGACCTGAAGCCATATGAAGTGAGGACTTAATGGCTAAGCTTCACACAGTGGCTGCACACCAGCCCGACAGACAGAGAGCTTCAGAGCAGAGACGCCTTCCAAGAGCAGATTTTCATCCCTCTTTCATTCCAAACTGCTACAAGGATTCCTTCCAAATCCATCCACCATGCCACTAAGCCCCTTCCTCATAGTACTCAGATAAAACACATAAGACTTGATCATACCCAGGTCATTGCTTTTCACCCCATGAGTTCCTTCAACTAAGTACAATTCACCCTCCCGAAATGCCTGCCTGAAAGTACAGCTTAAATGGGCCATGAGATTTTCTTTCCTGTGTGGCACATCTCAGCCTCCCAGGCTCTCTGTCTTCCCATGCCGCACAAATTATTGGGATTTTCACTCACACTGGAAAATGCATAGAGTAATAAACTCCTTTATCAGCATCCAATTTACATGTGAACGGGGACTATATGTTATTTGTTCTTGGTACTAGGGATGGGCTTGTACCTTCATTTACTACCAACCAATCCTTCACCAACTTCACAGGTCAATGCTAAACTCCAGAGTAAGCCTTTTCCCCTTCATACACTGCCTCTATTTCGTCATTATGGGTCAGACACTAAAAATTTTCATGGTTCATATGTTATCTGTATCTCATCATTAGCTGATTAAAAAGATTTGACATTCTTATTCATGCTCTAGCAGAATTAATTGGAGCTCAGGGATAAAATGTACAAGTTGTAAATGTAGTATACAAAGCCAGTCTGGGCAGGGGTAGGGGAGGGAAGATTGCTCTGCTTTGCTTTCCGTCACTCTTTTCTTCATTTTCCTAACTTTCCCCATGACAATGCCTGTATCTTGTACCATTCTCCATTGTACAGATATAAGGGCTCCTGCACTGTGCCTCTTGTGTCACTAGATGAATATTGTTTTTTCTCATTCTTTTATTCTACTTCCTTGATATTTATGTTAGGAACCCTTTGGCATCAGACCTGAGCAGGCCTAGATCACCAATCAGTTTTTGGGAAGTAGGTTAAAGTTCCAACTCACCAAAAACCAGAACCTATCAGTTTCACAGCTGGCCTCATACTTTTCTTTTTGTGTCTATATGTAAGTATATATTAGCTTGACTGTCCAAATCTAGCCTATGTGCTTGTTCAGCAGGCAGGAATACAGCATGGCATGATGGTTCTTACTAAGGTTAAGAACATGAGCTTCAGAGCCACACAGACGGCATTTACATAGTGACTTTGAAGATTCTAAACCTATCATTATAGTAATTTAAACTCTCTTGTGAAAATAAATAAAATTATAATACCAGTTACACATAGTTATTTGGAGGACAAAACTGTGATTAAAGCATGCAATGGCTTTGAATCATAGTTTAGTCTGTTGCCATACCACCCTGAATGTGCCCAGTCTCATCTGAATCATACATCAACTCTGGTAGTTTTCCAATAGAATATGGAGAAATTTATTCAAGGAAAATAACCTCACTTATTGTCATGGTTCTTTCCAAGCTTTTTCATATGCCATAAAAAATAATTATCGTAATATTTTCCAGAAGACTGAATCAAGAGAAACCTTAGTGATCAGGAACCTTAAATGCAGAAAAAGAGACAACTCTATCTCAAACCACTTGGAAGTTGTATATATGAAGTTAAAACTCAGGTCTCTATTTTCCCTCTTGTTAGGAGTAAGTTTTTCCCTGCCAGTCTGGTCCCACCACTACGCCAGCCCCAAATAACACACAGAGACACTGCATTAGATATAAAGCTGCAGGCCAGTCACTAGTTTCTTATCGCCTAGCTCTGTCTTAAGTATTAACCCATGTCTATTAATCTAAGAACTTCCATGTGGTCTTACTGGAGAGAGGGGCTGGCGTTCTTCTCTCTCAGTCCACCATGTTGGATCTCATCCCTACTACTTCCTCACTCCTCCTTGTCTCCTAGTCCTGCCTATCTTGCTTTCCTATTGGCCAACAGTGCTTTATTCATTAACCAATAAGAGAAACATATTTACAGAATGACATCTCCCATCATCTCCTCTTTTCTGTCTAAAATAAAAAGAAGGGTTTTAACCTTAGCATAGCAAGGTATATCACATAACAGTTATCAAATAAGAACCACAGTCAACAATGTTTAGTCCATTGACATTTTGCAAGATTAAAAAAAAATATTTCATCATCTATCCTATGTTTGTGAGTCTAAAGTCCTACCCTCTCCTTTATACCAGTTTGTCTCTGTGATACGATTTCAACAATGGCTTTTCTCCATTGCCAGTATACACAGGAACCTATTCTGGTGGGAAATGAGTCTCATTAAGCTCCATGCTAAGGGAATATAGAAATAATACAGGGAAGACGTCAAATGAGGAAAAAAATGGACAAATGGAGTGCAATTTTAGACATATGTACTGTGGACAGAAATCTACTAAATGCATGTTATGCAAACACAACAGAAACAAGTATACCCATGAAAAGTACAAATGGGCAAAGAAGCAAAATGTCCAAGACTGAGAAGCACTATTAATAAACAATAACCTTATTATCAAGAAAAGTTAACAAGAGGGTAACTACCTCGGAAAAAGTAGAGACTCTATTCTGACACAGCTTTTGTTTAATTCCTGCCACAAACTTCTCAGAACATTAAGAGGATATTAACCTTAATTTTACCCTGCCAGAATATGTCTCATCCCTTAGGAATCTATTTACAAAGGAGATCAAACATGTATGTACACCTTGGTTCCTATGCCCTGCAAAAGGAAGCTTTTCCACATCTGTTCAGCCTTCATGTAGCTTCCTAACTCATCCCACACATTTACCACAAAAGCTGTTACCACAGAAGGATTTGACAGAAGCCATTTAGTTAAAGTGCATTTTCAGCTGCCAAAAATACAATGTAAATTACCTTGGCCAAATTCTCACTCCTGGAGATGTTTCCCCTCCCCCTGGCTTTCCCACAGTGAGGTGTCAGGCTGACCCTTGCCTCAGCAGGCTTAATGGAGAATAGACAGCAGATTTCAGTAATGGATCAGTTCCTCGTCTCAGCATGCCCAATCTATAATGAAAATGAATTACTGTGTTTTAGTTCACTCAGAATAACCAAGTATGGATTAGTCTTTGATTCTGACTTTACAGATGCACAAATCCTATTGTCTGAGGCCTTAACGGGACACTGTAATGTTTCAAGTCCAGATGTACAAAAGAGAGCTGTGCATAGATTAGCCAAATGTCCATTTTTTCACTGACACTGCAGGATTCAAATAATAGATCTTCCAAAACAATACACCTTAGTCTGTCTCCTTCTCAGACATGAGCTTCACAGGTCCTAGAAAAGAGTTCTTGGCAAAGCACAGTAACAAAGTACCAAAGTTTCCCTACAGCTTCCCTGCATCCCTCTTGTTAATGCCCAGTCACCCTGCCACAGCACTCAGTGTTTCCCTAGTCCTGCCATGGTGCCCCACTTAGATTCCAAGTGATAACTTGAACCCAGCACCCTCTTCATCTCATGCCACAAACCCTATCCTTTTCTAACTGGAAAAACATGGATTGAGTGGGTTCTCTCAGGGAGTACAGTATCATTCCTGGGGTTTTATTACTCATCGTTATTACTCGGGTGTTATTATTCCTCTAGGAAGGAAACGTGTTTGTTAATCACCAAGATATGCCACTGAAAAGACAAGCAGAAGTCAGATTGTTATCTCTACATATTTTGGAATAGTATTCTGTTACAGAGTTCAGATTTCATTATTTAAGGAATTAGTTATATGAGACAAGTTTGGTTGTTGTTCATGATTTTATTTTGAGTCTGGACCTCACAATGGAACTCATGCTCATTAAGAATTAGCTATCTAGCCTGGGGTACTTCTAAATTCATAATATTCCTACTGCAATCTCCTTGGAATTATAAGAATATACATACCATGGCAGGCTTGATGAGAGGTATTAATATAGTAGAATGCATCCCAGGCTTGTCCAGAAAAACCTATCACATAGCCATTCTAGTGCTCAGGCTCTTACAATTTTTTTGCCCCACCCCTTTCTGAGATGTTCAGAGGCTAGGTATAGGGGTCATAAGATATATGTACAGCAGGGTGATATACACCATATAATCATTTATTTTCTGCATTTTGGCCAGTTGTAGATTGTGCCACCATTCTTTCTGGGGAGGAAAAAAAAAGCTTTTTGTGAAGTGCACTGCTCTACGGGTATAAAAATGAGGTTTTAAAGTACATAAATTACACAAGGATTATAGCCAAGGTTCCTGAAGTAGGGTCAGTGTTCAAGCTCATAACCAGTCAAAAGTAAAATACATGAATTGGAAATTATGACAGAATCACAGACTCAATGTCAAATGAAACCAACCACTCACCTAAAGTGAGACTCTGTGAGACTACTTTCTAGTGAGGCCAATTTAAGCTAAGGGTTCAGTTCTTTGTGAGGCTATTGTTAGGAACAATGAGTGATGAATGCTCTATGTGATCATGAGATGAAAACAGGGAAAAATGAGAAAGTGGTGAAGCAGTGTTCTAGACATAACATGCTTGAGAACACTTGTAGGTTTCCAGACATCCCAACTATTCTTACTGTGTCAACCAAAAGGCACTGTCAAGGTGATACCCAGTGGGGAATGCCTAGTAAGATAATTTCTAGTTCTATAGCTTATCAGGTTTTCCATTCTTTAGCAACCACTACAACATTCCTTCTAAAGAAAAAACGGAACCTAGGAGAAAGAGACAGGGAGGATGAGAAAGCACATGGGACTAGGAAGATTGACTCTGGAGGAATAGATGGGGGGGGGAGATGAGGGAGCCATTATAAGTTTGAAGAGAAAACTGACTCTAGAGACATGTTCAGAGACTTACAAGACTGACCCCAACTAACAATTTGAGCAACAGTGGAAAGGCTGCCATAAATGCCCTTCCCTGATAATGAGATTGATGACTAACTTATCCACCATCATAGAGCTCTCATCTAGTAGCTGATGGAAATAGAAGCAGACACACAGCTAAACACTGAACCGAACTGGAATCCAGATGCAGAGAGGAAGGACAAGACCAGGCTACAGAAACCCACAGAGACAGCTGACCTGAACAAGGAGGAGCTAATGGGCCCCCAGACTGATAGCTGGGAATCCAGCAATGGACTGACTCAGACCCCCTGAATATGGGTCTCAGTTAGAAGGCCTGGGCAGTCTAAGGGACCTCTGACAGTGGAGCCAGGATGTATCCCTGGTGCACAAAAGTACTTTAGGGGCAACCCTCCTTGGAGGGATACTCCCTTAGCCTAGAGACAGGAGAGAAGGCCTAGACCCTACCCCAAATGGCTTGACAGATTTAGATGACCCCTCTTGGAAGGCATGTGGAGTGGGGGGGTAGATGGGATGGGAGGGTGTTAGGGGGGCATGGGAGGGTGGCAGAGATGTAGGAAGGGAGAGAACTGGGAGCAATATATAAAATAAATTTAAAAAAGTAAGCATCATTATGTATAATCCCTGTATCTACTGACATCAGCCAACAAAGAAGCTATGAAAAACACTCAAATCTCATAGTTCGAGATAGGAATGTTATATTCCTGAGGATAAGGATGCTGTTTACATAATGTTGTGATGTTGCGCTCTGTTTTCAGTGTCAGAATCAGTCACAAAATATAAGTTCAGATATTTACTGAGTTTGCGTTTGCAAGCTATATAGTACTAAAATATTATCCAATCAGTTGGCTAGCAACAAAAATATATTGCCTCATATTTCTGGACCCCAAAATGTAAGATAACATGTAGCCTGGACTTGTTACTTTTCAGGTTGTATAGAGGAGCATCTTCTCTATGCCTTCCTCCTAGATTTTGGTAATATTCTGTCAATGTCAGCCCTTCCTCTATATGTAGATGCTTCCCCCAGATCCTGCCTTCATGTTGACACAGCCAGTCTCTGGATGGATATTTTCATGTCCAAATTTCCCTTTTCTGTAACAATTTTACATTGGATGATGGCATAGTCCCATAACTTCATCTTAGTTGATCACCTGAAAAGACCCTATTTTCACATAGTTTCTTATTCACAGTCACTAAAATATAGAGCTCCATCGTCTTTCATGAAAGCATTTCAGTCCATTACAGTAACTTACACATGGTTTCACTAACTTAAAGTCCATGCTAATCCTTTTGTTCAGATTTCTTTTCGTGGTATTTGTGCATGTCAAAAAGATCAAGCCTGTTCATTCTATAATTAAGCATGTAGTTTATTCTCACAATGAATATAAATATGAAAGTCAAGGGTAATTCAAGAATCATAGAAAGAAATTCAAATACCCTTATTTCAACCTCAAGATGTGTCTCTAGGTCTGTGTCCAATGAAAGTGCAAGTATCAGTGTCTTAAAATGAAGTAAAACAATGTCGGTCAGAAAATACAGGGAAAATGTGGTTTGAAGAACAAACGTAGTTACTGGAAAGACCTGAATTTATCCAGTTAAATGTGATGAGAACTTGAGGAGTACGTGTGCTGGATTGAAGGCTTTCATGTTCTGTTCATGTCATATTCAGTTTACATAGACATATATTCACACACTATACATATCCTTTATATACATATGGTAAATAGAATAACATAATCATTTAGTTCCAAATTTTTGTGTTTCCTCCTGGTTGCAAATCATTTGAAATACCTGTCCCTTTGTTGTCCTCATCTGTACAATGGGTGCTTTCCCTTGTGGTGTTTTAATGGGGATTAAAGCACTCACTGTATGGTAAACTCTTGTATAAAAATCCATAGAACATCTTGGCTGTTGAGAAGTCATGACTGTGTGTCAAATGTAACATCCTGCAACCCATCTCACTATTTTCTATCTCCTACAATTTCTCATTCTCCTTCCACAATGTTTTATTCTCTTTAAAGAGGATAGGAAATGGTTTTATTTGGAACTGAGTATTCAACAGTCAGAGGAAGTGGATTGTCTCACTGGGAGTATCCTCCTCAAAGGAGACCTCAAAGCCCACACCCACAGTGACACAGTTCCTCCAACAAGGGCTACACTTACTTCAACAAAGCTACAACTCTAGTAGTGCCACTCCCCTTGAGATTATGAAGGACAATTATTCAGTGGGGGGGGGCAGTGAATGGAGAGGGAGCTAAGAAAAAGAGAAGGGGAGGAGAGGAAAGCATGTGGGACTAGGAAGATTGAATCAGGGGAGGAACAGATGAGAGAAAGACAGACAGAGAGAGAGAGATAGAGAGAGATAGAGAGAGAGAGCATAAAAGAGGGAGCCATTATAGATTGAAGAGAAAACTGATCCTAAAGAAATGTTCAGAGACCTAGAAGACTGACCCCCAACTAACAATTTGAGCAACAGTGGAAACCATTATAGGTTTGAAGAGAAAACTGACTCTAGAGAAATGTCCAGAGATCTATAAGGATGACCCCAACTAACAATTTGAGCAACAGTGGAAAGGCTAACAGAAATGCCCTTCCCTGATAATGAGATTGATGGCTAACTTATCCACCATCACAGAGCCCTCATCTAGTAGCTGATGGAAACAGAAGCAGACACACACAGAGACAACTGATCTGAACAAGGAGGAACTAATGGGCCCTCAGACTGATAACTGGGAATCCAGCATGGGACTAACTCAGATCCCCTGAACATGGGTCTCAGTTAGAAGGCTTGGGCAGTCTGAGGGATCTCTGACAGTGGAACCAGGATGTATCCCTGGTGCACAAAAGGACTTTGGGAGCACATTCCCCATGGAGGGATACTCCCTTAACCTAGAGACAGGAGAGAGGGCCTAGTCCCTACTTCAAATGACTTCACAGATTTTGTTGATTCCTCCTGGAAGGCACCACCCTCCCTGTGGAGTGGGGGGGGTAGGATGGGAGGGTGTTAGGGGGCATGGGAGGGAGGGAGAGAAGAAGTGAGGAAGGGAGGAAGGGCAGGAGAGGGAGCTGGGATCTATATGTAAAATAAGACAAAATAAATAAATTAATTAAAAAAATAAAAAAATAAAAAACATAATACCATACACTTCAAACGTGTCTTATTTAAAGCTGGGTAGCAGAATACATGTCACCCCTCTCTGGGAAAGCCAGTTCTAATCACATAGGTCATATACACATATTTTGAAGCAACTAGAACGTCTTTTCGCTCCATAATACAAACATTACTATATCTCTGACTTTGTGCAGATTATTAAGCTCTAGAAAGCACTTGTTTTAGGCAGCTATGAGAACAAGACAAAAAGGAAATGAAATATAAGAGAGCAGAGAAGAGAAAATCAATGTAAGAATTATGAAGACTACTGAGGAAGATACCAGAAGCAATAATCAAATGCTGAAGAATGTTTTTCTGAGTGTTCAAAGAAGGCAATGAAAAGAGACTTGTGGTTATACATGTCCTAAACAAACAGAAATAGTATATTTCAAGGATGAAGAAAACTCCCTATAAACATCCGTTGAAAATATAATATAGGCTATCTATAAAGCTTCAAAACTTAAGCTAGCTTCAAATATCTCAGACACAGACATGCTTCCAAATAGGTAACAAATGGAGTAACTTAAACAGACCTTTGAAAAAAAGGGCTGTGAACTAAAATTTACATGTTAAGCTAAATAATTCTTTTTGTTTTAGAGTAATAGGGGACATTATATTATCTTTTAAAACTTTAGCACACGTTGTTTACAGATAATAATGGGCTCATTATGCATGTTCATACATATGTACAGTGTTTTCAATCACATTCCCATCTCCCTCAGCCTCACTTGTTTTTCTCTCCTGCTTAATCCCCCTCCTGGTCTGACCAGCCCTTTCCTACTTCTGTAAATTTCCATCAAGTTATTTCTTCAGCATTTTTTTACAGGCATGTTTGTGGGAATATGTTTACATAAGCATAAATAGTAGATTCTTTTAAATGTTTTTTTTGGTGTACCTTTCATTTTCTTTTTTTCCAAGATTATTCTTCATCCAAATTAGTTTGGGTTTGGAAACAGCACTCTCAAATTCCCATTCACTGAGCAACCAAGTGCTTGAACTCTTTTCTCTTTCCTAATTTCCTCATTCACGCTTTCTTTTCTTTTTGACTTTTTATAATTGTTTTGTACATTTTCATTTAAATTAGAAACAATTTTATTTTACATATCAGTCCCATTACCTCTCCCATCTTCCCCACTGACTCCCACCCCTCCATCCACTCCTCAGGGATGGTGAAGCCTTCCATGGGGGAATCATCAAAGTCAGTCATATGATTTGGAAGAGGTCCTAGGCCCTCCCCCATTTATCTAGGCTGAGAGGCTGTCCCCCTATGGGGCAATGGGCTCACAAAATCCATTTGTGCACTAGGGATAAATACTAGTTCCACTTCCAGACTCCCCACAGACTGCTCAGGACTCCTAACTGATACCGTGTTCAGAGGTTCAGTCCTATGCTGGTTCTCCAGCAGTCAGTTGGGGTCAATGAGCTGCCCGTCACTCAGGTCATATGTTTCTGTAGGTTGACCCAGCATGGTCTTGACCTCTTTTCTCATCATTCCTTCCTCTCTACAACTGGATTCCAGGAGTTTGGTTCACTGTTTAGCTGTGGATCTCTGCTTCTGCTTCCATCAGCTACTACATGAAAGGCTCTAGGATGGTATTTAAAGTGGCTATCAATCTCATTATCAGGGAAAGACATTTAAGGTAGCCTCTCCAATATCACCTAGATTCTTAGTTGGGGTCATCCTTGTGGATCTCTGGACATTTCCCTAGTGCTACATTTCTCATTAAACCTATAATGGCTCTCTATATTCTAGTATCTTTTATCATGCTCTCCTTTATTATTCCCCCAACTAAATCTACCCCCCTTCACAACTTCTCTTTCTCCTTACTCTCTCTCTCCTGCCCCCCCTCCCATGCTCCCAATTTGTTCAGGAGCTCTTGTCCCTTTCCCCTTCTTGGGGGTCCATGTATGTCTCTCTTTGGGTCCTCCTTGTTTCCTAGCTTCTCTGGCGGTGTGGGTTGTAGACTGGTAATCCTTTGCTCTATGTCTAATATCCATATATGAGTGGGTACACAGCATGTTTGTCATTCTGTGTTGGGTTATCTCACTCAGGATGGTTTTGTCTAGTTCCATCCATTTTCCTGTGAATTTCAATATGTCATTGTTTTTTTCTGATGAGTAGTACTCCATTTTGTAAATGTACCATATTTTCTTTATTCATTCTTCAGTTGAGGGGCATCTAGGTTGCTTCCAGGTTCTGGCTATTATAAATAATGCTGCTATGAACATAGTTGAACATATATCCGTGTGTCATGAATATGCATCCTTTGGGTAGATGGCTAAGAGTGGAATTGCTGGATCTTGAGGTAGACTGACTCCCATTTTCCTAAAAAACTGCCATACTGATGTCCAAAGTGGCTGTACAAGTTTGTACTCCCACCAACAATGGAGAAGTGTTTCTTTGTCTCCACATCCTCTCCAGCATAAACTGTCATTGTTGTTTTTGATTTTTGCCATTCTGACAGGTGTAAGATGGTATCTTGGTGTTGTTTTGATTTGCATTTCCCTGATGATTAAGGATGTTGAACAATTTCTTACATGTCTTTCAGCATTTTAGATTCCTCTATTGAGAAAGAGGAGATGATGGGAGATGTCATTCTGTATATGTTTCTCATACTGGTTAATAAATAAAGCACTGTTGGCCAATAGGAAAGGAAGATAGGAGGGACTAGGAGACAAGGAGGAAAGAGAAAGAGTAGGGAGGAGTCAGCATGGAGAGACGGGGGAGACCAGACGCCTGCCTCACTCCCTGGTAAGGAGAACACGTGGAAATACATAGAAATGGGTTAATACTTAAGACAGAGCTAGCCTATAAGAAACAAATAATGGGCCAACAGCATTATATCAAATACAGAGTCTATGTGTGTTATTGGCAGCAGGAAAAGACCAGAGGCAGCGGGTGGAAAAACCATACACCTTACATTCTCTCTTCAGTTATGTAACTCATTTTTTAATAGGGTTATTTGGTGGTTTGGTAACTAGCTTCTTGTGTTCTTTGTTTATTTTGGAAATCAGCCCTTTGTCACATGTGAGGTTAGTGAATATCTTTTCCCATTCTGTGGGCTGCCGTTTTGTCTTGTTGACTGTTTCCTTTGCCTTACAGAAGCTTTTCAATTTCAATTGGTCCCATTTATTAATTGTTGATCTCAGTGTCTATGCTACTGGTGTTATGTTCAGGAAGTGGTCTCCTGTACCAATCTGTTCAAGGATACCTCCACTTTCTCTTCTAAGTGTGGCTGGCTTTATGCTCATTTGTTTGATCCATTTGGACTTAAGCAAGGAGGGATATGTGGGAGGGTTTGGAGGGAGTAAAAGGAAGGAAGAAATAAAATAATTTATACTTTAGTTTCAAAAAGAAACCCTCTTGTTGACCAGGTCTTAAGTGCAAGTGCAGAGATGATCGTTACTGCCAATGTATTCATGCTGTACTCGTCATTTTTGTGGTTTGCTCTTAGGGCTATAATGCTGTGATGGTCATTGTTCTGGTTCATGGTTGTTGTAGCCGGGTATGACTGTAGGTTGCCTTTCTAACTTAGAAGCTTGTATGGCACCTTCTGACACCATGAAAGCTCATCATCAGGGATGGGGTCACTCAGATCAGTTCTAGCTCAGGGATCTCTGGGACCTGTTTCTGAAGTGAATGGTGTCTTTAGCCAACAGGGACTTAACCTTTGACCTCTTGAGGGAAACCAAGGGCAACAGCAATAGGCTGTTCTTTGGGAGTCTCTTGGTTAGCCCTGGCCAACAAATCAAAAAAGGCTTCTCATAGGTAATATTGGGGTTTTTTGTTAGGTGGTCTTTCGCTCTTGGAGAGAGCATTGTCAGCTCAGGTGATAAAATGTTATTTAATCAACATATGGGTATTTATACACAGAGTTATGTGTATTATGGGGTTTTGTAGATTAAAAACTAGTATGTTTCCCTGTGACTTTCCCAGCCATCTTTTTTTATTGTTTTACCCCCTTCCTCATTCTTTTGTGTTCAGTTTATAGCTCATAAGGCTCATAGAACAGTGCAAGAGGCCAAATTTGCTAGCATTATAATGTATGATAACTTCTACAGCTATGACTGAATATTTAGAGTTCACAAATAGAAAATACTTACATGAAAATAATATGTAATTGCCCCTAAGCAAAGACCTAGATGCCCAGGACTAGCAATAGCATCACAGTGAGAAATGATGTAAAGGGCTTAAATATGGGTAAGAAATTACCTGTGTGCTCAGTCTTAGGTAGGTGTGTGTGTGTGTGTGTGTGTGTGTGTGTGTGTGTGTGTGCATACATACTGCAAGAGTCAGGGTTAATGCTCAAACTATAGTAATATTTACATTATATTGAACTAGTTTTAGATATTTTGCACTGATAAATTACTGTTCCAAATATCCCTCTGATATCAACCACTCTACCTACATCATAGGTTCACTTAGAGGGAAGTAAATATAAGAGCACAATACAATGTTAAGAAATTAGCATGATATTAGACATAGTGCAAAGGATAACCAGCCTAAAATTAACAATCCCAGAGAAGCTAGTAAACAAGGAGGACCTTAAGAGAGAATTGAATGGACTCCACAAGAAGAGAAAAGGGACAAGATCTCTTGAGTTAATTGGGAGCATGGGGTGGGGAGGTGAAGGGGGAGGAGAAAAAGGAGGGGGGAGGAAGACATGAGGGATCAGGAAGGTTGAGTTGGAACCATTATGGGCTTATCAAGAAATCTGGCATTAGGAAAATGTCCAGGGATCCACAAAGATGACCCCAACTAAGAATCTAAGCAATAGTGCAGAGGCTACCTTAAATGCCCTTATCCTATAATGAGATTGAGCACTACCTTAAATGCCACCATAAAGTCTTTATAAATTCCTCCTTAAGTACAACATTTTTTTTCTGATGGAAGCAGAAGGAGAGATACACAGCTAAGCAACTCCTAGAATCCAGTTGTAGAGAGGGAGTAATAAAGAGCAAAGCGATCAAGACCATGGTGGTGAAACCTACAGAAATAGCTGACTAAAGCAAGTGGAAGTTCATGGACCCCAGTCTGACTTCTAGGGAACTAACATAGGATCAACCTGGACGCCCCTAAATATGGTGTCAGTTAGTAGGTCTGGGCAATCTATGGGACTGGCTGCTGACAGTGAAACCAGTATTTATCCATAGTGCACAAATGTGCTTTGTGAGACTATTCCCTATGGATGGATACTCTCTCAGCCTAGATTCAGGGGGGAGGGCCTAGGCCCTACCCCAAATGATGTGACAAACCTTGACTATCCCCCATGGAAGGCCTCACCCTCCCTGAGGAATGGATGGGGGGCATGTGATGGAGAGATGATGGGGGAGTGGTAGGAGAGGAGGGAGAGGCAACTGGGATTGGTATATAAAACAAGATCGGTTTTAATTTAATAAAAAAAATAATAAAACGATGAAACACACACACAGAAGTTATCATGAGTCAGCTTTCAACTTTTCTAATAAATGGAGAAACAAACTTATCAGTAGGTCACCTTGGCATGACATCATTTACATCACTACATGAGTTTCTTTTCCAAATTCCTCTTGGAAACAGCATTCCATGTACCACAGTCCTGGAATCAGCATTTCACAACTCTCCACCCAGTCCACCGGCTAATATCTTTTTTCCATGGCCTCTTCCATGAAGTATCCTGAGCTTTGAGTGGTAGGATACTGATATACATGAACCATCTACCCTATTTGGGGGAAATGGCCTCCAGTGGGAGGCTCAAGACCCACTGAATGACCACACGCCTATGTGACCATGGACATACAGTGTTATTAATGACCAAAAACATAACAGAAAAAGAGGACATAGATAGAGGGAGGAAATGGGTTTGGGAGGGAGTTGGAGGGAGATGGTTGTGAGTAGATATTATCAACAAACATGGTATAAATATATGCAATTTCAAAGAAAAAAGGCTTCAGAAAAGATAGTGAACAACTTTTCTGGTTTTTAAAATTCCTTTAACAGTACGTGGGTTTATCAAGATGATTAAATATATCCTTATTGTCCTCTATATAAAAACAGTTTTGCCTTATGAATATCACCCTCCAAAATCAAAGTACCTGATATATCTACTCATTTATAATTTATATCACTAAATTGTTTCTAGTCTTTGAATGTTCTTATAAATCATCATGCCCACTATCATGACCAAAAAAATATGTTTATTGTAATTATCCTATTGTATGGTATTTGATATTACATAATTTCTTATCCCTTTATAAATTCCTCAAGTACAACATTTTTTTTCTAATTTTCTAGAACTCCATTGAAACTGACAATTTAAATAAGGTCAATGTTATTTAACTACATTAATATTGCAAATTTCTTATACTACAATCTTTTTACTACACCCTTCACTATTTCATGTGTATTTGTACCATGTCACGAAATAAACTGTAATTTCCATAGGAAGAAAAATATGTTCTTCCTGGAGTTGTTAATGATGTGGGAAAAGACTTATTATTTGGTGTTAAATGAAAAAAGCAAGATAAAGTCAAACATATAGTGTGATATTAACTACCTGAAATGGATAGAAAGAATAGAAGCAAATACACTAAAATAAGGATAATAATTATTTTCTGTATGGTAAGCTATAAATGATTGGTTATTAAACTCAACTGACTTAATTTTTTAAAGTACACATACTATCTATGCCTAGAAAAAATATTACAGTACTTAAATACAGTTAAATTCTTCATCTAATGTTTTTCATGGTAGTGATCTGTTCAAACAGGTACCTCCATGATTCCTTTAACAGTTACAACAAAGACATGTTTAAACAGTTCCCTGGATTTCTCTCAAAACACATTTCTATTAACAAATCATGTTTCCTATTTGTTTCTTGAAATTTCAAATTAACTACCTACATTGGTTAGGATACTTTATATTTCTAGTGAACAAAACCCCTCACTCAAAGTGTCTTGCCACAATAGAGTATTGATTGGCTCAAAGAACAAAAGTCTCCAAGGCATGGCTACTGTTCGACTGCCAACAAAATGTAGTTATGGCTTACTTTAGGCTGAGTTTTCTTCAGGAGTTGAAATTACAGTGAACTTACTGGTTCTTACTGGTTTCTGCAATATTCCCATGAAAGTAACTCACACTCTTTTTTCCTTTCAACTTTGTCCTCAAGCTTTCTTTCCTATAGTGTTCAAAGTGTCAACAGTAATTTGAATCCATGAACTGTCAGGTTATCAAACATACTTAGATGAGACTCTTTACACACACACACACACACACACACACACACACACACACACTCCTGAGGGATTGGGTTCTTGTACTGGATTGTCTATTTTGTGTACCTATGCCCCAATCTTTTAGACAAATGTCATATACGTGTGTGTGTGTGTGTGTGTGTGTGTGTGTGTGTGTGTGTGTGTGTGTGTGGTATGTGTGTGTATTTAGAATGCATTAATATTAATATTGTTGGAAGCTAAAAATAATGATTTGATCAATTCATCATGGCATAATTTAAGCCATGAAGATAAAAAGTCAATGAAATAGTGCAATACAACTTCTTTTCTTTTAAGTGCTTGATAATGAAACTTCAGAGCTTTTGGTCTTTTTGTCCTTTAAATTCAAATCAGCTCAAGTTCTTCCCATGGTTTCCTTTCAACACACTTGCTGAGTAACCCTTAATAACCTTTACTAACATCCTCAATTTCCTTGCCTGTCAAAACAGATAAGCAGTCAGTAGCTGATGACTGGGTGACTCTGTGACCCTAACATCAGAATGACAAGTCTAGTTTTCTGAGAATGGGTAAGCTGACAGAAAGGAATCACTCATAACTGTCCACTGGAAACAAATAGAACAAACAACATATATCCTAAACTGTTCAGCTACTAATGCTCTAAACACACTATGAGTAGAGGAGCAAAACATGTCCCACCAACTGGCTCTTTTCTATTTTGTCTAAATAATAGAGCAAACAACTTTATTGCCTCTTTGCAAACTTTCCATATTCAGTGATTTAGTTATTTCTATCCCTAAGAGTCAAAATCTGCCTAAGTAGTAGCAAATGGTGACAAAATAACTTCCTAGCAAAATTATTTCAGAAATATAGTAATCAAATACTTTGGGCAAGAATTACCAACTTTCTCATGTTTTTCCATGTTCTACAGCAGTCCCAAACTTCAGTGAACTACTTTCCTTTTAGTACAGTCTAAGAAAACAATACCCTCTCCAAACTGCTACACTTCCTTGTAGAGTGAGTACTCATGATCTTTGATCTTTGAGAAGCATCATGGGAAACACAAAAACAAAGTAGATTTCCCCAGTTTACAAAGTTTGCTAACCACATGATACCTTCAAGAATCACAGGGAAAGGCTATGGAGAATTTTATATCCTGTTGAAAAAAAGAACCTATATTTTTAGATGTTTAAGTAGGATTTTTTTTTTCTGGTTTCCACACTGATTCTTTTTCAGAGTTCTCTCACTTCATCATTCTCTGTCAAATTATCCTTATAATGCACATTCCATATTCAGCAATGTGAACAAAATAAGGGGAGATGAAATAGGCAACCCCTGAATGCATAATTATCCAGTGTCAGCAATATTTTAAATAAATCAGATATTCTGATGATATTGTGATTTAACTGCCACAGGATGCTCACCATGAGAGTAGAAATAACTAATTGCTATTCCCTTTTTTTTTTTTTTTTTTTTTTTTTTTTTTGCTTTGGAGATAGAACAATTGAAGGTCTATAAGTTAAATGTGTTTTAATCCATTTCAGCGGTTCTTTGGAAATCACCCCCTCATATTAAAGACTGAGCTTTCAATAAGAATGCTATTATTTGATTGATGTTTGTACAAATCTGTTATGTGAGAATCTGACTGGAGCTCCAAAAGATTTACTGTATCTATTCTATCCAGTGGGAAAATGGGAATCTACAAAGAAATTTGAAGAGGAAGATTTAATTATTCTTATTAAAACAAATAGGAAGACTTCTTCTGGAAAAGGCATACATAAAACTAGATCATACCATCTCCTTCCCTAAGTAGAAATAGATGAGAAAAAGACATTGGACAGAAGCATCTACTTAGAGAGATAAATGATACCATACATTGTAAATTTGGAAAAGTTCTACCCAACTAACGAAATTAACCATGATGGCATGTTACTTGGGTATTTTTTAAAGGGCAGCCATTCAAAGAGAAAGCAGTACATGCTATTCTAGAGTATTTCAGGAATAAACCAAGGAGAACATTTCGCTGCTCAATGTTAAAGAAAAGTTCAAGTTACATTTTCAAGGGGAGACATACATACCTATACCTACATAATTCAGTGTATCCATGAAGAAATCATCATGGCCATGAAAGCCTGGAAATTTAAAATTCTATGATGAATGCTTAGACTGATCTAAAGCCTACAAATAATGTGAGAGAAGAATCTATTTCCCAAGCTGGTGATATCAACTGAAAGAACACAGCTCTTACCTCAAAAGGAATAAGAGATAGTGTATTATGGAGCTAATTTGAGTGACCATAGTTGATGAATATGTAGTGGGTTAGCTCAGGATTCATGTTCTCAAGGAGAGACATTTTCATAATAGTAGAACAAAACAAAGAAAATCACAAATTAAGGTAATTTACAAATACATTGTGGATCCATCAGAGAAGTTGTTATATTAATCCCAAAGATGCAACAAGAAAGAATACTGACCCAAATCACCATAGCCAAATTAATTTTTTTAATTCCTGTATATGGGCCACTTCCCTCTAAGGTGGGGTTCAATAGGTCAGCATTGCATGTCAGGAAAATAAGGTTTCATAGATCACTGGTAGGGGCTTTCCCAAATGGGGGAGATAGGCAGAGTTACAGGAGCAGGACATAGCACAATGAGTTGAAGTAACAACTGTTTGAAACAAAGACATGATTGCAAGGTGGTCGTGCATGACAAGGCAGTCATAATAACCCTTTGAAACAAAGGTAGGGTTTCTAGATGGTCATTACAATGTTTTGAAACAATGACATAATTGTCTTTTTCTGGAACAGGTGGTACAGAACCATTTGTAGATATGGCTATAGGTGGGACATAGCATAATCCTTTGGAAAAAGGACTAATAATAAACACGAATGAACCAAGTCTGTCTTTACAATAAGATGACTTTTAAACCTAAGATTGAGGCAGGTTGGTTCATCAGTTACAGCTTGATGGCATGCAAGGAATAACAGTCCATGGGACTACAGGAAGTACAGGATAAAGTATAATTAGGCTCTAGACCTCAACCTTTTACCCTCTCCATGTTATTACAGTTGTAATCAATCAATCAGTTATTGTAGACACAGCTTCTTTTCAGAAATTCTTGTTCACCTTAAACTGAAAGAAAATATAAGATGTATTACAGACTCTCAGAAGAAAAAAATAAGCAAAACATGTACACCATCCACAGAGTTATATTGGCATCAGTTAAGCCCTTTTCATTTTCTACCTACTCCAGTCTTCTATGCTTAAATATACTTGAGGGGAAAAAAACTACATAAACTTGAGATGTCATAAACTGTCCAACTGCAAAAAGGCAGGAATGAAAGAAAATACATTGATTTTTGTCTAAGAATAAATACAAAAATCTAAGTATGGTTTACCAAGATAATCAGTACCAATGGGGAATATGAAAAACACTGCTATCATAACAATGAGCCCTATTTTAAAATAATAAATAAAAATAAAATCTCAAATGGAGTAGATAGTACCACTGCTGCTCCTAGTGGTCGTTGTTCCATCTTTTCCTACATCTCTGTGTGTCTCCTGCTTTGATATGGATATATTCAACAGTTAGCACCCTTTGTCAGTGGCCTGCCCTTGGAAGCAGGGTTTCCATACAGTCCAGCTGAAAAGGAAGCATCAGTGTTCTTCTCCCACTCACACTAAGTAAGTGAAGGTTTGACCAATGGGTAAAAAGACTTGAAACCCCTTTTAGTAGGAAATTCTGATTCCAGGATGTCTGTCCATAAATAAACCAAAAATTCTCTCTATAAAGATTTGACTGAAATTTACCCTCGGATATTCTCCTGTTCTCCCTATATCTCTTGGACTTTTTGAAGGGGCTGCTTCCTTCTGTAACTACTTTTTCAATTAAGAATCATCCTGTGAGGAGCCTCTTCTAGGAAACCCAACTAAAGACATGCAAACACGGTCGAATAATCACATGGGTAAAAGACATAGCCCAGAGAAAGGAAGAAAATTCCCCTGAGTAATTATACTATGAAAGAACTTGATATTAACACTTATTTCAATAAAATTAAATCTCAGTGACAAGAAACTACAGTACCAGGCTAAGATGACAAGGGAGATGACTGAGATAAGGAAACAAAACAAGGATCAAAACATTGTCCTTACAAAAGTAATAATCATTAATATGCATAATCCATAACAGTTATGGATTAAAATCTAATTACTGAAAAGATAGGCAGTACCCAAGACAGGGTGAAGAAAGATAAATGAGAAGCTAATCAGAGATAAGGTTAGGAATGTGTGCACATATATGTGCAATAGGCAAACAAAATTCATGTAAAAATGCTACAAATATAAAACTTTGAAAAATATTTCCATGAAAAGAAAAACTGACTCTATGGCATAAGATAGCAAGCACATAATGTCCCATGGAAAGGTAATACAAAAATTAACATAAGAAACTCAAATCAGTCCATAGTCTGATTAAGTCATTAACTTTTAATATTAATAAATGGTTCATGCTTGTGTCTAGGCAGCAGTTACTATGTACAGAAGAGGGACTTGCTGATGTCAAAATTCTCTACTACATTATTCAATATGAGAACATGTTAAAATATTGTCTTCCAAGTTCTGTGTGAAATATAAAGTGACCAGATATATAATACTTGATAAAGTTGCTTTGGAGAATAAAAGCTATTCCATAGCTCAAAGAGGCAAAAAATGAGAATGCAACTACTTCTATTTTTTAAAAAAAAATCAAGTTGAGGATAAAAATCCATGCTAAAATGAAGATGAATAAGATGAAATATGTTAGTTGTATAGACAACATGGTAAAAATACAGTTGTAACAATTAGGTGAATAATAAAAATAATGAAAAATAATAAAATACTGCACACTGCTGCAAATGAGGCTATCCAAGCTGTGCTTTCAAAGGTGTTTGAATTTTGAAAACTAGGAGGGAAAGACATCAACTTTCTGACAGTAGAAAATAGGCAGAATCCATTTCCTAGGGATTGTTGATCTTGAAAACCATATGCTTAAAACAATACCATGATGCTGTATCAAGATTATTTGTACTCAGGGAAATATTTTGCACATGATCCCTTCTTCAATGTATCCATTGTCATTTGTATGTAGAATATGTGAGGAAATACATAGGGGATAACATATTAAAGCCATCTCATGTCTACATATAGTATATAAACTGTGGAAGGGGGTCCAAAATATGTACTTTATGCTTTTATGACTTTTATTTCCTTATGATTTCAGTACGTGTAGGTTGAATAATTTCCAGTACAATATCTTTCCTCTGAGTCTCAGAAAATAATTTGTTTTCCTAGCATATATGAAGTATACACAATTATTGGTTTCTTTATGACATTTTAATATATACAGATGATACTTTGTTTTTCCTTATTCTCTCCCATTGCTTACACTTGTCTCTTCATCTTCTCTCAATGGCCCCCTACCTCCTCGGCAATAGTCTCTTTGCTGCTCTTAGTCTAAGATTTACATTTAAATTTTCACATGAGAAAATATTAGACCCAACTTTCTGAGGATATTTTTTTAAAAAATTTATATATATATATATAATTTCATGTGATGGGTATCTTCTTGTCTGCATGTTTTTCTGTGAACCATAGTCATGCATTGCTTACAGTAACGAGAAGAGGAGTTACTGACTCTTGGGAGCTGCCATGTGGATGCTGGGAATCAAACCTGGGTCCATGGAAAAAGAATCAGTGTTCTTAACCACTGAGCTATCTCTCCAACCACCTGAGCCTTTTGGGGTGGAGGATACATGACAACTCCTTTATATTCATTATAGTTCCTTCAATTTACAGATGAAACTCAGACATTAAGTGGAAGATATTAAGAGGAAGAAGCAAGTAAGCAAATTTTAATCCAATTTAATCCTGGTGTCCACCTATAAATATAAAGAAACGATTACAACTGCCTTTAGGTCCATATAATTCAGCTGTAATTGCAAAGCACCTGTAAGCACTAAACTCTCTAAATTCTGTTTTCATTACCCGTTAAATCACCCTGTGCATTAAGTACATCAGAGTTGTCAATGTTGACTTAAAGAGTACAGAGAAGCAGGGATAGTGAATAAGACCATAGAAACACTAGTTTCCAAATTGAGTCAAATATGCATCTTTACTTTCTTTTTCTGACTTTAACTTCATGTTCTATAACAGCAAAGTAGACAAACCTGGAAGAATTTTAGTAATCCAATCCACTATATATATGATTATGGAATGTGTATGTCCTTGTGTGTGAGACTGTATACATGTGTGATATTTTCTGTTGACCAACAGAAAACAAGTTTACATATTTAATTACATAGTTATATTTTCATTGAATACTTACTTTAATAATAATTGCATGGAAAACTATCTGATTTAATGGATTGTTCTTGTCCTGAATTAGGAGAGAGGCTTGTGTTTTCTCAGTACAGATTTGGAAATAAGGCTTGAGAATGTAACACAAGATTTTACCATGCAAAAGATAGAACCAAAGCTATTAGAATATTACAGCATAATATTAGAGCTCACAAAACATACCAATGCCATATAGTTGAAGCCCTGAAATCATTCCTGTTTTAAATTCATCTATTGAGTTAGAAATATACCTGTCATATTGTCTCTATCCTCTAGTGTGTCACAATCATAAGTCAGTGGCAAATGCCTCAGCCTGAAAACTGCTACTACCAAAATAAATGAACATATACCAGGCTCCACTCTACTGGACATCATTGGAAGTCATTTGTTAGAAAATGTTTCTTCTCCAGTTACTGGCTCACTTTGCCTTGATGCCATAGACCATCTAAACACGTGACAGTTATTTCCAAAGTACACACTTTTAATTGAGATTAAGGTAGAACGATAATTGAAAAAGCTATCATCTTAATGAGGGAATCTAATTATGGAAAAAGGTTTTCCTATCATATGACAGACAGACACACCAAATACTAAAACAAATTAGCCTAAGAGAATATGCAAGGGATGAAACCTTACCTAGGCCAAGGTAAGATAAAAAGGGAGGACCTCATTGTTCAGTAATTGGGATGAGAGCCCTAGAAGAATAGATAATGTGGAAAAGACCTTATAGTAACTAAGGCAGAATGGAAAAGAACATCTCCTGCTTCATCTGTAATGAGAGGTATGATAAAGAAAGTATCAAATGGCTATGGAGGTCTATAAATATATATATGAACTAAGGGAGGATGGGAGACTTGAAAGCTCCTGGGACATTACTTACAAAGGTAAGCCACCTTTAACTCATAACGTGTATGTAAGTTTAATATGTTCCTTAGATGCTCTCTGTATCTCCACTCACCACAAATTCCCCCTAAAAAGGCACAATTCAGGAATAAAACTGAATCAATAATGTGGTAATAAAAGGGTTCCAGAATATTCTTGGGAAAGGACTAAACTCCAGATAAGAAGTTCCAGCTAAGGTTGATGATATGGCTCAGGGGGTAAAAATACCACACAAGCCAGGTGATGTGGTTTCTATCAGTGGAAATTATGTGATGATGGAAAAAGAGAATCCATTCTGCAAAGTAGTCTTCTGACTTCCACAAGCATTCTGGGGCAGGCAAGCCTACACACACACACACACTAAATAAAATTTCTGAAAGTATTTATAGTCTACAATATCAGCAATAGTTTGTCATAGATAAGACTATAATGAACCCAATAATATGAAAAGGAAAATTGGGTATTTAAAATTTCTAAAGTACTTAATATTTTTAAAGAAATGACTAAACCTAAGCAAAGTAGCTAAAGCTTTGAGATGGATTAATAGCTGGATTTTCAAAACCATAAAAACTGTTCTATTCTGGAATTAAAATTTAAAGATAAATGTTGATTTCCAGCAAAGTTTTTATTAAGCAGATGGCATTTAAGCATTTATGAAATAAGCCAATATGGGTTCACCAAAAAATCATGTTTATTTGTTTTTTTTATAGTGTTACTTAGCCCGCAGCTTTGCTAGATTTTCTACTTAATGTTCATATAGATTTCCAAGAAAGATGCTATAACTCTCAAGTCTAGATGGTAACATTCTGGCAGCATTCATATAAGTAGCTACTTATGAAGGTGGATAAGCAATGCCAGAGATTGTACCACAAAGAATAAAACAGTGATATCATACATAAACAGGTTCCCCCCATAGACTCCATCTATACTGTATCAATAACTTAGAAGATATTCAGAAATTCCACCTATTGAGCTATATATAGAAACAAATGGAGAAGATGCATATGAAAATAATTACTCATTTTGTATTATATCAGAGGAAATACTGATGGTGATTTATGCATTTGAATATTTGGTTTCTAGCAGCTGGTACTCTTAGGGGATGTTTTAGAACCTTTGGGAGGTATAGTCAAGCTGTAGGAAATGGGCACTGGCAACATATCTTGTGGTTTTATAACCAAGCCCCACTTACTATTTATTTACTTTCTGACTAACAATGACCCCACTATGATTAAAAATATCCCTGTATCCTCAGACTGTAACTGGAATAAACCTTTCCTTCCTTCAATTATCTCTCTTTGTGTATTCTTGTCACAGCAGTGAGGAAGTAACTAATACGGATGGAAATGCCCTAGCATATAAATGAATTCCTTTTTATTCACAGTACTAGCAAGAATGTACAGACTGCATTTTACAAAATCTCCTTTGCTATCCACTGGACATTAAATTGGGAGTATTTTGTCCAGGAGTCCACTGTGAATTGAACCCTGTATTGGCATGTAAAAAGAATATACATTTTATCCTCTAATTACAGGGAGAATCCTTCAATTTCATCTTCTGGAAAAAATATGTTTTTTTTTTAATTTCTACAAGTCAATTTTAATCAATAATATCCAAATTGCTGTTAGACTTCACATGGTGGGAAAAGTTAGGCTTATCATGGGAAAAACACTCAGCTAGATGAAGTTTTATAAAACTTTATCCTTAAGAATTACTTAAAAAATTAATGCAACAGCTTATAGAGCCAAGGCTGAGCATGGAGCATACTGAAGTTCCCAGTTCTGAGCACTTGGAACATGCTAACACACTCCAAAGAGGCACAGGATCACCTCAGAGAATCATTAGTACCCTGTCTTAAATCAACCTGTATCTTTATAACACTTTACCACAGATTCTATTCTTTGTTTCTATGACCAATGACATTCATTATCACATAGTTGACAATCCAAGCATGGCACTGTAAGATACCAAATTGGAGTATGTAATCTCTACTATAGAGAAATACAGTAGCAGCCTTCAAGAGCCCAAGACCGCCTAAACAATACCAGACATGTAAAATTCTCTTTTGAGTTGCTGGTCAGATTGTACAAGAGACTTTCTAAAATACAGATTTATGCTGTTGAGGTTGGTTGCCTCCCAGATAGGGAAGGTAACTTCCTATTGTCAAAGACACTGGACATTTAATATACTGGGCCTAGAAGCTCCTGATCTAGAATAGACTAGAATATCTCTTTCCTGAGGACTTGCTGCCATGAAGCCAGAAGGAAGCAACCAATAGTCCTACCTAGATGTAATGCCTATGAACCAACACAGCAACTGGCACGGCAAAATAGCACTAATGGTGCATTAGTTGTACACATGTCTTGCTTGTAACCAATAGCTCTCTAATTGGACTTGAAATACTCTCAACAAGAGGGAAATCATTTCTAGTACTAGAAACCTAGCCAAATGCCCAGGGATAGTAAAGTCAAGATTGTTGTAGGTGAACCTACAACTGCTTATTTGCTAAATCAGAGTGACCCCCTCTAATATTTGTCCTTATACCCACAGATAAGTGTAGCCCTTATCCATCATCAAGGAAAATCCTTCTTGCCAAAAACCCAGACAATTATAGAAAACCAAAACTAATCAAAAACGGAAGTTATGGATCCCAGTATCAATAGGTACTCTACAAAACAACTCCAGCATCTAATGTTGAAGGAATCCTGTGGAAGAGGACACAGAAAGATTGTATGAGTCAGAGTATTAGGGAGTTTGTTGTGAGATTGTGTCTCCTACAAATGATAGAAGATATACCCATAATATCTGACCAAGAAAACTGCCTAAACATGAGATAAACAAGGAAAACAACATGCTAATGTGGATGGGGAAAACCCATACACACAAAAAAATAAACTATTATAAGCACGTGAAGGATGCTGAGAGTGGAAGGAGGAGTCTTCTGGACAGAAGACCACACCAACTAGTTATTTACTACCAAAATGATCAGCCCTGAAAACATACACAGACTGAGTAGGTTATATTTAGAAATATACATACATACAGGCACACATACATACATACATACTTACATACACATATATGCATGTAAGGAGAGTTCAGGGGAAAATGGAGTCCATAAATTTGAAAGAGAGCAAGAAACGGAATATGGGAGGTTGGAAGGAGGAAATAGAAGGAAGACATGTAATTACATCTCAAAAATAAAAGAAAAAAGTGTACGTCCTGATTCTGAACATTTTAACAGTAATTTACTGTTTTGTGTGCACATTGACTTTGTTACTTATATATTCCACCATCCATTATCCATTCTGATGTAAGCTATCTTACTCCTGCAATCTCATAAAAACTATGATATGGAAAAGATCACACTAACACTACACATTCTCTGTAGGTTACTGAATTACACCAAGTAACTTTTTGTCATCACACATTTAAGAGCTAAGAGTGATTATATCTAATTGTCTATTGAGAGTAAACAAGTGTAATCATATAATTACAATGTGTAGTTACATAATTATGATGTATAATTAAGCAAATGTCATTGGAATAATGTTGGAAAAGTCTTCAGAGGCCTGTTAAAAGAAGAAATCTGGAAATTCCCAGACATTATTTCATGTTGAACATGAGAACTGAACCAGATTTTCTAGGAGTCTAGGGGTTAGGTAAAACAGGAAAGTTTAATATTTTTTGTTCCAGATTGAAAATAAAAACAAGGACAAACAGAAATAGTGATTTCCAAGAACAAGGCCAGGTTTCTCAGGACCTGGGGAGAGGGAGAAACCATGAAATCAACAATTATTAATAGGCAGCCCTGTCTTTTCTGTGTGCTATTATTTCCTTTGTTACTTATGAAGGACTCTAACTATGGGTGTTAGAGTTCTTAATCCCAGGCCTTTAATCCCAGCAACTCATGAGGAAGAGGCAATTCTCTAAGTTTGAGGCAAGTTACGTCTACAAAATTATCTCCAGGAACGCCTGGGAGTCACAGAAAACAATGTCTACAAAAGAAAACAAAGATTGCTATAACAGACATGTTTTTATTTATTCCTCAAAACGATAAATACAATATCTCATTTTCCCTATCTTCTCCCTACACTTCAACCCTTGTCCTAAGGGATTTCTTTTATATATTTTCTTATCAGTGAAAAATGTTTACCTTGTGTCTGTCAAGTACATAACGTTGGGTGGGTTTTTCTCTTTCCTGACTGATTATCCTTTTCTCCTCAAAGTAGATTTTCTGGTGCACAGTATTATTAAACTTTAATAAGCAACATGAAAGGCTTTTTCAGGGTGTTGCATGTATTCACATGCCCACAGGAAGTGTGTGTATGTGTGTGTGTGTGTGTGTAGACCAGAAGGCAACTTTTGGGGGACTATGCTCTCCACCGTGAAACTCACACATTTAACCTAGGTCCCCTAGACTTGACATTGAAATTGGCCTTCCTAACCTGGCCTGGTTGTTTCTTGATACTTTGTTGAGTTTATTATTTAATAAAATTTTAATACAAAAAAAGAAATAGTGATTTCCAGAGTGTTTTCTACTCTGGTCGCAAATATTTCCTTGTACTAACTTAAACATACAAATAATTCATACCAAACTAGCCTTAATACATAATATGAATGATTATATCCAAGTCATTCATATCTATGTATATATATGTATATATATGTGTATATATATAAAATTTCTTTTTTCTGAAATTTTTCATTTACTATGTTATATCTGATCCCATACACAAATTGACCTATAAAATATCTACCAAGTTACTTTTTAAAAACATTGTGACACATATGTAGAGGTAAGAAGACAATTCCAGTTGTTTCATCTCACCATTTGGAGCATGCGTACTGAACTCAAGTTACTGGCCTTGATGGCACCCATCTTTACCACTGTTAAAATTCATGTCATTTGTCACAGGGGACATGCCAGTCTCATAATAATTTACCACAGATTATCAGTGCATAGACTGGAGAGTGTTGTCTTGATTTCATCAAAATTTCAAAAAACAGTTTTTGAGTATATTCTCACATGAAGAAAGATTTGTATAATATGATGACTGGATCTCTGGATAGTCAATAATCCCAAACTATATTAAATTTAAATGAATGATCATGATAACTTCCAGATATGATATGGAAGAAAAACAACACAACCTAGAAAGTTAAATTTAAGGAAATGGTTTCTAAGTAAAACATCTCAACCCATCAACATGTCTGATATAGAATCCTTGTCATTATCTATAATTAAGTAATAGACCAGAGTAATCATTTGCAACAAATATTATAAAGGATAACATTTTTTAGATAGTGTCTATTTATACAACAAGCTGTCTTGTAACTCAAGATCTACCAACATCCTGATTACTGGACTTTGCAAGTACATGCCATCATAACCAGCTAAGGTATTCGTTTTTGACAATTCTTTTACTTGTGCCATGTTGTTTCCTACTGTTTCATAAATGGACATCATTATGAATTTCAATTTTCACTAAAATGAAATGTAGCCTCTTTACTGATATGAATTAATATGCAAGATTTAATTTTTGTCCCTGTCTTCTGTCAGTAGGTTCATCAAATAAAGAGCCAGATTTCATTGTTAAGCAGTTTTTGCAAAACACACTAGAATGAACTATTAAGCTTCCAAACTATTCACTTTTCTTGGAACTTTATTGAATGATGATATTGATGTGATTCATAATTCCTTCAGACATTCTTAGCCATGTATGCATAAATTCAGGTTTTTCTTCCCATTCTGTGTGAAGCAGCATTAAATAGCACTAAGATATGGTGGAGGCTTGAGATACAGTATACAGGCTAATCTTTTCACTGTGATTAGAAATTTCAGAAAGCTACACAATCTGGTAGCAAGAAATTTTCTATGAAGTATTCAACCCTTCATGGATCATCATTCTTTTAAGGCCCTCCAATTACTCTTATGAGTAAGCTAGAGTTCTATCAAGCAGGACAAGTCTGGTAGTCAAACAAATCTGAAGGAGTAGTGAATTACATTGGTGTCACCATTCAACAAAGTACCTGGAAAAGTTAATGGTATGAAAAGCATCCCTCAGTCATTAGTCCATCCCATTTTTCAAAAGCTACTAAAATTGAAACCCATCTCTACCCTTGATAGAGCTCCCGATGGAGGCAGATGATGCAAAATGGCATAACTCATACATTTAAAGTAAACGATTTAAATCCTTAAAGAAATCTCAAATTGTGCTTGTATGCTAACATATTTCCACAGATATATTCACGGAGGTAAGGCATTTACAGAGGTGCATACACTGTAAAGAATTTAATCTGTATTGTATTTAAGAGAGGAAATACATGCCCTGCTTTATGTACCATTTTACTCAATTAACCTACCAATAGTCATTTTCTCCTAAGGAATAACTAACTTAACTATTATGTACAAAGCAAGTAATCTATGTTGGTATTTAGTCCTGGTATTTTAGAAGGAAAATTTGCAATTGATAAATATGGCATTTGTTCAGATAAGAGCTTAAAATCTAATAGTAAGAGAGCCATCTAATTCCTTGAAATATTTTTTTTTTGAGCCAGGATCACTGCAGGCAATTCATTGCTAATTGTCTTTAATGAATTTTGAGGAATTGTACTCCATTTTCCCCACACCAGGAAAAAAACCCTTATAAAATCAACAAAAATAAAACATCTATTTAAGAGTTGAATGCACATATCAATATTTAAAGAAGACTTTAACCAGATTTGAAGTAAAACAGACATATGCATTTTATTTTTATTCCTGCATTAATTTCCTTAACAAATATTCAACTGGAGAAGGAAGAGACAATAACTTCAAAACACTGATAGGATCTGAAAGTTCTTGGCATAGAAGAATAGTGATCACGACTATTCTTAATTCTGTATTCAATTCTCTAATTCTTCATGTCTCATATAATTAAAAACATGTCAATTATTGATTTCATAACTGTTGCAACCTAATGAAAGTGTGTTCCTGTTTTTGTTCTGTTGATAAACTAATTTGCTAAGTAAAAATCATATGACCACCCACACCTCTTTTTGTATACATCACTCTAAAATACTTGCAAACTGGCATAATAACAATAGCTAAATTATAGAAACATACAAGATGTATAAGAATAGGGGAATAGAAAATGGAACATAGCATATATACATTGTGGATTGTTTCAGCCACAAAAAGTGAAGTTTTCTCCTTTACAGGAAAATAGATGTAGCAGGAGATAATTATATAAAATGAATTAAAGCAATCGCAAACTGACAGTCTCACATTTTATATCATTTGTGGCTCTTTGTTTTTATATAGATAAATAAAATCATACACACTCATATATACACACATATATGTCATAAACGAAAATGGAAAATTTTCTAGTAGGATAAAGAGATCAACAAACAGATTGTATTCAGATTTTCCTTTAGGCATCCAGCTCACAAGTAGGATATGGAGACTTATTAATTATGAAACTTTGGCCTCAGCTTAGGTTTGTTTTTAACTAGCTCTTATAACTTAAAATCAATCCATTTCTATTAAACTATGTTCTGTAAGGAATAAGATTTTTCCTGACATTTACCAGCCATCCTGGTTCCTGTTTTCTTGTGCCTCTGGCCTTCTTCTCAGAATCTTCTCTATCCCAGGAAGTCCAGCCTAACCTCTTCCTGCCTAGCTATTAGCCATTTTGCTCTTTATTAAATCAACCAGAAGGTGTTTTGGCAAAGAAACACCTTCACAGTACAAACAAATATTCCACCACAGTGGGAGGGGGTAAGAAAAGAGCACATAGGTGCTATGAGAGGGATCATGCTCAGCACATAATCCATGTATGTATGAAAACCTGAAAAATAGAATATTTTAAGTGCTGTATCACACAACTCCTGCAGCTAAACCTCAGGGATCACACCAGATGAGGAGATGAAAAGATGGCAAGAGCCAGAGGATCAGAAGATCAGAGGATCAGGAGGTTAGCAGTAAGTTTGTTTCTCCAAAGACTGGAACAATCGACACTTATGAATTATCATTAACATGACTGCCCAAACCCAGAATCCACACAATTTGTGGTCTGCTGAAGCATGTGAAAGGGCCAGCCCTGCAGACCCAAAGCTGAAGGATCTCCACCACATGGGGCAAAACAGATATTCAGGAGGAGTTCCAGTGAGGGACCAGCATCAATTAGTGTAGCAGAAACCAGAGGCCTCGAACCAGTCCAATGAATCTTTGCAAAGAACACTTGCAAGTAACAATATATGGATAAAAAGGTTTACTGAATGACTCACAGTGTCACAGTGCAGCTTCTATAATGAGATTTTTTACCTTTTTCCTTGTTTTCTTGTTTAATTATTTAGGTGGAGGAGGGCTTTGCAAGGGCAGAGGGTAGATACAAAGGGATGGGGAAAGGAATGGGATTGAGGTTTGTGATGTGAAAGACACAAAGAATAAATAACACAAAATTTAAAATGACTGCCTAAGCATGAGCTGAATAAGAATGACTCTAATATACATGCTAACAGAGAATAGGGAAATCTCATGTGACCACTACCCTAGACAAAGAACTATAGACAACTAAAGAATACTGAGAACAGGGGAAATACTGTGTTCATGGAAGAACCCCAAAATTGGTCATTCAATACCAAATGTTTGTTTAGCCCTGAAAATTTATACATACAATTTTACAAACTGAGCAGGTAGTATTTATATATTTAGGAGAGAGAGACAGAGAGACTGTGTGTGTGTGTGTTTGTGTGTGTGTGTGTGTGTGTGTGTGTGTGTGTGTGTGTGTGTGTGTGTCTGTGTCTGTGTGTGTGAGTGAGAACTTTAAAAATAGAAGCCATAAATTTGAGTGTGGGGACGTAAGGAAGGAGAAAGGAAAGCAGAAAATATTGTGATTATATTTTAACTTCAAAAAACATTTTTAAAAAGAAAAACATGCTCTTCAACCACTCCCTTCTGGAAGATACGTTTTATATCTAGACTATTTGAGTCATTATGTGCTAGTATTGGTTTCTAGTTTTCTGAGTTAAATGATTGGCTCCCATGCCAAATGACAATTTCCTAGGGCACAACAAAGATGTGATATAGTACTCTACCACCTGCCTTTCCTACATTCAGTAATAAGCACAGGACAGAATTACAACAAAGTCCCTGTCCTCATGTCATTTGGGCAATTAATCTGATTATTTCATTTTCTTCAAAAAGAGACAGCAGAATATACATGATTGGGTTTTAATATGCATCCCTAATCCAGCTTGATTCAAATAGGAAAATGTGTTTCAGGAAAGCAGCCCAAGAGACTCAATAGCTAGAGATTTATGTCAAAGCATTTCTTCTGTCTGTCCGCTGATGTCTCTGATAGTGAACAGCCTATTCACAGCTCACAGTTCCTGCAAATGGCTGTCAGGATAGTTCAGTTTTGCAAAAGCAGTACTGCTTGCCAGATTTGAAAGTCTATATAGGCTTTACATATTCTTAGTGCATCACAAAAATATTTCTTTTTTCAGACAAATATAACTTTGAGATTTTAGCATTTGAAGTCTCACAGAAAAATACAGCATTTATATTTCAAAATCTTTTTAAACATTATCTGTATGAGTTTGGAAGAATACCATTAATGCCATGCCCTAAATTCCCTGACAAAGTTTTAAAAGTACTCTTGGAATCAGGAAGTCACTATAAAATGATCTAAGGAAAAATGGCTGACCCTCAGGGTTTGCACAAAAGGGAAAGGGAGGCCATAGTCAGAGCAAAGGCTCAACATAAGAACACACACTAACTTATCCACCATCAAAGAGACCTCATCTAGTAGCTGATGGAAACAAAGAAGCAGACAGCCATGGCTAAACACTGAGCTGAACTGGAATCCAGATGCAGACAGGGAGGACAAGACCAGGCTACAGAAATCCAGAGACATCTGACCTGAACAAGGAGGAGCTAATGGCCCCCAGACTGATAGCTGGGGAACCAGCATTGGATTGACTCAGAACCCCTGAATGTGGGTCTCAGCTAGAAGGTCTGAGCAGTCTAAGGGACCTCGGAAAGTGGAACCAGGATGTGTCCCTGGTGCACAGAAGGACTTTGGGAGCACATTCCTCATGGAGGGATACTTCCTTAAATTAGAGGCAGGAGGGAGGGCCTAGTCCCTACTCCAAAAGACTTCACAGATTTTGTTGACCCCTCCTGGAAGGCATCACCCTCCCTGTGGAGTGGGAATGGGGGATGGGAGGGTGGGTGGAGCATGGGAGGGAGGGAAGGAAGGGGAACTGGAATAAGAGCAAAAATATTTAAAATAAAAAACACAAACATAAGGAATTCTAGAAATAGGAAGTCTGCACAAATGAACAGGATCTACAAATGCAAGCATAACCAACAGAATGCAAGAGATGGAAGAGAGAGAGAAAAAGAGCAAACACTGACTTTGCAGAGCCCTAGTGTTGGGTTCTCAATACCCACATCCAGCAGCTCTAAGGAAGTCTTTGGTCTCTGGCCTTGGCAAGCTCCTGCACTTCACATGTGTACCTACCCACACACATACTTGTACTTCTGAAATAACTCTTTATTTAGACATTAATCTATTTACCTGGGTGCCAACAATACCCTGTGTGTCAAATCCAACTCCTGCTTTTTTTTTGTAGAGTGGCATGCTAATGCTGCATTCTACATGGTACAGGGTAGCTTAAAGCAAACCAATAACAAAAATATCTGATGGAGAAACATGTATCCTAAAATCACTTATTATCAGAAAGACACACCTAAGAACATTCAGTGATGCCCTGAAAACTTTCTGTGACAATAAAGATACAAACTTTTTATCCACAAGATGATGACACCAGCCTGCATCCCTCATCAACCTCTCTTTCACTATTGTTCAAAGGCTGCTCAGATTCCTAATCAATGTTTGTCAAATTCTAATGTGCATTTGAATCACTTGGGTGTCTTGTTAAATGCAGATTGCAATTCACTAGGTCCAGGATGCTGCCCTAGAGTCTGCATTACAAATGAATCTTCGAAAATACTAATGCTTCCAGTCCACAGGTCATGGATTTTTAAAAAGCTAGTTTTAGTCAGCCACAATTTGCAAATGGTATAATTTACATTTTCCTTTCACAGTTTCATGAATGTTGACAAAGGTATAAGATCCTGCAAACTACCACAAGCATCAGAAAAAAAGAACGATCCTGTTGGCCCAAAAGCTCCCCTGTGTCTCTTCGTAATCAATCTCTTGTTCCAAGCCCTGATAACCATTGATTTCATTCCCGTTCTTATATTTTTACTTTTTCAGGATACCAAATAAAATGAATAACAGATGAAGCATGTAAAATTTGGCATTTAGCTGTTTCATAAAGATGGAAGGATGGGATATTTAACCACGATTTTCTCATTTGTCAAAAGATTATGACTGAGCAACCATGATGGCACATGTCCACAGTCGTAACATTTGGGAGACTGAGACAGGAGAATCATCCCTTAAAAAAAAATAGAGTAGTCTATACAGCAATGCTCTGACTCAATAACAAGTGTATAGTTAAATTTGTAAGAAACAATTTAAGTGTTTTCCACAGTGACTGTGCCCTTTTACATTAGCACCAGTGATGGACGGCAATCCACTCTCCCTAAATGTGATAGATCAGGAGGTCATTTGTTCCTTTTCTTCACCCATACAGTTAGCTTCATTGAAATTTAATTTTCTATTTCTGTAATAAATAGAATTTTTGAGTACCATTTTTCTGGGCTTTTGCTATTTCAGCGTGGTCTTGAGTGAAACATCACTTCAAATGCTTTGCCCATTTACAAAATGGGTTTTTCATTAGTGTCTATTTTAGAGATCTTTTTTAGTTTACAGAGACAGCTCTTTTATCAGGTATGTGCTTTGCAAACGTTTTCTCCTTGTCCAAGGCATGCCTTTTAATTTTCTTAGCTTTCTATTTCAAAAAGCATTTTATGTGATAAAGTCCAATAATGCTTAAAAAAAAAAACTCAATGTCCTTCTGTAAAATTCTTTCAACTCTGAAATCATAAAATATTGTGCTGACTTCTACATAATTGTTTTTTGGTTTTATGTTTATTTTGTTTTATTCTGACCTAATTTTTTTAATAAATTATATGAATCAGAGGTTCCCTAGTATATGCCAACACTTTCTCCCCAGATGTATCATTATAATTAATAAATAAAATAATGTTTATGTTCAAGGTACATGATATGTATTAATATCAACTCAGGTTGTTGTGTGTTGTGTGTGTGTGTGTGTGTGTGTATGTGTGTGTGTGTGTGTGTATTTTGTGTTGAGTTCAATGGAAGTGACTAAAAGATCAAGAAGAGGATTTCACATTGAATTAGCTCTCCTATTTCTAATCATGTACTGCTGTTTGATTATTACAAATGAGACTGTTTTGAAATTAAGTAATTAAGTTCTCTCAACTTGTCCATTTTCAAAAGTAATTTTAGTTACTCTCATTCTGTTGCATTCCCTGAATATTTTAGAATCTCCTAGCGGTTATCTCACAAAATCAACTGAATTTCTAATTTTGATGGCATAAATCAATTTGCAAAGAAATTTCATTATAATGAACTGAAGTTGACAGAACCAGGAAGATCGCTTACAAGTAAATTGACCTATATAATCTTCTATTACTCCCATTTATATTTAGACTTATAAGTGTGTATCTATTTCGTAGATTTTAGAGAATGTAGGGTGCTTTCATAATATATTTCCCTTACATCTTTATTTAAAGTTTTAATATAAAATTGAAATGGCATACAATATTTTGATATTCTTGTTAGAAGAATTTAATAAACTCATTTTATGTTTTATAAAATTTTGGTAAATTTTAAAGACTTTCTTTAGGGAAATATGTCATCTCTTAATAGGAAATGTTCTGTATTTTTGTCATCATTTTACATGAGTTTTGTTTTTTCTTGTTATTTTGTTTTTATGCTTGTTGCCTCTCAATGTGATGTTTGGTAGGGACTGTGCCAGTAGGGCCTTTTGTCCCATAATTAACTTAAGAAGAAAGCATTTATAATTTCATCATGAAAATTAGTTGTAGGCTTTTTTTTTTTTTTTTTGGTCATTGGTACATTTTGTCATACCTTTAACTTACTAAAAGATTTTCATGAAATACCATGTTCTTCTATTACCTAGTAAGAAATTTTCACATACAGCTACAGGGAATGCATTTGATGGATGTTTAAAAGTAGAACAGATTTTGTATTTCCAAGAAATGCATCTCTCCACTTAGTCACAATTTGATTCTTACTCAACTTTTTTCTGAATTAGATTTGGTAATGTTTTTAAATGATTTTTTCCATCTGAGTATATGCAGGTTAATATTCTAATTTTTTCAAAACACCTTCCCATTCTTTTGCTGCCAACATAAAGCTGACTGGCCAGTTACACATTTCTGCACTGACTATCTCCCATGGCAAAAAGCAGCTCCCATGGTTAACATCAGCCCTAGTTACAAAAATAATTATTTAGAAGGCATGAACATTCAACAAAACAATAATAGTAGGTTCACCCACCTCATTAAAGGCGATGATCATGCCAACCACCGTCCTTTGAGTGGGTTTGCAGTATCAGACATGAATTCCTTCATATGAAGCACACTTCAAATCCAACCAGAAAGTGGTTGGTCATGCTACAACAGCATTTGGAGTAGAGTTCTGGGGAAATCTCTTGATGAGATATTAATTATTTAAACATCTGAGCCTTGTAGTGTCTCTCCACAAGGGAATAAAATCTCTAGACTGGCAGAGGGGATAAGTCTGTTAATTCACAGCTGCCTACTATGAAATGAAGCTTCTCTGAAAGCAATCAAGGTTGAGAACAGTCCAAGCTTCTGGATATACTCATAATACTATTGGTTTATAGTCATACCATTGTGAAAGTATCCAGGTACAGAAATGTGCACATTACTCACTTCTTAAGTGAGGTTTATTAATTTGTTTCTTTCAAAAAGTTAGTTCATTTCAGAAAATTTGGCATTTTTATACACATAAAATTAACTTGGGCTTAATGAGAAACCTGGCACTAGGGAAATCTCCAGGAATCCACAAGGATGACCCTAACTAAGAATCTAAGCAATAATGGAGAGGCTACCTTAAATGCCCTTTCCTTATAATGTGACTGATGAGTACCTTAAATGCCATCCTAGAGCTGATGAAAAAAAAGAACTAAACTAAACCCACAACTAAACACTAGCTGAACTCCTGGAATCCAGTTACAGAGAAGGAGGAGTGATGAGCAAAGGGGTCTAGACCATGCTGAGGAAATCCACAGAAAGAGCTGACCCAAACAAGGGGGAGCTCAGGGACTCTAGCTGGGGAATCTGCATAAGACTGAGCCAGGACCCCTGAACATGGGTGTCAGTTGGGGGCCTTGGTCAGTCTATGGGGCCTCTGGCATTGGAACCAGTATTTATCCCTAGTGCATGAATGGGCTTTGGGAGCCTGTTCCCTATGGAGGGTATTCTCTCAGCTTAGATACATGGAAGAGGGCCTAGGTCCTGCTCCAAATAATGTAACAGACTTTGATGATCCCCCCCCCCATGGAAAGCCTCACCCTCCCTGAGGAGTGGATGGGACATGGGATGGGGGGATTGTAGGAGGAGTGGAAGGACTGGAGGGACAGGGAACTGAGATTGGTATGTAAATAGTACAGTGGAATAGAGACTTTGACTCCTGTGATGGCTATTCTTCTTTGCCAACTTGCGATATCTGGAAGTAACAAAGACCCAAATGTTTGGGTACACCTGTGAGGGAATGTATTTTCTTTCATTTGTGGTGGGAAGACTCAATCCTAATCCAGATCTTTTGAGATTAATGTTCTGCCTTTAATCTGGGTCATAGCTTCTGGTGGCAGCATCTATACAGATATGGGAAATGAAAGCATTGGCTCTCCATCTCACTGGCAAGTTCATTCCATCACTGGTATCAGTTTACATCTTCAGGATTCTGGGATATACCAAAGGCTGGATGACATATCCAGTCTCCTGGACTCAACAATCACTGGACTCTTGGACTTTCTTTTGGGAGACAGCCATTGTTGGAATAGTCAGACTGTAACCTGTAAGCCATCCCAATAAATCCTGTTTCCATATTATAGATTCATTCTATCCAGGTATCTTGAATATTATATACAATTTGTCCATTTTTAAGTATTTATTTAAGTTTCAGGAAATTTGTTCTTTCACTATTTCATGCATGCATATAGTGTGTTCTATTTACTCTTATCCCCTATATTCTCTTCTCTCCCTCCCATCCCTGTAAGTCACTCCATTTCCCCCCCTTCCCTGCAAGCATCTGTCCCACTTTCTTGATTCATGTCTTTTGTTTTGTAAGCAACTGAGTTTAATCAGAGCCACGTGTATAGCTGTTCATTTAGAGATTTCCATTGGATCTTGGTGTGTTTATAACAATTAAAGACAATGCCTATCCCTCCCCAACAGTTAAGCAGGAAGGAGTAGGTCTGCGGAGACCTTGCCAGACTTATGGTTATCTTTTCCCATGGCCAGTCTTGTACAGACCCTTTTCAGGCAACCAAAGCTACTGTGAGATCACAGTTACAATGGCTGTGTCATTCCATGAAGATAACATTTCACAGCTTTTAATCCTATCTAACTTTCCAGTCTTATATTCTTTCTAACCTTCTTCTCAGGACCTTAGACATTCCTGTTAAGGGCTACATACTCAACCATCATTAATTCTCAGAACCTTAAGAAGCCATGTCTCTGAATTTACAGCCATTCATTACAAAGAAATGTATCTCTGATTAAGGCTGGAAGAATTTATCTACGGGTGTGAAGATAAAGATTTACATAAGACAAATGGGAATAATTAATATTTAGTTGAACAAGAGTAGTAAGTATATCTAAGATAGTAGTCTATTTGTATCTGCCATCTAATTGGTATATTTATACAATTTATATTTATTTTTATTTTTCTATTATAATAAACCCTCTTCTTTCTAAAGATTTGATTTCTTGTTTCACTTCCTTTTACTCTTCTCAAGACTTTTTAAAATTTATTTTGTATAATCCTTTTATCCATCACTTAGATATCATTTCACCCACTCATCATGACCCATTTCTTGTGTATATCTACTGGTTACACATGGAAGAAGCTTATTCTTGCATCTTATTGTTCCTTGGGGAATTATACATTTCCTTACATTCCATTGTGTCTATCAACATCAGTTATCTGATAAACTCAATTAAATTTATTATTTAGTAACTATTTTAAGCATGAGAGCAAATCTAACTTTCTAGATCTTCCAAATAAACAAACTTCTTCATGGTCCATATTTTGAATAACAATGTCCTGAAGAAAGAGTCATTGTTATGAAGATAAAATTTCTTCTAAGGGTAATTATCACAATATCTTTATTGCTAGGATAACTCTTAGCAGCAACCTTCTTTTCTTGAAATCTTCATTTATGAAGTGATTTCTTAGAAACAATTATACAGAGACATATGATTTTAGGCCATATAGATAATCTTCTTATTTCCTGCCCAAGATCAATTTGAGTTAAATTGGAAGAGCACACCTATTCTTTGATGACTGATTTTCTTAGTATATAACATTTAGTTTTTAGGAGTCAATATTAACCATGACAATTCATGAGTTTTACCTGATTATAGAATGTTTCTCTTGGACCTATCACTTCCTAAGCAAATATACTCACATATTTGGCTCAGTTTAACCTTCTAATTGAGGATATGATTTATTCACTTTAAATAAGTCATCAAGACTGGCTTTGATAGTGAAATAGATGAACCATAATGGTGATCGACAACTGCAGTTCAACCATAGATACTCTGAATTGGTAAAGCTGATTAAAACTTCTTAATTAGTACCTTACAAGGAAATCCTTCCAGATGGCTCTCCATGTAACTTTCTCCATAGACATTTCAAAAGTTAAAACATTATTTAAAAGCTGTCATACCATTGAATTTTTTAAAGTCCTTCTGTTACACATTTGAGCTTCTCTAGCCTGCCAGTACTTTATTTGGTTTCTTTCTTTTATAGAAGCTTAGTAAGTTCCCACCTTTAAAGTTCTAACTTGGATTTCGATAAAAGTATAGAAAAATACCTACTTTGATTTTCAAAAGAAGTATGAAAAAAAAAAGAAAAAAATAGTGACCCTTTCATATTGTTCAGGTTTTCCTTCCTCCTGACCAAATTCTCATTGATTTCATCTAAATTTTCATTCAAAGAGTAAAAAGAAAAAATAACCACTTTGACTGTTCAGGTAGAAAAATCTTCATTTAAGTGATAAACAAAAACTGTCAGCTGATAATGAAAAATATTTTCATTTGAACAACCTATTAAATTTATGCAAATTTAAAAAAATCAAGAACTGTTCACCAAACAACTTGTATTTAATAATTTCCTGATTATTGAGTACTACCTAAAGACAGGTATAGTAGTGCACACTTGTAATCCCCATATTCAGGAGGTGCTACACAATGAGACTTTTTGTTAAAAGAAAAGAAAATAGAGGAGAAGAGAGCAGGAAACATGTGTAGAGCAAAGGAGAGGGGAGAAAAGAGGGAAGCAAATGAATAAGTTTAGATATTTTCCAGGAATAGTTTACCCAGTTGGATAAAAGGGTAAGATATGTGCATAGTAGCAAGAGAGGGGAAAGTGTAATCAGGAATATCTTAGAGAGGGATGATTCTAGATATTACTAAAATTAAAATTCATACTCTACACACTAATCAAATGTCCAGTGTTTTATAGACAACTAGGAAAATATATAATCTCTCTCTCACTCTATGTGTGTCTGTGTATAAAACTATCAGAAACTGTATTTTTCACTTGAGATCAAATTGAAAACATATTTTAAACCAAAATTCTATACAATGCATACCTCAAAAACAATGACATATTTTACAAACATTGTGAAACTATCAAACTTATATAATATAATTCAATTAATTATCATTCAATATCAACAATAAGTGGAAATAATACAAATAGTCTCTTCTACGGGAGTTTTCTCTCTAATCTACATTTAACCTGTAATCATAGATGGTAATATATATTTGTATATACGTGTGTGTGTGTGTGTGTGTGTACTAGTAAGAGTACATCAGTGTCAAGTATCTTATATGAACATGATATTTCTACAGATGAAGACTACAGGCCAGTTGTTTCTTTTTAACAAATTTGAATACATTTTAATTTTTATTTATTATAATTATTGTTGTGTGTATTTGTATGTGCATATTTATGAACCCATGCAGATGTTATAATATATGTATGAATGTCAGTGATAACTCTCAGGATTAGTTCCTCTCCTCCTTCAGTGAATCCTAGGGATTAAACTCAAAATAGTCGGGCCTGTACAGAAAGCTACTTTACGAGCTAAGCTATTTCTTTAGCCATTTAGATTCCTTTAATTTCAACTTCTTCATTTATTCTTTATGATTGATTTAGGGTTATTCTAATACTCTAAATGATATCACCTTCAAAGTAAGCTTGAATGGTCCCAGTTTTGAAGTATTTGTCTGTTTAACAAAAGCAATTGGTCTTAAGACACAGTTGTGATGTGATTTGAATGAGAATGGCCCTCATAGTCTCATATATTTTAACGTTTAGTACCCAGTTAGAGAAACTGTTTGGAAAGGACTAGGAGGAGGTATAGTCTTGTTGGAGAAGGTGTGCCACTGCCAGTGGGCTTTAAGGATTCAAAAGCACAAGCCAGGCCCACCAGGCCTAGTCTCTCTCTCTGTCTCTCTGTATCGACCCACCCCTTCTTCCTGAAACTTGCAGAAGAAATGACAGCTTTCAATCAGTTCCTCAGTACTGTGTCTGACTACCTGCTGTCACATTCCCTGCCATGATGATGGAATAATTCTCTGAACTATAAGAATGCCCCAAATTAAATGCTTTTTTATTACAAGTGGTCTTCATCATGGTATCCCATTACAGCAATAAGAGAGTAACAAAGACAACTTATATAAGGATTCCTGAATAATGTCGATAGATATGCAACAAAATGTAGAGATACTCCAAAGTGTTAAACTCATATGTGTGTCTGAGCATAGGACTAGCATATGTGATATGCTAGGTTCATTCAGAGGAGAAAATACCCAATAGTTGTGACTAAGAAATCATATAAAATGTTATTCTTTAGGCCAATATAGGAACTGTAGCATTTATGCAGTCAAGCATTAAGAAGCCTCAGAAGAGGATTGCTGGTGACTGAACCTTCAATTTACATATAAAACATTATAGGTACAGGAAGCAGCAACCAATGTATTAGTCTTTGTAGTATTAAGGACCAAACTTCCAATACAAATGATTATAAAAAATATGCAAAATATCAAGGAGCTAATTTTACATATTGGCGGTGAACAACAAATATGAAATCCAAAAATAAGAAAAAGCATGATAACTGCTACACACAAGAGTTCTAGCATTCAAATTGCAGGTGATCTCAAACAGAGAATGGTGGCTTTCCTGATTTGAAGAGAGAAAACCAGAGTTCAGAGATTCTGAGAATGCTTAAATACATATGGCAGAATTCTGAATAACTGGGAACTATTTGCAAAGAATCCATAAATTTGTAGAGGATTCACTTGTCAAGAAATAATGTAAAATATTGCAAGGCTGGACAAGAGATGTTCAAAATTTGCAAACTAGGCAGTTCTCAGAGCTCATACACTGTGAGAAGGGATCAGCATGCATGTGATATCAATCTACTTGCAGGAATGTAGTAACACAAAAACATCACACAACAGGTTAAGAAAAGAGATTTTACTATTTATAAAACAACAGAAAGGAAAATAGAGGTATAGGATTCAAAGTAAGTTATGCCTCAAGGCTCAGCAAAAGTACATGGCCCATACCACACTTAAAACACTCAACATAAACTTTCTAAGCTTGGAAAAGTGTTTCAAGCTATTCTGTTCTAGGAGTGATGGTTATACAGACCATGTTAATCTTGGGTGTTTATCCTTATTTCAGAACATTATATTCTCCAAACATTCTACAGGTATTCTGAAACCTAAGAGGAGCATGAGCTGAACCAACTAAGGTTATCTATTACTTCGAAATGTTAAAAAGCATAAAAGGGGATAGATAAAGACCATACCACAAACATCAGTTATTATTTTTTTATTTGAAAAAGTTATTTTTATATACCAATTGCAGCTCCCCATCCTTCGCCTTCTCCCACCCCAGACATTCCTCAGAGGAGGTAAGTCCTTCCTTGGGATGTTAACAAAGTCTGGCATACCAAGTTGAACTAAGCCTCTCTCCCCATTGTATCAAGGCTGAGCAAGGTAGACAATGGGCTTCAAAAAGCCAGTTCATGCACCTGGGATAGGTCCTGGTGCCACTGCCAGCCCCTCCCCCACCAGATCAAGTCACTTATCTGTCACCCACATTCAGAGGGTCTATTTCAGTCTCATGTAGGTTCTCCAGCTGTCAGTCCATAGTCAGTGAGCTCCCTCTAGCTCTGGTCAGCTGTCTCTGTGTTTTTTCCCATCATGGTATTGACCCCTTCTTTCATATGATCTCTCCTTCCTCTCTTCATCATAACTCCAGGACCTTAGCCCACTGCTTGGCTGTGGGTCACTGCATCTGCTTCCACCAGATACTGGATGTAGGTTCTATGATGACAATTAGGGTAGTCACTAATCTGATAAAAGGGAAAGGACCATTCAGGCACCCTCTCCACTAGTGCTAGGAGTCTTAGCTGTGGTCATCCTTGTGGATTCCTGAGAAGTTCTCTAGCACCAGGTTTCTCCCTAACCCCATAATGGCTCCCTTTATCAAGATATTCATTAATTGCTCTCCCGTTTGAAGCCTCCACTAAATTGGTCTTCTTGATCCCTCATGTCCCCAACCCTATCCCCTCCCTTCTACTTTTCCTCCATATTTACCCAGGAGATCATAACTATTTCTCCTTCCTGGGGCCCTCCATGTGTGTCTCACTTAGGGTCTTCCTTTTTACCTCACTTCTCTGCGATTATGGATGGTAGCCTGGTAATCCTATGCTTTACATCTTATATCCACTTATGAATGAATACATACTGTGGCAAACAGTAAATATGTTTAAAAAAATAGACCAGTACTGCCATTGTTGTCTCATTGAGTTTTTGTATTTTTTTTTGTATAAGAACACCACAATCACTTGTTTCCCAGCCTCTGATAGCCACCAATATGCATTTTTTTCATTTCTGGTTTATTTGAAAGCATAATATGCATGCTTCATGAATGTTTTACATATGAAGTTCCTTAGCTTTTAAATGCCAAACAATATTCCATCATGTTTTTATATAATATTATCTCTATCTATTAGTTTAAAGTTGAAAACAGAGGTAGATTCCATATTTTATCTATAGTAAATAATGCTATAATCAATGTGGGAATGCAGATGTCTCTTTAACACAATAAATTTATTTAGTGTTTGGGAGAAATAAATATCCAGTTGGGAGATATAAAGATCATATTATAGCTTCATCTTTAATTTACTAAGAAATCTACAAGCTCTTTTCATGTTTGTACTAATTTGTGTTACACATTAAATACTTCTCACCTTAATTTGTTTTGATTCTATCCACCCTAATAGGTATGAGGTGATATCTGTGTATTTAATTTTACTTCCCTCAAGATTATTGAGGCTAACTTTGTAAATAAGTATGGCTATTTCTCAGAAAACTGGCTGATAGAAAGTTTTCTTCTCTGATATTCCACATTAACCCACTATCTGACTCTGAGTTTTTATTATTAAGACCAAGTAGAACTTTTGCTACAAACATGATAAAGGCAAAAGAAAGTATTTAATTTGGCTTATGATTCCAAAGGGTTAGAGTCTATGATGGCAGAGCAAAGGCATGACAGCAGGGACAGCTGAGAGCTCACATCTAGATCCATATCCAGGAAGCAGGAACCATGCCTACAAAGTTGTAAGTCTTTTGAAAGCTGAAAGCCCATCCCCAGTGATATACTTCTTCCATCAAGGCCATAGCTCCTAATCCTTTCCAAATAATTCTACCATCTATAAACCAAATATTCAGATGCTGAGATTTACAGGGGGATATCTCATTCAAGCTACCACATTTCACTTCGTGTATCCAATAATCTCTTGTCTATATCATAATGCAAAATGAATTTAGTCCTATTTCAAAAGTCCCTACAGTCCTTGACAATCTCAATAATATTTTAAAATCCAACTCTCTTCTGAGAATCAAGGCAATTACCTTAATCAACCCCGCTCCATAAAACATTGTACACTCCAAATGTACAAAATGGGAGAATGGGAGCATAGCAAGGAAAATACCAGACCAATGCAAGACCAAAACCTAGCAAGGGAAACTCCAAATCAGGTGGCTCTACGTCTGATGTTCCACCTTTCAGGCTTTGCTGACTGAAACCTTTCTTGTCTCTGTTGAGCTGGTTCTACTCCCATTTGCAGTACTTGTTGGTAGATGTCTCAGGGCTTTAGAATCTCCAGTATCTTGGGCATTCCAAGGCAAGATGGCCTTCATTTTCAATTTCACACAGTGGCCTGTATTCAGGGACTTCTTGCCACATGTCTAACCTCAATGGCTCTCCATAATGGTGGAGGAAGAATCTACATCTCTTTTATTAGTAAGTATATCCTTCATGACTCTAAAACCAGCAACACATAGAACATTGCCAAGTTTTAACTAACTTGAGATGAATGAACCCTGGCCACTTTGAATCGTACTTGCAGCAGTGTTGGTTTGTTGTAGCTTTTAGGAACAGAAAATTCCTTAGGCTGTTCAAAAGTTGGAAGCTTAGCAGAGTGAGGTCTTGTTCTGAGGGCACCCCTCCATTTATTCCAATAGGGATCAGGGCTCCCTTTAATCTCTTTATTTCTTTCAATGTAAGTCTGGGTATCGAGATTAAGTTTCCTGGTGCAATTTTTATCTTCAAACTGTATATTTTATATTTCTTTTTGCTCCGCTTTCTCTTTTCCATTACAGATCTGCATTAAAGTATTAATAAACAAATGATAAAGGCACTATTAGGCTGTCTTGAAATTTCTTTCACCCAAGAAATTTAGCAGGAAGCAAGTTCTCAGGGTTGGAAGAATTTTTTTTTTTTTTTTTTTTTTGCAAAGAAATAACAAGAATGGTCCCCAGCCCCATTGCTAACATTGCCCTCCTTCTGAAATCTTTTAATCCAGATGGTCCACATTGTTTGTAGCTCTATATTCCAAGCTTCTACTAGAATAGCCCACTAAAGGGTTTGAGTGAGAAGCTTGTCTTATTACATACTAGGCACCTCACAGAGTTAGGAATATATAAACTCCTCTGGTCATGGAATCTCTATAGTACTGATGTGAGACCCACACAGTCCTGCAAAACTGTTAAGACTGAAGACAGCAAGGAAACTTTACCAGGGAAACATACTTTGCTTGTGATGGTACTTCCCTCTCAGCTCCAATTGCCAGGACAGAAGTAGGTGCAAGACTACCTGATCCCAGCCCTCCAAAGGCATTTGCCAGATTCTCACCAACCTCAACTGCCTGGCAGCTCTACCTGACTACAGTTGGCTGTGTTCCAGGGAGTAGCCCATTCCAATGTGTCCAATGAGGGAAATGGCAGGTCCTCTTCTTACCTAAAAAAAATGCCAGCCATGAAATCCAACAACATATTTGTCTAAGGAGAGAGAGCACTTCTGTAACTGCAGAGAAGTTATAGAAGAGATAATCTTCCCTCAAGGCTGATATTAATGGATGAGCTGCTTCCTAATTCAGATATATGGAACCTTTTACAGGTTGGAGATGAAGCCTACAATAGGAGAATGGCCCCTCATATCAAGAGACTCAAAGCTGAAAAATATTGAGGAGACTGCTTACCTCAGGGAATAAAGAAATTAACATCAGAAACCAAATCCTGTATCTCCTAGAAGCTGTCTGGCATAACCAAACCCACTCCGGCTGTGGCAACAGTGCATTGGCTCACAAAGAGGCAAAGTTGATTGAGTCAGGGAAACCAACTGGAAGAACAGACAGCTAACCAGGTGTCCTCTGTGAGATACAGCCCCATAGCTCCTTACCATTGTCCCCCAGAAGGTATGTTCCATACTCCTGATAGTCATAGATTCTGTCATATAAGCCAGAAGAAAGGACAATGGCAACCAGTCAAGGATGCTACTGAAAACCAGAAAGGTTGGCTGATTACTACAAATAGAAAAAATAAAGCTCTTAGTCTTGTCCAGTAAGATCCTGAAACAACCCATTTACAAAAGCTAATGATAAGACGAATGGTGGTCATAAGATTGTTAACACTGATTCAACAAGTTGGCAAGGTCAGTCTGCACTGTGCATGGAACAATCCCAAGCAGGGATCGAAGGCCTCTCGCTAATACAAAACAGAGGTCCTATTCATATGAACATGGAGATATGTACTTTACTGACATTCATTCCAACAGAGCGTACCCATATTAGCTAGATACAATGTGTTTTGAAGCTAAGTAAAAGTTTTCCCTACACTTACAGTGAATTAACTTGGACCTTGCATACATATTACAACCCCCAATCTTCATGCTATGCTAAAAGAATGATTAGGACTTAAAAACAGTACTTACAAAGCGTTGTCAAGAAACAGACCTCTCTTGGACAGATATTCTAGTGCCAGGGCTTTTTAGGGTGTGCTGTTTTCCCCATAAATGTGAATATTCTTCTGTTTGAGATCCTGTTGGTCTTCCCACCTCCACTACTCCTGAAGGATTCAGGTGACCTCTAGCAGATCTTGAAAGACTTGCCTTGAAGTGCACAGAAAATTGCCCAATCCTCACTACTCTCTCAGCTCTTAAAGTCACAGGTGTCAAGGCATGATACCTGTCTTGACATGATACAAAGACTGCTGTGGATCCAAGTCAGGGCTAGACTGTGAGAATTGACTAAGGCCAGCCTCTGAAACTGACCATCTCAAAATGACATCAACATGGAGACAATGGCACAGCTTCTATCTATCTCCTGCTGTCCTTCCTGATCTAGTGGATATGCATCCATGCCAATCTGCACTCAACCTCTCTGATCTTCTCACATCAATTAGTATGCAGAGCAACACTGTCTTAGGACAACTCCAATTATAACTAAGTGCTCCCTAGAGGGTTCTGCCTTATTTCCTTCAGGTACTACTACTCAGGCATATACAAGCCACAGACGATATCCTGGACCTCATCATTGTGTGACAAAGATGTCCATACCAGAAAAATAGACTTATTCATTTTTGAGGTGTCCCCAGCTATTGACAGTGTATAAAGCATAGGACAAAGGACAAAAAATGTGGGGGAATCTATTGGTCTTAAGTACTGGTCATGCATTACCTTCTTCATGAAAGGGGACTGAAAGTGGAACTTGTACATTACAACAAGGAGTTAAGACCATAGAATTTGGGGGCAGGAGCAGGTGAGGTATCCAGGAGGAATAATATGAGAACTGACAATAGAGAAGTCCCTCAAGTAGAAAAGTGATGTTTCACAATGCTGGCTTTAGTAAATGCCAGTCATGTGCACCTTAAACCTAAGTCAAGGACACTAGATACATGCAAGTCAGGTTACTTATCCTGGAATAAGAATGAATGTCCAAAGTCTGACTAACAATACAAAGAGACATCCATGTTTAACTGGGCCACCTGATAAGATAATAGGCAAAGTGCAATGAAGGAAGATATCATTCTGTAAATATGTTTCTCTTATTGGTTAATGAATAAAGTACTGTTGGCAAATAGGAAGGCAAGATAGGAGGGACTACGAGGCAAGGAGGATTCTGGGAGATGTAGTAGAGTTGTGTCAAAATGTAGGGACTTAAGAAGAAGGTCTGGACCCTCTCTCTGGTAAGATAAAACCACATGGAAACATTTACATTAATAGAAATGGGTTAATATTTAGGAAAGCTAGCCAATAAGAAATGCTAGTAACTGGCCAACAGCTTTATATCTAATACAGCCACTCTGTGTGTTATTTGGGGTTGGCATGTTTGTGGGACCAGGTTGGCTGGAAAACTGCTTATAACAATGAACTGTATGGAAAATAGAAAGAACTGTAACAAACTAGCTAAAAGAGCAACCGTTCCAAATGATATGTGCTTCACTTGCCCCAAGGGTATTTATACCTACTACCCAGGAAATAGTTGTGCACTGATATTCATTTTTCTAATTATTTTTTTTACTTTCTATTGACTCATAGTTTGTCAATAAATGATTTTTAAAGAAAGGCACTGCAACTGTGTTGTGAAACCCCAAACATTGCTGAATTACAAGAATATTTCCTTCTTTTTTTAATGATGAGGCTTTTTTTTATTTTACATATTGATCCCAGTTCCCTCTCCCTCCCTCTTTCCCTTTCTTACCCCTCACAACTGACTCAGATCCCCTGAACATGGGTCTCAGTTAGAAGGACTGAGCAGTCTAAGGGACCTCAGACAGTGGAATCAGGATGTATTCCTGGTGCACAAAAGGACCTTGCGGACACATTCCCCATGGAGGGATACTCCCTTAACCTAGACACAGGAGAGAAGCCCTAGTCCCTACTTCAAATGACTTGACAGATTTAGATGACCCCTCCTGGATGGTGTAACCCTACATGTGTAGTGGGGGGAAGGGGAGGGGATGGTGGTCGGGGTGCATGTGCACTGATATTTTTGGCCCCCAACTTAGATGTACTCCCACAAAGCAGCAAACTTACATTCCTTATGTTCAAGGGAAAAAAGTGTGAGTATTATTCAGGAAAGCATAGTCACTTTCCAGAATCAGATAGCTTCCTTGGCAGCAATGGTCCTCCAAAACTGCAAAGGACTAGGCTTAATTACTGTTGAAAAGGGAGGTACATGCATGGGTTTAAATAAAGAATGCTAGTCAGTATAAAAATCAGCATAATAGCTTGAGGAAACTGTGAAACGTTTAATAACTTTAATAAAGGATTAAGGCAGGAGGTACAAATGATAGCTAATGGACTATAATCAAGAAGTTATGCCAGGAGTACCAAGCCATGTCTTCAATATAGATTCATAAGGTGTTATGGAGGTGAAGAGGAGGTAACGAAGTAGAATGATGTAGAAAAGACCAATTGGAAACTGTCTTATTGATTTATTTAATTAGCTACTTAAAGTACTACTTGAACTATTTGCCAAGCATGACTTCATTTGCTACCTAGGACAGAACAACCTAGAGAAATAGCTGAAAGAATGGATCATCATTGCCCTTATGGGCCTGCTGACTGCCTCTTAAGCTTCTGTACACTCTTACTTGCTTGCCATCCCCACCTTGTAGTTTTAGTGTACAAAATGAGAATATAAACTGGACCCAGCATTGAGGCTTTCAGGAGGTCTGGTGACATATCCTTTCTTCTACTTTCATTGGTGATAGAGTGCTCATTCCAGTGTGATTCCTGCAACAAGCTCATTGATTTCAATGACTTGACTAGTCCAAATTTCCAAATACTTCTACATCTAAAACAAATCACACACAAGGTCAAGTCTGACAGAGTAATATTCCATTCTCTGGTACCACAACCTGTATAGATTAGTGTTCTCTGAAGGAACAGAACTAATAGAATGGAATGTATGTATGTATGTATGTACATGCTGTCACCTACAAAAACGTCAAAATTACAGTAGTTGTCATTCCACAAGACTGAATGTGCCAGAGTCCTGAGGATTACTAGAGAGCTACTAGTCTTCAATCTACATTGGAATCCAGAAGAATCCACAAGAAGGTGTGGGACAGAGTTAGGGTGGGCCTTTCTATCTCAAATTTTCCAAATAAGACAATGCTTTACTTGCACGTCCAGCTGCTTAGATGTTAGTTGAATACATATGTATTCAAGTAGATAAACAATACTTGTAATACTTGCCATCATAAATGGATAAACAGAACACACACACACACAGAGTGAAATTTCATCCAACATTAAGAAGAAATAAAATAAATAAGGAATAGTAAATTCTCACATTTGAGAGACATCACATGGATGGACACTAAGGACATTATACTAAGTGAAATAAGACTGCCATAAAAAGGTCAAATTTTGCATAGATTCACTTCAAATGATACCTAGGAACTGGGGAGACAGTTATATGGACTTAACATTTGATAGACACAGAATTTCACTGTGGAACAATGAAAGATTTCTAGAGATAGACAGGGATAATGATGTAAACGAAGTAGGACCATACCTAATATCACATAAGTGTCCACTTTCTTCAACTAACAATTTGAGCAACTTTGGAAAGGCTACCATAAATGCCCTTCCAGGATAGTGAGATCAACAACTAACTTATCCACCATCATGGAGCCCTCATAGTACCTGTTGGAAACAGAAGCAAACACCCATAACTAAACACTAAGTCAAACCAGAATCCAGATGCAGAGAGAGAGAACAAGACCAGGTTGCAGAAACACATAGAGACAGCTCACCTGAACAAGGAGGAGCTAATGGAACCCTAGACTGATAGCTGGGAATCCAGCATGGGACTGACTTAGAGCCCCCTGAACATGGGACTCAGCTAGAAGGACTGAGCAGTCTAAGGGACCTCAGACAGTGGAACCAGGATGTATTCCTGGTGCACAAAAGGACCTTGCAGACACATCCCCCATGGAGAGATACTCCCTTAACCTAGAGACACGAGAGAAGTTCTAGTCCCTATTTCAAATGACTTGTCAGATTTACATGCCCCCACCTGGATGGCATAGCCCTACATATGGAGTGAGAGGGGATGGAAGGGGAGGGTGGTCAGGGTGCATGTGAGGGGAGAGAGAGGGTACAAGGTAGCGAGCGAGGGAGGGAGGGAGGGAGGGGGAGAAAGGAAGAGAGGGAGAGGGAACTGGGATTGACATGTAAAATAAATAAATTAATTAAAAAAGAGTTAATATTTAACTTTTATCTTGTAGATATTTAAATACAATAAAAATCAAGAATTAAACACTGCTAAAACTAAATCATAGAGAATGGAAAACAACGGGAACTTTCTTACTTGGCTTTCAGAATTATAAATTCATACAGTCTTTACAGAAAACAACACTACGGAAAAATATAGGCATTCTTTATGACACAGTCACCCTATAGCAAGGTATATAACTGAACTGTTGATACCTACATTAAGATGGATTGACCTCACATACTCAAGTAAGAAAACAATATACTGTTTCATATATAAAAATGTAAAAAGGAAACAAAATGTCTATATCATTAGAAGTCCCACATAATAGTGGTTAACTGAGATGGATGAAATTTGATAATGACTTAAGTTGACAGAAGAAATTTTGTGGGGTGCAAAAAGTGTCTGTATTCTTGTCCTGTTCAGTAGCTTTATTGGCTATCACTTCCTGAAGATTTAGAGCCCTGTACACTTTTTGTGCACTTTTCTGTTTGTATGCTACAGTTCAATACAATGGTTTCTTAAAAATCAAATGTCTGGAGTCCTGAACATTTCAAAACGCAATCTGAACATTTCCTTTCATCTACACAATCACATAATATAACAAAGGAGCCTTTCCAGTTCTCTTCTCTCAACGGAAATTGTTGAAACAGGTCAAGGCAAAATCACTTGAAAAGCTATCTATTTTTTACTGTGGGAAAGAAAGTAGCACACTTTACATGCCTCTAGGCTTAGTCACTCCCACTTGACCTTAAACAGTGTTATGATGGCATGTTATCACAGTAGGAAAGGGACTATGTAGTTTATATAAGATGTATTTGTGATAGAAAAAGATTCAGTGATAAAATGGGTATGTGTATTTGTGTGTTAGGGTGGGTAGGTGGTAATACCTAGGAATAAGGAAGCTAGTCTACTTTAATTCTCCCATTTTAATAATAAAGGCTACAATTCCCTTAAGTTTAACCATGTAAATATTTATTTTTAAACATCAAAAATGGAATTTTTCTCTGATAGAAATAATTTATTCAAACATAACCCAATTTCTCTTAAGTGTTCTAAAACCAAACTTCTACACCGTGAGTTATGTAAGTAGTTATGTAACATTCATGACTTATTTTTGACAGGTAAACTGATCATAAATAAAAATAAGTAATCATAGGGCCCACTTCCCTGGCTACATATTCTTGAAAAATAAAACAAAGGAATTTAAGCAAAAGGTGGATAGAAGTGGAAGAAGTAGGGTATAGAATGTCCAAAGCTATAGATGTACACTGAGACCACCGCTTTCATAAAATCAATACAGTAGCTGATATCTTTAATCTCAGTACTTGGTGTAGAGGCTACAGAATCAGAAGTTGAAGATCATCTTTGGCTACATAGTGATTAGAAAGCCATCCTGGGCTACATGGAATGCAATAATAGATAGAAAGAAACTTGGGAAATAAGAGAAATGTGTGAAGAGATATATAAATAATGACAATTAATAGAAAAGGCCAGAAAGAGAAGAGAACAATTTGAAAAGAGAATTAGCTTAAACTAACCCTTACTATAATGATTTGTTGTATTGATATAATATTATATGAAACTAGTAAAACAAGACAGTGGAGAGATGGCTCAGTTGGTAAAATGCCAGCTGTGTAAGCTTAATGACTTGAGTTTGTGTTGCCATCACCCATATGAAACAAACTGGCATGGTTTCAAGCATCTGTAACTACAGGGCAAGGAAAAGGTTTAGAGACAGGTCAGATTCCTAGAATTCACTGGCCACTTAAACAAAAACTAAGAAATGTCTCAAATATATGGACAAAAACAATGAACTCCTGAAAACATAATGGGTCAAAGAGGAAATCAAAATCAGACTTTAAAACTATTTCAGACAAACCAATATGGGAACAAGATATACCAAAGCTTATATGCAGGAAAAGAGGCTCAAACAAGAAAAGGTAGAGGTATAAATGTCTATATCAAAAATGAGTAAATGTTCCCTAACTTTTAACTTTCCAAAAGCAAAGTAAATGATAAATTAAAAGATTCTATGTTTAGAATTAAAAGGGGAGTAATGAAGACCATACAAAACAAAATTAAATAAAAAAATGAAAGAAACACTTAACACTTTAAAATTTGATAATCTTTCTGTCAAAGTAAAGAAAGAATATAGTGTTTGTTCAAATAAATCAGAAATGGATAAGTAGACATTACAGCTTATACTGCATAAGCAGCAAATGTTCTACTTTTTAAGGTAAAACTTAGGATATTAAATTTAACAGTTAGCATAGAAAAAGTTCATGTAGCAAGTAGCACTCATGATCAAAAATAGTTCAAAGAGCTCCATTTCCCAATGTATGTGGGTACTAAATATAGCCAGATAAAGGGAATGACCTACAAAACATCCTTATGGGTTACAATTCAGTGCTTGTATAATATAAGCATTGGAATCTGTCTGCAGCAATATATACCTATACTGAGAAAAAGAATCTATGTTTGTCTGATGATTTACTTATGTTTTTTTCAGTCCTGCTTACTGAATTGCTCCCCATGGATTCTTAAGTCCATATATATCTGTATGTATGTTGCCAAAAAACAATTTTTCATACAATATATTCTGATCATGGCTTCAAATTACCCAAACTCCTTCCAGATCTTTCCTACTTCCCCATCTACCCATCTCCACACCCTTTCTTGTCTTCCTCTTCAGGAAAAAAAACCAAAAAAGAAAAAAAAGAATAAAAATCTGAATATAAAAGAACAAAGAAAAATCACAAGATATACATACACAAACTCCCACAAAACTGGAAACCATAAAGCATAAGTAAAACTTCAATAAACAAAGCCCAAACAAAACAATATGGAATAAAAAGTTCACAAAATACCATTGAATTCATTTTGTGTTGATCATCTACTGCAAGGAATGGGGCCTGACTTAAGTGTTACTGATATACCCAGTGAGATTCCCTTGGGGGAAAACTAATTTTTCTTTTGCAAGCAGATGTCATCTGGAGATAGGAGTAGCCAAATTGAAAGATAGAAATAAAATAATAAATTACTTGGGTTTAAAATTCAATAGTTATGTGAAAGATGTATATATCAAACATTATTGAACTAAAAATATGAAAGAAACAAATAAATGGAATGACAGCTCATAAGCATAAATTGGCAGAAGTAATACTGCAAAATTTCCTATTACTTCCCAGTATAGATTCAAGAAATTTAGTTCAGTTCCTATGAAAATTCCCATCACATTTTCCACAGAAATAGGAAAAATAAACCTCAAAATTTGAATGCAACTGCAAGGGACATGGACTAGTTAAAGTGATGTAAAGAAATGGAATGAAATGGAAGCCATTACATCTTTCTGCAAATCACATTGCAGAATCATACTGGTTAAAACTATGTCACATATGCATGTACACAGACTTATAAATCTGTGAAATATAATAGAGAACCCAGAAATTAACCCACACAAATGCGATCAATTAATCTTTGACAAACGCAGTTATATTCAATGAGAAAAGACTTTCTTCACTAATTGATGCTGGGAAAACTGGACATCTCTATGCAAAAAAATAAAAAACAAAATAAAATAAAAGTATTCTACCAGTTAGTTTGGCACCTATGTGGAAAAGTGCCTCAGGTAATCATTAAAAAGTAGAAAAGACTAAAGTTCTCCCACAGTTACAATGCATAGTTTCTTGGCTCCATTTTTCTGGGCTGGTGAGAAAAACAAATGTCATTGGAGGAGAACATACCTGAGCAGAAGTTACCTGCTCAGGGCAGCTAGTAAGCAAATCTCTCATCTGCTCCAAAGAAACTCACCCAAGGACTCAACATCCTTTTACTAGTCTCAGCCTCCTATGGATCCACCCACAGGCTAGCAACCAAGCCTTCAACACATGGTCATGGCCTTTAGGTGATATTGTTGTACATGTTCTCTCGCTCTCTCCCTCTCTCTCTCTCTCTGTCTGTCTGTCTGTTTCAGTCTCTCTCTCTCTCTCTCTCTCTCTCTCTGTCTCACACACACACACAAATCAACATTTGTTTTTTGTTTCTTTATTCGAGAGAAACCTATCGGCATAATTCAGTTTATAAAGCACTTACCTTCCAAGTATAAGGACTTGAGTGTGATCCCTAGAAGCCATGAAAAGAAATCTAGTTTTTAGCAGTATATGCTTATAGTAGCAAAATAATACAAAAAGATATAATCTAACCTCCACACATGTAAGCACACATGCATGTGAACCTGAATACACATGCTTAATCATACGATGTGTGCATCCAAACAAACCCACAGACACAAAACAATGGCAATAATAGGCTAATCTACTATTAGCATTTTCTGATTAATTGACAAATAAATAAATAAATAAATAAATAAATAAATAAATAAATAAATAGGTCACCAGTGTTGAGAAGGATGTAGAAAAGAGTCAAATGTTTTCAAATACTTCATGGGAATGTAAATTTTTATGTCTGTTGTGTAAAACAGTATGGAGGTTTTGCCAAACTATATAAAGGAACTTCCATGTGATCTAGCAATTCCAGTTCTGACTGTATATCCAATAGGAATTATGTTCCCATTGTTGGAAATAAATATTCTCAGTGTCATACAGAGAAAACATGAGCAAAGTGAAAGTAACTCAGCAAGGCAATTTCTTTTTGTAAAAAGGGCACACCATGACATAAGCCAGGATATCAATTATACCAATTTATGAGGTTTCCTATGTTTTTACTGTAGTACATGTGGTAACTGTGTGATATTCCACCCTTGGCTGGGATCCCACCTCACAGTCTCTCATGATTTGTCTGTTTTAAAAGAAGTGAGGCAAAGGAAATCAAGGAAAGAGAAGGGGGGGGCAGTTGCCAAAGCTGTCAAGTTCTAGGCATGCAGTGGAGTCTCTGTGGTGACATACTGTTTAGTCTCTTTGTGAACAGGTAAACCTGGTCAGAGAGATGGAAAGAGTTTCATAGAAGTTTTACAAAATGTTGAGAAAGATGGCTTAGTTGTTAAGAGCACTGGTTATTCTTCCAGATAACCTGAGTTTGATTCGCTGCACCCACAGAGTAGATCACAATCATCTTTAACTCTAGGTCCAGGACATTCAATGCCATCTTCTGAATTCTGTGGGCACCAGGCACACAAGTGGTACACATACATACATGCATACAAAATATATATGTGTGTATTATATTTGTACTCTCATGATCACTCTTTCATTACTGAGAATAGCCAACATAGAGAAAATGCTGAAATGTCTGAAATGAGTTTAAAAAATGAGTATGCATTTGCGTTTATATGAAAGTGAGTGTGTGTATGTGTGTGTGTGTGGGCATTAAAAATAAGGAAAAGCATAAATGAAGCTGGATAAAAGTAAGGACATGTAAAAGTAAGCATTAAACAAGTACAATATAAATTATAAGACAAAACTTCAAACCAAATTACTGTCAATTGTGTGTGTGTGTGTGTGTGTGTGTGTGTGTGTGTGTGTGTGCAGTGAAACAGTACCGCTAAAAAATTCACAGTTCCAACTTTTCTAACCTTGTCAAAGAAAACAAAGTTAAATACTTACTGCTTTCTTTTCAGACTTTCCATGGTGACACTTTACACTGAGGAGGCCTTGAGATAATACAAATCATGAAACCCTCCAGGCAATCAAGACATAGACATGGGGATATCTGTCATAGTCTTATCTCACAACTTTTTCTTATATCTCTAAGGATACACAAACAGCTCATAAACACAGTGAGCTGTTTGTAGAAATCTACATATCTTCTTTGAAATTAGTGGTCAAAGAGATTAGCACAAAACATTCCAGCAGGACATTCCCAAAAGAGCTTCAATTTATGAAAGAAACAGAGAGAACTTTTTGCTATTTGAGTTTGTTTCTACTGTCTCATTTGTCGTAAGACATTTCAATTTAGAATCTAAAGACACAAACCCAGAGTATGCATAAAGTGCATGTTATTGTCCATACAAAGGTGATTTTCCCATTGTAAATTTATGTTCTTAAGTTGTGCTTTTAAGTATTAATTCACAGATCTCTACCTCCCAGAAGATAGACTGAAAGCCAAAACTGACACTATCCTCTGAAGGATACATGATGGCTGAAATGACAATGAAAGTCAGTAGACAATAGAAGTTAAATGTAGTTTTAAATACCCATTCAAAGACATACTAAGGAAGGCACAAAGGGAGTTGTGGTAGGATGAATCACCAGAACTGTATAAAGGAAGAAAGGAGACCGACGCCATGGCAAGTTGGCGAAACTTTGAAGCTTATTGTGAACATCAATTCCTCATCTAAGTCTTGTAGCATTTGTAATTGTATCATAAGTATACTATGGTCATTAATCCTCTTTTTGTTTGTTTTGAGTTTTGGTAGCTTTATTATAGGGTGGGGAAAATAATTACAAAATTTCCCATGTGAGATATGACTTAAATCATACTAGAAAAGATGGTAGGAGTTCACTGAGTACACTAGGCTCAATAGTGAGCTAGAACTGAAAGAATTCATCACTTTCTACCTCCTTGCTTCTTGGATTACAAGTACACTTTCTACCTCCTTGCTTCTTGGATTACAAGTACATGGAATCATGTCATGTGGTTTAGTGTGAGTTCTATGCAACAAACTCAGGTGCATGCTTTTTTGGCAAAATCCTTCCTGATTAAACTATCTCCCCAAACACTAAAGGCTACATTTTCTGAGGAATCCAACACATTATGTCCCTCAAAGAACTAGTAGGCTCTTTGAAATCTATTATTTGGTTATTTAGAAATAATGTAGTTATTTAGGAAGCACAAGAGAATTTTTTTAAAAAGATTAGAAAGCACAGAATAGTAGAAAAAGGGGATATCACAGACAGATACCAACCTCAGACTCCCCTTTTCCTGGAAGTTCTTCCTATGGCAAATGTCACATAATTTGTTTCTTCAGAGTAACTTTAATACTATTATTAAACACAGATGATTTTGAAAGCTTACACTTTTTTTCATTTATCACGTTACCGGTTATCCATTGTTAATGCTGCTACCACAGGAGCTATAGCCCAAATAGATCATTGTCTTGATTTTGTTACTTTATTGTTACCATACTAGTTTGAGCCATTTTCACTCAGACCTTACCTTCCAGCCCCCATTTTGTAGAGAAGAAAGCTTTAATATAGGTCGCTATTACCAGACTTCGCTGCTTGTCTAAGGGATCTCAGATCACAGATGCTTTGAGTTTCTTTGTCATAATACTGCATCCAATTTGGGGGGGGGACTCTCCATAACTTTATGATATACCTCACAATTGTGATCTGCAATCTACCTGTGATTGTTATGTTCTTGTATTTATAACCCAGTAGAGTATGTTGCCAAATGTTTGCTTCATACCAGGAGATGGGTTATCCTCCCCAACAACATACATTTCAGGATTGTCAGTAGTAGCTTGAGCAATATGGCACCCATAGACTCATATCACTTAATACTTCATCCCCAGTTGGAAGGATTGTTTGGGAAGAATTACAATGTGTTGTATTATTAGAAAGAATTGTGCCATCAGGGCCAGGTTCAGAGGTTTCAAAAGACTGGAGGTGTTAACTTTTGGAGGACAATGATTATGTGTTATTAAATCTGTGTTGATCATGAAAGACCTATAACAAACACAGATACAAGAAAGTATATTACCTGCTTGCATGTGGCATTACAGCTACATGTGTAAATCTTGAGTTCACAAACTTGATGAGAAACAGAATGAAAAATGGCACATTTGACACTTCAAGTTTTAACCTAGCTTTTCATTGTCAACTGAAGAAAATAATGAACATAAAATAGCATCTATGTTTGTATCTCACAAACAAAATTTCAGGAGAAAGTTCATGGTTAGATTTCCAACTGTCTAATACATGGGTATATTAAGGAGTAATAGAATGACTTGAATATAATATATAAAGCTAATATCTATGTCTTCATTTTCTCTAAAGTAATGTTTAGCTTTATCACCCATAAATTCAGAAAACTTTGACAAAGATTGCTTTGTTAAAATAAATTAAGCAACACAAAACTTGTGGGCTTAATCATTAAAAGTACCATCAACTATCACCACCAGTTTTTCTGTTTATAAATGTGAATATTAACACAAAGTATAAAAGTATTTCACAAAAGTCTAAATTACCCAAGTAACACTAACTATATCTGATTCACTAATTAGATATGTCAATATATAATTCAACAGTATTTTAGAAATTGCTCATTATTCTATTCAAGTTATCATATGAAAGTAATGGGGGGGGAAGTCAATATTACACACTTTTCAGTAATTTCTGTAGCAAATGATTGTAAAGTACTATGTTCTTTGCAATCATATTTTATGTCATTTTACTTTCCATGAATTCATTGAGACAGTATGTGGCAAGATAGTCAAATTACTGCAAAATACAATGCTATAACTACCATAAAAGGTTTACTTCCAGCATGTGCTATCTGGATTTGGAAATACACTTCACAGCATTTTTCTTGTACTTACCCAACTCTGAAAGTTCTCAGGTCATTAAAGTATGTCAATTAGTAATGACTTCCCCAAACCCCAGTAGCCAGTGAAGCATACATTAAAGGTGGTGTGAGCATCAAAAATTTAATGTGCACAATTTGGAAATGTCGACTACCTTGGTGCAGAGAGTAGTACTATCTGAGAAATTCATTTGCCTGGAGTTCTATATAGCAGCCATTAAAAAATATTTCATCTCCTTGGGTGAATGTCTTATGAACATTTCTATACCTATTAAGTAATATTAATTGTACAAAGGTTTGGAAAACATATGAATCATTAAAAGTAGAAATGGGATGTTCAATAGCCTGGAAGAGCTAATGTTATCACTTTTGGGGCCTGTTTAACACCTTCTTGGTACAATTATTTTTTAATAAGTCATCATGACACAGGGAAAGTTCCTTCTTTTAGAAGCAGAACAGTGAGTTGACATGAAGGTGAAAAAAATAGGCTCAGTATATTTTAAATATTCACATTATAGACTGTTGATGTTTTAAGAAATGTTTTAAAATATATTTTAGCAGGCTCAGTATATTTTAAATACTCACATTATAGACTGGTGATGTTTTAAGAAATGTTTTAAAATATGTCTTAGCAGGAACTGTTAATAGAGGAAATCCTTGACAGGTTTCATTGACTTAAATTTATATTCCAATGGTCATGTGAAATCTTGAGTTGGCCTTTACCCAGGCCTACGAGAAAATGAAAAGAAAGAAGTAAATTGTACTTCTCAGATTCCTCTCTTCAGTAAACAATATCTTCAACACAGACACATGTAATTAAAATACTTGTTGCTACTATATAAGTGGAAGTTATGCTTAATGTCTAATAATTGGTTTGTGTTATTGTGACAGGTATATATGGGGAAAGACTATAGGAAAAGGTGACTGGACTAAAAGAATATTTCTAGCCTACACTTTTACTACCTTGAAAATAATTAATTTGAAAGCTCAATTTGTGAAACGAATATTACAAGTGACAGGAAAATTATTATCCAAATTAGTAAGAAACAATGTAAATAATGTTTGATAATGGGGTACATCAAGAAATATAGTGTCAATCTCATTTAGGTTCTCATCTTTTGTGCCAGATGTGAAGAATGCTACCTTTAAGAAAGTCAATATGAAATGTATGTAAGAATGTTTGTGATATTTTCCCCGAGTACCTTGGATTCTACATAAAACAGAACAAATATTAGAATTGAATGTGTTATATAGATATAGATTTTTAAAGTTTTAACACTTATATATACGTGTTCACATATGAATGTAAAAGATTTATTATAAGGAATTGGCTTGTGTAATTGTGGAAGCTATCAAATCATCAAATCTGTAGGGCGACCCAGAAAGCTGCAAACTATAAAGGAATTGATCGTTTAGTTTCTGCGCATAGTGAAAGACTTGTGAACAAAGAAAATAAATGGTTCATGTCCTGCCAGGCTCAAGAACTGGATGGAGCCAATACTTCACTCAGGTCAAGTCCAAAGCCAGCAAAAGAATGAGGTCCCAGTTGGAAGGGCATAAGGCAGGAATAATTTCTGTTCAAGGTCAGCCTTTTGTTTGATTCCAGTTTTCTACTAATTGGGTAAAGCCCACCCACGTTGTGAAGAGCATTCATCTATACAAATGTACATGTTACTCTCATTTAATATAGTGACAGAAAGAATCGTATAAATGCTTGGGCAGATATCTGGGTACATAGTGATTCAAAGACATTGATGCAAAATTAATTATTACACCCTTTGTTTCCCATAGATTTATCTTTTATATGAATCTAGACAAATTCCTTCTAATAAAATGGAAGGAAACTAATATGGTATATACCAATACATGGTTGGAAGATGTCTTTTAAAGAAACACATTTATATAAGAAAATAAGAAAATAGTGTTTTAAAGTTGGATATGAGAAGCATGAAAGACTTTCCCATAGGTCTTATGATAGCTATAGCTATGCCTATCTATTTTAAGTATGGCCATACATACCAGTAATACACATCATTAAATAATTTTTGCTGGATAAACAATAAACACATTAAAATGGAAAAATATTTAATGAAACTAGAAAGGTAGCACAAGTATTAGTATCCAGAAGGTGCTGTGTTCACATCAAGAATTCAGATAAAGCAAGAAATACAAATGTTGCTCCTAGTAAAAGTAAGTGTCAAGAGAATTTAGGACACTGGTTCTATTGATTGCAGATGCTGTTGCACATACAGAAGGACACATATGTGCTTAAAATAAATGACAAAACAGCAGTAAGATAATATCTACTCCCTATAAAAGTGTTTCCATTATTGCTATTCCTTTTGTTAAAAATCTGCCAATTTCCCCCATATTTTAGACTAATTCTTTTGATCTTTCCTTTTATCTTGTTTCATTGAGCCAAGGTTGGCCTGGATCTAGGATTATCTTGACTGTACCAGACGAGTTCTGGGACTCCATAGGATGAGTGATTATGCCACGTTTATGAAGTTCTATGTAATAAACCCAGTGTTTCATGCATGCTAGGCAAGTACTCTACAAACTGAGCTACATACCTGGTATGGCTTTGATCTTGATAGTATTCCTGTGATATAAATTCATTTTCAAGGTACTATTATTATAATCATCAAAGTTTATTCCACAACAGAAAGCCAAATTTATGCTATAAAAACCAACCTAACTAAATAGACATATCTAGCTGTCCAATATCACTTCCTCAATCCAATATATTTTCCTTTCATTTTTAAAAATTTTTCCCCAGCTTCCTCCAAAATTAATGGCCCTCTATTCTTCTTTTAATTTAATTTTTTTATTCCTTTATATACTAACCACAGTTTCCCCTTCCCTCCCCTCCTCCTGTTTCCTCTCTACATCCACCCCCACCCCACATCCATAACTCAGAGGATAAGGCCTTACCTGGGGTGTCAATTGAGCCTGGTATATCATTCACCTGCATCAAGCCCCCCCCTCTCTGTGTGTGTAGGCACACATGTGTACACACATCCATTTTAAAAGAGTTCATACATGTGTACTCAACCACACATGGAATCCAGAAGAGGTCATATGTAGTCTTCCTCTATCACTCTCCACCTTTGTTTTGAGACAGAGTTTCTCTACAAAACTAGAGTTCACACTGTCTCTGCTAGGCTGTAATCCAGTAATTTCCAACAATCCTCCTATCTGTACTCTACTTGGCCTAGGGGTGATATGTATGCATTAGATGCCAGGTTTGTTATATGGATCCTGCAATATGAACTCCAGTCACCATGATTGTTCAGCAAGTACTGATAACAGTTGAGCCATCTCACTCTCTACCTCCATGTACTTTGATTTAAACACAAGGATATCATTACCCCATACATTTTGAGTAACTTACTTCAGTGGTTTTCAGATTAACAGACTTTGAAAACATTTAGTAATAATTCAAGTGAATGTTGAACAAATCATTCCCTCTCTCTGAGTGAAGCATAAAACATGTTTTCTGTAAGGATAAAGATTGGATGGATCCATGCAATGTTTTATTCAAAGACTCCTTAAACCTAGCATGCACCTGTCTTATTTGGGGTTTCTGTTGCTGTGACAAAACACTGTGACCAAAAACAAGTTGGGGAAGAAATGGTTTATTTGGCTTACACTTCCATATGCTGTTCATCATCAAAAGAAATAAAGACAGGAAACCAAACAGCACAGGAACCTGGAGGCAGAAGGTGATGCAGAGGCCATGGAGGAGTGCTGCTTACTGGCTTGCTCCCCATGGCTTCTCAGCCTGTTGTCTTATAGAACTTAGGACATCTTGGCCAGAGATGGCACTATCCTCAGTGGGATGGGCACTCTGCCATCAATCACTAACTAAGAAAATTAATTTTCTTACCTAAGACATTTACTGATAGATCATATGGAGGCATTTTCTCATTTGAGGGTCTCTCCTTTCAGATAACTCTAACTTGTGTCAACTTTACATAAGACTAGCCAGCAAAGTAGCCAATTATATATTATAGGCACTAGATGTACATTGGTGAGACACCAAACAAATTACTGCCCTAGTGAGTCTTATAACTTAATCATAATCAAATATTGAGATAAAGCCAAACTATTTCCCATACTAGAGGACTAGGTATGTTAGCCAGAACAACTACAAGTCAATATTGAGTGAGCAGAGGTAGTGGAAAGTCAACAATACCAAATATCTTTATTTCTATTCTAGTGATCTAGATGCCTTTTCTGTTTATTCTTATAAATTGTGGCTTATAATGTATCTTTTTAAATCTATATTTGACCACAATGACCAGGAGATATACTTCCAACTTCCTACAACAAAACAACTGGAACATAAATAAATTGATTCTATTCTGTCTGTTTCAAATATACTTGGCCCCACCCACTGTAAATGAACCATATTTCTATACTGGATAATGTAAATGAGAAGAGAAAAAAAATGAACATGGATTAAAGACACACATTCCAAAGAACATAAGTGGTTTAAATAAAATATGTGGTGATGGTGTGAGGTGCTATAAAGATTTTATTGCCACTTACTTGGGAAGACCAGCATAACTCATGCCCAGTGCTACCACTTATAAGTAATGCAATCCCTGAAAACTCATTGCAATAAAAACTTCAAGCATCTATACTATCCCATATTATACACATGCACATACACTAGTAATTTAGTAACTTTTCTATCTGCCTTTCTCCCTGATAGACTTTATTTTTTGATGTCCCTTCTTAATGGGAAGAAAACATCATTTTTAGCACAGTGTTTGGTTGATTAAACATAGAACTCCTATCATTTTTTAACTGTTCTGCAACAACTCACTATTTCTGACATCGACTATTTATTGTGATATATAATAAATACTATAGGGAAATCTTCCCTATGCTAGGCACCATTATATAAGTCAATAGTTTCTCTCATCCTGGTGAATAAAGATAAGGTTTATTTTAATTGGGTGATTTGGACCTGTTGGCTAAAATTGTGAAGTCAAAGGATTGTGAAGATCAGAATGATGAAGGGCCTTAAGTCTTGACAGTGTATTTTAAACTGGGTTCTAATGAACGTAAGAGCTGACAAATGGTTGCAATGGATTTTGTGAAATGGAGATGGTTCAGAATAGTTTTTGTTGTCATTTTGTTCTTAATGTTGGAGTTTACCAAAGATTTTATTTGAGTAATATTATGCTGAAAAAAATTCAGGAAAAAAACATGTGTGTATAAAGAAATCACCTAGAAAATCACTATTCCTACTATTCATTTTGGAGACAATATAATGGGAATGTTTAGGACACACTCACACCTAAACAATTATTTTGGCTGCACAGCTAGTGTTTGACCTGTTAAGTTCCTCTAATCCCTGTTATTTATTCTATTTATCCCATGCTAATGAATTATGCAGTTGTTAACTAATAAAGCTACTAATACTGGAAGCACGGTGTTGGAGAGATGACTCAGAGATAAGAGTCCATACCGTTCTCTCAGAGGACCAGAGATTAGTTTCTAGGACCCATGTCAGGAAGCAGGTGTCAATGACATATAACTCCAGATCCAGGAAATCAAACACACTGATGGGAGATGTTATTCTGTTAATATGTTTCTCATACTGGTTAATAAATAAAGCACTGTCGCCCAATAGGAAAGGAAGACAGGAGGGTCTAGGAGACAAGGAGGAAGGTGGAAATAGTAAGGAGGTGTCAGCATGGAGGGATGGGGGAGAACAGATGCCGGCCTCGCTCTCTGGTAAGATGAGACCACGTGGAAATACTTAGATTAATAGAAATGGGTTAATAATTAAGACAGAGCTAGCCAATAAGAAACTAGTAACTGGCCAACAACATTAATATCAAACAGAGTCTCTGTGTGTTAATTGGGGCTGGTGTGGCTGTGGGGCCAGCGGCAGGAAAAACCTACTCCTTACAACACACCTTCTAGCTACTGAAGGTACCTGCACTCATCTGTGTGTATCAACACACATATTTTAAAATGAAATAAATATTAAAACCAATTTATCTAATCTTATGTTTAGAGGTATCTAGGTTGTTTCTAATAACTGGCTACTAGGACTAGAGCATGAGCATGGTTGAGGAAGTGTCTCTGTGGTAGGATGAAGTGTCCTTTGGGTTTATACCCAAAAGTGGTATAGGTGGATTTTGAGGGAGACTGAATCATACATTCATGAGGAACTACCAGACTGATTTCCATAGTGGCTTTATATAAACACCAAGCCAGCCACAAATCCTTTGATCTACAATGGCATCCTGTAAGAGAAACTATTGCCAGCTTACCCAAGCCACAGTTTCCCTGCCCCCAGTGCCCAGGACATCCCACATCAGCATGTCTAGGGTGATGTCAAGCCCATAGTGGAGGTTAAGATAGGTCTGTGTCTTAGCCTGATCATCATAGGCAGAGCCCAATTAAGGAAGACCGCAGGTTCCAAGCCAGCCTTAAGAAGATGATAACAGTCATAATGTGTGTGTAATTGCATAGCCTATTGGTGAAGGATTTGTTCAAAGTAGGGAGAGTCTGGGCCAGATTCATTAACAGTATTATGGATAAAAGAAAGGTCAGTAAGGATGGGGGCACTTACAGTTGGTTGGCTGCATTTGATCCCATGTGAACAGGAATGGTGGACAGCCAAATGCCATGGGGGGTGGGGCAGGACAGATGCCACAATACAGGCTTGGGGAGCAGTGGAGGAAAGGGTTACATGGGGTAGACATTGGTGCAAGTAGGGGGACAAAATTCCATCCATGGGTACTGGGGTGGAGGAGTGAAGGCCACAAGGGAGATAGGAGGAGTTGAACACCATAGTTTGTGAGGCAGTGCTTGGCATAAGCAGTCTGACTCTTCCTCATCTAAAGTGTAAGGGGTCATGGCCATCGAGGTAATAGAGAGATCAACACCGGCCTGCTCCTGACAATGCATATGGTGGGCAGCTATCACTATCTCCAGAGACAAGGATTTGAGGTTGGCGACGATGGCTAATAGAGACTCACAGCCGGAAATTATACTGAGAGCAAGAAACCTTGGAACAATCAGACCTAAATGGGATGTCTTCATCAGATCCCTCCCCAGAGGACTCAGAGAATTCTGTGGAAGAGGACCCAGAAAGAATCTAAAAGCCAAATGGGTGGAAGACCAAACAAGGCCCTCTGAATTAGGATGAGCAATGATCATGTGAACTCTCAGTGACTTAAGCAGCAGGCACAGGGCATGACTCTGTCAACTCCAGGACATGCCTCCTGTGCAGAAGTAGTTTAAGAATATATAATGGACTCCATGTTATTTTTGTGTGTGTCTTTATGTGGTTATAGTTTGATATGTGTGTTTTGTTGTTTTTATTTTTGTTTTCTGTTTGGGTATTATTTTAATTTTGTGGTTGTAAGGAGTTTTTAATTTTTTTTTAATTTTGGAAAGAACATAAAGTTAAGGAAGAGGAGAGGACATGTGGAAGGACTTGGTGGAGGAGAATACAACCAACTATATTTAGATTTAAAATGGTTTTAGATAAAAATAAAATTAGAATAACTGTACCAGACATTATACCTCCTCACTGGAATAAATAAGGCTAGATCACCTTTCTGCCTAAAGATAATATATTCTAAAAGTTGCATCTTCAAACTTACACAGGTCTTTTAGGTGGAAGAATTGGAAAAATGAATATGAGGATGATCACATTTGAACATATCAATCCTCCATATTCTGTAACCTTGCTCCAGCTTAAAGAAGGAGTCTTACAACAATCCCTAGTCTCAGGGCTCACAAACTGGCTTTGCTAGTAATTGTAGCTCTCATTCCTCATCAAAGGAACAACTCTTTGTTGCAGATGGAGATCTTTGCAGAAAACTACACCTGGTCAAAATACAGAGAACAACTCATCATGATGTGGCCACCTCAACAGACATTTCTATAGTACAACTCTCTACACCTAAAACTCAAGAAATATCACAGAAAAGGGTACAGAATGATTGTAAGAGCCAGATGACCAGCAAGTGTGTATTGTGATTATGTTTCTCAGAAATGACAGAGAAGCTACACAGAGGACACTATAGCAACATGGCTGCCTAAACAAGACTTGAACACTGACAACACTCACTGATATGCTAACATGAAAGAGGGAGGACCACTACTAGAGAAAGAACTACAGACAACTAGTAACTTCTGAGAGAGGAAAAGTTAGTCTTCTCCAGGAATGATACCCCTAATTGCTTATCCAATACCTAGAAGTTATCCCAGAAATAATGTACATACAAGCAACACTAACTGAACTCAGCAGGTTACATTTATATGTTCTTGCATTTACATATGTATATAACAAAGGTAATCAAAGAAAAAGAGGCCATAAATGTGAAGTGCTATAAGGGGAGGGGTATGGGAAGGACTAGGGTAAAATGAAGATGGAAAATGACTTAGTAATATTTTAACTAAAATAAAATATATTAAGAAAAATATATGTTTGTGTGAATATGACCAATATATTCCAGGGTGTAGAGCACAGTAAAAGTTTTCTAAAGGATATGTGTAATTATTCACTTACTACTTTTAATTTTAAATTACATGTTTATGTGAGTTTGTGTATGGGTATGTGCACATATAAATACAGTTCCAGGGAGGGCAGAAAGAGATATTAGATCTTTTGGAGCTTGTGTTACTCGTCCATTGCTCTGAAGAATGACCATGACCAAAAAAACTTACAGAAGAAAGAGGCTTACTGGTGGCTTGCTTGCACTTCCAGAAGTTTAGAGTCTGATCATCATGGCAAAGAGTGTGGCAGGCAGGCAGGAATTGGGATGGAGCAGTAGCTGAGAGCTTGCATGCTTATCAAAAAGCATGAGAGAGACAGCTGATTGGAAATAGCCTAGGCTTTTGAAGCCTGCAAGCTCACTAGTGCCATATCTCATCCACAAGGCCACACCTCCTAATTCTTCCCTAACAATCCCATCAACTGTGGATAGTGTCTGGATAATTTGCTCTGTCTTGTATAGTACTGCTGGATCGGTGATGGGAGATGTCATTCTGTAAATATGCTTATCTTATTAGTTAATGAATAAAGCCCTGTTGGCCCATAGTAAAGTAAGATAGACAGGATAAGGAGACGGGATTCTGGGAGATATAGTAGGGAAGTGGGAAGTCAAAATGTAGGACCAAGAGAACTAAAAGATCTGGACCCTTTCTTCAGTAACCCAAGACCATGTGGAAACACTTAGATGAATAGAAATGGCTTAATATTTAAGACAGAGCTAGAGAATAAGAAATACTAGTAACAGTCCAACAGCTTTATATCGAATACAGTGTCTCTGTTTGTTATTTGGGGCTGATGTGGCTCTGGGACGAGGCTGGCATGAAAACTGCTCATAAAAGAATGGTTTCTCTCCCATCCATTAGTACTGACAGCCACTTATTAAATCAACATTCTGAGGTTGAGTATTCATTATAATTGTTTGGACAATGGCTCAGACATATCACTGAATAGCTCTCACAAGTAAATTAACCCATTTTTACTAATCTTCGTATCACCATGTGGCCATGATTTACCAGTAATGTTCTGGCATCTGACTTCTTCGGTGGCTACATGGCATCTCCCTGACTCCACCTTCTTTTTCTACATATCTTTGTTTGGATTTCCAACCTGGCTCTATTCTACCTGGCCATTGGTCATATCAGCTTATTTATCAACCAATGTAGGCAATATATATTCACAGAATATAGAAGGAACTCTCACATCAGGGGACCAACTATTCAAATATACGAGCCCATGGCGACCATTCTCATTCAAACATCCCAGTGCTGAAATTAGTCAGCTCTGAGCTGCTTGATATAGGTATTTGGAACTGAACTCTAATTCTCTGCAAGAATAGTATGTATTCCTAAGCATTGAACCATCTCTCCAGCCCAAGAATTACTTTTAATCTATCTCATCATCAAACCAAGGTTTAAAGATGCTCTGTATTTTTGCTCTTTATGAACATCATGTCCAATGTACTTTCTCTGGTGATATTTTGATTACTTTCCTGCTATTGTGACAAAATATTTTGACAAACTCAACTTAAGAGAAAATTGATTTATTTTAGGACACAATCCAAGGGGAAGTCCATCATGGGAGGAAAGACAAAATGGCAGGGACTTGAAGCAGATCATTATATCACACTTCAAAGTGGAACCTAGAGAGCAGTGAATGTTTGGTACTAAGTAATTTATTATATACACTCCAGGATCCTAGCCAGGGAATGCTGCTATTCACAATGGGTGGGATGGTCTTCTCAATTCAATTAACATAATCAAGACAGTCTCATGATGGCATGTCTGGAGGCCCATCTGCCAAGTGAGTGTGATTCTTTCATATTGACAACGAATGCTATCATAGGCGATATTGTCTACGTCTATAATTGTCTACCATGACCACAAAACAAACATTCCATTCCTATTTATTAAGATTAGCATATATTCATTGTACAGAGCAATGGTTTTTATTGTTGCATTTTCTTTTTTATCTATTTTTAATTTAAATTAAAAACAATCTTATTTTATATGCCAATCCCAGTTCCTTTTCCCTCCCACCCTCCCATTCCCCCCAGCAACCACCCCATCCCACACCCCATCCAATCCTCAGGGAAAGTGAGGCCTCCCATGGGGGATCATCAAAGTCTGTCACCTTATTTGTGGCAGAACCTAGGCCCTCCCCATGTATCTAGGCTGAGAGAGTATCCCTCCATACAGAATGGGCTCCCAAAGTCCACTCGTTTACTAGGAATTTGTTTACTGGTTCCATTGCCAGACCTCCTATAGACTGTCCTGGCATCCCAACTGACACCAAGGTTCATGGATACTGCTTTGGTCCTATGCTAGTTCCCCAGTTGTCAGACCCATGTCCATGTACTCACAGTTTCTCAGGCCAACTGTTTCTGTGGGTTTCCCTAGCATGTTCATGACTCCTCTTCTCATCACTCCTTTCTCTCTACAACTGAATTCTAGGAGTTCGGCTCAGTGCTTAGCTGTAAAGCTCTGCTCCTGTTTCCATCAGCTACTATGCTGATGATGAAGGCTCTATGGTGGCATTTAAGGTAGTCATAAATCTTATTATAAGGGAAGGGCATTTAAGGTAGCCTCTCCACTATTGCTTAGATTCTTAGTTGGGGCCAACCTTGTGGATCCCTAAACATATCCCTATTATTCATTCAATGATAAAACAAAGAAATATATATGTTGCTCATATCCACTTTTCTATTACCTACTCTTGCCCCTTATCACCTACTTCTGTTTCCACTTCTCTTTCAAAATACACCACCTTAGGTCTGATAGCTGGGAATCCAGCATGGGACTGACTCAGGCCCCCCTGAATATGGGTCTCAGCTAGGAGGACTGAGCAGTCTAAGGGACCTCAGACAGTGGAACCAGGATGTGTTCCTGGTGCACAAATGGTCCTTGTGAACACATCCCCCATGGAGGGATACTCCCTTAAACTAGAGACAGGAAAGAAGTCCTAGTCACTACTTCAAATGACTTGACAGATTTGCATGACCCCACCTGGATGGCATTGCCCTACATGTGGAATTGGGGTGGGGGATGGGAGGGGAGAGTTGTCAGGGTGCAAAAAAAATACACCCCCTTCTAAACCTATGCCTTTTAAAAAAATCTAGAGTTCATGTGTGATGGGAAACATGAATTTTTTTGAGTATAGCACATTTCACTTAACATAATGAACTTCATTTTCCTCAATATGCCATTTTCCCATTCTTTATGACTAAATATTTTTATCAACTCTTTCAAACTTCAATATATACAATGAGCTGAGAACTAGTTTATATGCTTCATAAATCACCACTAACCTCATTTTGACTTGTTATGTGCAAAGGATAACCTGGATTTAGACTATATGATTCAGCTGTCCACACTGATGAAAATCACAGCTAAATGGCAGATGTCTATGTCCCTTAGACTGCATAAATAGAGTCCAAAGGGTATACAATCAGGGTCTTATTACATATCCCTGTTGTATATAAAGCTACTTGTTCAGTCTCCACAACACACAGTTGCATTTTCAGTTTATACATCAGGGAATGAACATATGGTGGGCATTAAAAACATAAAGAGTTGAAGAAGGTTTTTAAAAAATTTGTGCATAGTAAAACTATGGATCATTAAAGGTAAGGGTAGTTAGGGGGATAGCGCAGATGTCTGATCTTTCAAGATAAAAGAATCATCATTCAGCTCACTTTAACTCTCCCTAGGTATTTCTATCTGTTGTATATTTTTCTATTGGACAGGGAGGAAAATAGTTAGGTCTCATTCTTTTATTTGTTTGTTGTTTGGTTTGATTTTTAATAAAGGTAGTATTTTGAGAGGCTTTCTACCTTAAAGTAATGCTAAAACGTACCAACTGTATGACTCTTCTTTTTCTTTGCATATTTAAGGCTTAGTACACAAAGTCAGTGAGAATAACAAATATAGTCAAAATGCTTCAAACAAACCAAGTTTCTTCCTCACAAGTTTTAGGAATGGAGCATGAAATCGCCCCCAACTAACTGAAAAATATTGACCTGTGTTAGTAGTCGACTGAATAGAAACCTTGGATTTGAAAGCCTCTAGTTCAATCTGCACCTTGGAAAGAACATATACACCAGCCATTTCATCATCCACACAATAGGCTATAAATTATTTGCATGACATCTTCTTTGCATTAGATGCCATGGGCTGGTAACAAGTTGGTGTGATATATAGACCATTTAAGTGACAATAGTCATAAGTTACAGATGGAAAGCTCTATTTTGGCCAGCCATTGTGCTCCCTCTTTGCCCGATTTTCAATATGAAAAATCACCACTGAATATCAAAAATGGCTTCTTGGAACATCAGCTCTGATCTACAGGATTTGTCATGTTGTAGCTCATCTGTTTCAAGAGCACTTCATTCATTTGTTCTGCATTACCAAGATGGAGAGTTCACTGAATAATTGATGAAAAGAGAAAACTATGAGCTCCCTTGCACTCAGTCATTATGGCTTTGATACTACCTTCTGGAAACTAACTACATTGTTATCCAGTAGGCACACAGCCTAAATTATATAGGAGGCAATCCCTCATAGGGCCTGTACACATACATGCTCATGGCTGTTTAAGGATCAAACACTGACCTTTCAGCACTATTACAGCAATTTTTACTTAAACAATTGTGGGAGAATGGAACCCAATTCTTTTAATGTGTACACATATGTATGCAAACATATGTGCATGTGTGTGAGCATATGTGTGTACCATCACAGTGATTTAAAACTACTCTGATCTCTTGATATTTGTAAGATAAAAAATGACAATAACATAGTATTATGTCTTTATTATCATGTAACAGGGATCACATTGATAAGTTATCTTCTAATAATCATAGTTTTCTAAAATATTGTAATCATGCCACATATCACTTTGCCCCCGCTTTCCATTGTTAACTCTCAAAACAGCAATTCATTTTCTGTGGAATATATTCACACCTTAACTATTTCAGCTTCTGGTATCTGAACTATAGATGAAAACCATCAGAACTACTAGGAATCTCTTTTTAATAATGCATCGATAGTGAGTGTTCTTTGCCTAACCAGCCAAAAAAGGAATTGAATATGGCATGAAGCTGTGAGAAGATCACTGAATGGCAAATAGTCAGACTGGATTTGGTGTTCAAAAGATAGAAGGACCAACAAAACTACCATTAATGAGAAGTGAACTTTAATCCAAAGAGAGATTATTTACTTTCTGCCCTACTTTCTGGTTTCTATACAATATAACTATATTAGGATCTCTGAGCCCATAACTAGTAACCTTTCCAAGAAAGAAGCCAAACCAATTTAATTGAACTATGTCCTATAGGAAAAAAAAAAAAACAGAGGCAAATGAACTAAATGGCATTTCCAAATACTAACTTTATACCCCTTATCCATGCTATAGGTGGCACCCAGTGACTCAGCAGTAGCTACACAATTAACCTTTTCCTCACCTCTTCCCTTTTTTCCTACTTAATCTTATGATGGCATTCAAGGATAATCAAAATGCACTCATTAGTTTTAATGACTTTAGGATCTAGAAGAGAAAACGTAGTATTCAGGTGAAGTCACCAATTTAATGCCTACAAAAACACAGAGTCATGTGAAATAAATATACCTGAGCACTACTGTACAAAGAGTGACCAGAAATTCCATTAGAAAGTGGTTTTGTTGTCATGAAGTACCAGATTTCTAAAAATGCTTTCAACAACTAGCTTTTCCTTCTGATCAGGTGTGTGCATACACATGTGTGTATCTTTGTATGTATGTGTGTATGCATGCATCTATATTATAGTTATTAAAACAAACAATACCTTCAACTATAAGTGCTCATCTGTCACTATATACTCACAATAATCAGTATGTTTCCCAAAATTAAATTTGGTATGGTGGCAGGAGGGAGGAGGACTTCAGAAATTAGAAGAACATATATTCAACATTTCGACACTAACAAAAGCTGTCCTCTACACTTAGCAGTACAAATCGGCATTACTTTTGCCCTGTGGAAATGTTTAGTAGACTTCCATCCATCATGAGCAAGTCATGACAACTTAATCAATTCAATATGGGTCACTTTCATTCTTGAGTGCCTGGAGGTTGAGGTCTCCTACCCAGATGATCTATATTGACTTGTCATCATAATCTTTTTCAATAGCAGAGGTTTACTACCTCTTGAATTGATTGACTTGTAGGTACATAGTCACTCCAACACAAGAAGTAGTTACAAATTTTATTACTGTTAAACCAAAATAATCAGATTTACATTGAATCAGCAACCATGGTTTTTTCAAATGATGAATTACAGCCGATTTTTCACTTTAACAATGTATATAGTAACATGTCCCATCACCATATTAATTGACCACATCCATTTCTGTTTGTTTGCACCTTTGCTCACATATGTAGTTATGCTTATCTGCCTCGGGTTATAATTATTAATATATTTCTTTAATTTTAGTCACATTGAAATTTTAATTCAGTTAATAACTGAATTAACTATTTACAGACACTAGTGTTATATAATGTACATATCCTAGGTCTTAATTACTAGTTTCATGTCCTATGTCTTAATTACTAGTGATATATAATGTATATGTCCTATATCTTAAGAGACAAACACATATACATATATCTAAATTTAGAACATATATATTCATATATATGTAGATGTATGTGCTATCAATTTAGGCTTTGCTCCAAACAAACATACAAACTCTCCTAAACAAATATATAAAATCAAAGACAAATGTCTCTCTACATATAATTTTTAATAACTAAGTTTTTCATCATCTTTCCTGGATAACAAAGAGGTGGTACTTAAACCAATAACTTCAACAAAATATTTAAACAAGATATTTTATTATGTTACTTTGATTTTGGAATAAAAGTTTAAATAATTGTTTTTATGTGCCTATATCATAGACTTACAAATCAACATTGTCCGTTTTATATAAAAGATAACATTAATGCCCTAAAATGTTTATCTAATTGTGAATTTTATATATATATAATATGTATATTATATGTATGTATATACATATAATATGTATAATATATACATATATATATATATAATATGTATTCACACATGTGCATGACAATTTTTTTGAACAAGCAATTCTAATTTGTACATGTAAGGCTACTTTTCAGGCCTTTAGTTCCGGCCTAAAATGTTCTATTCCTTTCTTGCCATCCAAGATACTTTGAGAGAAATGTTAGTTCTCCAGGAAGAGAAAAAATGCTTATCTGCAAAGGGCTATCTTCTTATAAGTGCACAAGAAGATGTGTCATAGTAAAACAAGAAAATGCTACTGTTCAGACTCATCAGTTCACAAGAAGCATTTTGAAAACATGCCAGAATGACTCAAATGTCACATGTAGTCAAATGCCTGGAGAGGAAAAGGACATCATGACATATATTCATTTTGTTTTCATTGGAATTGGCCTTGGTCTTTTCCTAATGGTTGGAACTTAACTGTTCTATTAATGAGTATATCATCCAAACAAGCAGATTTAAAGGGAGGAAATTAAGTTGGAATTTTATAGGGAAATTACTGAAACACTTCATTTTATTAAAAGTCTGATTTATCTTAGGTAGTATGTAGATTTTAGGAGACTTGGTTCATCTTTACCAAAAATACATTTTTTCAGAACCACTATCACTCTTCTATACCTACCACCTTCAATTTTGCAAAACTAAACCATGAATTATTAGGTTAGCCAGTTATAAATTACTGTCTTGATGAGCTAGTCTGATGAAAATGTGGCTTTCGTGAGTCATATTGTTGTATGAAGATTTTATAAGTGGTTAAATGCTATGAAAAATAAGAAATGTATTTTGTTGATGGGTGATGAAAGGGAGTTAAATGAAATACCTGTGTGACTACCAACTATTTCTGAGAGATAATACCATTTGGATAAAAAAGAAATGTTGTATAAAACACAGATTGTAATTCTTGAAATTTCATGTCAAGAAAGAGGGTTGAATGTAACATTAAGTATGGACAATGAGAAGACAATTTGCCCACAAGTGATAAAGCAAGGTTGGCACAGGATATCATTACATGGAAATAATTAGTAATTTCTTACAAACAGGAAAATATGATTTTCATGTATCTGCATATGAAGTCGGCTGATTAAGATAGTATGACAGGCACTAATATTTAAATGAGTCTTCATATACTTGAATTTTCACATGCATTTTTCTACATACATAGGAGCTTGTCTTAGTCAATGTCCTATTGCTGTGAAAAGATAGAATGACCATGGCAACTCTTATAAATGAAAGTCTTTAATTGGGACATGAATACAATTTCATAGTGGGAAGCATGATGAAAGGCAGATAGACAAGGTGCTAGAAAGATAGAGGAGAATTTTATATCTGGATATGTAGGTAGCAGGAAGAGGGAGACATTGGGCCTGGCTTGATCATTTGAAACCCTAAAGCTCACCCCTAGTGACACACTTCCTCCAACAATGTGACAACTCTTATTCCCTTTCAAGTAACACCACTCCCCAGTGACCAAACATTCAAATATATGAGCCTATGGGGTGGGCATCCCTATTCAAGCCACCACATTCTACTCCCTGGCCCCCATAGGCTTATAACAATATCATAAAGCAAAGACATATTTGGTTCAACTTCAAAAGTCCGCATAGTCTAATACATTATCAATATAGTTTAAAAGACCAAAGTTCAAAGTCTCTCCTGAGACTTTTGGCAATCTCTTAACTGCAAACCCCTATAATATCAAAAATCAAAAGGCAGATCATATAAACTCAACATACAATGACACTGAATAAACAATACTATTCCAAAAGAGAGGAAAGGGAGCATAGTAGAGAGATACTGGACCAAATCAAGACATAAAGCCAGCAGAGAAAATTGCAAACTGCATCTCCATGTCTGATGTCAAAGTACTCTTTAGATCTTCAACTCCTTTTAGTTTTGTGTACTATAACACATTTCTTTCTTGGGCTGGTTCCACACCTGGTATGCAGTTTTGCTTGGCAGGCATCCCATGGCTCTACTATCTCCAACATATTGGGGTCTCCAAGGCAATCCAGGCTTTACCTTCACACCTTCATACAATGGCCTCTCTAGGCTTCCATGCATGGATATCCAAGGCACATGCCTTTATTTAATTACTTTTTATAAGATGGAAGTTTGGAGGGAGGGAGGGAGAGGGAGCTGGGATCAATATGTAAAATAAGAAAAATAAGAAAAAATAATTTTTAAATTAAAACAAACGATGGAAGTTTAGCTGGGTATAGTCTAGCCCTGAGGTCATCATCCCCCTTTTCCCTTTAGAATTGGGCATTTCATGCTTATTTCCTTATTCATAAAACTTAATTCTATCACACTTACTAGCGGCCCTTTTCTCCTCAAACTGTATATTTTATACCTTTCCTTGCTCAGCTTGCTCCTTTTGATTATAGATCTGCATAAGACCAGCCACTCATAACCACATGATACAGTCAACTAGGCTGTTTTGAAACCTCCTCTGCCAATACCATTAATCCAAAGCTCTTCAATTTAGCCTCAGGCAGACATTTTACACAAGGCCATAAAGCAACTTCATGAGCCAGGCTTTCACAGTTCAAATCACCCTTAGGACCACTGTCTTTCCTGCTCCTACTAGGATGACCAATTAGGACCTACCTAAAACTTTCAAATGCTTTCCTAACCCAATGTCCCAAACTACATTCTGCCAACAGGAAGCATGCATGATCAGGCCTATCAGAAAAATACTTGAGTCCCTGTTACCATCTTCTATCTTAGTCAGTGTCCTATTGCTGTAAAGAGACACCATGATGACAGAAACTCTTACAGAGGGAAGAATTTAATTGGGCTTGCTTACAGGTTCAGAGGTTTTAGTTCATTGTTATCATAGTGGGAAACATGGTGGCGTGCAGGTAGAAATTATGCTGGAGAAGGAGTTGAATGTTCTACATCTGGACCTGAAGGCAGCAGGAATATAGAGACACTATGCCTAGGTTGAATATTTGTGACCTCAAAGCCCACATATCATGGACATGACATACTTCATGCAACAAGACCACACCTACTCCAACAAGGCCATGCCTCCTTATCCCTATCAGGCAGTTCCACTCCCTAATGATCAAGCATTTAAGTAAGTGGTTCTCAACTTGTGGGTTGCAACCCCTTTACCTAATCTCTATTTCCAAAAATAGTTATATTATTATTTATAAGAGTTTCAAAATTACTGTTATAAGTAGGAACGAAAATAATTTTATGCTTAAGTGTCACCATAACATGAGGAATGGAATTAAAAAGGATCACTATTAGAAAGGTTGAAAACCACTGACTTAAATGTATTAGCTTATGGGAGTTATTCCTATTCAAACCATAATGAGCCAATAGAGACTTGCATTTCGTTCAGATGAAATTGAAACAAATTAAATTCAGTAAGTTCCAACTGGCTTTATCTTGTATTTCTAGTTTTTGATAAGTAATGAAAAGCAGAAAAATATAAACATTATATTCTCTAGTACATTACTAAATAACTAAAATATTAATAGACTTAGAGTCTAAATATAAGGACCAGGTTACTTATATATGTGTGTGTTCATATATATGAAGCAGTATGGCTGTTTTAAAAATTGATGCTGGATAAATACATGAAGTTGGAGATGCAAGTGTAGTCATATTTAAATAAGGTCTTTGATAATCAAGTTCCAGGTCATCTTGGATAGGAAGAACTTCAAGAGTAAATGAGCTTGTGCATTTGGTTGAACATAAGTATATGAAGAGATTGCCCTAAACGTAGGTCTTGAAACATTTCTAGACAATATCATATTGAGTTTTTAAATTTATTTGGAATTCCTAGTGAGCAAGGAAAATAATGTATATCAATGATATTCACTTTCTTATTAAAACAATGTGAAATATTCAAATGTATTCTTTCAATAATATTTCATTTGTTTCTATTCTGTTCTTGTAACAAGAAGAAAGGATACTGGAACAACAAGAGATATCTATTGTAACTTTTTGAGTCGTTTGTATGGAAATAGTTTGATTCCATACAATCTCAAGAATCAACTTTATTTTCAATGAATTTAAGGGAAAAGGACTGTAAAATTATGGAGTTATATGTTTGATTTCCCCTGGCTTCCCCCTAACAGTTTTCTAAAGTACAAAACTTTGTCAACCTCATAGAAATATCTTGAGACATTAGCATAGCCAACACCCAGTATCTGACAGTCTTATGGAAAGTGTCCAAAAACTCATTAGCTTTATCAGCATATTTAATGACAACATCAGTTACCTACAGGCTTACCTAATCACCATTTTGAACTCAACAGTTTCTACAAAAAGCAGAACAAATTCATTCAAATTCAGTCATTCCAAGAAACTCCTTCTATCCTCAAAGTTATGGCCTCAGTAACCCTTTCAGGACTTCTACCTGCCAAAGTTGTTCTTCCTTTATATCCAGGAAGCTTGAAAATATCCAGTGCTAATCTTTAAGACGATGTAAACAAGTGATTAATTGTCACAGTAAAAATAATTCATTATTCCAGGCAGGGGTGGTACACACCTTTAATACCATCACTCAGGAGGCAGAGGAAGGTGGATCTCTGTTAATTGGAGGCCAGCCTGGTCTACATAGCTAGTTCCAGAACAGCCAGGACTACAAAAAGAAACTTTGTCTTGAAAAAAAGAACACAAACACACAAAAAAACTGATTTTCCTAACATTCTTTTAATCATGCAAAAAATTTATTCACCTTCCCATCAAAATGATAATAAAAGGTAAACAGAGCTAAGGTCATATATTTTATTTTCACAGGGCCAGATGATGTTGCCATTGTTTCATGCAGCTGTTTTGTTGTTGTTGCTTTTATACTTATTGTCAATCCATGACCAGATGGCTCAGGTTTATAAGATGCTAATAATTTTAAAGATTTTTTGGCCCAGGGTGACTCAAACATCATTACTGGAAGATAGAAAGTGCTCCTTTTTACAAAGCTTAGTCCATGTGAAAAGCTTTGCTATGTAGATAGGTGTTCACATCTTACTGTCAATCTTCTTCACAAAGCCTATACATTACATATTTCATGAGACTGTGTCATAAGAAAATTGAGATATAAGTAGATATGTAGAGTTACAAAAAACTAAATCACATTGAAGAAGATATTGAAGGTGTGAAGAAATGTTTGAAATTCAGAAAAGTGTGAATATTTAAATGTTTTCATCAGGTTTATTCATATACTTATCTATCTATCTATCTATATATATATATATATATAATATATAAAACAATTTTAAAATAATAAGGCCATTAATTTGAAAGAGAATGGATGTGGTATAGCACAAACACAGGCAGGAAGGAAATGATGGAAATATAGTACAGATTAATTTATTTATTTTATGTATATGGATGTTCTATCTACATATACACCTGCATTCCAGAAGTGGGCATCAGATCCTACTATGTGTCTATGAGTCTCCATGAGTTTTCTGGGAATTGAACTCAGAACATCAGTAAGAATAGCCAGTACTCTTAGCCACTGAGCCATTTCTCCAGCCCAATATGAAATATTTTTAAAAATTAAAAATTGGCTCTATCTGTGGCACATGATGGCTAATTGTCTCATGGGAAATTCTCTGCTCCCAGGCCTGAGTCCTTTGGCTTCTTGCCTCAGAAATACAACATGAGAAATTGAAGAGCTTCCCCAAGGATGACTCCTCAAAGCCTGTTCACCTCACAATCTTTCTAGGCTATAAAGCTGACATGGCCCACATCATCCCAGAAGTTGACAGGTCAAGGTCCAAGGTGGAAAAAACAAGAATTTGTGGAGGTTGTAACCATTGTAGAAACAATACCATGGTAGTTGTAGGCATTATGAGATATGTTGAACCCCAGGAAGCATCTGAACTCTCAAGACAATATTTGATGAGCATATCAGTGATTAGTGTAAAAAACATTTCTTCAAGAAAAAAAAACATTTCTTCAAGAACTGGCACTAATCTAAGAGGAGGGCCTTCATCAAATACTGTAAGAAATGACAGTGTGGCATGGGCAACAAACAGCTGGAGAAGGAATTCAACAGCATGAAGTACTGTCAAGTTATGTACATAATTGCTCACATTTAGATATATCTTCTTCCTCTGTGCCAGAACAAGGCACCCTTGATGGAGATACACATGAAGAGGGGTATTGTAGCTGAGAAGCTAGACTGGGTTCTGGGAGTTGCAGGTTCCTGTTAACCAGGTGTTTGGACAGGATGAGATGCAGTGTGACAAATAGCAAAGGCTACAAAGGAGTGATCATACAAACAAAGTGCCCTGCAAGACCCACCAAGGGCTGTGCATGGATGCTGGTATTGGAGCCTGGTACCCTGCCCATGTAGCTGGGTAGAAAGGCTACCGTTATCTAACAGAGATCAACATGAAGATTTACAAGATTGTTCAAGGCTATCTCAACAAGGATGATAAGCTGGTCAAGAGCAATGCATCTACTGATTATGACCTGTCAGACAAGAGCTTCAACCCACTGGATGGCTTTGGCCATTATGGTGAGGTGACCAATGACTTAGTCATGCTCAAAGGCCATGTGGTGGAACAAAGAAGGTAGTGCTCACACTCTGCAAGTCCTTGCTGATGCAGACCAAATGATGATGATCTCTGGAGAGATTAATCTGAAATTCATTGATACAACCTCCAAGTTTGACCATGGCCATGGCCATTTCTAGACTGTGGAGGCTAAGACAATATTCAAAGGACCACCCAAGAAATACCACATTGCCAAGGAGGAAGGTACTTAATGCCAGGAGCAATTTGTCAAGTTGGTAGTGTCTCAAAAACTTTCCTCCTGTGAAAAATTGCTAAATATGATGAATTTTAAATAGCCTAGAAAAAGGAACAACTATTTTTAGTGAGTAATCTAAAAGGAAAATAATTCTTATTTGTATGGGAGGGTAGGAGAGAAAGGACAGAGAGGGGAAAGAGAGAGAGAGAGAGAGAGAGAGAGGGAGACTAACAAGCTGACAAGGGATAGGGACAGGGAAAGATATACTAACACCCATAACTGTGTGAATAGTATGCCTATAGTTTATTTAATTCCTTCGAACTCATAGAATCTAATTTATTTCTACTGATTTTTTTTTTTTTTAGGAAAGGTGTCTGTAAAATTATGGAGGTGAAGTATTTTTGAGGAATAAGAGATTAAATCAAACTATTGGTTTTCTTTTCAAAAATATAAAAATATTTAAACCAGATATGGTAGCATGATGGGAGATGTCATTCTGTAAATATGTTTCTCATACTGGTTAATGAATAAAGCACTGTTGGCCAATAGGAAAGCAAGATAAGTGGAACTAGGAGACAAGGTAGAAAGAGAAAGTGGTAAAGGAGTCAAGATGGAGAGTATGGAGAGAGCAGGATGGCAGCTGGCTCTCTGGTAAGATGAAAGCATGTGGAAATTCACAGATTAACAGAAATGGGTTAATACTTAAGACAAAGTTAGCTGATAAGAAACTAGTACCTGGCCAACAGCGTTATATCAAATACAGAGTCTCAGTGTGTTAATTGGGGCTGATACTGAGGTGGAACAAGACCAGCGGCGGGAGGAAAAACCTTACTCCTTACAGTAGCACACTCCTGTAACCACAGCCTTTAGGAGGTAAAGGAAGAAGGATCAGAAGTTCAAGGACATCATCTGCTACACAGTGAATTCAAGGCAGGAGAAGTTACTGACCCTATCTCAACCAAATCAAACCAAACAACAAAATACATAAGAGCATCTATATAGACCACGAAGGAATTGCATACAGTTTATAGATGAGAGACTAAACTCAGAATAGCAAAGTAACCTGACCATGATCATGTATCACTTGAAGAGACTGATACAAGTATGTAGCAGGCCTGGCTTCCTCCAAACCCACTGTGGATTCAGGTTCTCATTAACATTTCCACAGAGTTAGTTTTAGGTCAGGGAACATGAACGACTTAGTAGATTGATGACCCAGATCCAGTTTTTTGCTGGGCTATGGGAGGGTCATACTGGCATTTTACAATGTATTCGCAAAACAGATCCTTGCCTCCACAAATATTCTCCCTTTTCTACAACAGAGGCCATGAGGATCTGCTTCACTGCCTGGGCTGTGGATGATAAGCCAAAAGTTAAGTGTGCATCAATTTCTATCTATATCTACTTGGCACTTCAGACGAAACTATTTAGTTGCTTCCCAGGAAGTAGAATGACATTGCCTCAACTTCTGCAAAGGTTGAAAGCTCTCCTGGCAAAGATAGGCCTTTGAACTAGTGAAAAGTGAGTGATTGATACAAGGTCTAAATCTTCATTCTTCTGTGACAAAAATCAGCATTTGGAGAAGAAAACAAAGGGAGAGAAGTATGAACAGAGGCAGGCAGCCGTGGAGAAGGGGCACTGGAGAAAGAGAAGCTGTTATTTTAGCAGGGAGAGATGAAGTCTCCTTCTGAAGTTAAAAACTACCTATTCCTACAACCTAGAGATGTCAAAACATGCACATACTAAAATGTATCATTCATGCTTTTGTTCCTCTCAAGTTTTAAGGATTCCAGAATTCTACTCCAAATTAAATGTTGTGCATTTTAAAACCAGGCTCTTGACATTTTTAAAGAACATTTCATGGTTCATTAATATGTATTTGGGGTCTTTTAAAATGCATATTCTGATAGTGGATGTAAATCTCTGTTTGGGGACTTCTGTGAGGAAAAAGTTGAGCTTGCTACCCAATCAGGTATGCCCTCATGCCTCATATTCCAAGTTCCAGTGGGCATTGAGGGATTTAAACATTCACCCAGTACTCAGATGTTACATTTCATAGTTTACTCCACCTGCTAAAACTGACATTTGGTTGAAAACAACTTGTGCACATAGGGAAATACTTCACTTTTCTTAAATCCCTGATTCCCTCTGATCCATCAGGAAGATGGAAGAAAGTATAGAGGGAATAATATGCCAAAACACATGCCAAGAAAGAAAGGAAAGTGGGAATTTGACCTCAAATAGTGAGATTCTGGTGATAACGCAGTTCAAAAATGAAAGTGTTCTTGAAAAAAATCAAGGTCCTCTCTATGGCCAGTAAGAACAAAGAAAGCCCCAGGGGACAATTCCTCACATACATTTTATACAGTACTAGTTTTGTTTGTCAACATGTAAAGCTCTACAGGATACCCTGTTTCACACATACACACCATAAAATATGTAAGGTAGAATTACTGGAATTATACATTCACTTATCCAGTGCCTTTTATGTACCATGCATTTAAGATTGTGTAAAAACTTCTTAGGAACTTGATAGATATCTGTTCTTCTTTAAATCCTTCAATTTTGTAATTATGAGTTCCTTTACAATACATTCCAAGCTCTCTGTTTAAAAATTTCAACCACTGTATACTGTGATGCATCATTGCATTATTGTGGGTCAGGAAATTAGGCAAGGCTAAACTGTGTGATTTCTTGTCTCCACATGGTGCCAAACAAGGTCATCAGTGGCATTCATCAGATTGATAGAATGCTCTCTATGAACAAAAATAGCTGTATATTCACAATGATTACCTTGGTAGGTATCTAAGCTCAGCTTGGGGTATTAGCTGGAAAACCTACATGTATACTCTCTACCATGACGACCACAAAGTAGACAGGCCACATTTCACATGATGGGTTCAGGATTTCCAGAGAAAATCTGTACAAGAGATAAGAAGGAAAATGTGCCAATTTCTTATGGTATAGATTGAGACTGAAAAGGAAGCATTGGCAGCATCTTTGCTCCAGGATATGTTCAATAACTTGTGGTCACTTCAGCCTACCACAGGTTTTTCAAGGCTTTCAGGTTTAATGGAGGCTATAAACATCATTAGTTAAGAGTAAGAGTTCTAGAATAAACAGATTTATTTAAATCTCAAATATGTTACTTAATGGTCTTAAGTAACTGTCTCCCTAAATATCAGTTTATCCATCATAATGAAGTGATAATGATGTTGTATTGTTTATAATGTATAAACAACAGTATCTGCAACATAGTATGTCTCCAAAACTAACAGCTTGCATTATTTATAAAATTTAAAAGTGCTCTCATATAATATGAACTTAGTAAATCTTAGGAACTGATGTATGAAAAACCCTTATGAAAATGCACTAATTTGAAACCTAATTAAAAATATAATTAAAAAGGAAGGAGTTTGAACACAGCTATCATGCATGGGTAGATAATGTTGCCCACAGAAGAGACGAATTATTAAGTGTAAAACCTCTGTGCCAGGAATGTGATAACTCCTTACAAGCTATTTATTGGTCAGGGAAATAACAGAGGCCCCCCAAACAACATAGACTATTGCCCCTTTTATTGGTTGCCCACCATAATCAAATAGTAAGTCCCTATTATTGATGATACAACACATTTGGTTATAGTATATAAATAAATCAAGTTTTTCCTGGGTGTGATATCACACATCTCTAATTCCAGCATTTAGAAAACAAAGACAGGTAGACCTCTGTGACTTCTAAGCCAGTTTGGTCTGCAAAGCAGATCTAGGATAGCTAGGGCATAGTAAGGCCCTATCTCAAAACAAACAAACAAAAAACAAAAACAACAACAACAAAAGAACAGAAATTAAGCTGGAACTCACTTCAGGAGTTCTTTCACATTGGCTAAACTTTATAATGCTGGAAGCTGCAGTGATACATAGGATGCTGTAATAGAAATGTTCTCAGTGATATTGTCCATCAGTGAATCTTGAATGCTGACCTTCCTGCCAAGATGTACCCACTAAAGCAATAGTGCCATGAAAGTTATGGGATAACAAAATACTTCCTTGTTGGAATAGAGTCTGTTCCACAGTGGGGAATTAATATCCCATATTGTAAATCCCATGAAAACACCATTGCTTTGGAGGTCATTGGCCCTAGTGGTTTGGAGAAATTTACATATTTTCTAACTACCTTCTAAATATTTATGATTACTCCCATATATTAGTGTCACTGTGAAACACTGTCTTCTAGACATGATGTGATGGTTGTTTCACTCATGAATTCACTGAAGCTATGGTAACCTACACAGATCAAGCCAACAAGATTATTCACTGTTACAGCAGGCAGAGGAATTGGGCTCAGTTGGTTCCAAAAATATTAAATAAATAAAAATGTCTTATATTAAGAGAGGACATGAAGATGGAAGGGGAAAGTATTGGGGGAGTGTATGGTCAACATATAGTGCACACAAGTAAATATGAAAAAATAAAATATATTAAAAAGTGGGTTTAATTTATAAGTACATGAAAAATACATTTCCCACATAAACCAGCATTTGGCAACACAAAGCTTATGAAAATTGAAGTATCCCTGAGAGAATAAGAATGAATTGACTTTTAGCATCATGACTTCACCAACCTTGAAGAGGCACTGACTTAAGTTTCAGAATGCATATATAAAGCTGAGGAAGAATATCAGCGTAGTTCATTAGTCTATTCCAAACTTGTCCAATAAATAAGTAATCCATCTTTCTGAATTAACAATATGTCTTGATAGGCCTCCTGTTGTTTTTCTTTTGAAATCAAGCCTAAGCAAGGTAGTGGTAGCACACTCCTTTAATCCCAGCACTCCAGAGGCAGAGGCAAGCAAATCTCTGTGAGTTTGAGGAAACCTTGGTCTACAGAGTGAGTTCCAGGAAAGCCATGGCTGTTACACAGAGAAACCCTCTTTCAGAACCCAAAAATAAAAAGAACTCAAGCCTAGGTTTAGAAAGAAAAGAAATAAATAGAAAGCAAAAGGGCATGTGAACTAGCTCATAAAACTCCATACTTGTACTTCATACAAAATAGTCCTTGCTTCCCCAGAATTAAATCAAGCCTTTTACAACAATGTGAGTAAAAGTCATCATTATTTATTCATTAATTTCTAGGAAAGGTTTTTTAAAAGATGTTAAGTTCAGAATCAGAATCAGTCTGCTTCTTCCTAGCTATGGGATCGTCTACTTATAATTTCATTTTTATCTTCAAACAACTTTATGGAGTATTGAGAGTAGGTATCATTCACTTAAGAACAACAAATGTACATTCAGAGTTGGAAATTTATCCAAGATCACCCATCTGTTGGAATCCTGATCCAGAAATGGAAAGTTGATATGCCGATAGCTTAACTCTTTCCCTAAAAATAACAAATTGGCTAGTAATAAATCATAGGTGTGATTTATTTTTAGCCTTATATAATCTTTTTCTTTTGTAGATAGATTTAATAGGCTGTTTAGAATGTACTCAAGTAATACTTGTACCAGTCAACATTTGTCTTATAAACCAATCACATTTAATGGATAACTACAATTTTCTGTATAGAGCAGAGCAACTGTCCATATGAATTCACAGAGTCTATGACATGCATAAGAATAACACGGTCTAAGACCAAACATAATCCCAACATGAAAGGAGGAGGTAGCTATGAAGTCCAACCCCTATTTGAAGAATTATAGACAATTGTTTGCTGTTGGAAGAGGGATAGTCAGTTTTTTTTAAAAGAATATACCCCTTGGTAGGTCAACCAAGCTCCAGTGGAAATGAGCAGGAAGAGAACACAAATTTCTGTGGGTAAAGAAGGGTGGTGGATAATTAGAAATTGGAGAAAGAGAGAAAATGAGGAAAATACTTTGTAGGAAATTCTCAAAGAACTAATAAAAATTGCAAAAGAATAAATTAATGAATTGATGGTGAATTTTATGCTACCAGGTCACAAATGTTCACAACGAACCAAAGCCTAGGAGATGACACCACAGGTAAAAGTAAAAAGAGACACACTAGAGAAAAATTGAAATATTCCTCAATGTATAACATGGGAGGTAGAATCAAAGTAAAAGAAGCACACACACACACACACACACACACACACACACACACACACACACACAAACACACACACACTACACCACACCACAGAGGTGCCCAGTATCTACTTAAGTAGGTTGCCCACATTATAATCTTCTCATGTCTTGTACTTCATCCCTAGTTAGATCATTGTAACTTATAAAACAAGGAACTGAGTAAATCAATTCATTCCAATTAAGGCTGGCAAAGTCAATGATCCATTTTCTCTCCTATAAAAATCATATTTTTTTTTTCAAAAAATTCCCCCTCAATTTTTCCTGTGCATGCATCATCTTTATTAGAGGCCTTATTCTTCCTGGGTATAGTATGCATTTCAAGGCAAAGAAGCTTCAGAACCATTTAATGAAGCAGTATGACACCAAGGCCCATTAGTATTTTTTTCCATGGTGGTTATGACAGATGTGATGCTTTTTTGACCCAATGCCTTATGAGCCCATTGTCAGAGAGAAATATTAAATGGGAATTTATCCAAGTATTTCAAGACAGAATAGGCTTTCACCTGAAAGGTCTAGGAAATGGAAGCAATTAAAATTTATTGACTTCAGTAGTTCACATAATAACTTGGTTCATCACCTTTATTTTGCTACCAAAGTACTGGCCTGTTTAATCCAACTAGCCAGAAAATGAAGAATGGCCCAGATTAAGCCTGTAATCCTTTAAAAATATTTTGTAGTACTTGTATCAGAATACCTCAAGGCACACAGACCTAAATAATTTAAAAGGAGTGACAAATTCTTGACATTAAAAAAAAAAGTATTCCAGTGATATCCTTTTAAACATTTTACTGTTAGAGACTATTTTACTCTTAGGTATTTGTCCATTTGAATGACCTTCACCATGAGAAGTACTTGAGATGCTAGTTCTTATAATGACAGGCAGACTTAGAAAAATAGGTAAACTTTTCTTAGCTTAAAATTCTATTTTTTTTATACAGGCATGGAAAATCCCTGATGCTAGGAAAAATAAAATCTTTAGATATGCTATTAGATTCTGAATTCTTAACTTAAGTCATTGAATTATGAAATATGCCCTAGCCTTCCTATTTAGGAAAAGAGTACTGGAGTCAGGGAGACTTGACACTAATAGAGGTAGTCGGCATGCATATATGGGACATTCTGATATAGAGGGAGACCACAGAGGCAATTGGCCACAACCTGAAAATATCAGATATACAATAAAGAAGTCATGGCTAAAAATGTACCACCTTATCAAAAATGAAGGATTTTTCTAAATGTTGGGGGCAAAAAATAAATTTAAGAGACTTGAGTTGAGTATTGAACTGGGTTGGGTATTAAAAGGAAGATCATCTTTTACAATAATTCAAATGTCTTGTTTTGCATAAGGAATACCTCCTTTACATCGAACTGCACTTCTAAGACAAACTTTTTTTTTGAGAAATTTGATTATCTTATTTGTAATTGAGTCACATGGACATTGAGAGGAAAGGCTATATTTGGGGAGTGATATAACCTGTGCACAATAATAAATCTGGTGGAGTTCTCCAGTGATGGCTAAGTTAACATCACAAACCATGCAGAGTTTAAACATTTATTAAGCAATAATTTTTATATATGGATAGATCCATGGACAAATAGTAGCAGTAGAATATTGCCATTCAAAGTCAGGCAAGAGAGGACAGTAGGGCAGTATTCCCCAGCAGCAAGAAATATTTTTACAGAACATAAAAGGAGAAGACTATTTTCCCTCTTATTGTGTATACAAACATTAATACACTCTGCTTACCCAAACATTGAGGAGGCTGTGACAAAACATAATTAGATGTAAAGAGAGCTGTATTATAGTAATTTTAGGAAATTCATTTCTCCTGGTACTTAATATTCTCATTTTAGGGTAGTAGTAGCAATTAATAATGCTAATATATATTTATTGAATCCTTGTTATACCAATTATCATTTGTTGTGGTTGTTTTATAAGCTTTTGTACTTCTAATTCTTGCAACAACTACAAGAGACAGGTACTACTTATGACCTCTTCTGGAATGGTAAGATGTGTGATTTACCAAACATTTCACTCAGCCTCAAAGTATTAGAACTGATATGTGAGGATAGATATACACAATACCAAATAATATCTGTGCTTGTGGTGGTTTGAATAAGAATGATCGTCATATGTTCTAATATGTAAATGCTTAGACACCACAGAATAGAACTCTTTGTTAGTGTAGGTGTCAGAAGAAGGGTGCCACTAGAGGTAAGCTTTGGGGTTTCAAAATCCCATGCCAGGACCAGTCTATCCATCTATCTTCCCATCTGTGGATCAGGATGTGAAATTCTCAGCTAATACTTCAGCACCATGTCAGCCAGGGTAATACCAAGCTCTCTGCCATGATTATAATAGACTAACCATCTTAAACTGTAAGTAAACCCCCAACTGAATGCTTATATAAATTGGCCAAAGTCATATTTATTACAAGAACAAAGCTGCAACTTGTAGAAGCAGTCTAGTTTCTCAGATCTATGCTCTTAACCACCAAACTCAGACAAGATATCCTAATTTTGCTTTCTTTGTAAATGTCTGCTTTCCATATATCTGTTTGTACAAACATATAAACTAACATATGTGATGAATCCTACAATGCTAATAAATAAGTATGAAGGACTTATGATGGGAGATGTCATTCTGTAAATATGTTTCTCTTATTGGTTGATGAATAAAGCACTGTTGGCCAATAAGAAAGGAAGATAGGAGGGACAAGGAGACAAGGTGGAAAGAGGAAGTAGTAGGGAGGAGTCAGCATGTAGAGACCTGGGAGAGCACAACACCAGCCCCTCTCCGGTAAGATGAGACCACATGGAAATACTTAGATTGATAGAAAAGAGTTAATAATTAAGACAGAACTAGTCAATAGGAAACAAGTAACTGGCCAACAGCATTGTATCAAATACAGAGTCTCTGTGTGTTATTTGGGGCTGGCGTGGTGGTGGGAAAAGACCAGGGGTGGGCAGAAAAACCTTACTCATAACAGACTTAGCTTTTGTACTAGGTAATAGAGAAGCAATCCAAACAAATAACTCTTGTAGATGGTATGCAGGTAGATTCATCTAATGCTTGCACATTACAGAGTATACCATGGCATCTGCTTTTCAAACAATGTTTGCTTACCTGTTGGAGCTCACAACGTATGTTGGATGTTAATGTTGTGACTGTGACAATTCTATGTCAACAACCCAATCCTTACAACTTAAATTGATAGGTATGAACCAATCTTGATAAAAGTTATTAACAACTGCTTCTAGATTCTACATTCCCTTTGGGGACCTTTTCATCTTTTCTTAGGGGTTTTAGATTTGGGATGAATGAAGATCAAGGAGAGGAATTAAGTAAGAGAGAATTTAGTGCCAAATACAGAAATATTGTACCGGACTGATAAAACATATTTGCATGCAGGCCTACACATATACACTGAAGGAAATAATGGAACTTCTATTTAATAACAAACTAAGATATATTAGTCCTTTCCTCAATTTAATTTTAATTTATTTTAAATCAACGTGTGTCTAAACCATAACAATTATATCTTCTTGTACAAATCTCTGTTCTGTACTGGAGCTCGCAGCACACTCTTGAGATATTTTAAGAACTCCAGACAATGCTCAAGGTGCCTGAACTTTGGCCACATATTATCCCTATGACTTTAGAGAAGTTCAATGACTTTCACTATATTAATCTGTTTAAAAAAACACAATAAGCAGGTTGATATGATTAACCTGAATGAACAGATCAAAGTGTTAGAACAATGAAGGGCACATTGTATATTTAAAATATTTGCTGAAATGAAATGGTGAATGAATTAAGTTATAGAAAGTATAAACCCAGAAAGAATTTGATATTAATATTTTCCTTTGTAGCACCCTCACCTAAATTATTTATCATATCTACAAACAAGGTAGTAGTGTCACTCAGAGCCAACACTTTTGCAGATATTTGAATCCTGATTATTCATGGTTCCCATTAATATTGTGTAGCATTGTTTCAAAATAATAGTCTTAGGCATTTGGCGATACTCAACCTCTATTTAATGGATCTGCTATTATTATATGACTGGAGGAGTCACTGGGAATCATGTATTCTCTGTTTTACACATGTGCCTCAACTTATCCTCTTCTATGATGATAACAGAACTGTTGATTCTATCATTTGAAATATGAGACTGATTGAATTCACTAAAATTATGTATGTGTTCATCCACTGATTTTCATCTTTGCTTTCAAAGACCCTGTGGTTTTTCATTCATTTTATGGGAGTTATATAAGAAATAGTATGTGATGAAAAGTTTACAGTAAATACTAACTTGGCCTGTTCCAGGAATTTGTAAACTAAAATGCATTGCCAAATTTATCATGTCTACTTTTTGTTTATGGTCTGTAAGAAGAGACTGGTATTTATATTTTCAAATGGCTGAAAACATTCAAAAGAAGAATAGTATTTCATGAAACAGAACACATATATTAAATTCAATTTTTATTGTACATAAATAATTTTTATTTGGACAGAGACACACTCATTTATACACTGTTTATCACTGTACCTGTGCTATTACTGTGGAGCTGAGTAGTTGTAACACAGATTGTATGGCTCACAAACCCTAATACGTACTACTTGGCCTTTTATACAAAAATGTTTGTATTTTCTACATTAGTTATTTAGTCTATTTTCTTGAGCAAATTTTCATGAGTGCTTATACTGAGGCCAGAATCAAAGAATTAATCTTTGACCAACCAAAGTAAAGCTTCTATCAAATGCATTTGTGTCTGTTATTGCTGAATTAAATAATAAGACTGCACATGTAAGATCATCAGCATTCTTTCTCCCAATCTGAAGTAGTTAAGTAGTGGACAAGTAAGTGGTGGACAGTTTTCAATGTTCTTTTAATCTTTTTCTAATTGTGGAAATTTCAGGGAGGACACTATCCCATAGCTCCTTTGAGATGGACCCATGATCTTACACATTACTAAAACTCTTTGCCTATCTGCCTTTTCTAAGGTGAACAAACACTTATTAAAGGATGTATTGACAGCAAAAATGGCTTGCTGACAGGCAAAACAAGGTGAAAGTTTAGAAGTCTAGGAGCAGTGTGTAACTTCAGAGCAGCAATTCTCAATCTGTGAGTGTGACCCCTTTGAAGGGGAGTCAAATGGCCATTTCTCAGGAGTCACATATCAGATATCCTGAATATCAGATACTTAGATTACAATTCATAACAGGAGCAATTTTCTACTTACGAAGTAGCAGTGAAAATAATTTTGTGATGGGAAGTCACCACAACATGAGGGTCTTCATGGGTCACGGCATTATGAAGGGTGAGAACCACTGTCTAGGCCATCAATATGAGAAACTGTATCAGGAAGGTTGATACCTACTGCTATAAAGGAAAAGAACATTTCTCCCTCTTTAGAGAACATGTATTGTGGTAAATAAGGATCAGGATAAACAAATAGGCCGAATAGATGTTTATTCAGGGAGAAATAACTTACAACCTAGACAGATGAACACCAGGAAATTCAACCCGATCCTCTCCTGTCCGAGTCACGCCAGACAAACATGTATGTCTCAGAAATAGCCTACTAGATATAGAGGATCTTTGATATTTTTAATTTGATAGTTAACTTGATTATGTGGTTCTTTGGAAAGGAATTTGCTTCTAGGCAAAATCAAATCATTGTTTTTAAAAGAAGCATCTTTTAACTATAGACTTCTAGTGTTTACAGTTTATTTCGATCAGTTTCCTCTCCTACAAAGTTTATTTCGATCAGTTTCCTCTCCTACAATTCAGCACCTCCCAGATCCTCCTAACCACCTCACACCAAACCCATACCTTCTCTCTCTTGCTTTAGAAAGCAAGCAGATACACAATTAAAACGAGCAAACAACAATACCACTAAGAATAGTGTAGAGATAAGAATTTGAGTCTAAGTTCCTCATTTGACATTCAAGCTTCTCAACTTTCTTTCTGAGAGCTTGGGAAAATTACTAAAAATCACAATTTCTTCCTTTATCTCTTCTGTGAAACAATGATAATAATGATAAATACCACCTGGTATAATAATTATAAAGGTTAAATGCAAAATATATTATATGTCATTGTCCACATTGTCAGCATTCTATAAATGTTAATTGCTGTTGATACCACTCCTTGCTAACCTACTCTTAGGACAATTCTCGATCCACATTAAAATAAATGCATAAAACATTTGTATCTTGTAAATCAGTGGTGTTTTGTTCATCTTCTGTCCTCTTTATAGAAAACTCAGATGTGGAGTCATAAGATGTCCCAGAACACACCTAATTGTAAGAGATTTATTTCTTAGATACAATAGTTACTCCATTTATGTCATAAATCCAATGTTTATATCCCCCCCCAAAAAATTGTATTTTTAAGTCCTAACTCCCAAGATGACAGTATTCAGATTTGACACATAAGGGAAGTAGCTAGGCCCTAATGGTAGAATCTTCTTGAATGGTGTTGGTCTTCTTATAAAATGCTCCATAGAGCTCCCCTGGATCTTCTTATATATGAAGATAAAAACAAGTAGATTGTGACCTGGGAACCAAGATGCAAACAAATTCTTACCAAAAGCAAATATGCAAATGCCTTGCTATTGAAGTCCCCAACCTTCACATCTCTGAAAAAGAAATGTTCTGGAAGTTACTCGGTGTATTGTAATTGGTTATAGCTTCCTACACAGACACAATCCTCTATTAATACAAAGACACAAAAACCCATGGAGTTGATTATGTTTTGTTGTTGTTGTTCTTGCTGCTGTTGTTAAAGCCACCAGTCCAAGAGTATAAATCTATAGGTTTCTATAGAGATTCTGACATAATCCCACCCTTAGCTACCATAGTATCTGACTATCATTTAACATTCTTTTATGCTTTCATGACATTGGTCATCAATATGAATAGCACCCAAATGCTCCTATAGAGCAATCAACCATTCCATTTTGTTTATCAACATGACATAATGAATTATTTTGAAGAACTGCACCCTCCATAGGCTCAGGTATTTGAATGCTTACTCAAATCAGGGAGTGGTACTACTTTAAGTGACTAAGAGGGTGACCTTGTTAGGGTAGGTATGGTTTTGTTGGAAGAAGTATGTCCCTAGGCTTTGAGGTTTTCTTTTCCTGCTGCTTGCAGATCGAGGTATAGAACTCTTAACCACTTCTCTAGTACTGTTCTGCTTGAATGGTGCCATGATTGCTGCCATGATGTCAATGTATTAAATCTCTGAAACCATAAGCAAGCCCAAAAGAGAATTCCTTAATAAGAGTTGCTGTGATAATGTTTCTTTATAGCAATTGAACACTGATCAAGGCATATTATTGAGGGTTCTTCTCCCACAACTGGGTTTTAATCTTGGATTCAGTTTCTTGTAAATTCACTAGATAGCTGACTTTCTCCAAAAGGCTACAAGATTATTCCATTCTTCTACTACAGATAGAATACTATGGTAAGCACTGGGGCATAGCAGTGACTGAATTAAATATTGTTCCTACTAGCATAGAGTTTATAGTTTATAGTTATAATATCTATATATCCATATCCATTCAGGAGTATTCACTTAACTCTTAGGTATGCACCAGGGATGCAAGTGGCCCACACAATATAGAAAAGATAAACAAGAGTCATTAGATTTGTAATCAGGGATATAACGATTTCATCCATCATAATGTCTTCTAAATGGCGAAACTGATGACTTTGAAGAGCATGTGATTTATTCTCATGATTACCACATTACTGTATGGTACATTCATAACAATATTATTTGAAGTACTGAACTTCTACATTTCAAACTTTAAACATACATGGTGTAGACTAAAATCCAAATTCAAAATATTGCTTAAATCTGATGGTGACATTCCATCAAATCAATTCATTCCTGGAATCAATTTTGCTTACATCTGGTACAGAACTAATTTATGCTCATAGATAAATTGTTAGTTTTTTTTCAAGTTAGATAGACTGCCAGGGGATTTTTCTCTAGTCTGTTATTAATGAGCCACACTTTAACTTACATGCTCTTTTAAAGTGAGTAATTACATTATTATAGCATGTTTTCCTTTGTCTTGCAACACTTGCAGTGAGGGTTTTGACACTTGGAAAGTCATGCTTTCAAGTAATTTTAAGTAGTTTTGAGTACTCTCTCCCAACTAGTCTCTACGTATTTAAATCTTTCTAATGTCCTAATAAGTTCTACACACGGATGCCAGATTATTTCCTAAAATGTCATTTCTATCCCATGACTTTTCATGTCAAAACACTTTAGTAGCTGACCAATGTCTAAATGTACTGAACATAAATTCCTGAATGGCAATTTGAGATAATTCGTGGTTTGCTTCCATTTTCAACAGCCTCCTACCATTTCAAAGAACTAGGGCATCCAGTGTAATTCTTATCATTGTCTTATGCTTCCCAAATTAGTGTCATAGATGGTTGAGTGTGATCAAAAGAGCAAGGTATATATGCAAACACCCTAACTGGAGATGCACCACTTACTTAGCATGGGAACAAATATGCAATCATTGAGACTTTATCTTGAGAGTATATTGTGTGGAGGGAAAACAGTTAACATTGTTGTCTAGCTTAGATGTGAGAGCTTTCCTATACAGCTTCCTATATCAAATCATGTTCACAAATTGATCTATTTTTCTCACTAAGTTCAAACAGGTTTTCTGGGTGGTCAATCTGCTACCTATACACATCACTAATTTTAGAATTTAGAGTAATGAGTCTTGTAAGACATACAGGTAAACAACAACAAAATAACTTTTATGCTCCCAGAGAATCGCAGAGCAAGTGCACATTCAGATAACACCATAGGGTATAAATCCTAGCCCTGTTTGTTTCCAGACTCAGACTTTTGAAATTCTATGTACCTAGTTTAATTTTTTGAGTAAATATTTAATCTATGATTTTCTAGTCCTGCTCAAAGTTCATAAAACTGTTACAATTATTTTTTTCTTTTCACAACTCAACAGGTATTTAAAAAATTTTAAAAACAAAAATATAGTAATTATGATTAATATATCCTAGGAGAACACTTATTTTTGTAGCAGAATTTCAAATAGTTACTATTATGCTTTAATAAAAGGTGAACTATTAATAAACAGAAGACTAATGATAAAAATATCACTGCTTAGTGACTACATTAATTTGTATAGATAGTCATAAATGTAATTTCTATTTCACAATATTTGGATTTAGGGGATATTTTCACTACATTTCAAATTGTGAAATATAGCCAAACTGGATACTACTCATTTTCAGGAGATCTTTGCAAGCCTTTAAAAGGAAGATCTCAGAATTCCAAGCTGTAGTAGTGCCTCAAAAGCAAGAGGTCACGGGGGCTGCAAGATGATTCTGTAAATTAAATGCTTGACATGTGAGCATGAAGATCAAATGTGGATCCTTAGCCTAAGATGACTTGATGATAAATCTCAGCATCTATGGGAACCACAGAGAAAAGGGATTTGGGTCAACCAGTTAGCTAAATTAGCAACCTAAGTACTTGAATTCTTCAGCAAAAGACTCTAAATCAAGAAATAAAAATAGAGATTGATTGAGTAATTCACTTGATATTAACCTCTGGCCTGCACACATATGTGTACATACAGAGACAAACAACACAAATATATAAACAAAGAGACACATACACATACAGAGACATACCCCCACACATAACTAAGAGATGATTCAAGTTCTTCGTATATGAGAATTACCCTGTAATCTTTCTTTGATGATATGAAATGTTCTTATCAAATACAAATTTCATGTTTTGGGTCCAGTGGAATTTACAACACCTCTTAGACTAGGTCACTTAATGAATCCAAGGCTTATTCACAAAGAGTCTCATCATTCTTCTCTAGTCCATGATATACATGACTCACCTTCTACTAGCACTCCTTAGTAATTTCCTATCTGTCACCTCATGAACAAGAAGATTTTTAGTCTTGTAAACCTTAAAAAAATGTATCAGACTTAGGAAATCGCTACAAAATGTTCACTTCCTTAGTTGTCTTATTTACCAATCATTTATTAGAAATTTGGATCAACATTAGGTATTCTCTAAGAAAATGAAAAATGTTAGTGTTCAACTTTTCAGTATAGTGACACTATTGGTTTTGACATCTACCAATGTCTTCCTTCACTTCTACCTATTCTATAGAAGAATGTAACAAAGGGCTACTCTTTTCAGGTGATGAAATAAAACTATATCTACTCCAAAGATAATAATTTGGAGGTGAATATCAATTTAGAGTAAATTATCCAGTCACATATGCCAGTAGAAGTCATTAATAAAAATACAATTAAATTTAATTTCTGTTCTTGGGGGAAACTTAAAAATTTACAAGTTATGGTTTGATATATTTATTTTGAAACATTTTTAGTATATTTACATGTTTATGTGCACATGCATTTGATGGGTTGTACATATGAACACATGCATGTGGAAGCCTGAGGACAACCTTGGGTATAATTCTTCTTCCACAATCACTTCTGTTTTTAAAACAGTTTCTCCCAGGCCTTGGATTTGATGATTAGACTAGGCTAGGTAGCTAGTGAATGCTTCTTCATCCCCAATAATAGAATTTTAGGGGCAATTCTCTCACAATAACTTGCTTTGCTTGAGATCTGAGTAAGGATCATGGATTCTTCTACTTCTTTCTATAATATGTGCTGTTATTGGAGTATTATAAAAAGGTTCTGATTTATTGAAGTAATTATTTTAAAATGTTTTTATTTTTCTACATTTTATATATATTATATATAATTTTATATATAATTTACATTATATATAAATTTATATCAAAAAGTTAAAGTTACGGAAAATGTACATTTACTACTTGCTGGTAAAGGTTGAAGACATTAGTTCTACAAATATATATTGAATTTCAGGAGTAGAAGTATGTTCATGCAATTTTTATTTGCTGTGAATTTCTTAACATGCACAGTACTACCTTATCATGAGTTTAAACAGCTGTGTACATTTGTGCACAACTATGAGTTGACTATGGCAAATAAAGATTTAGGGAATATTCACAGTTATAAATCAAATCTGAAAACTCAAGCACTTAATATCTTAGTGTCCCTTAAATATTATTTGAAAAAAACTGACATTACAAATATATCTGTATAAATTGTTCAACCACCATAAAGGCATTACTACTTGATATTTTGTCACATGCAATAACCTTTTCAATGAAATTAGGACATCAAAGTGCACAGATTATGACCCTTGGTTTATATTTCAACTGAAGCAACTTTGAAGTTCAAAGTTTGCTTCACTAAAGTGTTCATGCAACATATGTGAGTATATAGGGCGTCATGTTGTGCTTCGCACCACATAGCTCTCTTGTAAATTAATAGTGAATCATAATCAGGTGATAATACTTAAGCTTTCAAAATCAAATAAAATGGCCTAAGAGGTAAACTAAACAGGTCATCCAGCACTTCATATAAGATTAAGGCAGTTAGTTCTTACTTGGGAAGATTTTAAGCCTGGAGGTTTGAACTCTTCAAGTTTCTTATACATTCTAGTAAGACAAGATAACATGGCATCAGGAATTTCTCAGTTGGGGACTGAGACTTCCAAGGTTAATAAAACATCTCTGAAGTCATGAACTATAGGATATTTGAAAAAAGAAAGATGAAGGAAAAGTAAAAGAGAAGCTGAATCCTAGTTTCTGGGGTTCCATTGTTACTGGGAGGGAAAGTAGGCCAATTACAGAAGGAATGCTCCTGCTCTCTTGAGCTTTCTCTCCCATTATTCTACCCCACTCAATCTTGCTCTCCTTTTTTTGTCAGACATACCACATTCTATTATCATGGAAGGAATGGAATCTACAGCATTCACCTTCAAAAGTCAGGATAAGATTCACTTAACCTTTTTCTGATTTTCCTCAGGCATAATGACCATGAACAGCATTCCAGAGCAGATAGATGGTTAGAAACTGCAAACTAAGGGGATGGACAGCTTAATTATATCATGAAGAAAAGGTACAAAAGGTTCTTCTTAGCATGAACTAGAGGACAGCATACTTGATTTTTTTCTTTTACTTTCAAGTACAGAAAAACAGTCCAAAAGTCCACAAAAGAAAAGACAAATAATTATGGAGAAGTTAGAGAAGACAGATGAAAAAAAACCCAACCAAATGAATATCAACACAACCTTTGGATAACATATTTCAATGAAGACTCAAAAGTTGCTATTTTTATAGTAATTAGCTATTTTAGGCAGATGTATAAATTTCAATATCTGTTTGTTCATGGACCCATTGGGAAATGACAGTGATAGCAGGGAAAAGAGGTTGACTGACAGAAAGGGTCAACTTATAAACTTAATTACTGAACTCCTCTGCTGAACACTCTTTGATCAGCATTTATAAGACACACAAGTATCTTCACATCCTTTTCCAAGTCAAAGAGGTATAGCCACATACTTCTTCCCCGTGTTTCTTTCTCATCAATTTTCCAATTGTGATCTTTCCAAATATTAGTTCATACAGCTAGTACATGGTCTGAAGCCTATTAATCAATAAGCAAGCATACATATTGGCAGTTTTCCTTTGTTCAAAGGATGTGGGCTGTCTGAAGTTATGACCATTGTGATGATTTCACCTCACAAGTATTTTTCAGGGTTGTTCCAGAAAGGAGTTGCAATGTGGCAGCTACTCACATCTGAGTGACACTAGCATTGTGTGCAGAATTGTCAGGAAATCAGGCATAAGTCATTTCTTCCTCTGTCAACTGATCGTGGACACATACCATGAGACAATCGGTGCATGCTTGGGAGGAGAAAGCATTTAACAGGAGTAGAAATCATAGGCATTTAGGCAATTTCTTATGTAACTTGCTTGTGCCCTCAAGACCTGCTTGTATAATCACATATATACTACTTCCATTTGATAATGCTTTGCTTCTGTGCCCATCCTATTTTATGGGTTAGTGGGTTAGACAAATACCCAGCTTATGTTGGGCAGCTCAGGTTGTGGTAACATATTGTCTATGATCCAATGAAGCTTGCCTGGAGATCAAAATTCAAAGCTAATCACAGCCATCAAAGCTGGGCAGTGGTGGCACACACCTTTAATCCCAGGACTCAGGAGACAGAGGCAGATGGATCTCTGTGAGTTCAAGGACACTCAGGGCTACATAAGAGTGAATCAGTCTAAAACGGCAACAGAGCTCACACCTTTGATCCCAGCACTAGAGAGGTATATAAGGAAGAAGCAAATGGCCTCATGTGAGATTCAGTTTCCAGTCACAGGGAAGATGGGATCTCCATTTCAGCCTTGGTAGATGTAAGAGCTACTGTCCAGCTGCTTTGCTTTTCTGATCTTCAGCTTGAACTCCAATATCTGTGTCTGGATTTTTATTATTTGTGCTATATCTGGTCATGTTCAGTTTCCATGAAAGCCCAATGGCAAGCTAAAAGCTGTCTCTCAAATGGAGAATATTTGTCTATAGATGATGGTAAAGCATTGCTTCAAACTCTCAAGAGTTTCCTATGTAGTTCACATAAAGAAGCCTGTGAAAGGCTCAAACAGAATTTCTATTTGCAACCAACACCTCAAGTACCATTAGATCTGCTGCATCATATGGTCCAATTGGTAGAGCAGCCTGCACAGCAATCTCAAAGAGTATTTTTGCATTGCAGATCCCACTTTAAGCTACCATCTTTCTCAGTCACTTGGTATATAGACAAGAGGAGGGTATTCAAGTAAGAAATGTGCTGCCTCCAGAATACAAATAGGCCCACTAAGATTTGTGGTTCCATCATGGTGGTGGAAATGCCCAGGTACAATAAGTTATCCTTCATTTCATAAGGAATGCATCTGCATGCCCCACACTACTGATTTTGTAGGAATTTCACTGAAGTTGAAGGCCCTTGAATTTTTGTTGAATTTCTTTTGTATCCTGTGAAGTATGTAAGTATTGCCAACAATTCTAAAGTAGTTGATACCTCCTGCTCACTTGATCAAATCAGTACAATCTCAACAATATTGTAGGTAAGTACAGTATTTTGTGAATGAGACAGAATAACAAGATCCCTTCCAACCAAGTTATGACAAAGGTCTGGAGAGTTAATATAACTTTGAGATAAAACTGGAAAGGTATATGCTGTCTTTGCCTACTGAAAATAAATTGCTTCTGGTCATCCTTACAGACAAGTACTAAAGAGAAAATGAATTCTATGTCAATAGCTGCATATCACATGCCACATATGATACAGCAGCTGAAATATAAATCACTAGAAGTTTAAGTTTACAAAAGTCAAGCATCATTCTCCACAATCCATTTGTTGTCTTCCCAGGCAAGGTAGAGTTAAAGGAGAGGGGACCACCATCCCTGAATCTATCGAATCCTTGATGGTGGCATTAATTTTTGCAATTCATCTAGGGATGCAATATTTTTGCTTCACTATTCTCTGTGGTAAAGGTAATTCCAATGGCTTCTACTTGGCCTTTCCAACCATAACAGCCCTCACTTAATAGGTCAGAGAATCAATGTGGGAATTTTGCCAACCTTTAAGTATATCTACCCCAGTGACACATTCTGGAACTGAGGATGTAATCATGGGATGAGTTCAGAGATTAATTGGATATACTGTGAATGTGACTTTAGACAAAACTCCCCCTAACCTCTATAAGGCCCTACTTTATTTGGAGTGCCATAATACTCTTTGGAGTCTCCTAGATTCAGTGACAGTTTAGAAATGGTATCTAGTAGGGCCTACAAGGTATGATTGTTTCCTTTTCCCCAGTATACAGTTACCATTGTTAAAGGTCATAGGTCCCTCGGGGAAAGGGTTGGAAAAAAAGCTAACAGTAATATTCTTAGGTATTTTAGTGAGTTCTTTCTACATATCAACCTGGTTCCCTTTTGTTCAACGGTTTTGGGTTTGTAAACTGGCTGAAGTCTAGAAATGAGTTCATGGGAAAACAGTTTCTATATAATCCAGTGTAGCCACACTTTCATCAGTTTGAGCATTTTTCTGCTTATACAGATCAGACAGAAACATAACAGGGCCCAATTAAACCCACCATATTTAATTTATCCAATTGAGAAGCATCAACTTAAAAATCTGACTATCTCACCATTTATGTATTATAGGATTAGTGAAGGGGATGTCTTCTGGCATGTCCCATTTTGGAGTATCAGGTTTTTACAAATGTATCTACTTTAGCAATGTAATTGCCCTCAGCCTTAAAATAACTTCAACAGTAAGCCAAGGGTTATCAAGCACCTCCAGCTCCTTTTCAGTGAGCTATCTTATGACAAATGCTTCAGAAAAATCAATCAAACTCTGACACACTTTTAAGCTATGTGAGCTTCCATGCAAAACCTAGATACTTCTTCAGTGGCCCCATATTATTAAACTAATCCTCATCCTGTTTTATGTTTCTTCCATTATTATCCCACACACTAAAAAACATTCCCACACATATTCCTCTAGACACCTGCTTGAATGAATTAGCAAACTCATTAAACTTTTTAATGGTGTAACATGTATTTTCATGAGCTATGTGTTCTACCTCCTCTCTAAGAGCCTGTTTAGCTTTGACTCTGGTTATAAGGCTAGAAGCAAAGGTTGGTGGGCCCTGAAGAATAACAGTATTTATTGTCTTGCCTGTCATCTGATTCAAGGAAGGTTACTTTCAGCCTTTAAAGCCAAAGACAAGGAAGGATTAATTTCCTCAAGCAAAGATGGTGAGATCAGTCCTGAAGGGGTAGGGTAAGAATGCATCTTCTACTAAGGGTGGAGACTACTTCATCACATAAGATAAATCCTTCAGAATCTGAGGGCTCAAAGTCTATTGTACAGTCTTGGGAATTTAGCATTGACTTGTGTGTGTATAATTGCTTAATTATCCAATCTCTATGATGGGTAAAAGGGAAATAGTGCTTGATGTTGGGTAGATACTTGAAGTACAGGATACAGACAAGAGTGTTGCAACTGTATGCTATCAGGTTATATATCACACTATATTACTGGCAGTTTAGCTGAAGCTAAGGTTTTAGTGTTTGGGAATTGGGGGGCCAGGCTTGTGACAATCCACTAAGGGGGATTAATTCCATTGCTCTGGACCCTTAATGGCACCCCAGCTTCTCCAATAAGAGAGGAACAAATCTATACTTGGGAAATTGGTTGGGGGTCTCTCCATATAACTGCTGTGAACTGAGCACAGTTAACACACTGAGTGGAAGTAACACAGTGGTCAAATATATCAAACATAGGGTGACAGAAGTTCTATGAGGTGCCACAGTAACAATCATTATTGGGAATTTGGGTAGAAGGTCCATGGAACATATATGGGAAGTGGGACTTTTAATGATAGAGATGGAAAGATTTGCTGATGGCCTGGTGGGGGTGGAGTTGATAAACTCTGGAACATACCATGTTAACAAACAGGATAAAAATATAGGGACTGAGTGCAAGAGTTAGGCAGATGGCTACAAGTCATTCTTGAAGAGAAAGCAACAAGGACAAACATGGCCAGATACTTGCTTTAATTCTCTTCTGCCCCGTGCTCCTGAAAATCAACAGTGCATTTGAAAATCTTCTACTCATTTGGCACAGTCATATCTGATGGAAATGGAAAAAGTCATAAAGCCAGCATAGGTGGTTGACAAATATCCAACAAAGCTGAGCCACATTATGGCCTCCTCCATGACACTTTTGGTTTTGATCTCTGTCTGCTGCATACTTGAGGGACTTTAAATATTGTACAACTTGGGGATACTGGATCAATGGAAATTTCCCTTATGGATCATTTATGCCTTCTCCCAGGAGTAATGTTTCTAAGCTTCCCCCAGGAAAGTGCAGAATATGCTAACCCTCCTGCTTTTGGGGAGATATCCTTATCAACTTGAAGGTCCTCCTTACACTTTGGAGGTTGTGACACACATAAAGAAGCCAGAGGTCTCTTTATGAGGCTATGAGACATTGTCATAACATCTCTCCCTGTATGTACTCATGAACAAGATAATTAAAACAAAGTTACCTTTTGGATAATCACAACAAAGGTCAATAATATTTGGTGGGTTAGAGGAGTTGGTCACAGATAAGATTACAAGATTCTTCCCACTATAAACTCAGGCATTTACATGGAATATATAGCAAGAAAGTTAGATTAGGTGAAGTTACTTCCACCCTACACAGAGACTTATGCTGATGGACAAAGGATGATGTAGAAAGATGATAAAAGAATGAGTGGTCAGGACCTCCCTTCCTTAGAAAAGTTATCTCATGAAGAGCCACTGTGATGTCATATTACCAAAGAACAAAGGAATGCCTGGGTTAGAAATATAATCAAATTCCACAAACATATAAAATATAATCATTATATTATGTCAGAATTTGAATAATAACTACAGTAGCTTGGGCCTGAGGATATTTCTTGAGCACTCTATCCATTAAGAGTTAATAATAAACTGCTTGGATATGGCAATCAGCTCAGGCTGGCTTGCAGATTTTGTTTTGGTCTAGCTACTTTGTTGAGCTGAGAACAGGCTGTCATACACCTCTAGATTCTTAAGCATTAGATTGTGGGATTGATGAGTAAAAATGGTTATACAACATAACTGTTTATCAACAATAATTAAACTTGAGGGGAAATTATTGTAAAGGATAACTCTGTTTTGTCACAGTTTATCAATGATGACTAAAAGACATGAAAGTGGAAGTGAAACTTATGCCTAAAACTAAAAATGATATAATCTATGTTTGGGAAAATGAATCTATCCCTGCTTACTGAATTCTGTATAAATAAAGAAGTACTCTAACTGCTAGTCAGGCTGCAAGATTCTCCCAACCATCATTCCTGGCTCACTTCTTCCCTTGCCTCCTTCTTATCTCCTTTCTGGGACCTCACAACCACTGGGGCTGGCCCCCTGAATCTGGCACCTGAACAGGGACTCAATCTGTTGCACTAGTCTAAACATTTTGGTGTTAAATAAGCACTATTTAATTTATTCTCTATGGATGGGTCTTTTGCTTATATGTGCACTATATGTAAGGGTTGTGCCAATGATGGCTAAAAGAAAGTGTTAGGACTCCTGTGACTGGAGTCACAGATGATTTTGACCCAACATGTCAATGCTCTGAATTGAACCTGGGTACTCTGGAAGAGCAGAAGTCAGTGCTAGTGCTGTTAACCACTATGGTATCTCTCTAGCCTTGAAGCATTGTTTCTATAAAGTTGTACAGTTTTCACCTTAAGCACTGGTCAATAAATTCATGATTCAATGTTTTTGTGAGTACAACAGCTGTTAGTAAATATAGCTTACTATATTTTTCAAAGTTCTTAGATCAGTGTAGTTATTTGGTTAGTGAGTTTTATGGATGATGTTCTTTGGACCTTAAGAAGAGAAACACAGGGCAACCTGTGATCAGGTTCCAAGCACTCACTCTGACTGACAGTGTGAGAACTTTCAACTTTATCTTTGTCCTTTGATCCCCACAATTCTCTATGCATATAAGATAAAATTTATTGAAACAGATTTTGTAATTATAAAACCAGGCTTATTATTACATTGATATTATACTGAAATATTTTAATGAAAGGACTTCTATAGCCGTTTTCTAACTAGTCTCAATACATATGAGTCCCTGGAAACCTTCAAAAGGTTTAGACTGTGTGCAATGGTAAGATGAGGCAGCTCTGTATAAATTGTCAAGACTTTTTATACTTTTCTTAATCTAAATCACTATCCCTGAAATTGTTTAATCTAATTTTAGTTTCATTGTGACATGTCTGCTATTTTTGCATCATTTATCAATAACATTTTTACATAAAAAATTATACATGCCTCACAACTGATTTCTTGTGCACAGAGTCTTCAAGAAAAAAGAATATATATACATTATATATATTTATATATTATTTAAAATATATATATCCAGAATTATTTAATTATATAGCTACCTCACTCAATTGGTGTTCTGTTAAGAAATAAGGAATTTTTAATCCAAGTCAATAAATATTTCAGTTTCCATGAATAACTGCATAGGGGATTTGAAGAAGATTGTATTGAATCTGTACAGTGCTTTTTGTAGGATGGCCATTTTCACTATATTAATACTACTAATACATGAGCATGAGAGGTATGTCCATCTTTTGGTAACTTCATTTTTCTATTAGTCTCTTGAAGTTTTCATTATACCAGTCTTTCACCTCCTTGAGTAGATCTGAATCAAGTATTCCTCTAGACTATTGTGAATGATACTGTTTCAGTGACTTGTTATTATGTTTTTCATTTATATATAGGAAGACTACTGATTTTTGTATATGTTAATTGTGTATCCTATTATGATTCAGAATATGTTTATCACCTATAGGAGATTTTTAGTGTAGTCTTTAGATTATTTTCTGTGTAGAATCATGTCATCTGAAAATACTCCTAATTTGACTATTTCTTTTCCCTTTTATGCCCCATTTACACCCTTCATTTGTCTTAATATTTTTGTACTACATTGACTAGGAGAAAAGAGTGGATATCCTTGACTTGTTCCTGATTTTAGTGTGAATTTCTTGAGTTTGGGTCTTTTAGCAAGATGTTGGATGATGGCTTGTAGTATATTACCTTTATTATGTTGATATAGAATCCCTAGACTCAATCACAAACAGCTGCTGGATTTTGTTAAAGGCTTTTTTTTTCATCCAATGAGCTGCTGATCATGTGGTTTGTGTCTTTGAGTCTATCTGTGTGGAAGATTATACTTAATGATTTAAATACTGAACCATCCCTGCTTCTCTGAGATAAAATTAAATTTATCAACATGGGTAACATTTTATTAAGAATTTTTCATCCATGTTCACCACAGATATTGCCCTATAATTTTCATTTTTGATGAATTCTTGTCTTGTTTTAGTATCAGGGCAAACCTGGTATCTTAAAACCATTGTATATGTTCTTTACAATTCAATCTTATGGGATAATTTGAGAAATATATTGTTAGTACTTTAAAGGTCTTATAGAAATGTGCTCAGAAACCATTGGACTCTGGGCTTTTAAATTTTAAATTATTGCATCTATCTCACTGGATACTATGGGGCTTTTAAAATTATTTATTTTAATCTTTATTTAGCTTTGATAGTCCGTGTGTGTGTGTGTGTGTGTGTATGTGTGTTTATCAAGCAATTCTATTTCTTTTAGATTTTCCAATTTATGAAACATGATCTGTTAAAGTATGTGCTTATGACTATCTGAATTTTCTTAGTGTCTATTGTAATGTGTTTTGATTTTATTTTTTAAGCTTATTAATTTGAATCATCTATAATTTTGTTTTCATTAATTTGGCCACAGGTTTGTCAATCTTGTTAATCATTTCACACTTCCCAATTAAAAAAAATGGTTCATGGAACTAAACAGACAGTTCCCAAAAGATAAAGTACAAATGGCTGATAAACATTTGGAAAATGTTCAACAACCTTAGTTATCAAGGAAATAAAAATTAAAACTACTTTGAGAATTTTTAAAATGTACAATCAGAATTCTAAGACTTTTTAAATAACAACAAATGCTGGCATTGATGTGGGAAAGAGGAATACTTATTCACTGCTTGTGGCAGTGCAAATTGGTCTACCCTGTATGGAAATCAGTATGGAGTGTTTTCAAAAAGCTAAACATGGATCTTCCATATGATCTAGCTATGCCACTCTTATTTATGTGTTATACCCAATGAATTTCATAATCTCTTATAGAGATACCTTCCCATCAATGTGCATTCATTTCTATTCATAATAGCCAGGAAATGGAAATAGTCTAGATATCCACAACATAAAGAAAATGAGACAAATACACATAATGGAATATTATTCAGCAGTTAATGAATAGAACTAATTCATTATGAATGAAATAATGAATGGAAACAATTACTTAAAGTAAGAAAACTCAGACCCATAATGCTATATATTGCATATTTTCTCTAATGTGTGAATGCTATTTTTGAATCTTCAGATACATATATTCCATTTGCAATAATCATAGAAGTCAGGAAAAAAGATCTTGAACAGGGTTATACTGTAGTCTATAAAGTAAAATCTGGGTGTCAGGAATGAGTTACTTCTTTTTGGAGTTGTTGCATAGAGAGTCCCAAAGGCAACTAAACTTTACAGACTATCGGCATTTCTTTTTATTATCCTTCCAAACAGAAGAGTAGGTGTCATGCAACATGTAGAAATCAAACTGTTATTCATCTGGAAGCTTCAGTCCTACTGGCTATCTTTTATGTTGTCTGGGGTGGGGGTGCTAGGCATAATATCAAGAGAAATAAAGTAATTATCAGTCTTACCCAGCTAAGTAGTAAGCTACAACAAGACTGGGCAAGTAAGACAGGCCCACTGGTACAATAGTGGCATGAATGTCATGGAAGCAACCAATCACATTCTGATCAGATTTAAGACTCATTCAACAATTTGAAATCCATGCAAGGCACCATTGTTGAAGATAAAAAAAAAAAAAAACTTAAAAAGAAGAACTTACTACTATAACCTTTGCTAACTGGATGTTTTAGACCAACTCCTAATGACTTATAGTTTTACCATAGATTAGTAAATCTCTTAAACACCATCAGAGAAAATTACTTTTTGTCATAGATAGAACACAACTCAGAGACTCTTGCTGTTTAAGCTGTAGAGAATTGTAGACTATAGAATGTTCTGCCCTTAAGCTTCAGGATCATTATGGAAGAATAGATAGAAAGATTGTAAGAGATAGACCGAGTAGGTAACTTAATAGAAACAATGTTTTCTGGACATAGCATGGCAGTTGCTTATATGAATTTATAGAAGTTGTGACACAATGCACAAAACAATACAGGGTCAATCTAGACATAATGTCATCATAAAAGTGGTGAAGTTGGGCTCAATGCTCCATCCCTACTTAAGTAGTTGTTGGCATTTGATAGCTGCTGGGATGGTAGCCAGTTTTTTTTTAAGGGTGTTACCCTGAGTAGGCTGACCACACTTCACTGGGAGTAATATTTGATGTGTTTAAGCAAGGAAGACACAAATATGGGTAAATATGGAAGTAGGAATGGAGCTGGGTCAGGGAGATGAATATGATCAAAACACATTGTACAAATTCTTAAGTAAATAATAAAATTATATTAAATATTAAAATAATAAAATTATGTATTTTATTATATTATAGTGTTTTCTATTGGCAAATGTATATAGTATTTTGGGTACTTTTATAATTCCATTGTTCAACAGATTTTTAATAAACTCTATGATCCTTTATCTCTTTTCTTCTTTTGTTAATTGAGTTTATAAGTGTGGCCCCAGAGGTGAATTGAATGTGATTATAATTAGATAAGATTTTAAAAAATCAGAACTGTTAGACTTGTACCAGTGGACATGACCATTTAAATATTTATAGATTTGTAGCATGGAATGTAGAAAGGCCTTAAGTAAATGTTAGTTGTGTCGGGATTCTCTCTCATCTAGAAAGGGGCTTCAACCAGAATCCAGACTCCTTTCCATTCCCAAAATATCCTTTCTTATGTCCTCATGTGTTACCCTGTCTTTCAATACTACCTCAGACATCTTATTGAGATACTTATTAAATGAATCCCTCTTCTTTGAAAATCACATCCAATTCTATAGGAAAATAGAGTATATATGGTTATAAAATTTTATATATAAGGAAGCAGGGAGTTCTGGAAAATTAAGTTACTAAGTTGAAGTGACACAGCTACTAAGTGATAGAATTATGAATCAGTTTCACCTCTGTTTGACCCTGTTGCTGTATTTGTTTAATCTCTACTTGGCAATAATCAATAAAGCCTAGAATAATAGCCCCAAGTTGTAACAAGACCACTCCTCAAAGAATCCATTAAAGGTTAATTCCAGTTGATTTACTAGCCTCACACATTGTAGAAGTAATGCAGATTGAGATAATCTGAAAAACAATTGCCAATAAAGAGAAATAAATATTTCTACTAGTAACTTTATAGATATTAGTATAAAATAAACTCTAACCTTCCCTTAGCATTTTGCTTACTCTGGGTTATGCCCCATCAAATTGTTTTCCTGAGTTGTGGCTGTAAAAGTTCTATGAAAAGAGCAAAGAAGTTTAGAACTTGATGCAGTGCAACAATCACAGAAGCACTTTAATCAGGAAACACTTGAAACTTTTATCTTGAAAAAACTGAGAAAAAAAGTGTAGAGTTGTGTGATTGGGATAAACAGCCCTTGATTTTGTAGGGCTCTAAGTAGCCATTTGAGATCATTTCATGGAGGATGACCTAAGAAGTAGCCAGTAATAGCTTTGGCGTCCTCTAGAAAAATCAATAATGAATATGAGTGGAGGGTCAAGGAAAAGAGAAAAACAGATCCATTCAGAGTAACAAAGAATGTGAAAATCAAACTAAAGTGATTTTCAGCAACTATAAAGGGGAAGATTGCTCTTTATATCTTTAGCTGTGATTAGGAAAATATGGTGCATTTAAAAAATAATGAAAGGGTCAAAAGCATAGTCATATCACAGAATAGCTAACTCAAAGATTCATTTGTCATCTAATAAGTACAATAAAGTCTCAATAAAGGAAATGCACAGAGGATGGTACATTTGGGTTAATTAAATTGCCATGAAATTGAAGTTTAATTTAAGGCATTCTTTAATCAATTTGGCTAGTGAACATATTAGAATCTCTTTTCAAAGTGAGGTTGGTACACAACTTTAAAATTTTTTTCTTCAGTGTCACTGAACAAATTCCAAGCCTGCAGGATATGTGAGCTTTACATTGAAGCATTTTTGTAATTTATCATCATTCTCACACTCTGCCTTGTTAGTTCTCTTTCTATACCATCAGTTCTGCATAAATATCTTTCTTCCAACTCCCTGGCCTATGAATTCACCATGTATTCTTCATTAAATGTCACAAATATTTTTCACATTATTTTAATATCTGTTCCCTCCTTTCCTTTCTGCTATCAAATTCTCATTGCCCACAAGATCTAATATAGTCTAATACTAATCCGTTTACTCACTGCATAGCAAATGCTCTTTAGCGGTAAACCATCTGTCCTTGCCCCGACTCCCAACTTCTTTCCTACCACAATCCATATCTTACTGTGTGTGGCAGTGATACTGAATTAATTATGGTTATAAGTGGATGCCTCCTCTCTAATAGTTCTCTTTATACCTGCAATGTCTTTTACCCTTTTCTACAAATACATTTGAGCTACTTCTATTCTCTCTATAAAATTAACTCCAAGTGTCACTTCCTCAACATCCCTTTCTTTATATTATTTTATGTCAGTTTTGCTTGTTTGCTTTGATCTACAGGTCTTTTAATTTTTGTTTAAAATTATCTTTGCATGTTGCATTATCCCATCCTTGTGATCATGTTTAAATTGTTGCTTTATAAACATTCATTTTAGTGTTTATGAGTTTCTGTTGAAGGACAGTGAATGTATCTTCCTTTGTTACTATAACAGGGACTAATGCTGAACAAATGAATGAATGAATGAATACATCGGCACACCTTTGTTAAGGGATTGTTTTGAATCATCTAATTTTCTTCAAAATATCTCATTACTTCAATATTACAACTAATTGGACTCTGATAATTCGACTTTTAAAGTGGCATGTCTAACCTAGTCCTGACCCTTGGTTCAAATAGTAATTAGCATGGTCACTAAATCAATCATAGAAATAAGCAGAAATATAGTCATGATTATATGTTTCAAATGGAGAAAACGTAGGTAAGAAAAACTTCTTACCCCTCACATTATTGTTTTCTTCCAGTTCTAAATGTGTCTTTAAAACCAGAGTGCTGCCAGGCAGTGGTGGCACGCACACACCTTTAATCCAGCACTTGGGAAGCAGAGGCAGGTGGATCTCTGTGAGTTCGAGACCAGCCTACTCTACAAGAGCTAGTTCCAGGACAGCCTCTAAAGCCAGAGAGAAATTCTGTTTAGAAAACAAACAAACAAAACAAAACAAACAAACACATACAGACACAGAGTACTATCTAAGAAGCTAAAGCCATGCCTGGTTTTATGTGTCATTGAAATCAAATTTAGAACACATCTAGGGAGTTATAAATAAACAAACTCTTACCTTCTTGTAGCCAAGAGGGAATGCCTAATAGCATTAAGTAGGGCATGATTTGGCATCTAAACCTCAGAAATTACTATTTTGATCCAACCTGGAAGTTAATTCCTTACATAATAAGTGGAATATATAACATTGTTCCCATCTTCACAGTGGTCAAAGGGAACTATCCAAAAACAAACAAACAAACAAAAAACACAGAATACTGATGGGAGACGCAAAATGAAGGCTAACATGCAAAAATTTTTGTGAAATCCTTTCTAACAGAAGTATGTAAAATAAAGCAGGTACTTCAGAGTGAATATATGCTTCTTTAGAAATATAATTGATAAACACTCTAAACTGAAAATGAATTTTGAACAACGGTTTAGTCAGAGACTGAAATGAAGGGCTCTACTATAGAACACCCTCAGGCAGAGAAGCATAGGGCAAGAATAGCTTGAGGCAGTATAACAAAAATTAGAAGAAATTGGACAACTCCAAACTTAAAGAACTGAAGATTATATAAGAATATAGATATGTTCTTACACCTACATTTCTTAAGACTTAAAAATGTCTTTTGTGGTGAAGTTATATATTGATATCTGAGCAGTAGGTCATATTTCACAATATGCTGTATACACATAAAGACATAGATACTGAAACATTCAGTAAATTGACATTATGCTGTTTGTATTCAGTGATCTGAAGTCAAGATTTCTGTTGTCTCAATGAAGACTTTGTTAGAGGAACTTTGTGCCATTAATATTGACTTATCTGGGACAGTATAAACCCATTTGATAATATCAAGCAAAAGTCTTGTGTTCAGAGTAGCAGACCAATTATAAAATGTCCCTCATATTAAAAGATATTAGGGGTTTACATCTGTTACTCCTTTCACAAATATGTCCCTGAAATTCAAACTTCTATACATATAAATATAGTGACCATGAGGGGAAACACCATTTCTAGTACTTGCTTCATTTTACTCTCTTTTACAATACTTTCAGGAATGTTTCAGAAGTCCCAGGACAAAGAAGAAGGGGGGGGATGGTAAATATCTTAAGACTGTGACTGATTAAAGAATTACTTTGCCATGTTTGTGACAGTAATTTGGACTTCTCAGAGAAGACATTTGTTTTTCATTCCAAACCATTCAAGTGACTCTAGGCCTTTTTACAATATCATAATAATCATCAAATGTAATCATGTTTTACTTTTGTACCCTATTAGCACTCTCTAAGAGACAGAAATAAGATTCATCTCAAGGTGTTATACAATCTGTACACAATTGTGATTTCTTTCAATATGTTACGACAGATGAGACACAACACATATTAGCTCTATCCAACCTCATTTTCAGGAAAATGGTCATGAAATTAAACATGACAGAGGGAAAGGGGGAAAAAGCCAAAAAGCAGATAATTACCAAGCTGCTTTTGGATTTCTGTGTTTACAGAAAAATCAAGAGAAACAGAAATCAGCATTTCTCTCAGCTTTTGCTAACTGTGAAAGCCCATCTTGAAATGAAAGAAGTTAGAAGCAGTCATCCTTTTACACATTTATTCAATAGTTCTCACAGCAATATAACATTGTTTCCTCTGTGCTGTCTGTATGCAACAAAATATGTAGGAAAATCTTCATATATGATCATGATATAGTTTTATTCCTTTGTACAGAGACAACATGCAAGTCAATGGAGGAAAAAATACCAAAATAGCACATATGTTGATGTGTGTGTGTGTACATATATATATATATATATATATATATATGTATATATGTATATATGTATATATATGTATATATGTATATATATATATATATGAACAAAAATTCTTGATCCCACTCGTGTTGTCATATTAAATGATTTCACCTTCAAAATACTAAATTCTTTTGTCTATATTCTGCTTACTTTTCAATAACATTGACAGGTTTGCCAAATCTTCTAAAATGCTACATGTGCCAAAAGAATAATATATCATTTTTACTGTCATTTTCTGCACTCAAATATTTTTCTTTCTTTCAACTGTTATTATCTACCTTGTTTACCTAGTCAGAATTGGCACTTTTAAGACAGCTTTGACCCCTCCTTCCCATTAATCTTGCATACAGGTATCTATTGAATCCTAATATGATTAATTCAAGATACTTTTCTTTCAAATTTATTTCTTCACAAGGATGGGATAGCACTAAGAAGCACTATTATACATAGAGTGTTTACTGCATTATCATGTTATTCAATTGCTTTCTCCATCCTTTTATTGTCCCATGGAACTTAAACCTACACAGTCTTTGAAAAATAAGAAAACTGAAGACTAAAGAGAACAAAGGTCCAAAGATGGGAGTTGAAGAGATTGCTCATCAGTTCAACATTTGTATTAACCTGGCAGAAAACTGCTGCTTGTTTTCTACTACCATGTAAAGCAGCTCACAGCTTCAGAAAGATCTATAGCCCTCTTTTGGGCTCTGCAGGTAACTGTACCCACATGAACATAGCCACATGAACATAATTATTAAAATAATAAAAGAATAAACAAAAATAAATGTTTAAAAATACTCCAACGGCTCAATGTGATAATAATCAGAATTTAGAAAAGTCAATTTCCTGGCTTTCTTAGTTACTTTTCTATTGCTATGACAAAACACCGTGACCAAAACAAATTATAAAAGAGAGCATTTAATTTGGGGCTCATAATTCCTGAGGGTGGTAGAGTTCATGACTAACATGTTATGTTAGAAACCAGGTGCTATCCCTGGCCAGCCTTTAGTGACTCAGTGCCAGCAGCCACATTACCTGCCACCAAAATGCCACACATTTCTAATATTGCCATGAGTAGTACATCCCCCCTACATGCATGCATTATACACCTTTTAATGTTCCCTGCTGGTATTCTTTCACAGTCCAAAGACTCTGAGATTCAAGATAATCCCTTAACTGTAACTCTCTGTAAATCAAAACCAAAAATCTTATTAAGTACCACAATGGAACAGAATATACATTACCATTTAAAAGGGGAAGAATCTAGGCATAGTGAGGAAATACTGGACAAAGAAACACCAAATCCTACAAATACTGCAAAAGACCAAACTGAAAATCCTGTAGCTCTGTCAGGACTCAAATCCTGTAGCTCCATGTTGATGTCAAAGTATATAGATTGCTCCACCGTTCTAGCTGTGCTGATTACAATATACTACTCTATCTTGGATTGGCTGGCTCTTCATGCAGCTCTCTCAGGCAGATACTCTTAAACTTTTGGCATCTTCAAGCATCTTCAACACCTTGGGGACTACAATACCACCCAGGCTTCACCTTCAGCTTCATGCAATAGCCTTTCTGGGCCTTCATGTGACCACATTATTATTTTTTTTTGATAAATTTCACAATGACTGCACAGCCACACACCTGGCCACAGCAGCTTTCCTTATCTGTAAAGGAAGCTCTCACAACCCCTTTACTCTAGCATCCTTCATGACTCTAAAGCCAGAATTACCATGTAAGTCTGGAGGGAGAACTGTGGTTGGAATGTATAATGAAATTTAAAAGACTAAATAATTTATTTTTAAAAAGTCATCCTAAATAAAAAAGGCCATTCTCTTTATATACTGAATGAAATAGCAAAACAGTAACAAACAGAGATGATGATCTTTTGTCTCATAAGGGAGAAAACAGAAAACCCCTTTGCTGGTCTTACTGACTCAGATCAGCATATAAAGCCACAATCAGATATAATCTCTCTATACCCACATGTTATTTGCAACATATTTGGGTGAGAGGAGCATTGCTTTCAATGCCTCACCTCTTCCAGGATGTAGCCTTTAGATGCAGTCACTACATCTCATGGGTTATAACTGTAGATGACTTAGGAAAGAACTGGAGGAAAGGCATAGATTTATTTCTCGGCTCTTCTTTTTCAGTTCTAGTGCTCACATCAGCCTCGGACCAAGTGACACCAAGGAATAGAAATACTGGACCAAACCCTCTAATACTGGTCTCATCTTATAGCCCTCCATTCCTTGAAAGAGTGAGTCTTAAAGGAAAGGGAATTAGAATGTAAGCAGAATTCATTACCCTGAAGTCTAAAATATAAATCAGCTATAAAGGGGCTTAGATAAATTCATGAATGAAAGATCCATAGAGAGAAAAGATAAACCAATGAGGAAAGTTTACAATTTTAGACTTGAATTGGGAAGGGATCTCAATAGTGCATATGCTCTTGCTTCTTGCCTTCAGGTAGTTAAAAATAAATTTCTGCTTTCTGATGAGGCAACCAAAACTCAGAGTCACTTGCCCGAAGTACATAGCCAATCAAAATGAAAGGGACACAGAAATACCTATTCAATCTTCACAGGGAAATAGATATTCCATGCACTAGGCCAAGTTAATGTTTTCATTCTTGGAGAGTGAATTGTATGTTGAACCCATTTGAGGAATGTCCTCTATATCAATTTTCCATGGAAAGCACAAATAACTAGAGAAACAGCTTCACACTTGTCTCACTTTAATTCTATTTAACCTATAAACTTTATTTCTCATGCAAGATACCATGCATTAAAAAGTAGTAAAGAGACTTCTGTAATTAAAATATTTCCAAGATCCACATTTTTAGGTTCTAAATTCAAAGTGGACAACAATTTGGAGTTTATTATAATGACCCTTTCAATTTGAATTAGCTGTACCTAAACACTGAGCATTATGCTTTATGCATATTCCATATGGATGTGTATTGGCATTGAAAGAAGGAACAGCTTTCAAAAGTAATGTAAAATTATCAAGTGGCATGAAGTATTAGGATAACCTTTCTGATTCAATGTAGTATGTCATTCTGGAGCAATGTCTTCCAGCTTGCTTCACTGAAATTATGTAGGGGTTATCATATCATCTCCTTTCCCACATGAACATATGTTTAATAAATTATGAAGTACAATAAAGCATAGTGGAATATTATTATTAAGACAATAACATCCAAAAAATCCTAAAGTAATTGCCCATATCTCTACCTATGAGTAGACACAAAACTAAGTATATATGGGGCTGATCCTTAAGATATTGTGATGGAAAACTGAACACTGTCCCCCTTTATTTCCATGTTTATGCTTTTGGTATTGTGCAAGTGTTCCCCGCTGCTAAGTCACCTGCTGAGTAGTCTTGAGTCACTACCAAGGCATGCTTTTTTCAACCACTTTTTCTGCAAACTTGGAATTTATTTTAACTCTCTCATTCATAAACCTTATTTTGTACCTTTTCTCCAGGGACTGCTCTCCAAGGAGACTACACAGACATTTCATGCTTGTATCTTGGTTACCAGTGTTTAATGTTGAGTCTACATTGCATATGTCAGAGCCTCTTCACTACATTAGACTTCTTGTAAAAAAAAAAAAGTACTTTACGACAATCAATGAGTCAGATAAAGAATTTCTGACACTAGTACAGAATTGTAGAATATATATTAATATTGTTAGCATCTAATGATGTTCCATATCATAACCCTAAAGTATGCCCCAGGAAAAGACCATTCATTTCTATAAGATGTCAGGCTGCCATACAACACTATACTCATTTAGAAGTACTGAAGATGTGCATGGGTGGGTAGTATATATTTTTTCTTTCATACATCAATAAATTTTCTATATTATAGGCAGCAGCAAAACTATACATTTCAGCTATTATTTTGCATAATCAAATTTAGCAAAGCCTAATAGCATGGCATATGTGCATTTTATTATATCTCATGAATTTAAGTCAGGACTTGACTTAAGAACTAACTGGTATTGAAAGGATTACTTTCTTGGGCAAACTTAAACATCTAACTGCTTCATAAAGTCCCAATGACAAACCAAATTTTAATTCCACCACAATGGATTTGCTTATTTGCAGAGCATGGGTAAAGGGTTATTAACAGGAGAAAGGAGAAAGGGTAATACAAAATAAGCCACACTGGAATATCTTTACCCATTGTGATTGATAAGTTCCCCATATTTGAATATATAGATTTCTCTTCAATTAATCTTACTGAGCTATATATACTCTAATATCTCTATAGACCCAAAGCCATAGATAATTAGGGCAGAACCTTGAGGAAGAATTGGATCCAATGACATTTTATAACTCTTGTTTTATGAGGTAATGTTAAGGGTCAACAAGCATGGATGATGGTCATCTCTTCCTAAACAGGCATAGATGATCTAACCAAGACAGTAGCTGTTTTGCTTAGAGGGTGGTGCTTTATGTCATTTGGGATGTTGTTACTTTATTGTGGTAACTTAGGTCACCCAGTAGTGTATAAGTAGAGGATATGCACGGTGGTGAGAAGGAACTATGTAGACATCACTCGTGTTTCTTGCACTTTTGTTTAGCTGGAAATGAATACCAAAGTATTTAACATGGGCAACATTAACAGTATGGCCTTAAAGTGGTGTAACTTTCTGCATGGCAAGCCAAGATGAGGCCGAATTTCTCTTTAATGTTTAGGCTCAAGGGGCTAGGAAGATAGGTCAGTCAGTAAAGTGCTTCCTGCACAAGCACGAGTATCAGAGTTTGAGCTCAAGAACCCTCATACACTTGTAATCCCAGTCCTAAAGAGGCAGGAAAAAGAATTCCTGGAGCTTGCTGATATGTCAGCCTAGCTCAACCAGTGATGCCTGGGACAACGAGAGATACTTTCCCAAAAAACAAAGTGGACAGTACCTCACAAAATACTACCTTCCTATACACACACACACACACACACACATACACACACACACACACACACACACACACACACACCATTCAGCCTCAAAAGTCACATAAAACCACTTCTAGCAAGTGCTATTGATTGACACTATCAGCCCATTAGATTCACGGTGAAGGGACATAGACCCCATACTTGCTCATAAGAGGAAACTACACAAAAAGAATAGTTTTAAAAATCTGAAACCATTTTATAAACAAGTTATTATTCCCCATAACATTTTATTTAAATTAATTTATAAAATAACCGTTTATTGTATCACATGTCTATTATGCTGCATATCAGGAAAGAGAAGTTACTCTGAACCATTTTCTTGCCCATGATATCAAGTGCTGTTAGTGATAGTAAGCTAGCTCACATGATGAATTTGAAAGATATACAAAGATCTTGTCAAAACTAATTTTTTTTAATTTCTGGAGAAAATTAGTCAGGCAATCCAAGAATGGATGGTACAAGGTGCAGAAGCCCAGATGGTTCTGTGAGTCCTTGCAGAACTTTGTGCATACTGAACCTTTACCATTTTGTGTTCATTGATTTCACTGTCTTTGAAAGGTATTTGCATCATAACATTACACGTTTGAGTCCCTTTTGTGCAGGACCCAATTTAAAGAAAATACTAGGGCATAAAGCTGAAGTTTTAAACATACGTAGTTCCTGTGTACTCAGTGTTTGTGTATTAAACTATGTCAGATAGATTGGTTTTTTCTTCTAAGTGAGGATGAAACAACTGTGATGAAGTTTGGGATTTGTGATAACTTTGTTATTTTGTTTGTTAAAAAAAAAAAGAAACATAAAAACAGCTATAGTGCATTCTGCTAAAAATATGTTATCCCCCCCTGGGGAATGGATTTGGGGTAGGATGGGGAGGTTGTGTGGGGGCATGGGAGGATGGGAGGGAGAGGGAACTGGGATTGATATGGAAAATAAGATTGTTTCTACATTAAATAAAAAAGGAGTTCAAATAATTATTTTCTTTCCCTAAATAACAATGGCTCCCAACGCTGCACAAAAGTTGTATGTAATCATGCCATTAGAGTTGATGTAGGGACCCAGGATATTGACATCCTAATCATGTTTAGAAAAATAAAAGCCCATAGACTGAATTTCTTGGGTATTGGTCTTTGCAATCTGAAAGTCTAGGAAATAAGTTACAGGATATCTTCCTCTCAATATACAAGAGGAAAAGGTAGAGCATAATATTTAAAAAGGAAGATAGGAAACTAGCAGGAAGTTTTCTACTAAAATCTGATTTTACTCTCTGGTTCTGGACTTTCCTCTTTGATCTTTTGATTCTATATTAACCATTGTTCCTTTCACATAAAAATTAGTCTATGGACTGTGATGACGGCTCAGTGAACATAAGCACCTGCCATGCAATCATGAGTACCTGAGTTTGACTCTCCAAAACTATGTAAATTATGTGAGGTGGCATGCATCCATGGTCTTGGTGCTTGTAAGGCAATATGGAAGGAATAGACAATACCCAGAAATTAGCCTGGTGTACCTAGTGGAAAACAAAGTAGAAATTGACGACCTACCCTTGAGGTTGTCTTCTGACATCCACATGTGTGGCATGTGCCCTCACTCAAACATATAAACACATACACATACACACAGATACACAATTTATCATTCCTACTGAGCAATTTTTCAGCCTGCTTTATTACCACAGAAGTTTGGAATCCATGGAGCTCTTTCATTTTGACATATTCATGATTCTACATACACTCATATATACATGGATGCATATGTACATATGTGAGGTACAGTGAATTAATTCAGTTAATGCATGCAATGTAATTATCATGTCAATATAACTACAATATTTAATTCCTTAATTAATAATTTTTCCTTGTAGTGAGAACCTTTGAACTCCTCAATTATATTTTTTTTAATTTTTAATTCCTTTCCTTTTTGGTATATAATAATTGTTTCAGAATGTTAATAAACTAATGTATCTATTATCTTCTCCAGTGTACAAAAGTCACATATACAAATAGCTTCAAGATAAACTTCTATATAAGTTAAACTATATGTGAAGCTGGATATATAGGAGGTCTTTGTCTCTCTGAAAGATTCTAAGAAACAGTATCTATTTAAAGTCTTAAAAAAAGGTTTTAAGTCCACACATCTGGCTTTTCTTTTTCTTGCACCCACACCATATCTCTAGAATTTACTTTGTCTTGAAGCCTTCAGCCACTAGGAGAATCTCACACTGACTTGGAAGTGAACATAGTTTTTTTTTTTTTTTTTTTTTTTTTAAGGCTACTAAGTTTTAGTACTTTTATATTTCCTCCTCTGGATTCTTCTTGAGAACTGAATAGTTCTTTGTTCAGCTCATGGCACTGCATGACATGCAGCTACAAAAACCAATTGATACCTTCACAATTCTTCTTAGAAATTTTTGTAGTTGAATCCATCAATATATATCTCCAAAGGTGATTTTAGGAAACTTTGTGCTCCTTCATCTGAAATGCTTCTATCCTATAGTTTGCAATAATACTTTCCTTGCTTTTCTTTAAGAACCTAGTTTCCTTGAGACACAACAGAAGATCCCATGAGAGGCACAAGGATTTTCCAGCTTCTGTCTAAGGCCCAGACTCAAAATCAAGCAAGTTGTTTTTGTTTGTATGACAGTGCTCCACTATTCATTAGTAAAATCCCCTATTGCTCCACAAAACACTATCTAAATGAAGTTAATCTTTAAAAAAAAATAACCATTTTAGTATGTCTCACGTGTCTTCTCTATCAGAAATTCAGAGACAGAAGTCTGAATAATTTTGGCATTAACTGTAATTACACAATGATAGTAAGCTAGCTAACAAGATGAGCCTGAAAGATGTAAGACAGCCTTACTGATGTATTTTTGTCCTTGGTTAGTACTGGTGGAAGCCTAGGTTCATGTCTTCACTTCAGCTAGCTTCACAGCTGTTGAACTTCCTACAAAGCAAATGTATATTCTAAGAGAAACAGATGTGAGGGTTTCAAATTTTTGTATGAAGGCAGGGTATGCTGTGATACACCTATAATTATAGCACTTGGGACAGTAAAGATGAAAATTCACAAATTCTAGGCCAGCCTGGTCTCCAAAGAGAGTGACTCTATCACATAAAGAATTCTACCTCAGACATCAAAGAGCATACCATTTTCCACATTCTGTTTTTCAAAACAGTCACATGTCGACTTAGTTGTTATGTGAATGATGCTACATTTCTTCTTTCAGTTTGAAGAATGTAAATAAACAACAAAAAAACAAAAAAACAAAAAAAAAAAAAAACCCAAAAATCCTCTGCGGCTGTATTTCAAAACAATCCATGGGCTATAACCCATTTCAGTTTTAAAAGCATAATACTATTTTTGTGGGATTCCTGGCTGTTAAAACAAGTTGGTTTCTGACTCTTGGGCCTGCCCATGGGATTCTTTTCCTCCTGTTAGGTTTCCATGTCCAACTTCAATATGATAGTTTTTGCTTCATATATATATATATATATATATATATATATATATATATATATTCGTGTTTGGTTGTCATCATTTAAGAAACATATTCTGAGAGACAGAAAGGGGGTGGATCCAATGGGAGGGGACATTGGAAGGGACTAGGAGGAATAAAGGAAGGGGAAACTATAATCATGATATATTGTATAAGAAAAGAATCTGGAGTTTCCAGTGAGTTCCCACTATCCTGCAAAACCTTCTAAAGTTCCAGCTCAGCCCTCGTCCTCTTCCACCGGCTATTGGCCAGAGGTAAGTCTGGGCCCAATCAGGGCTGCCTGTCCCCTACAACCTCTTTTCCCCCCTCCCCCGCCCGAACTCCCTGGGTTGGCCCCTGATCCTGCTGCTCCTGTCTCCAGTCCCTATCCAGAGCACCCTTGGAGTTCTGATACACCCCCACCCATCCCCACCACCAGCCTACCCCCCTACCCTGTGCCCTACCCCACCCATGGTCCTGCCGCTCTGGTTGAGCACTGGGACAGAGGGTGGAGCCAGCAGTCCACCCTACTTAGGAGACTTCTCGGAGCAACTCTGAACAAAGGAGACCTGACTATCCTCACAGGACCATCCATAATTTCCACCGGCTTGGTCTCTGACCCCGCCTCCAGTCCTCTGCTGAAGTCCCGGGCCCCTCCCAGAGATCTGCCTACCTCTGTGGGTCCACTCGGAGTTCCTGCAGGCAAGATCCTTGACCCCCAAATCCTGGCCTCTGCCAAAGAATGAGGTCTCAGCTGGGGAGCACCAGTTTCCAGTGAGATCCCACTATCCGGCAAAACCTTCTCAAATTCCAGCTCAGCTCTTGCCCTTTTCCGCCAGCTATTGGCCAGAGCTATTGGCCAGAGGACCACTGTGAGTACCTGCTTACATCTTCTTCTGGATCCTCATCCTTGACCCCATCCCTGGATCCCTGTCAGCGGAGAAACCTCCTAGAGAGCTTGAACCACACAGAGCTACAGATATTGAATCTCAGACCCACATAAGCCTATCGGGGAAGTACCATAGAGAGAGGGGGGAGACACCACCACCACCTACTGGAAGAAGCTATGGGAAGAAGGCAATACAAGAGAACACCTAACAATACAAAGACAAACATGACACAACCAGAATCTAGGGAATCTACACCAACTAGAATGGAACACAACAACAAAGCAGAGGAAGCAGAAGGGTATGATTTAAAAATTACCATCATAAAAATGATAGAGGCCCTCAAAGAAGATGTGAGAAAATCCCTTAAAGAAATGGAGGAAAAAACAAACAAAAGAGTGGAAGAAATGAACAAATTCCTTAAGGAAAGAACAGAAAGCCAAGAAAAAACAATTAACCAGGTGAAGGAAACAGTTCAAGACTTGAAAACTGAAATTGAGAAAATAAAGGCAACACAAATGGAAGGAATGCTGGAAATTGAAAAGCTGGGCAAAAAATCGGCAACGGCGGACACAAGCATAACCAATAGAATTCAAGAGATGGAAGAGAGAATCGCAGGAACAGAAGATAAACTAGAAGAAATAGATTCATCGACCAAAGAAAATCATAAATCCAACACATCCTTAACACAAAACATCCAGGAAATGTGGAACACCATGAAAAGGCCAAACCTAAGAACAATAGGCATATTCGAAGGTGAGGAAGCCCAGCTCAAAGGTGCTGAAAACATATTCAACAAAATCATCGAGGAAAACTTTCCAAATCTGAAGAAGGACATGCCCATGAAAGTACAAGAAGCATACCGAACCCCAAATAGGCTGGACCAAAGAAAAAAGACACCTCGACATATAATAATCAAAACACCTAGCATACAGAATAAAGAAAGAATATTAAGTGCAGCGAAGGAAAAAGGACAGGTAACATATAAAGGCAGACCTATCAAAATTATACCAGACTTCTCCATGGAAACCCTCAAGGCCAGAAGGTCCTGGATAGATGTTCTAAAAGTATTAAGAGAACACAGATGCCAGCCTAGGCTACTATATCCAGCAAAATTCTCAATCGCTATAGATGGAGAGAACAAGATATTTAATGACAAAACCAGATTTTCCCAATATGTATCTACAAATCCAGCCCTACAGAAAGTATTGGAAGGAAAACTCCAACCCAAGGAAAGTAACTACGCCCACAAAAATGTAGGCAACAGATACTCCAACTACACCAGAAACCAAGGGTGAAGCAGAACTAATATATTCACAATACCACTGCCAACAACAAACCTAAATCAAACAAGCATCAACAATCAATGGTCCTTACTTTCCCTCAATATTAATGGTCTTAACTCACCTATAAAAAGACACAGGCTAACAGAATGGATACGAAGACAGAATTCATCCTTCTGCTGCATACAAGAAACACTTCTAAGCTTCAAAGATAGACATTACCTCAGGGTAAATGGTTGGGAAAAGATTTTCCAATCAAATGGAAATAAGAAGCAAGCAGGCGTAGCTATCCTAATATCTAACAAGTTAGACTTCAAACCAAAATTAGTCAAAAGAGATGAAGACGGTCATTTCATATTCATCGCAGGAGAAATCCATCAACACAAAGTCTCAGTTCTGAACATCTATGCCCCTAATACAAAGTCACCCACATTCGTAAAACAAACACTACTAAAATTCAAAGCTCATATAAGACCTCACACACTTATAGTGGGAGACTTCAATACACCACTCTCGACACTAGACAGGACCACAAATCAGAAACTCAACAAAGAAACAAAAGAATTAACAGAAGTTATGTCTCAACTGGGGTTAACAGACATCTATAGAACATTCCATCCAAAGACACCTTCTCTGCTCCACATGGAACCTTCTCTAAAATCGACCACATACTAGGTGACATAACAAACCTCAACAGATACAAGAGAATAGGAATAATCCCCTGTATCTTATCGGACCACCACGCTTTAAAATTGGAATTCAACAACAACAACACAAATAGCAGAAAACCTGCAAACTCATGGAAACTGAACAATGTGCAATTGCACCACTCCTGGGTCAAAGAAGAAATAGAGAAAGAAATTAAAGACTTTCTAATATTCAACGAGAATAAGGATACAACATACCCGAACTTATGGGACACCTTGAAAGCAGTGCTACGAGGGAAGTTCATTGCACTAAGTGCCCATATGAAGAAAACAGAGGATATTCACATAAGAGAATTAACAGCCCAAATGAAAACCTTAGAACAGAGAGAAGCGAATTCACCCCGCAAGAGTAGATGCCAGGAAATAATCAACTTGAGGGATGAAATCAACAAAATAGAAACCAGGAAAAGAATACAAAAAAATCAATGCAACAAAGAGTTTGTTTTTTAAGAAAATCAACAAGATAGACAAACCTTTATCCAAATTAACGAAAAAGCACAGACAGAACATGCAAATTAACAAAATCAGAAACGAAATGGGGAACATAACAACAGACACAGGAAATCCAGACAATTTTCAGGTCATACTTTGAAAACCTGTATTCCACAAAAATTGAAAATTCAAAGGAAATAGACAAGTTTCTGGATAACTATCACTTACCAAAATTAAATCAAGAACAGACAAACAACTTAAATAGACCTATAACCTGCAATGAAATAGAAGCAGTCATCGTAAGCCTTCCAACCAAAAAAAGTCCAGGGCCTGATGGATTCAGCGCAGAATTCTACCAGACATTCAAGGAAGAACTAATACCACTACTCCTCAAACTGTTCCACAAGATAGAAACAGAAGGTTCATTGCCAAACTCTTTTTATGAGGCCACAATAACTTTGGTACCCAAACCTCACAAATACACAACTAAGAAAGAAAACTACAGACCAATATCTCTGATGAACATCGATGCAAAAATACTCAATAAAATACTGGCAAACCGAATTCAAGAATACATCAGAGAAATCATCCACCATGACCAAATAGGCTTCATACCTGGAATGCAGGGATGGTTTAACATACGAAAATCTATCAACGTGATCCACCATATAAACAAACAGAAAAAGAAAAACCAGATGATTATCACCCTAGATGCGGAAAAAGCCTTTGACAAAATTCAACACCCTTTCATGATAAATGTCTTGGAGAGGTCAGGGATAACAGGAACATACCTAAACATAATAAGAGCAATATACAGCAAACCGACTGCCAACATCAAACCGAATGGAGAGAAACTTAAGCCAATTCCTTTAAAATCAGGAACAAGACAAGGCTGTCCTCTCTCACCATATCTCTTCAATATCGTACTAGAAGATCTAGCTAATGCTATAAGACAACAAAAGGAGATCAAGGGGATCCAAATTGGAAAGGAAGAAGTCAAACTGTCTCTATTTGCAGATGATATGATAGTTTACATAAGCGACCCAATAAACTCTACCAGGGAACTCCTGCAGCTGATAAACACCTTCAGCAAACTAGCAGGATACAAGATAAACTAAAAAAAATCAGTAGCCCTACTTTTTTGAGACGACAAAGAGATAAAGAAAGAAATCAGAGAAATATCACCCTTTACAATAGCCACAAGCAACATAAAGTATCTTGGTGTAATGCTTACCAAACAAGTAAAAGACCTATATAATAAAACCTTTGTGACTCTAAAGAAAGAAATTAAAGAAGATACCAGAAAATGGAAAGATCTCCTATGCTCTTGGTTAGGTAGGATTAACATAGTAAAAATGGCAATCTTACCAAAAGCAATCTACAGATTCAATGCAATCCCCATTAAAATCCCACCACAATTCTTCACCGAACTTGAAAGAATAATAATCAACTTAATATGGAAAAACAAAAGACCCAAGATAGCCAAAACAACCCTACACAATAAAAGAACATCAGGAGGCATCACCATTCCTGACTTTAAGCTCTACTACAGAGATATAGTTCTGAAAACAGCCTGGTATTGGCATAAAAATAGAAAGGTAGACCAATGGAATCGAATTGAAAATCCTGATATTAATCCACGCACCTATGAACACCTGATTTTCGACAAAACAGCTAAAATTATACAATGAGGCGAGGATAGCATCTTCAACAAATGGTGCTGGCACAATTGGATGAGGGTGTGTAGAAGGCTGCAGATAGACCCATGTCTGTCGCCATGCACAAAACTCAAGTCCAAATGGATCAAAGACCTCAACATCAATCCAGCCACATTGAACCTCTTAGAAGAGAAAGTAGGAGGTACCCTTGAACAAATTGGTATAGGAGACTGCTTCTTGAACATAACTCCAGGGGCATAGACACTGAAAGAAACAATTAATAAATGGGACCTCTTCAAACTTAGAAGCTTCTGTAAGGCAAAGGACACAGTGGACAAGACCAAACGGCAGCCCACAGACTGGGAAAATATTTTCACCAATCCTATAAGAGACCTCAGACAGTGGAGCCAGGATGTATCCCTTGTGCACAAAAGGACTTTGTGAACATATCCCCCATGGAGGGATAACTGCCTTAATCTAGAGACAGGAGAGAAGCCCTAGTCCCTACTTCACTGGACCTGTCAGATCTACATGACCCCAACTAGATGGCATTCCCCTACATATGGAATTGGGGTGGGGGATGGGAGGGGAGGGTGTTTAGAGTGCATGTGAGAGGGCAGAGAGGGTAAAAGGGAGGGGAGGAGGGAGGGAGTACTTGGGGGAGGGAGGGAGGGAGAGGGAACTGGGATCGACATGTAAAATAATAAATTAAATTAAAAAAAATGCTTTGACTCCAAAAATTTATGTTGAAGGACAAGTTACTGGGGAAAAGGATTTCTATTTTTTTGTTTCCACAGAAAATAAAAAGATGTGGATTCCTTCCAGACTAATGTGGTTTGATCACGCCAGACCGCCTGAAACAGAGTACAAGGTGATCCTACATTCAAAACAGCTGGACAAAACAGCCCTACAGACTACAGCCAGGATATCTGAATCTTCTTCGAATCCCCCATGACAGCGCCCCTTACCAGCAGGAAGTAGTTTGGAAAGAACGACGCCCAAATTCCCAAATATTGTGTATAAATGTTTGTTTTCATTTAATTGGACTTTGTTATATAAAATTAAATAACATAATAATAATAAAAAAAGAAAAGAATCTGTTTTCAATAAATCAGAAAAAATGAAAAAATTGTAGTATACCTTTTCTTTCCTCTCTTATTTATTTACTTATTTATAATTTTGGTTTTTCAAGACAAGTTTCTATATGTAGCCTTGGCTGTCCTAGAACTCTCTCTGTAAAGCAGGCTTGCCTGGAACTCACAGAGATTTACCTGCTTCTGCCTCCCAGGTGCTGGAATTAAAGTTCATGCACCACCACTGCCCAGCTAATCTGTGTATTTTATTTTCCTGTGTAATTTAAATCTATATGAAAACTCTATAAGGTATAAATGACAACCATCTTCACTTCAGAGGAGGAAAATGAAGGAGAGATAAGTTGACTGCCTTGCCTGAGATTCTACTGTTTACCAGTAACAATGAACAGGAATGTTTAGACAGATCAGTTTACGCAGCTGATACTTTACTTCATTTAATTTTACACCTAGAAGAGGTAATTTATTTATAATGTTCTTATAAATTAAATTAAAATGTAAATTTATCAGGGGATAAGACTTAATAACATTTTCTCATAACTAAAGCAATATTGTTGTATTGTTACAAATGAGAAAGTGAAGACAAACAGAAAATAAATATAACCCAAAAGAAATAGAAGAAATTATCATTTTGCATGCTTCAGAATAACAGAGCAAGAAAGGAATATAGAGATGTTGATAGTTCCAGTATTGTTTTGTTTCTGATATTTATAAGAAGAAAGCAAAGTTGTAAAATATTAATAAGTAATAATTAATGTTAGTAATTATAAATCATTACTTTCTGATTAATATATGATTATATATGATAAATTTATTAGCTTCTCAAAACTCTGGATAAAAATAAAGTATCACTTTAAATAGTTTATCATATATCTATTGAACAAAATTTATTTAACTGAGTTATTTCCACATGTAAATAATTGTTTATTACTAAAAATTCATCAAAGAAGAACATGGCCAAAGAGTCTGTACATTTCAAAACTTTTACATAGTGTTAAGTACTAGATAATATTAACTCTTTGCATTTCTCCCTCCCTCCCTCCCTCCCTCTCTCTCTCTCTCTCTCTCTCTCTCTGAGAGAGAAAGCAAGAGATGAAGAGTTTTCTTAAAGTTTACTGTTTTATCTTTTGAAGGACTCAAAATATTCACATATGATGTTGTTTCAAGTTAGCTACCTGCAATGCTGGCCTCTGACTCTCATGAAGTTTCCCGATGGGAAATGGTGCAAGCCCAGCAAAAAAGAAGCCTTAATAAAATAAAACCCCAAAGCTATAGACCTATCTGTCCAGATCTACCAGCTTGTCCTAAAATAATTGGCTCATTAACTAGCCAACTTGGTTTAGTCCCGTTATCAAAGACAAATAGGAGAATAGGCTGTGGGCTTGCATACTCTCCTGACATACCAATTATTCTCTGGATGCAATGCTATGGCTACAGCATACTTTGATATTAGGAAAACTTGAACTGGGCTTTTGGCCTGAAGCTATGATCTAGGCACACACAGACAGTAGGAAAGAGATACGATATGATCAAGAGAGGTGGCTGTGTGGGGGCAGCATGGAAAAGGGAGAACAGCAAGGGCTTATTAAGCACAGGACACTGGTTTGTCTCCTCTCTTTATATCTGTGTAATTTTGGAGTTCATTTGAGTGAGTTTGGAAAGGCGAGGTTATTGGCGATATAAACTGGCACAAATTCTATGCTTAGGAAGATGGCTGCCATGAAGAAACTCATCTCTGCCACTCTGCAGCACTTTCTACAAACCCATTGCCTACAACTACTTATCCCATCACTTGGTTTCCAAAGGATGGCCTGGAAATAAAAGGTAACAAGTAAGCTACAATATTTCATTGTACTACTGGACTTCTATTAAGAGAAATCTTCCTTTTTTCCACCATAGAGCCTGTATTCGGAGAAAGGCCAGCTGGGTAATTGCCCTACTACACACTTATAAGACATGTTTAAATGTAAATGAAATGAATTGGTTGGTATGAATTATTCGTACTCCAACAAGACAAAGAGTTCAGGTGGTAATTTAAAAACATGGAAACCTAAAGCGTCACCTCTCCTTGTCTGCAAATGTGTCTCTAGTAAATATGTCTACAGTGTCACAAAACCAGTGACTGTGGCAGGTCAGTTGAGAGAGGGCAAAAGGACTTTAGCCTGCACTTCCAGTCCGGCTTCACCGCCCTGTGAAATCATTGTAACCAAACTTATAATTACAATCAAGGTAGCTTTCAAGTGACCATACAGAGAACAGGAAATTGATTTCTTGGGTTTTATTTTGGAGACTTTTCTCTCCCCACTAACTTTTAACATACACATTTGACTTGAAACTTTCTGCAATATCCCCCCTTGAATATGCAAAAAACCTTCAATCTAATTTACTTAACATCATGCCATTTCTGTTTTACATCTTAATGTATACATTTTTAATTGAATCTCAATTAATACAAATGGTACAGCATAAATCCGGAATCGGGTAGAACTGAGTGTTGTTGGTTATTTTTACACTTACTACTCTTTACACTTTTGGGGGATCCACCACCCAGCTCCCAAATAAATCACACCCACGAAGTCTTCTTTTTCCTTATAAAAGCCTGGACTTAGCTTGGCTTCTTTCCAGCCAGCTTTTCTTATCTGAAATTATCCCATCAATTTTGCCTCTGTGGTGGGCTTTTACCTTTCTCTTACTTTTGTAAATCTTACTTTTCATTCTTACTCTATGGCTGGCTAGGTGGCTGGGTGGCTAGGTGGCTGGTCTCTAGTGTCTTCTTCTCCTTGTTCTTTTGCTCCTCTTCTTCGTTCCTGCTCCTCTTCTCAGATCTCCCCTCCTATTCATTCTCTCAGCCTAGCAGCCCTGCTTATCCTTCTTCCTCCCTTGCCACTGGCCATTCAGCTCTTTATTAGGCCATCAGGCAAAGAATCACAGCTTCACAGAGCTAAACAAATGCAGCATAAAGGAATGCAACAATCTTTGTATCATTAAACAACTGTTCCACAACATAAACAAATGTAACACACGTTAAAATAATACTCAACCACGACTGAGCTCAGATTCTAGTTAAATGCAATGAGGTTCACCCATTACAAATTATGGTGTAGATATTTCTTGGAACTGCATAAATTGACAAGGAAACATATATAGTTATGAGAGAAAACAAAGATAAGGCAGTAATATGTACAATCTGCTAAAATGTATACTCTATACAACAGTAGGTGTTTTGTTCTTATAAAGAAAATGTTCATAAGTATAGATACCATATTTTACATTTGAATGAACAGCCAATTAGGCTGAGGTCTGAAGAATAGCATAATTATCTTGAAATTGAGTACCTTCATTTAATAATACTATGATTAATTTTTCATCTCATAGACCTTAATATTCAGGGGGGGGGGGATTCAGGATAATGATTTCTGATGGTAACCCTCTAAGAGTGGAATATTTTCTTTTTTGCATGCTGAACTTACATTTCTTGGATAAGATGCCCTTGCTTTTACTTGTCTAATTTGGGTTAATTCCAAAATTATTAAAAATTATCAGTTCCATTCTCGTCATAGAAATCTGTCTTATTCTATTCTTTTTGTACATCATAGATTTCCCCGTGTTTCTCAAGAGACACTAGAAGCTCTCAGCAGAACAGTGACATTTCCAGTAGGCATTTTGCTCCTGGTTTTATAAGCAGTCCCCAAGGCAGATTGTTTGTCTCACTTGAAACTAAAGCCAAAGCTGTCTTCCACATTAATACAGAGAATAATGGAGTTTTCCGTGGCCTGTCTCTCTGCCTATGTTTTTCTCAATCTCTCTCTAACTCAATCTGTCTCTTTTAGTTTGACTCTGGTGGTTTTTCTTTCTTCCTTTTTTCTTTTTTTTTTTTTTTTTTCTTTTTCTTCTTTTTATCGGTCTGTGACTCTGCAATTGTGTTTTTTTTTTCTCTCTCTCTCTCATTGCTTCTGTTCTTTTCCCGAAGCTCATTACCTTGCACTGTGTCCCAAAGGATTCAGGGGTATTTCTAGGAGTCAAATCACTGAGAAATTGAACTCCAATACTACAAAGAGACTGATTGATTTCATTCCTTCAGCTTGGTGATCACAGTGCCATTGGTTTCTCTTCTCCAGAGTCCTGTTTGCATACACTGGAAAAGCCAGGACAGTGTATTGGTAGCACAAGTCTTTAGTTATTTCAAAATTGCAGCCTCTGGTATCCTTATGCAAACTGTACGTACAGCTTAGATTCATCATATGACAGACAGTTCAGTATCATCAACTCCTTATATCATCAAAATGGTTACCCACAGATGTGAAATCATCAACATAAATAGACACTATCCACCATCCAGATAAAAGGTCTTAGGCTCTACAAAGGTCAGAAAAGTCCATCTTTAAAGTCAGAAACATAACAGTGCCCTTTAAAGAGCTCCTCTGAACAAATGTCCCACATCTGTTTGTTTTACAAAGAAAGAGTGTTTGCAGAAACAACCATGTAATTTGATGTGGGCATTAGTCTTAGGTTTGAAGCAGTGGTATAACGAGAATGATAATACATCTAAAGAGCAACCAGAAAAGTATGTCCTTTTATGGGAAAGCAAACAGCTGACTTCAAATGGGATAATGAAGGTCAATAGATTATTTGAAAAGTTCAATTATTGACAATAGTAACCACTACCAACATCACATCTGTCTACTCAGCTACATTTAAGAAAAAAGTAAGAATGTGTATGGTGTTATATATTCAAACAAATGAAGCACAATATGATTTGTTCTTACATAAAGTAAAATGTACATATACCTGAACACATATACCTCAATTATTTCGTGCCAGATAATGTGTTAAATCTTTTTCACATGTTATCCAATTAAATCATCACAGTTTCTCAAAGGCAAAGCTAAAGCTATAATTTCTTTGGGTGAGAAGGACACTTAGGTTCAGAGAAGTTAAGCAACTTGCTCAACATTATATATCTCATAAGAATGATTACTTGGAGCAGGTCCTAGGCCTTCCCCCACGTGTCTAGGCTGAGAGAGTATTCCACTATATGGAATCTGCTTCCAAAGTCTATTCATATACTTGGGAAAAATACTGATCCACTCACTACCAATGGCCCCATAGACTACCCAGTCCTCCTAACTAGCACCCATGTTCAATGGATCTGGGTTGGTCCTATACTGGTTTCCCAGACATTACTCTGAGATTCATGAGCTCCTGCTTGTTAAGGACAGCAGTTTCTCTAGGTTTATTCAGCCTGGCCTTGACCCCTTTGCTCATCATTCTTCCCTCTCTGTAACATAATTCCAGGAGTTCAACCCAGTGTTTAGCTGTGGGTGTCTGCTTCTGCTTCCATTAATTACTAGATAAAGGTTCTAGGGTAGCATATAAGGTAGTCATCAATCTTATTATCGGGGAAGGGCATTTAAGGTAGCCTCTCCACTATTGCTTAGATTGTTAGGTGGGGTCATCCTAGTAGATCTCTGGACATTTTCCCTAGTGCCAGATTTCTCTTAAAACCTATAATGGCTTTCTCTATTATGGTAATTCTTTTCTTGCTCTCCTCTATTCTTTCCCTGACTCAATCTTCCTGCTCCCTCATTCCCAAATTTCCCCTCCTCTTCTCCCTTTGTCTTTGTCCTAACTCCCTCTCACCTTCCCCCATGCTCCCAATTTGCTCAAGAGATCTTGTCCCTTTCCCCTTCTCCAGGGGACCATGTATTGACATGGTTTTAAAGACAAAAACACCTGTTGTATCTCTGTTACAAATAGGTAGAAAGAAAACGGTGAAAGAAAAAGAATTGTGCTCCAATTCCTTCCTTCCTGCTGTTTCTATTACTTCTAGAAATTATGATTCACTTGCAAATCTAATTCCTTTCCACATCTAGCATCCTTGGTCTTCCTCCACAATGCAGAATAACTCACTCAGCTGCAGTTATCCCTCAGCGTGTCTTGATCTCAATCCTATTCTAGTCACTATGAACCCAATGAGCCTAAGGAGACTTAATTGGTTTCATTGAAATAAGCCTAATTTTCAAAGGCATAGCTATTTTGTTTTAGCTGAGGTTATCTTTCGCAGTAACCTTGGATCCTACCAAAAAAGAGAAATAAAAATAATTTCCTAATCCTGGCAGCATGATTTCAAAAGTCTGAAAGAAATAAATGTAAGTTGTTTCATGTAAAATATAAGTCATTATCTATTTCTTTGAGTATCTTCACATCCCTCAAAAGTCTGCCAAAATGCATGTCATTCAAGATTGATAACTAACTTATCCACCATCATAGAGCCCTCATCTGGTAGCTGATAGAAATAGAAGCAGACACCCTCAACTAAACACTGAGCAGAACTGGAATCCAGATGCAAAGAGGAAGGATAAGACAGAAACCCACAGAGACAGCTGACTTGAACAAGGAAGAGCTAACGGGCCCCCAGACTGATAGCTGGGAATCCAGCATGGGACTGACTCAGACCCCCTGAACATGGGTCTCAGTTAGAAGGCCTGAGCAGGCTAAGGGACCTCTGACAGTGGAACTAGGTTGTATCCCTGGTACACAAAAGGACTTTGGGAGCACATTCCCCATGGAGGGATACTCCCTTAACCTAGAGGCAGGAGGGAGGGCCTAGTCCCTACTCTAAATGAGTTGACAGATTTTGTTGACCCCTCCTGGAAAGTATCACCCTACATGTGGAATGGAGGGGGGATGGCAGGGGAGGGTGGTTGGGGGTAATGTGAGGGTGGGAGAGGGGGAGGGAGGGAAGGAGAGAGAGAGAACTGTGATAGATATGTAAAATAAGAAAAATAAATAAAACAAAAAAAAAGCAAAAACAAAAAAGAGAAGCATCTAGTATTAACCTATACCCATCCTGACCACTTAGCTTCACCCCATCATGATCTAGCATATATTTTGGTCTTTACAATGTTTAGTTTTAGAGCTGGCCTCATGTTGTTTTATTTCCAGATGTTATCTAGATTGTTCACTGGCCCTTGACTGAAGATAAAAATCCTGTACAATGAAAATATCACTGAACTCCATGCCTAGACTATATTCAAAAAGGCTCAGTTAGCTGCTAACAAACCAAAGGGTCTTCTATAATTCAAGTTGTTAATATAATAAAGAACTAGTTATTCTCCTGATCTTCCAGATTTCCTTCAAGTGTGAAAAAATTAACTTTTACAACTGCTATTTTATACTTTTCCATTAGGCCTATCAACTTACTGTTGCTCTATTGGTAGATATGCAGTCACAATCTAGGTTCCAATGAAGGATAATAATTTCATTGGATTGACTATGATTGGTAACACTTTCCTTTTTGAAAACTGGAAAATGTCAGTACTAAGCTCTAGGATGCTTAATACATAATTGCTTCAAGCATTATGAAGTACCGTTTTGATTTCTTTTATTTTTATTAAATTTTTAATTTAAATTAAAAACAATCTTACTTTACACAACAATCCCAGTTCCCTCTCCCTCCTGTCCTTCCATTCCCCATACCATCCCCCATCCATTTCTCAGAGAGGGTAAGGCCTCCCATAGGGGATCATCAAAGTCTGTCACATCACTTGGGATAGGACCTAGCGCTCCCCCCCCGCCATGTATCTAGGCTGAGAGAGTATGCTTGCATAGGTAATGGCTCCCAAAGCCCATAGGTGTACTAGGGATAAGTACTGGTTCTATTGCCAGGGCCTCATAGACTGCCAAAGGCTCACAACTCACACTCACTTTCAGGGCGTCTGGTTCACTTTTGTTTTCATTTGTGGCAATAATTAAGAGAAAAGCATAAACAGTTTTCATTAAGTAAACACTTACTGAGAAACTACATAGTTGGGCTCTGATCTATAGTACTGGGGAAAACAAAACAAAACAAAAAAAAACAAACAAACAAACAAAAAAAACTGACCCGATAAACTGATATTCTAAATAAGAAAGGCAGGTAAAAGTTATATTCAAAGAAAATAAACTATGTGCTATAACGGATGATATTCCTGTAGGAGTCAAAGACACATTTTGGACAGAGTATAGTTTTAAACACATGGCCAGGAAAGAGCTCAGTAAATAAATAAAGTTTAATCAATGTATTTGAGATATAGCAAAATAAAAATTTAACAGAAGCTTAAAAAAGGGTTTTAGAAACAAAAGAACAGAGACAAGTAAGGTTTCTTGGTAACAGCATTTTTCTGGATTGCCCTCTGTTTTGTGTGAGACATGCAAAAATTTCCGCGGCTCCTTTACGGGAAGATTCCTGACTCAGCGTAAGCGGCAAAAAAACGCATGGCTTTTAAAAAGCTCTGCTAACAATTTCTTGGTGTATATGAGAGCTGGTGGTGGCAGTGACCACATCTCCAGGCATACAGCATGTTGCTGGGTGGCAGCTTAGACCAAGGTGGTGAACACAGCTCTCACTGCTGGCAGTAAACCGCGGCTAACACAGCTATGATTTTCATTTTAGTAATGTTGTTGTTTACCAGATAAAAGACTCATGGCCAGAAAAAGATAAAGATTTACAGTAAAGACAGATTCATATTAAGAAAAACCTCTAAAGGTTTACAATGTGTTTTAAAAAGACAAAGAACAGCTGGGTGTGGTAGCATATGCCTTTAATCAGAGCACTTGAGAGACAGAGGCAAGCAGATCTCTGTGATTCCAAGTAAACCTGGTATGCAGAGTGAATTCCAGGACAGATAAGAGTTGCACAGTGAAACCCTGTCTTAAAAACTAAAAAGAAAAAAAAAAGAAGAAGAAAGAGAGTAATAATAAAGCCATGTAAAACTGAAAAGCTCAGAGAGAATCGGTTACTATATGGTGTTATTTTGTCTTTGTATTGTTTGACTGCTGAGTAAACAACAACTGTTGAAGGAAATGCTGCTGGATTAATTCAATTTATATATTTTAAAAATGCTTTGACTCAAAAATTTAAGTCTAAGGTCATGTTACTGGGGAAAAGGCTTTCTATTTTTGTTTCCACAGAAAATGAAAAGCTGTGGATTCCTTCCAGACTAATATGGTTTGATCAAGCCAGACCCCCTGAAACACAGTTCCTGGTGATCCAACATTCAATACAGCTGAACAAAGCAGCCTTGCAGACTACAACCAGGATTTCTTCATCTACTTAGGATAACCCCATGACAGCGCCCCCTATCAGCAAGAAGTAGTTTGGAAAGAACGACGCCCAAATTCCCAAATATTGTTTATAAATGTTTGTTTTCATTTAAATGGGGTTGGTTATAAATGGTTAATGACCACAACCAATATCTTTTTAAAGGTAAAAAGGGGATTATGGTATAGATATGAATACTTTGTTTCAGAATGGATTTTCATTTATTGATACAATTTAAGGTCAATTTTGTGATATGTATATTCTCCTTTTGTTTAGGTATTGTGTTTATATAGCTCATTTAAAAATGTAAGGTATAATTTAGTACAGATTTTAGATAGTAAAAACTTATAGCTAGGTGAGTTAGGTTTTCTAGATATATAGAGATGTATTTGAGATAGATAGGAATTCTTCAAACCTTTAGGAATTCTTCAAACCTTTCAAAGACCTACAGAATATGGCATTTAAAATGGTTTAGGGTTTTTCTTGACAGTGAGACAAAACTGCTCCTGGCAACACCACCTGCGTCAGAAAGGAAGATGGACCTTGAAGAAACGCGTTATGGAATTTGCTTTCAATATGGCAAGACTAACCATTTGGACAGATACTGCTCTTGTCTGGACTGTTTGACTTTATGCTATATAAACTAGACATGCAGGACCCACAGAAAAGTGACTGCTGATTCAAGATGGACATTGCTATAGAGTTCTGCTTCATGGAAGAGTCTGCCAGACAGTCTGCAGGACACAGAGGAAAGTGACTGACAAACTGCAAATACAAGAAGACAGTTTAAACTTTCTTGCTTTGCTGAAGAGTTTGCCAGACACACTATGGCCTATGGGCTGAAGATGGAACATTACAAAAGAACTTTGGGTGTCCAGGCAGTGAGTTGACTCTGTCATTTCTAGAGTTTATATATTATCCTTCTATGGTCTTTGAGGGAGTTGAAGGCAAATAGTTATAGTTATAGTTTACCTTAGTTAGGATTAAAGATAAGTTACTTAGACTTTAGACACACAAAGATAGGATAGATGATGGAATATTTTCTTAAATCCTACTAAGTGTTAATAGACTAAATACTATTAATTGTGATTCTTATTTAATAACTGTTCTATTATATATTTTGCTATGTTAAGGTTAAAACACTTCTTTTTATTTAGACAGAAAAGAGGAGATGATGGGAGATGTCATTCTGTATATGTTTGTCATACTGGTTAATGAATAAAGCACTGTTGGCCAATAAGAAAGCTAGATAGGCGGGACTAGGAGACAAGGAGGAAAGAGGAAGTAGGAAGGAGTCAAGATGGAGTCTGGAGAGAACAGAACCGCCAGCCGCCTCTCGCTAGTAAGACCACGTGGAAATACATAGCCAATAAGAAACAAGTAACTGGCCAACAGAATTATATCATATTCAGAGTCTCTGTGTGTTAATTGGGGATGGTGCGGCAGCGGGACAAGACTAGGCGGCGGGAGGAAAAACCATACTCTTTACAGACAAATGTAGTATCCTTAGTCATCATGGAAATAGACTTTAAAACCAAATTAAAGTCCCAACTCACTCCAGTCAGACTGGCCACTGTAGTTGTTGGTTTTTGACTCTTTACTCTTTTGGGGAATCCACCACACAACTCCCAAATCATGACAAGGAGGCTTATTCTTACTTATGAATGCCCAGCCTTAGCTTGGCATATTTCTAGCCAGCTTTTCTTAAATTATCCCTCTACCTTTTGCCTCTGGGCTTTTACCTTTTCTTCTGTGTATGTTACTTTCACTCTTACTCTATTGGATGTGTAGCTGGGTGGCTGGCCCCTTCTTTTCTTGCTCCTTCCTCTTCCCAGATTCCTCTTTTTTTCATTCTCTCTGCCTGCCAGCCCTGATTATCCTTTCTCTGGCTTTGCTACTGACCATTCAGCTCTTTATTAGACCATCAGGTGTTTTAGAAAGGCAAAGAAAAGTAGCTTCACAGAGTTAAACAAATGCAACATAAAAGAATGCAACACATCTTAGAATCTCTAAAGAAAATGTTCCAGAGCATAAACAAATGTAACACACCTTAAAATAATATTCCACAATAGGTTATCATCAGGAATTCAAAGACAATAAATTCTAGAGTATATGTATGACATTATTCACTGTCAACACAGGGTAAACTAGTAAAACCACTCTGAAAAAAAGTCTAGAAAATATCAAAACACTAGAAATGAACCTACAATATGGTCAAAATATGCCACTCCTATACATATTCCCAAAGGATTACAAAGAAATTTGAACATTCAAATTCATTACTGCTCTATTCACAGTACTTAAAAATGGAATCAACCAATGTACATCAACAGACTAATGGATAATGAAAATTTGCTACATAGACAAACAATACAATATTATTAGTCATAAAGAAAATAAAGCCATGAAATCTCTAGGTAAATAGAAAGAAGTGGAAAAAAACTACACCAAGTAAGGTCACCCATGCCCCAAAATATAAATGACACGCATTACTTGTCATATTAATGTTCTACTGTAAAACCTTTATTTGTTTTGTTTTGTTTTTGTACCTGTGAAGCTAGGACACTAGGAATAGGCCACTTTCAGGGAGGTTGTGTTTGGAGATGGAAATATTAGAATAGAGGTAAAATGAAAACTGACAGGTCAAACACCATGACCAAGACAAATTATAAAGGAAAACATTTAATTAGTATTGCAGGTTTTACAGAGGGTTACAGTCCATGTTGGTAGAATGAAGGCATGGTAGCAGGAACAGCTGACAGGGCACATCCTGATCCATAAGCAGGAGGCACAGAGGACACTGGGAATGACATAAATCTTCTGAAACCTCAAAGCCCACCCCCAGTGATATACTTATTCCAGAAAGGCCACACCTCCAATTCTCCACACATTTCTACCAACTGGGGATAGAATATTAAAATGATCAAAACTTATGGGGGCATCTCATTCAAACCACCTCAGTAAGGTAAATAATAATAATAATAATAAAATTTAAAAAAAAACCTCAATGTTTGGGACCTGTTCCCCAAAAAAAGGTGCATGCCCAGTACTATAAGCATGATCAAAATCTGTGGCTATGGAATCTATAGTCTTTAGAAGATAACCTATTGATGTTTTTCTAAATGAACAGGTAGTAAAATTGCCTTCTACATATTTACATACAAAAATTGGAACTCCTCTAAATTTTGGTCAAAGAAAATTATTACATTGGATATTGGTTAATGAAAAGATACACTACTGCTCAAAATACTGATAATAAATACACTGTGTGTGCTCATCTGTAGACAGCATTCCTACATCACCCCCATTAAAGCAAGGAAATATCACAGAAGAGTGGCCATAAAGAATGAAAGAGCCTGAAGATGGAGAGAAGTACTCTGAAATGCTGACCTCTGTACATGGCTGGTGCACACATGAACTCACAGTAGTTGTTACATGCACAAGACCTGCACAAGATCAAGCTAGTTAAAAACTCCTGCATGAAAGTGAGAGAGTTTCCCAAGATTCCACCTTAGCAATTGGCAGTTGATAGCTGAGAGGGGAACAAGAGTCAATTTTCTTTAGCAGTGTGGCCACTGATAGGTTTCCTATCCCTCAGTGAATAATCCCATACCCTCACTCAGCATATATTGGGAACACTAATTGGACACGATAGGTTAATATACATACTCACACACACACGCACACACGTACACACATGCATGTGCGTTCATGGGTGTATATACAAAAAGTAGTCATGAAGTTGGAGGGCGATGAGATGTGGAATCCTTGCTAGAGGAAGAAGTGGTGAGTGGTGGATATGATCAAGGTACATGGTATACAGGTATGAAAATTCAGAATAAAAGTATATATATATATATATATATATATATATATATATATAATAGATAAATCAAAACTATTAAGAAAAAAGAGAAGAGCTAGAACAATGGTTCTCAACCTGCAGGTTGTGACCCCTTTTGGATTGAATGACCCCATTATTAAAAGCATCAAATACTACAAGTTTATACGTTACAGTTTATAAAACTACCAAAATTACAGTTATGAAGTAGCAACAAAAATAATTTTATGAATGGTTCACCATCAACATGAGGAACTGTATTAAAGGTCCCAGCATTAGGAAGGCTGAGAACTACTGTCTAGACCATCACCATGAGGAACTGTATTAAAGGTCCCAGCATTAGGAAGGGTGAGAACCACTGTCTAGACCATCAACATGAAGAACTGTATTAAAGGTCACAGCAATAGGAAGGTTGAGAACCACTGGGCAAGGAGTTGCCTCAGCCTGAAAAAAAAAAATGCTTGCCATGAAATTATGGTGATCTAATTTCTATCCCTGAAAGAGAGCAGAAGGCAAGAATCAACTTCTTGAAGTTGTCCTCTGACTTTTATATATATTACAGGTACACACATAGAGAATAATAATAATAAACATTTTCAAATAGAGCTAACAGAATGTCCTAATAAATTGAAATAGAAGTTGGCAATCTCATACCCACTATCAAATCAAATGGGACAGTGATATGCTAAAATTCCAGTTATAATGATATAATATGAGAATAAGATTAATAGCTAACACATGGCTCTTGACATCTATCTCTATGTTATCAGACTTATTTAGTCTTTTTTTGTAGAAAAAGTAATGTAGTAATCTCTTTAAAGTTCACATATCTAGTGTGTAGAGTTAAGCGTTAAATTCAGTTTGGTTGCAGAAATCTGTGTTATATTGTTTGTGTAGAATTCAACACTAATACAGCTATGTGTGAAAACAGAAATTCCCCATAGCCCATTATTTTATAAAAGTACTTTCAATTGGGAGTTCAACTTTTCATTGACCTTGCCATGAATTTTATTGGCCTGTTAGTAGTGTATTTTTGAAGGTACAAGATGAAGTGTTATCAATACAACCAGCCAGGGTAAGCCTAATGGCATGTTGAATAAATAATGTACTTTGGAATCAACAGAATTGTTCCAGTGTGTATTTAGAGAAAGTAGCGAAATGTAACTAACCATTATGGAAGAAACATTACTATTTCATGTTACAGTTTTTCTTCACATCCTATAGGAAATCTGTGAGAAGTTTTCAAATTTATCAGCCCTCAGATGAATTGGAAGAGCAGATGAAAGCTATTGTGTCTATCCTACAACTAGAAAGCTATAGATTCTAGAGTTAACTGGTTAGTACACAAATTAAGAAACACATACATATGTATATATGTGTATATATCTATATATTTCTTGTATATACATACACATTTTAGCACATGGTTCAAAGACATTCTACATGCATGACACAGGAATTAAATATAAAAGAATGGAATAATAGTGAGAATGTGATTCAACATCATATGTGATATTCCTCCTAAGAAGGTTAGTATGAGCCGACACTGATGAAGGGATAGCAAAGACAGCTAATTTAGACTAATCTGATCTAGCTTATGTATGGTAATTAAGGGAAAAATAGAGATAATTCACTTCTCTGGAGAGGAGAGAGGGAGTTAAATTTGGGATATTTAAGAAATAGCTATGAGTTATTGGGATCTTCAGACTTCAAAGTTGTAATATCAATGCATTATTTATGACTACACTCATACTATTTTGTACCTACTGAATGCTTAGAGGTACCCAGTAAACTGAACCTGTAGGAATACAAGGCAGATAAGGTACTATTCTCACATTAAAGTCTCCGTTTCCGTATTTTTCTCCTTGTATAAAATTAAAACCACTTCAAAAGCTGTTTTCCTTTACCTCAAATCATCAGTGACAGTTTTCCTCTTCTTCCACTTGCCTCCCTTTCACATACATGAACACACACACACACACACACACACACACACGCACACGCACACACACACACACACGCATGTACGCACATACATGCACACATGATTTTTGAAGTTTATTTACTCTTATATTTCATTATGTTGCTCTTGTTATTAATAATCAGTTATTTCTTTTTCTTCGCACAGTTTTTTCACTGATAAATTAATTAGTACCCATTTCACACCAAGGAACTAAGATATAGAGATTTACTGATGGTCATGGATGATACAGCAATGTTATTCTTAGAGCTATTATAAATTTACTTTTATCTTTTATGGCCTACTTTTACCACTATCTACTCCTAGTCAACTACTTTTGATGCATTGCTGTGGAACACTTTAGGCACTCTCAGAACATAGTTTGAAATGTATTGAAGTGGGGAAATCTTCCATTTCATGAAGAAATCCCAGAAAGTTGGACATCCACCTTTAATTAGTATGTACTCAGTGCAACTATATTTACTCACTCTCATAACAGCCTATCATATCCTAATATCTTGTTTACTAAAATTTGAAACATCCAGTATTTTTGTGATTTTTGACTTTCACTTTTAGTGACAGATTATATCAGCATTAAGCCATCAGGTGGCCACTCAGTCAGAAATGAGAAAATGGTTCACTCAAATGTCCCTACCCACTTTCTTTAGGAGAGAAGTGTCAGGCACACAGCATAAGTTTTCATAGGTCTGGTGTTTGCCACCTCCCCTCCAATCCCCATGGCAATTAAAACATTTGGAGGATGTAAGGGATTATATGAACTCAAGATACAAATTCATTCTTTAGTAAGTATTAAAGTCCATATCAATGGCAACTTGATTGTGAGCTACTAGCATCCTAGGAAGGCATACTTCTTTGCACATTCATTCACTCATTGTCCTAATCCCCTTTACAAAGTAATTTCCCTCCTAATTAAATGAATCACAAATGCATTGTTTCTGACTGGGGCCTACCCATTTAGGCAATTCAAAAAAAAACTGTCATTGGGGAGGGGAAGGAGACAGCAAGTACTTTAATGACTTTCTTAAAAGGGAAACTTTGTTTGAGAAGTAATTGTGTGTGTTTTTTCCTTCCCAGCTATTACTTTTCTGCTTTTAAATCTTAATGTCTCATCTGGATGAACACCTTATCACAAGCCAACAGGGGAAGGCGGTGTTTGTATTTGTATTTGCATTTATATGGCATTTTCATACAGTGTATCTCACACTGCTGACAGAGCAATGAATCACAGGCCTGGAGCACCCTCTCTACATGCATCATGGGAGCAGCCATCTTCCACATGCTCTACAGCAGCAAACTAATTAATCTTTCTAAATTTTAATTCATAAGAATGATGCCGTGGCCAGGGAAGCATGAGAATAGTGTGTATGTCTGGCTGAAAGCTTTTTCACAAATTGCAGGAAGTCAGAAATAAGAGGAAAGCATCACGAGGTAACCATGCTCCTCCCCCCACAAAATGTCACTTGTCACCACAGTTACTGGTGAATCCCTGAAATGAATGAGTCATTGCAGCTTTTATAAGCTATATGATACAGAAGAAGCAAACACATAGATCTCACCAAAAATTATTGCCAAATCACCTCCCAGAACTGAGTTTGAGCTTAGCACATGCTTCTTTTAAAAGTAGTTTTCATTCCTTAGATATTCCTGCCTTTTCTAAAAGTCATCTTAGGCTCTATATCATTAACAAGAAGCTACTAGTAATGAAGCCATTGGGAATTCAGTTCTGTTGAAAGCTGGATGTGTTACAGTACTTTAGATCAACATGAGCAACAAAGTACCCCAAATAGAATTGACTAGAATATCAACTTCCTTTACCTCACAGAGCAACACTCTTTCCCAAACAATACCAAGTGTCCGATCATAGGTTGGTACTAAGCTAGATAGTTCAAGCCAAGTTTACTGAATCACACATTGTTACTATGCAACTGACAAATGAGACAGGTATACATTTCAAAGTGTATAAGATAATGTTTTGGTATGCTTTGAGGCAGAATTTACTATGGTCATATATAAGGCGAAGTGTTCAACAATCTCCCAGACACACTCTTGAGTATCATAGGGTAAGTGGCCTGGGGATTCTTTTGAATTACCAACAAGATTCAACTTTGCAGTAATTAAGAAACTACTGGTCACAATCTTTATGGCAGGTCCCAAAGGTTTTCACTTCCCTAGAAAGGTCATAATGTTGCAGTGTTTAGTGAAATGAATAATGAGTTGCACATGTTCTAAATTTCAAGGCCATGGCAACCCCTCGCCACCCATTCCTCAACCATTGCCTTGTTGCAGATAACCTGTCTACAGTCTCGGCTAAGGAGACAGGATTAAAACAAGGTCCTGATATGAGTCCTGCATTGCACGCTATGAACCAGCTCTAGGTAGGTACATTGTTAAACTCTTAGGCACAGTGCAACGATTATAAAATGATCTCTGGAGCTTGTGGATGTCATTTAAATTAGAGTTCATGATAGGAAAACAAATGCTTGGGTGAGATGATCGGGGCTTGTGTTATATTCTGAATTCCTCAGTCTTTACTTTTAGCCAATTAAAATTAATTCCTTCTGCCTCACAGCCTGGAAATCCCAGGTTCCCAGACATGTCAAGTTGTGGTTCAATTTTGAGACAGAGGCAATTCCTCAAGAAACCCCAGCCTGACACAATCAAATAAGCCTTGTCAAAGTCCACCTAATCAAAAGCCCCACACTTAATCACATCAGCTTCTTTAGCTCAAACTAGACAGGGTCCCATCAGGGGCTGGGAGCTCTCAGTCAATGCTGCCTTTTATTCAAATGATCTGAGCTGCAGCAGTCCAGGCCTACATCCAGGTTATGGAAAATCAGCTGCAGCTAATTAAAAGGAGTGTGCAGTCTCACATGAGATTTCCAGCCTCTTCTCCTGGCCAGGTACAGAATGTAATGTGTCTCCAAGCACTGCTCTGCACCAGGGACCTGGGCTAGAGGATTAATGAGACTGGGAAATCTGGAAAGCCTGTGCATAAAAGCAAAAGTAAAGTGTGTGGCACACACACACACACACACACACACACACAAAGGAGCGAGTGAGTGAGGGAGCTTCAGCTTAAGGAAACACCGTCTCCATTCACACAGTAGTGTGGAAATTGACAGTCTGTGTTTCCGTGGTCCTGGTGCTGCTTCAGCTCCAGATTCTGCCACGCTCTGGAACATTAGACTCAGTGAACACAGGGCTGTCACCCAGGGCCTTATTAGAACTACAGCAGAAACTGACAACTCAAGAGCCTTTTGTTATAGCTATTGTTTTCTTTCCTTATTTCCTTTGGACAACGTCCTGATGCTTTATGTTTTTCACTCTGATTTCTGTCACCCCCACCTTCTGTTATTTATCTCTCACCCCTATTACCTGCCACACACACTCATGGTGATCTCCCCAGTGAGAACACAAGAGAAAACAGAAATTTCCTCATCCCAATAATCCACCAGTAGCTCAAAGTTGAGCAGAAAGGGGTAAGGACTGTGACTGAGTGACTGAGTGTTGACATGCATAGTATTGTACATGACCACTGCCAGCAGTCACTGCTGCTAGGAGGTGATGATTGTACTGATTGTGTAATGTCTACATGATGGCATTTCATGTCTCTTTTCCCTATCTCTGGTCCTTACATTTTTTTCCCTCCCTCATCCACGTAGTTCCCATGAGCCTGTATAGTGGGTGCTATGAAAGTCTTTGTTGAGGGCTGAGTACCAGCCTGTGACTTAGTCTTTGTAGTGTTTACATCCATGATTCTCTACATTTGCTAGCTTTCATTATAAAAAAAGATAATTTTCCGGATTAAAACCATGGTTATCATTTGCATATAAAATAAACCTAAGTATTCAGAAGTCAGATTGGCACTAAATCAGTTTCACCAAACACAAAGTGTACTGGCACACTGAGCATAAGACATCCTCAGTCATGGGGTTTTAACCAGGTTTAGAGTACCAGGCATGAATTTCCTCTTGTACATCAGTCTTTAAGTGCAACCAGAGAAGACTTGGTTACCCCCATGACAGTGGTATCTCCATTTTGTCACTGAATGTATCTTCCTTGGTGGGTAGCATTGTAGTTCATAGGGTTCTTAGTTGGATAGGACTATTGTCTAGGTTAGGATTTCAACTGCTGTGATAAAACACCATGAACAAAGGCAACTTGGGAAAGAACAGGTTTATTTAAGTTTATATGTCTTGAGTCATAGTTCATTAAGAGAAGCCAAGGCAGGAACCCAGAGGCAGGGACTCCAGCAGAAGACATAGCGAGTGCTGCTTACTGGCTTGTTACCTATGATTTGTTCAGTCTGCTTATTTATAATACCTAGGACCACCAGCCCAGGGATGTCACCACCCACAGTGAGCTGGTCCCTCCAACATCAATCATAAAACAAGAGAATGCATCTCAGGCTTTCCCACAGGCCAATTGACTCTAGAGGAGTCATTTCTCCAGTTGGTGTGACATTAAGCTCTCTAGCACCACTATTGATCATTTTGCTCCCTCAGTAGCTTGCATTCACCTACTAGCACTATGAAACCTGCCCAGCAAGGAGGAACCTTCCAGTTCATGTTCAGTCTGATTTTTCCAAGTCTTACACAAAAGATATGTGGTATCTTCAGAAATAGGGTCTTATGATCTAATTGTGGTAGACAGCCAAGAGGAATGATAATAGCATATATTGTTTTGGGATACTCTGAGGTCTTCACAATCAACAAATCATAAAGATGTTTCTTGTAGCTGCTACTGACATTTTAGCCTCGGATTACCAGGTTCAGCATTATTCATTCCTTCAGGCTATATAATCTTCTCTCATATGTTTAGGTGGCTTAAAAGTAGTAGGCTTCCATATGGATTTCCCCTACAACATTCATTTTGGTTAACAATCCCTGCTCACCTTCTCTACCTCTCCACAGCCATTTCTGCTTAGAATCCTATCTCAAGTGTTCACCCTCTTTTTTTTCATATCAAATATGATCCAAAATATCTCTCCTGTGAGGCATTTTCCAACCAATGCCCCTTTCCTAGGTTCCTGTCTTCTGTGGGCACTCCAAGTTCAGCACACAAATCTAAACATTCAAAGCTATAATCCACATACGAGGAGAACACACAGCATTTTATTTCTGACTCTGAATCACTTCAATCAGCATAATTTTCTACTTCCATCCACTTATAAATTTTATTTTCCATGAAGTTGAATAAAATTACATTCTGTACACGTAACACAACTTCATTATCCATTCTCTATTGAATATCTGGGCTGATTCCATTACCAGGTATTGTGAATAGAGCAGAAATGAACATGGTTGAGCAAGTGTCCTGGAATAAGATGTAGAGTCCTTTAGGTATATGCCTTCAGTGATATAACTGGTTAAACATGGCAGCCCTGATTCTAATGTTAAGAATAATCTTCCAGGGTGTTTTCCATAGTGGTTGCACCAGATTCCAAAGCAGAGAGAATCAGATTGTATTTTTGACAATTGGATCAAGCAGAGTGATGTGAGAGATGGTATATAGTAGATTCTGGAACTGAGCAAATGTTCAAATCCTTTATCCACCATTTTTGGCATTAAGTGGTTTCTAACATTTCCTTTATGCTTCTGAACTCATGTTTTTTGTGTATATAATATGTATAATAGAATGTAAAGTATGTAAACTTCTTCTGACTTTGTCATGAGATAAGGATGAATGTAAGTGTACGATATTATCAGAAATGAGAGAAAGTGAGAGAGGCAGAGATGCCCCAGTGTAGCACAGTACATACTACAGAGTTCTTTAAATGAATGACGAGTTTTCTTCCTTTATCAAGTAACAACTCCCAGGCAGAATATAATGGAAAGAGGGTCCACATAATAGCATGGATGACTTAGTCAAACCCACTTACTGAGACTATCATTCCAAGTTCACCTCCTATCAAGATTGGATAAATAATACCATCTTTTTGTGGGGTTTAGAAAGCTATGTCAGAAGCCATAGTGTATGTATTTGATATCTGCCTCCCTTTAAAATACTACATGATTGCATGAGAGAAAATGTTTCATTTTGTTCATTGCTATATCCCATTTCCAGTAGCAAAATGAGACAGAGAGAAGTATTCAATACATTGAATAAATGATAAAGCCAACTGTTAGCATTCTTCTTTTCATACAAAACTGATCATCATCAAAATATGTTTATAAACAAAAATATTTTATATAGACATTAACACTTCAGAGGCTGGTAGTGAATCTTTTACTTTAATTTATTCATTTAGCAAATGCTTATTGAGTGCCTGTGGTGTTCCAGGTTCAATTGTTAGACACAAAATATTAGTGCTAAAGACATAAGTAATCATATCACCATGGAGCTTAAATTGGACTTGGAAGTCAATAGTTTAAAAGAGAAACTTCTTGAGGAGAATGACAGTTAATCAAGAGATTCTTGTCTGCTCAAAGTGCTCAGAGTAAGAAATTGTTCCATGTTCACACCTCAGTGGAACCATATCACCTCCCTCCCAACATCTTCAAGTTTGGACCCTCTATCTTGGATAGAGAGGGGTGCCTATGGGGCCCATCTCTTCCTTTCTAAGAGGCTAATAACTGTTGATGGTTGTTGAGGTACAATGTGTCATTTTATTTATGTGACCACACAGGGTAAAAGAGGTTTGCACGCAGGTAAAAGAAATAGTTTAGCAAAGGGTACTGGGAGTACATATGATTACAAATATTTTACATACATATGGAAATGTACAAAAATATAGAAAAGCAAATTCTTCTGATCAGTATGAATGCCTGTGTGAAATATTCCAATTGTTGTATGTTTTCTTAAAGAAAAGTCAAATAACCACAGATGATACTTGCCTTTGATCTTTGAATCTAAGATAACTAGTTCTGCATCAGTCAGTGGACTAAAGGCACTGAAGGCATAAGTACAGCTTCTAGTAATTACTTCAGAACTTCTCTGGACACACAAATTCACATTGCATCTTAACCTTTCACACTGAAAATTTACCCTACTGCATTATTCACTGGTTACTCCAGACTCATAATAACATGTAAATGTCTTTATTAAATCACAAGCCCTACTACTCCAGAATCCTACACCAGAGCTGGTTAAGGAGGAATTGGTTGGAAAAGTCAGTGGGTTATTATCAGTACCTGGAACTGAAATCTTCAATGTGGTATTCTCTTGCTGGAACTGGATCTACATATACACACATTTAAAACTGTCTTCCATATGTGATAGGTAACATGCAGTATATATCTTCTGAGCTGGGTTGTTTTTTTTTTTTTTTTTTTGATTAACATAAGCCCAGTTCCATTCATTTTCTAATGTCCAACACTCTGACTTCTTATTTTTCTTCTTTTTCTCACTCTTTTAAGTCCTTTGTAATCACATTAAATGCACTAGATAATCCAGGATGATCATTGTGTAATCACCACATGCAAAATACAGTTTGCAAGATGTCTTAGACCATTTTTGCCACTAATAACAAGATACCACAAACTTGGTAGATTGTAAGTTTATTTCTCAGTGTCCTGCAAAGTTCAATATCAGTGTGTCAATATACCTAGTGTGTGGCCAGTACCTGTTTCATCATAGATAATATCTTTTGTTGGGTTTTCACATGGTACAAAAGGCAAATGTAATCAGTTATCTTCAGTCTCTTCTTGGCTACTTTATTTTTCTGCTGTCCTAACAAAGCACAACAACCAAGGTGAGTAATAAAAAAAATTATTGGGTATCTCAGTCCCAGAGTGTTTATGTCCACAATCATCATGATAGGGAAAATGACAGCAGACAGGAAGGCATGGTGCTGAAGCAGTATCTGAGAACTTGCATCTTATGAACAAGCACAAGGCACAGAAAGAACTAACTGGGTATGGTATGGACTTTTGCAACCTCAAAGCTCACCCTCAGTGACATACCTTCTCCAACAAAGCCAGACTTTTTAATCCTTCCCCAAAAATTTCAGCAAGCGGGGACCAAGCATTCTAACATATGAGCATATGGGGTTATTTTCATTCAAAACCACCACAAGCCTCTATTACAAAGGTACTTGCAATACTTTTCTTCTGCTTTAATAATTACTTTCCTCTTACTGTAATAAAACTCATAAGGTGCATTATAAAATAAATCATTTATATTGGCCTGCTTTTCCAAAGGGTGAAGAGTCCATGAAGTAGTCATTGTGGCAAAAGCAAGAAACTGGGAATTCACATCTTGAACCACAAGAGATAATCATCCATTTGGTGTTGATCTCCAAACTCTCAAAGCCTATCCCAAGTTGCATATTTCCTCTAGCAACTCGACACCTAAATATCCTCAAACTATACCATCAACTGGAGACCAAGTGTTCACATATATTAGCCTATGCCAGACATTATCATTCAAGACACCACGGGTATTAATACCATTTTTGATGGTTCTAGACTCATTAATTATTTCCTAAAAGTACTACTTCCTGTAGCTATCACTTTAGTGTATGGGACTTCAACATGAAAAATTTTAGGAGATTGCAAAAGTTAAGGCTACATATTTATAGGTTCCATAGATAAGGATGTATTATGTGATCATAATTCAAGCTAAGACAGTACCCATTAGCCATTTCCTATGTAGCTGGTCCATACAACTTTCTTTTTTCCCTTTGGTTTTGAATATAAAAAATCACACCTTTATTAAATTACTCTTCTTTGGTCTCCCTATTCATTAGTTTCTATACCTCATATACTTGAAACTAACAGAAATCATAAAAAATGAAGTCATATATGCTGCCTCTGTTCCTATAACATTTTCCTTATTATTCTTCATGTCACTCATTTCTTCCTCAGTCTTTTATTCTGCCTTTTCCTTAATTTAACATGAGCTGAACTTCAATCTTAACCCTAGGTTTTCTAATCTTCTCTTTTTATACTCATTCCTATGCAGGCATCAATGGATGTTAATAGTATCCCTTGATATATTCAACTAGCAAGTAGTTATTGAATACCTGTTCTGCATCTCTTGCTTTTGTAGATATTTGAGGGGGTGGATCATCAGTTTACTGGCACTTGAATCTGATTTATTAGAGATGCATACATTTCTCTATGCCCTCACTGCAACTATCATTAGTTAAACAGATAAAAGAACTTTATTTCTAGTTTTCCCAGATTCCAGCTAAATTCCCCTAATACTCAGCACTAAAAATGAATTTTGTAAAATGAAATAATCATGTGCCCTTCTTTCAAATCTTTTCAGGCCCCCATCATCCTCAGGATAATCATCATGTCCCTTGGTGTGATATAAAAAGACCATATATTCTTGGGCCCTGTTTTTTTTTTTTTTCAGTTCTTTTATTGTCTACGTTTACTTACATATATAGTCCATGTTCCAGCTATTCCAAATGAATTTTTATCCTCTTAAAAAAAGTTCATGGACTTGGTACATTCCCTTGCTTATACCCAGAAACATCTGTCTCATTCTATCTCTACTTCTACATTTCTCTGTCCCAAGAACACACACACACACACACACACACACACACACACACACACACACATGTCACTATTCAATCTTTAGGGCAGTTTTTGAAGAAGGCTTTGCTTAGAAATGTCATCTGAATATTCAGATATAGACATATTTATTTTCCCATTTGTTTTTCCCATCAGCAGAAATAGTAACTTTATTTGGCAACACTGCAAAGTCCATTTAGTTTTTTCTCTCCCTTCCTATCTACAAAACTTCTTGTGATGTTAGTATATTTTAGCCATTATTACATGCAAAGAAGCTAGCATTATGCCTAGTGGTACAGGACAGATGTTCAGGAAATATTTGGTGAATAAATGAGTAGATAAAGGAATTAAATTATGACATAAAACAAAGACCAGCATAAAGAAAAATAATATGTGCAAGTATTCTATCTCTATTTTCTCCCTATAATATTACAAAAGAATGTATCACTTCCAACCAAGTCTGAAAAGGCCCTCTTATATCTTCATTCAACACATTTTTATGATGAATGAGTTTTGTGGCATAAGTATCATGTGAAATGGGATAGGAATTAATTCCAACTTCAATTTCAATTGCACAGGGTGGAGAACTGTCAACTACTCTGTTGTGATTGGCACCATCACAACAATTTGCTTATCACAGAAGGACAACAGAGTAAACAGAGCTCCAATGGAATGAGATTTCAGCCACAATAATTTTGCATGACACTATGAATAAAGAGGGACTAGTGTCAAAGATTGTGACGTGAGAAATGGGTAGAATCTAGAAAAGACAGGACTTGCAGTTTGAAAGCATTCCGTGCTTGAGATAAGCCTGAGACATCTAATGTTCCTTGCAGTCAATGAGCTTGGCTTAGGCCAAATGTGGTTTTGGCTTGATTCTTAAGACAAAGATATTTAAGATAATACTTCTTCCAAGTACATGAAAAAGTATAGAGAAAAGGTATGGACAGGAATATTCCTTGGAAGATTCTAATACCACTTGAGGATACATGTGAACAAAGAATATCTACAGTTTGATTTAACCCTCATAATTAATAAATCTTTCCATACTCTAGAGATGAAATAGTAATTTGAAACCAGCTTTATTAAATACTAGAAATTCAGCTCACTGGTAATGAAAATAATCATAAGTCATTGGAGGAAGATGAGAGTTCTGACCTTTTAATTAAAGATCACCAGTCGCTAGCAAAACTGTACTAAAAAATCATAAAGCAACATGACCTTTAAATATCTTCAGTAAGAATTTGGAATGGGGTAAGTGTGCGTGTGTGTGTGTGTGTGTGTGTGTGTGTAAGAGAGAGAGAGAGAGAGAGAGAGGGAGGGAGGGAGGGAGAGAAGAAAACCCACTCCCATAGTACTGAAAAGATGTCTGATCCCAAGTAATATGAACATATCAGCACAATTTTCATCAATGTTAAGATATGGAAAGAGTTTGGACACATAGTTTTTAAACGCTTCAACAAAATAGTTGACATACAAAATTGGGTTGTTTTTGCTGTTATTATAAATACTTATGATCACTTTTTAATCTTAAAAGCACTAGGTTTTCAGGCAAACTATCCATCCAATACTCCCCTGTTTTTAGTTTTTGTTTTTTAATTTGTTTAATAAATCAGCATGAACAGCAAATGGAAATATTATTTAAAACTCATATGATAGCAAGGAAAAGTAAATTGAGTGAGTTTATACAAAAATTGGTGATGGACAACTGATACACTAAACTTTATCAAAAGCTCATAGCCTGGGAAGTCATAGGCCATAGTGAGAATACTATAAGGTGTTGCTATGCTAACTCAGTGGTTCTCAACCTGTAGGTCATGACCCCTTTGATAAACTTCAGTCCACAGTAATATTTACAATACAATTCATAACAGTAGCAAAATTACAAAGTAGCAATGAAAATAATTTTATGGTTTGGGGGTCACCACAATATGAGTTACTGTTTTAAGGGTTGCAGCATTTGAAGTCTGAGAACCTCTGTGCTAAAATGACATACGGTGTCCATAAAGTTGTATTCAAATAATTATGTTATCCTTATAGATTTTTGCTGCTGTTAGCTTTGGTCAGAGAATCCATGGATATATATATATATATATATATATATATATATATATATATATATATATATGGAGAGAGAGAGAGAGAGAGAGAGAGAGAGAGAGAGAGAGCTTCTTAATTTCTTAAACACTTCTTTTCGGTAAGAGCTACATTGAAATAAAATCATATATTGTTCAATTTACTTACCACTTTAAGCATGTTAATTAGCTGATGACGTGGCTTTGGGTAGAACACAGGCTAGCACATGAGGGGTCCTTGGTTTGATGTGCAGCACACATAAGTAAGTGACGAAGACTACAAGGTAGCTAGAGAGGGAAGAGAATCAGTCAGTATTTTAGAACATGATATTCACCACACTGATAAGGACATCCACACCTTCAGCTTCCCCAAAACTCTTTCCGCACAACCTTTGGCAGCTGGCAGTCTATATCATCTCATCTCTGCCACATTCTCTAATTTTTCTCTTTATTCCTACAAGAAATTTTAAAGAGACCCTCATGCTTGTAGTGATGGTGCTCTTCCATATCACCTGTGATTATTTGCAAAGGACCTGCATGATACTGAACCTGTCATAGAGAAGGAAAGGATTTCCAAAGCCTCACCATTGCCTAAGGATCCAGAAGAAGATAATGGTTCCTAGCCAAGAAATAAAGATTATTCCCAGTACTATAGCTACTGGAAAGTTGTCCATGCTGCTATAAACAATTTCTTACCCATATCTCACACACACATACACACACACACACACACACACACACACACACACACGAAAAATTTCTTTGGAAAGAAAATTCATGTAACTTAGTACAGACACATTATGGAATCTCAATATGTCATGTGTAGTGTCAGCCTAAAAGTTGCTGTTCTAGTGAAGAACACTTGCAGTCCAGCTCATATCATGCCATTGACTGATGTTTAAACAAGAAATGGACACCACCTACAAGGAACACATTACAACACCTAGTAAAATAATTAGCAAGAATAAGCTTAGTGATGGAAGGACATAATCAAGCTCCTCAAAAGTGCCCTCATCCTATTATGTGGAATCATGCTCACCTAACAAATAAGCATACATTTCACTCCATATTACAACATGACATAATGTCAGTCTCTGGGCTTAGGAAAAGAGCATACTGCAAGACACTCTTTCAATATTTTACAGTGGAAACTACCTGTATCACATAAAATGAATATTGTTTTATTTTGGTTCAGTGTTTACTAGAAAAGTGGCATCTGCTTCATTTGGTGGCATGGCACTTACTTATCTAGCTTCTTTCCCAGAGAGACCAGAGGTGAGATTCAGGTATCATTTAATTGATCCTTAAAATAACTCTGTCTGAAGGAAAAGACAGAGGTTTGGCTTCTAACTTTAAAGGCAGAAGTCATATTTGGAATGTTATTTAAATTCTACACAATAATCAAATTACTGTATTCAGACATGTTTTAAAAAATCTGTTTTCTGGCATGGTCAAGGAATGGGGTTAATCTAAGATCCTACTTGATAATTACCATTCTGCAAGAGAGGAAATTCAAAGAACAAGAATTAAAAAAAAATTCCTTACTGAAACAAATGTGACTAGAGTTTCAATTTGCCACTCATTTCTTACTAGTTCTTGGTGAGAATGTTATAGACAATGTTTCCATCATATTCACCTCCTTTCCAAACTCTTACAAGGTCCAACCCCTTCCCTACTCACTTAACTGTGAGTCACACTTTTGTTTTTACATCTATCAAGTCTAATTTGTGCTCTTCCTATATTGTTAGATGCATGGCTTTCCTTGAGGAGCATGGTCAGCCTACTATGTTCTACACCATTAAGAAGACTGACTTTACTCCCAATAACCACCAATTGCTAATAATTACTCAGGTTCATGTAGAACTTCCTTCGTCTTGTTTGAGCCTATGCAGGTCTTGTGTATACTGTCACAACCATTATCAATTGATGCGTGCAATTTCACTGCTTTCTCTTCCACAATGATCCAGGGAATGATACAGATGTCTCATTTGGAACTGATCATTCTTCAGTCTCTCGTTATGTATGTCGACCAGTTGTAGGTCTCCATGTTAATCATCATATGCTGCAAATAGAAGTCTCTCTGATCAAGGTTGAGATATGCATTTGTCTATGGGTATAACAAGAACTCCCTGGGAGTCAAAGATTCAGAAATACTTCATGAAGTCACAATGCCACAGGCTTATGTTATCAACATCAGTACTCACTGTGTAGTGACTGTGGAGAGAATACAGTTTTTTGAGACTTATTGGTGGTAGGAGGCCATATATATCAGCTTTTACTCATATAATAAAATATGTTTACTGAAAATATATATACTTATTTTGTAAAAGGCAGTATTCTTTGAGATTTTGTTCCAAATCAGATAGTAAACAGCAATTTAGAAATCTCTTGAGGTTAAAGAATAAAAAGCTATAAAGAAAAATGTGTGCCTTGTAAGCAGTGTTCCCAGTAATTTGTTTAAGTTGTGAGCAGACAGCCATGCTAAATCAGCAACAAACTATGACAAGTGAGCAAACATAGAGAGATCACTGCTGTAATCCAATAAAACTTTCAACAAAGTTGTCATCCAGCACACATTAACTGGCCTACATTGTTATTACCATAGTACATGCAAATTCCAATGTTCTTTAAATATATACTTGCTGTATTCATACTGAGTTAAATATCATGTTAAGTATTATGACCACAAAGATAAATTCAATGTTATTATCACTAGGAGCATGAAATCCATAGGGAGAAGACAAACTGAGCAAATTATTTCAAAGAACAATGGTAAAAATATGCATATGTGCTGAGCACTAATCCATTCTAAGGCCTGGGGAAGAAAGCAAGTTAATCTCTGTATGAAAGCTCATACAGAACCCTAATCTTAATGGGGATATTGGAATTTACAAGGCAAAGTATACATGCAATCAATACAAATAGATTGCATAAACAATTACATAGTAATGGCAAAACATTGTAGAGTATGTACAAGGTGAAATGCAAGCAACTCATCACTCTTACAATGTAAAGAATGAAGCAGGAATACGGCTAGAAATGAAGGAAGAGCCACACTAAGAAAGAATTTAAAAGTAGATAGTGAGGGCAACATTTTCACAACATTCTTTGAGTATCTGAGTTCTTTAGCATTGTTGTGGACATTTTATATTTACTCCCCTTAATCTCCAATACATAAACTATACACCTTTTCAGTATCACATTTTATCTGATAACATAAAATTAACCCACAACAGACTGCAGTGCCCTGCCTTCTTCTAGTATCAAATGCTCCTGTGCTTCACACAATGACAGCTGAAGTTTCTCCTTCACTCTTGTACTCTATTTACACTTCAAGGGACCCAGTTAAATAATTAAGATACAGTCTCTAAGTACCATACCAGATACTCTGGATCACAGGATTTTAAACTGCCTTGTTGCCTTGAAATTTGTGAAGGGGTGTGATCACAATTTCTAGGAAGCTTGTCCACCAAAAAGCAAGACTCCAGGAAGAGAACAATGGAAGACAAAGTCAGTGATGACAAAGAACAGATGAAATGACAGTAATGGTAAATAAGGGTTTTCAGTAAATGCATAGATAAAATACTCCATTATCACACTAACAAGATATTGTGTTTAATTCTATGAAGTGGTAGGGTGGTTTGAATCTGAAATGAACCCATGGTACCCAGTCAGATATAATTTAGGAGGGCAAAAGGGACATGACTTGTAAAGTACAAGTTATCATTTTGTAAGTACATCATGAAGTGCATATGAGAACATTCAGGAAAAGCACATTCAATCATGACCCTTCTTATCGATGTCCTTAAGTCACTCACTTTTCTGTGCCAAACTCCAGTATTTAGTTGTTTAACAATATGCCCATTTACTTATTTTGGATGTATAATAAGGTAAACATTGCCAGAGAAAAGTATTTGACTATCACAATAGTTTCTTCTCCCCAGGATTTACGGTGAAAAGGCATAGTTTGAAGGGTTGGCCACAAGGATGATATTAGTGGGAAAGGATAAAAAGTTTTGGTAGTAGGTCATTATGGGAGGTTACTGAAAACATATCCCTGAAGATTCTTCCTTTTCTTCTGTTGCTTTACATCCTGGATGGTAAAGTGAGAGGTTTTTCTGTGATATACACTTCTACTCTGATATGCTGCTTCAAATGAGACCCAAAACAGTAGCAAATCATCATGGAACGGACTATGCAAAATCAGGCATGCCAAAAGTTCCTTGTTCATCAGTGAGTTGCCTCAGATAGATAGTCTATTATTGTGGGGGAAAGCTCACTAATGCATTTTGGGGTTTTGTTGTTGTTGTTGTTGTTGCTGCTGCTGCTGCTGCTGCTGCTGCTGTTGTTTTTAGGGAATCTTTATTTCCAGATGGAACTGAACCTTCAGAACTGGTTGCTTAATGTTTTTATTTTTCACTGCTCTAGCACACTTGGGGATATTTTCAAGATAACTATGCCAAAGAAATTTCTCTTTTCTTAAAGCCCCCAAGCTTTAAACTTAGCAAATAACTTCTTCTAGGGGAAAACAGCCAGTTTAAATAAACTCTTTAAACTGTGAGTTATCTAACTTCAAAAAGTTCTAAGTACTGCATTTACCCTTGACTTTCTTTTATTCTTGATCCTTTTGTGCAGAAGAAGAAGTGTCCTCCTCTACTAATGCTAACGTCTGGATCGTCTCTGTCCCTCTCAACCCTTATTGTATTCTTTGTCAGGTGGACCCTTCTTCCTCATACACTTCCACTATTTTTTTCTTTATATTCAGTTCTTTTCCTTGACCTGAAAATCCATTTGAAGACCTCTTTGAAGCTTCCCTAGATTCAGCGAAGAATCTAGGAGAATGAAACAATCAGAAGATATTAAGAACGTGACATTTCTTTAAGACCTCTCCAGGGACAAAGCTTAACCCATCTTTTTTTTTTCCTGTAGTACTTCCATTTCTTTGTGCCCAATGACAATTCATGACTCAAGTTGTTGTAATTTTGTTTTTGCCTTCAGCTAGACACAGATATTACTCTAAGTAGATCACTAGTGTATGACCTCTTTAACACCACCTCTGTTGCCATTTTAAGGTATAATTTTGTTCCATTTCAGACATTTGACTGCACTTGGTTTTGGTAGCAATGTAAAGTCTTGTAGATTGGCTTCTGTGACATTCATTTATTCATCTATTACTTCCATTTATTTAAAAAGTATTCCTTCAGTATTACTACGCTGAAATAATGAGTACAGTAAAGCTCCTGGCCTCAAGGGACACATGGTTGCATTAGTTCTCTTTGATTACTCTTACTGGATATTACTTGATATTTGTTTTTGTTGTTTTTTCAAAACAGGTGTCTCTGTGTAGCTCTGGTTGTCCTGGAACTCACTCGTAGACCAGACTAGACTCAAACTCAGAGATCCACCTGCCTATGCTGGAATTAAAAGTTTGAGCCACTAAGCCTGGCTTTGATAATGCATTTTATCTTGACTTCCTTCTCCCACTTCCTGGATATAAAAATTGCACGCAAAAGTACTCTCAGCTGTTTCTCTTCAAATAAACTTTTCCTCCTAGCAATACCACAAATTATCACTGATTTTTTTTCAGTCTGTCTTTCTTCTTTAGAACCATACTGTATGCATTTCTAGCTGCTTCCAGGATATATTCCTCTGAATGTCCAAGTAACAAATATACCAGGTTGCAACCTGACCCCATTACTAATCTGCTCTAAGAAAGCCTCTTCCAATGATTCCAGCTTTGACGTATGGGCTAGCATTCTCTCAATTGATCAGATTTTACATCATGGTATCATGTTTAAGCTTCTATTTAATTCATCTATAACCTTTAATGAGTTGACTAAAATTCTGTAAATATTCCTTCCCCATCATTATTTTCTGTTCCAGCTTTCTATTTTCTCTGGCACATATTTACACTAACTTTGAAATCATTAATTGCCCTATCATTCCCCAAGCTTCAATTAACTTTGTTAGTTCTATCAGTCATGTATTCTCAAAATAAGCCTCAACATCTATTGGTAAAGTCCTAATCTCTTACAGTTCAAATCTAAACAGTTTTTTTTTTCTGAAAGTGCCAGATGATAAGAAGGATGGCAATAAAAGTCTTCTCGATTGTCTGCACAGGTCCAGTAGAAGATTGACCTCTTAAACATCCAGTCATACATTGGAAGGATTTATGAGGCTCCACTCCACTCAGGAGGGCTAATGGCAATTGAGGGTTTTGAGATGGAGGGAAGTCATTGTTTTCAGTGTTGTAGGTATTAGTGAGTTAGTCATGATTCAATGAACAGTTTCACATATATGTCCATGTTAGTGACCCTGGTTAAAATAAGTATGACACAAAACAAAATTAAAAGCAAAACAAAAGGCATTAAAATGTGATGGAGACTTGGTGCAACGAGAGGGGATTGGCAAAGATGTAAAGAGGATAAAAGACAGTAGAGAGATGAGTATGACCAAGACTGTGTTACATTCATTTATGAAATATTCATAATAATAATCAGAGAATAATTTTATTTTTAAAAAATCTGTTGGTATAATATTATAGAGCATGCTTTTAACTTCCTCTGAATTCTAGTCATATGAGATGCTCAATGATATTGAAATTTTCTGTTAGTATACATTTCTTTAGCCCTTCTCCAACAACTTTATGATCTGAATAGTAAGCTTTCAAATATTCAATTCAAGAATAACCCACTTCTTAGCACTGCTTCAAAAACAGCAACATCTTACATGTTTCTATTATATTTTATTTGGATTTCACTTATAGAATGCTTCATAGTCTAGTTTCCTGAAGTTGTTTTCCATCTCTCCTGTTTAAGTAATTTGCTTGTTTTCAAAGGCTGTGACTATGACCAATTTAGTCATTATATCTGCTACATCTAACCCAGTTGGCACCTTTCCTGCAGTAGATGCTCAATAGTCATTGATTTGATTAGAATTGAACAGAAAGTAACACCTGGATAGAAGAACCATCATTGTAGGAATGTACTGAATAAAAAGTTATCACATTATTTCCTGGTTTGTTAAGGCAGGCAGGAAGAAAACAGCAGGGTGTCAAGAACTTGAAAGAGAAGAGTACTTTAAGGGCCAAAATGAGCAGAAAGGGAAAAACGAAGCCTCCAATAAATACTTGGCTGACTACAGTTTAGATACCCTCCCTTCACCCATCTCTGTCTTCATCTCAACAGAGAAAATAGGCAGAAGCTTCCCAAGTTTGCTTCCCATCCAAAAAGGGCAAATCTGTGGTTATTTTAGATTAGTGATTTAGGCCTACACCATTCTCCAGTTCCTCAAAATCATAATTATGCTGCTTTGCTTACCAAGGTGAATTGTTGAAGTGTGGTGATCTAGACTATTCGCTATTCCTTTGAATCATGATCCATAATTTTTGCCCTGTATGCTTGCAATATTTTAGAATATATCTCTATTCCTGGTATGTCTTGTGGAAATCAAACTTACATTAAATAAATCATACTTCAATTATAACTGGCATGGCTACAACGCCCTCTGGGCCATTTTCAAAAACTACTTTACACTACAGGATTTAGAGATAGTGTATCTGGATGCACTCAGGGGGCAGAGGCAGATATACCTTTGTGAGTTCAAGAGAATCATGTTCTATAGAGTGAGTTCCAGGATAGCCAGCACTACACAAGGAAATCCTGTCTTGAAAAACAAAAGCAAAACAAACAAACAAACAAAAATACTAGAGACAGCGTGATTCTATTCTTTGCTGAAAAAGCTTCCTTCTCTACATGAATAAAATGTGTGTGAATCTCATCTTCCAATTTACTAATTAGCCAACCTTTGTTCCTGTATTATCAGAGTGTCAGGTGTTGAGTGCAGTGAAAAATGTGATACATTATTTGTAAGCAGCTACCTCAGCACATGAGATCCTGTTTGAACTCTTATACTATATAACAGATACTCATTTTGTACCTACCATGAACTTGGCATTATCCTGGTGAGTGGGAATATTGAGAACAGTAAGCTTTGCTTTCATGGACTTAATTACTTAGAAGTAAAAACAATAAAAATCCTCTTGTTACTAAATAAGGTACATATTTTTTCAAAATTAAATTTATTTTACTTATATACATATATAAACACAAAAACAAACAAGATTTATGGACTTCCATATGATATTTTGATACCAACTGATGTTTAATTAGATAAATCTACCACATAATTTTTATTTATGATATAAATATTCTAATTCCTTTCTTTTAGCTTTATGAAATACAAATTATTATAGAATAATAAAATCAAGGTACTTAGCTTATACAGCACTTCAGTTACATTTTGTTAAAATAGTTCACATATTTTATTCTATCATTTTAAAATGTGCGGTACCCTGTCAATTTTACTACATCACTGTGCACAACAGAATTTCTGTTTGCCATCTAACTATAATTCAGTACCTATTATTCAAGTACTCCCTATCCCTTTCTGTTTGCTCTTCTCCTATACCTAGAAACCACTATTCTGCAATTTACTTCTACAAGATTACCTTTTTCAGATTCTACATATGAGTGACACATGAAGTAATTCTTCCTATGTCTGGCTTATTTCACTTAACACGAGGTTTTCCATTTTCATCCCTATTGCCACTGAACATTTTAATGCCACTATATATAGTTCATAAGAAAGTATTCATTTGTTCAGCATTAAATGAGTCCCCACTGTACAGGGAAACAATAAAGCGATACTTTAATCTAAGTAGAGGGACAAGGTAAATGACTAAAACTCTCTAAGGAACTTCATTTCATTCCAGTTTCTGCCTCCTCCCTCTTGGCATCAGCTTTAAATTATATCCACCTCAATGTGTACACTTAGAAAAAAATAATTGCTGTCTTTGCAGAACATATATAAAACCTGTGAGACTGCTTCAAGTCACTGCCATGTGCTACTAGTGCTTTGAGGTGGGACTTCTTTCTGATTCTCTTGCTGCCTCTGATTTCTGGCTGTTAATTGATTGGCTGTCATTTTACCATTCTTTTTCCTGTGTTCTTCTAACTCCTGTCAATCATCTAATACTCAATTTTCTGAGGCAATGATCGTACCACTCTATTTGCTTCTTTGATGATATTATTAACCTAGTTCTGTATCTGAGAAGACCTTACTTCTCAGGACTTGCTCGACTCTTCATTTCCCACATCTTTTCCAACTCTGTCTTCTTCGCCTTATTCGGACCTGTATTCTTCCCTGTACATTGATGTCTGCCATACCCAGAGATCCATAAGCACAAACCCTAGGTCTTGTATTGCTTCACCCACTCTACTTCCGTGCTACTTGCTTCAGAGTTTTCAACATCAGCCATTTTCCCCACTAGGTCTAAATTTATCATGTTTATAAGAAATGCAAGCAGTTATATTACTTCACCTGGTTGAAGTAACACCTGAGATCTTAAATGTCCATACATATCTCCTCAGCTCATTTTCCCAGTGGTATTTATTATTCTCTTACATATAGAACTCTCCACTGCTTCACCTATTTTAAAAGCAGAACTCAAAAGCAAGACTATTGTGTCTGAAAATAGAACATAAGGCACCCTGTAGTAAAAAAAAAACAAAAAAGAAAACCAAACCAAAAAACTCCTTTCTTCTACCATACTTAATAGTTTAAGCCTAGATCTAAGTAATAGTTAATTTTATATATTTCTGAAAAATTTTAGGATGTTATATCAATGTATATAAGAATCTCAGGATTTTTTTAGGACCTATAAACAACAATCCTACAATGTGCCTTTAGTAAGCTAATTCTATAATTCTATACAAATGAATAATCCAACTTCTTTGACCACATTGGATTCCTTCACAAACAAGCCAAGATGTACTCATTACAAGTTCGGTCTCAATTATGGGGCCTCAAGTAGTGGAACATCATTTATCCCTAGTGTGTGAATGGATGTTGGGAATCCATTCCCCATACAGGGTGTTGGGAATCCATTCCCCATACAGGGGTACTCTCTCAGCCTAGACACAGGAGGGAGGGCCTAGGTCATGCTCCAAATGATGTTACAGACTTTGGTTATTACCCCATGGAGAGCCTCACCCTTTCTATGGAGCAGAAGAGGGATGGGATGGGAGTCAGTGAGTGCCATAGGAGGATGGGAGGGGGAGGGAACCGGGATTGATATATAAAATAAGATTGGTTTTAATTTAAAAAGGGGGGAAAACAAGTTCTGTCTCAAGATATTGCCAATATCTCTTAGAAACTAATAAGATCGGGCTGGAAAGGTGGGTGAGTTAATAAAGGGCTTGCCTAACATTCACAAAGCCTCAGATTTGATCACCAGTACCACTTAACATCCCTAACACAGTGGGATACACCTATAATCTCAGCACTAGGGAGGTAGAGGCATGAAGATCAGGCATTCAAAGACTTCATCAACTATACAGTGAGTTCAAAGGTAGTCCAGGCTACATAAGCTCCTGGGAATGGGGTGTGGCATCATGCAGGTGCCTATATTTTGTTATGATAAAAATTCTAAAGACAGCTTTCTCTTGCTCCTCTCTTTCCTGTCTGCTGTCTCTCCCTCTCTGACATTGTTCTCCTGGGGCAGACAGGACTTTTCCTGTCTGCCTCTTCTCTTCTGTACTCTCTCTGTCTCTTTACCTCTTTTCTCTCCCCGCTTCCCTTCCTAACAAAACTTCTCACTTAAAAAAATTCTAAAGACAAATTTAGGTAAGGGAGAAATCTGGCAGTTAATGAAGCAGAAACCACTGAATGAAAGATATGCATATGCAATGGAGCTAATATAATGTTGGGGCATGATTACAACAGAGTAGCCCCCAGACAGCTGGGAACTGAGAACCACTGACATCACTTTGGAATTTCCCTGACCAAGTTCCTAAGTTAGAAAGTTTGGAAAGCAGAATTTTCTCTTTAGGAAAGAAGATATTCTCCAATGGAGAACATATTACTTTCATGAGGAATCTTAGTTTATTTGAACTATAAGATCTCAATACAGACACAAAAGGAATGATCTAATTTCCTTAGGACATAGAGGAAACACATATGAAATCCTGGCATACTGAGGTGCCAAAGAAAGAAAGCAAGTAAACTAGATGACACAATAATTCCTAATTTAGATACCGGCTTTCTAATGATCATCATTTTAAAATGACTGACAGTGTACTTACTCATGAAAGAACTTGAGTTTTGCTCTAGTGTTAATGTACCCATCTGACAAAACTCATGCTGAAACAATTTTATTGTGATAATATTAAGAGCTGGGCTCATTAGGAATTAAGTTAGGAGAGAAAGTTTATAAAATTTATGAAACAGATGAAAAGAATCAAGTAAAACTATTTTCCATTCTTCCTCTTTTAGGAAAGAACACAGCACATCCCCTCCAAACATAACATCCCAATTGTCTTCTTGGATGCTCAGAGCAGGCTATTGCAAAATTGAATCTTATGACAACTTGATCTTAGACTCCGCACTTTACAGCTGTGCAAAATAAATTCCCATTGTCCATAAACCACTTAGCTTACATTATTGTGGTATACCAGCACAAAATAGATTAAGGCAAGGTCCCTCCCTTTTCTGAGTGATTCCACAACAAATTCAAATATATGTCAAGTCTTCCAGTCTTTGAAAACCACAAAGCAATAGCCATTTTGTTGGTAAGGTAAAAAACCATGCAGCATGTGGGAAATAACTGTAATCAACAAATTCTTTGTCCTTTAGCAAGTTTGGATGCCAACAAGGGAAGCTAGGGAACGAGGCTACAATGGGGAGGAAAATAACGATTAGTATTCCCAAGTCTCTCTTGCCTGACTTTATCCACCTAACCCAAAAGTCAAAGAATGCATTTTCACACACTTTCCCACATTTGTTTCCCCTCCCCAGTCTCCAGTCGGCTCTTCAGTCTCAAACTGGAGATAATCTTCAGATCAATGAGGGCTGATGTCAAACTCTTACTAAGCCATGTTTTCCCAGCTGGGGGTAAATTCCACTTGCCTGGATGTAAAACTTCCTAATTAGAAATGTCAAGTCTCTTTTTAAATAGCAAGCAAGCAATGAGGAGAGGGGAGAATGAGGCTACAAAAAATTGAATTAACTCTTCCTGCACTCTGAATTTCAAGGCTTTGGGAAGTGAAAGCTACACAGTTAAATTCCAGGTTAAATTTTATCTTCTGCTTGATGGCAATAGAGAAGTGTGAAATTACTATTGGCACATGGAGTATGTTAGTGAGGAGTATGTTAGTGAGGAAGAAAATAGTGAAAACAAATCCCCTCTCCCTGAATATGACCCTCCCAGTGCTCAATGCACTGATCAGGGACCTCTAGATATGTTATTTTTCTATGTTATAGCTTGAAAGGTTCATCAAAAAGAGAAAGCGTGCCAAAATAAACTTTCATTATCAGCCATTAACACTTTTATGCAAATGTGTTTATCATATTAGCCAAGGAAAGTGTGGAGGGAAAGAATGAAAAGTGCTAAAATATCACTTCCTTCTTTGGGGGAAAATAGTAAAGAGCACACAGAGCAACACAAGTGTACCCTATCACCCCTGAGTATCCACATCCCATATGCGGTAGGGGCCTGAAACTAGCAGCTGGATTCTGGGCTTTTATCATCCTGTGGAAGGTTGAGAACGAACTAGGGGTGTCTCACAAATGCCAATGGTGGGGAATGGAGAAATTCTTTGTTACCCGAGTTTCTCAATACCCTTAGTGACTTTGAGCCAATGGAGCCAATGTTAGATTGTGTTTTTGTTGTTGTTGTTGTTGTTGTTTGTTTTTGATCAAATACCAAACTGGCTTTTACCATTTACATTGCTTGCTCATGGGGTTATTAGAAATAATAGGTCAGCCCGTAGCTGATGACTTATTCTCTCTCTCAAAAAAAAAAAGCTAGATTTTTTTTTAACATTATGATCTTTTTCCAAAAATAAAGGAAAAGATGCCAGGTGGCATATTCAGGTTCTAATTGGGAACCGGATAACATTTATCATAATTAGCTCTGTCCTCAGAGGCAGTCTCAAGCAGGTTTTCTGTCAAAATTCTGGCTGAGGCAAACATGCTAGGTATGCTAGGAGGCCACCATTGATTCTGAAACTTCATCTCATGCCATGTCCACTTAGAAATATGGGACCCACAAAATCATCAGTGCAAACCACTGCTTTGGTTTTAATAGAACATCTTTACCAGCTCCTTCAATTCATAAATATTAGACTTGTTGAAGGAGAGGCTATTGTCAGGAAAAGGTGTCTGTTTGCCTTTTCCCTTTAATGTGACTGTCACAACAATGTTTTGAATATGGCTTCTTCATCTGAAAAGTATTTATGAGAACGAGACACTAGACGACTGGTAGCTTAGCACCTGTGGTTCCTCTCAAGTATGTAATAAATGGATTTTTCCGTATCTGTATAAAAGGACATTCAATAAGGGAAGAATTAAGTGACATTTATACTGTAAGCTAAATGTGGGTTTGACTGTTTCTTTTTCCTTTATTTATTTATTTTTTCTTATTTTACATATCAATGCCAGTTTCCCCTCCCTCCTTCCCTCTCTCCCACCCTCCCATAACTCCCTCCCACCCTACCCCCATTCCACATGTAGGGTGATGCCTGCCAGGAGGGGTCATTTCAATCTGTCAAGTCATTTGGAGTAGGGACTAGGCCCACCCTCCTGCATCTAGGTTAAGGGAGTATCGCTCCATGGGGAATGTGCTCCCAAAGTCCTTTTATGCAGCAAGGATACATCCTGTTTCTACTGGTTTGACTGTTTTCTGCTGCATTTGTTCATCACAGTTTAGATGTTACTATTGGCTCTGAGTTAGGAGATGCTGCAGTGTTTACTCCCAGGCATATGATATCAGGATGGGTTTCTTGAATATTAGAAAATATTTGTAGAGAATTAATGTGCCAACATGAACAAGTAAGTTACTGTCATACCTTAAGAAACATGACAGAATTCTATAGGTAGTTGTATGCTAGTTACCACATTCCATAGTTAGATTTTAAAACCTTCTAAGAACACTACTATATGAGCATATGAAAGAGGAATAGAGTACTTTATCACAAAAACTAGATGCATTTTATATAGAGACTAAAGATAATAAATTATGTAATCTTTGATGTTATGTGGATTTCCAAACTCACTCACTGGGGATTTGCTTTCTCTTTATTCTTTGCAAATGCATACAAAACTCAGGGCCAAAATATTCTCAGAACCAGTGAGCAACAGAGGCCAGGGACTTAAGTGTGATTGGAGGCTCACCAACATCTATGATTCACTAGACCACAGAGTTTGACTCTGGACTTTTGCAACCACACTGATTACTAAGAGTAAAATTCATGTCTGCCAGAGGAATTTACTCCCCACTCATACAAACTGCAGACAATATCTTGAGAAAAATAATGAAGCAAGGCTGTCATCTAGAACAGCTGCCTTATTCCAATTCAAAAATGGGAAAGTGAACTTGTACACTTTGTGACAGAACTTTGTAAAGGGACATGCACAACACCAGGATGTGAGATGACATAGTTTGCAGTGTTGATTTCTTCCAGTATATGGCCAACCATTAGGCAGGAAATAACTGGCCTATGTGAGATATCCACAGCATCATCTAAGCCCTCTTATAAGCACAAAGAAAGGCAGTTCCATTTCCAAAAATATAAAAGATGAGCACTGATTACTCCTATTTTTTTTTCTTTGCTATATTACACCAAGTGTTGGTTGTTCAACTATTCCCCCATTAGTAGATAGAAAAGAAAACAAACTTTGAATTCTTCCTTTAAACAACGTTCTTGGTATATAGGTCTTTCACTTGTTTTGTTAGCATTACCCCCAAGATATTTTATGTTGTTTGTGGGTATTGTAAATGATGATGCTTCTCTGATTTCTTTCTCAGCCCCTTTATCATCTGTATATAGTAGGGCTACTGATTTTCTTTAGTTAGTCTTGTATCCTGCCACTTTACTGAAGATGTTTATCAGCTGTAGGAGTTCCCTGGTAGAGTTTTTTTTGGGGGGAGTCGCTTATGTAAATTATATCATCTGCAAATAGTGATAGTTTGACTTCTTCCTTTCATATTTGTATCCTCTTGATGTCCTTTTGTTGTCTTACTGCTCTAGCTAGAACTTCAAGAACAATATTGAAGAGGTATGGAGAGAGTGGACAGAAAGCAGAAAATATAAACCTCTCCCATGCTTTTGGATAGGTAGGGTCAACATAGTAAAAATGGCAATCTTACCAACTAAATACCAGCACAATTCTTCAGAGGCTTGAAAGAACAATAATCAACTTTATATGGAGAATCAAAAGATCCGGATAGCAAAAACAACCCTGAACAACAAAGGAACTTCAGTAGGCATCACCATCCCTCATTTCAAGCTCTATTATAGAGCTATAGTCCTGAATATAGCTTGCTATTGCACAAAAAAATAGACAGTAAAACCAATGTAATCAATTGAAAACCCTGATATTTATCCATACACCTACAAACACCTGATTATTGACAAAGAAGCTAAAATTATACAACGGAAAAAAGAAAGGATCTTCAACAAATGGTGATGGCATAACTGGATACTGACATGTAGAAGACTGCAGATAGATCCCTATCTATTGCCATGCACAAAACTTAAGCCCAAATGGATCAAAGACCTCAACATATATCCAGCCTCACTGAACCTCTTAGAAGAGAAAGTGGGAGGTACCCTTGAACGAATTGATACAGGAGAATATAGCACCAGTACCACATACACTGAGATAGACAATTAATAAATGGAACCTCCAGAAATTGAGAAGCTTCAGTAAGGCAAAGGAAGAACATGGTCAAGACAAGCCGGCAGACCACAGGGTGGGAAAAGATCTTCACCAACCCTCCACTTGGCAGAGGGCTGATTTCTCAAATATACAGATATACAAAGAGCTCAAGAAGCTAGTTACCAAAATAACAAATAATCCAATAAAAAGTGGGGTACAGAACAGAATAGAGACTTCTCAGTAGAGGAATCCAAAACAGCTGAAAGATACTTAAGTGCTCAACATTCTTAGCCATCAGGGGAATGCAAATCAAAACAACTTTGAGATACCATCTTACACCTGTCAGAATGACTAAAATAAAAAATACCAAGACAATTGGGAGCATGGGGGGAAGGAGAGGAGATGTAGGAGAAAGAGGAGAGGTGAAGAAGAGGAGGGAGGGAACATGAGAGATCAAGCAGATTGAGTCAGGGGAAAAATAGAGGAGAGCAAGAAAAGAGATACCTTAATAGAGGAAGCCATTATAGGTTTAAAGAGGAATCTAGCACTAGGGAAATGTCCAGAGATCTATAAGGATGACCCCAATTAACAATCTGAGCAATAGTGGAGAGGCTACCTTAAATGCCCTTCCCCAATAATAAGATTGATGACTACTTTAAATGCCCAGAAGTAGAGATTCACAGCTAAGCACTGAGCCAAAGATGGAGTAGTGATGAGGAAAGGGCTGGGGAAACTCAGAGAAAGAGTGGACCTGAGCAAGTAAGAGTTCAAGGATCCCAGACACACAGCTGGGGATCCAGCATAAGACTGAACCAGGACACCTGTACATGGGTGTCAGTTAGGAGACCTGGACAGTCTTTGGGGCCTTTGGCAGTGGAACCAGTATTTATCCTTAGTGCAGGAATGGTCTTTGAGAGCCCATCCACCCCACTGGAGGAATACTCTCTCAGCCTAGACACAAGGGGGAGGGCCTAGGCTCTGCAGGAAAGGGTGTGACAGAGTTTGATGATCCCCCAAGGAAGGTCTCACCCTCCTTAGGGAGTGGATGGGGGATGGGATGGGGAGGAGTCAGTGGGAGGCATGGGAGAATGGGAGGGAAAGCGAACAGGGATTTATATGCAAAATAAGATTGTCTCTAATTTAAATTAAAAGAAAGAAAAGGAAGAAAGGAAGGAAGGAAGGAAGGAAGGAAGGAAGGAAGGAAGGAAGGAAGGAAGGAAGGAAGAAAGAAAGAAAGAAAGAAAGAAAGAAAGGAAGGAAGGAAGGAAGGAAGGAAGAAAGGAAGGAAGAAAGAAAGGAAGGAAGAAAGAAAGCCACCCCAACAGAGGTTAACTTCCAATAACATTTCAGCTACAGGGGGCCTTCATGAGCTCCTCTCCAGTCCACACTGGAATGGGTAACCAGCTTAGTCATATGTTGGAAACAACTGCAGTGAGTTTGTAAGTGCAAAGGTCCTGGTACATATAGAATACAGTATTTTGTTTTACTACCTCCATCCTTTGGCTCTTACATTCTTTTTAGATTATTATGCATTTTTTATTTACAATGTATATATTTTGATTATGTTCTTTCCCCTCTTCCTAGTTCCCAAAGACAGATTCTCTCCAACTTCATGTTCTTCATGTGCTCTCTCTGTCTCTATCATCATGACATATGGTGGTTTGCTTGTAAAATAATATAATTTTGTTTATTATTAGGTTTATATTTACAATACACTTCTATTTTATATTTATTTTTTATTTTTGAGATTATATCATTTCCCTCTTCCCTTTCCTCCCTTCAAACCTTTCCACACCACCCCCTTAGTCTTTAAAATTCATGAACTCCTTTTTAAATTGTTATATATTGCTAAATATATAAACACAACTTATTCAGTCCATTTAATGTTATTTGTATGCATATGTTTTCTGGGCTGACCTTTTGGTATTGGATAACTAGTTGGTATGTTCTTCTCTGGGGGAGACTTTTTTTTTCTGCTCAGCATTTTCGCTGCTTGCTATTCTTTGTCTAGAGTTGAAGTCTCCTGAGCTTTCCCTGTTCCACTTTGGATGTCATTGTTATCCTTGCTCAGATCCTGTTTAGGCAGCCATGTTCATGAAATGTTATGGATGTAGCTCCTCTGCCATCTCCAGGAGATAAAATGTCACAGCCAACTCCCTGCTCTGCTAGTTCTCACAATCATTCTGCCCCCTCTTCTGCAATGATCCCTGGGCCTTAGAGCCAGGCATTACTTTGTAAATGTGTCAGTCGGAACATTTTAACCAGTCTTGTTTTGTGTTGTTTGCTGTTGTTGTTTATAATGGTCTCCACTATTGGAAAGAGACATCTCCTTGACATGGGGTAAGAACTCTAAGTATCTGTGGGCATAAAGATCAAATACTTAGAGTGTAGTTATAGATTATGCTGGTTTAGTAAATCAGTACATGTTCTCCTGCAAGATCATGACTTCACCAGCTCCAGGTATTTGGCCTTAAGTCCAATTAGAGAGTTGTTGATCATCACAAGAAATACTCATGTACCCTTAGGTTTATTCCTTACTGGTCATTGTTATGACTCTTACATTTTTTTCTGCCTCATTTTCCAATAATATTTCATGAACCTTGATGGGAAGGTGATAAAGATGTCCTATTTATGACTGAGCATTCCACAGTCACTGATTCTCCATACTTTGACCATTTGAGTCTCTATATTAACCATTGATCAATGTGAAAAGTGTCTCTGACCAAGGTTAAGCCCAGAAAGTGATTCTAACTACTATGTTATATAAAGGGCATAAAAATAGGAGGGGACTTCTTGTAAATAAAGGGGTTCTAGGGAGACTGTTCAGAGTGATGGGGTGATGGCAAAATTCATTACATATATGATAAAATTATTGTCAGATAATATTGTTTAAATCAGATAGTATTTTTTTAAATAAAAGTGTCTTTATTTTCCTGTACTTTCCAATGTACACTAACAAACTGAAACCCCGGGTTTAGATACAGGTAGGGTTTAGATACAGGTAATGGGTTATACTTAGAATTACAAAAGGATTTTGTTATTTACATTCCATAAATAATTCAGTTCAACATTTCTGTGCTGCTTTTCTCTGATGAACTATCCCAAATGCCAAAACAAATACTTTTCTTATATGTAGATATATACAGATTGCTGAAGGTTGGAAATTGTTAATGGTGAATGTTGAAGCATTTGAGTGGTAGGTAAATACTGTGTTCTAGTTGATGATATGCTGCATATTCGCATCATAAAATGATAGTATTTGTCCACTATAAACAGTTAACTCTAGACTAAAGGGCACACCAGTTGCATTTAGTCCCAAGAATTTTAGATGTTTCCTTTTAACTTTAATTTACTTTCTGCTAATGATTTGTGGGCTGGATGAAGCCTGTGGAGGAGGAATGGCTCACCACAGGATGTGGTAGTTCAACTTCAAGTGGTTTACTGTTCATTTTTAGAAAACCCACAGTATACTGTCTCCTTTCTTTCTGGGTTCATATGTTTTTGTTATTGGATTTTTTTTGTAATATTGTATTTTGAGACTTTATTAAAAGGGTATAAAATGAACAAAGAAATTCTTTTAAAAATATTAGCAAATTAGGTCTAAGTGAATGTCTGGATAAGAACTTTTGATTGGGCTGGGCAGTGGTAGTGCATGCCTTTAATTGCAGCCTGGGGAGGCAGAAGCAGGTGGATATCTGAATTCAAGGTCAGCCTGTTCTGCAAAGGGAGCTCCAGTATGGTCAGGGCTATACAAAAAATCCTGTCTTGAAAATCAAAACAAAGAAAAAAGCAAAAACAAAAAACTCAGACTAATGGTGAAAAAGAAATAGCAACATCACTAACTATAGTACGCATTGAAACTGGCATTCTGCAATTAGAAATATTTATCTAATGCTAGGCTGAAACCTATCCAACCTATTATATTCATATAGCAAGGTATAAATAAATACACAGTTCATATTTATATATTATTGCTTACATGCTAATAATATTGGGAGGGAGACTGGCAAATTTCCAAACACAAAAACATTATTAATAATATTAATACAAAAACATTGTAAGATAGTTTAGATTTTAAGATTTCAAATTTTATACTAGTAATGTAACTTTACCTCTCTCATCTCATATGGTTGTAATTATTATTGTTAGTGTTGGGTGTTGAACTGATGTCCTCATGAAAGCATTCTAGCACTGAGCTGACATAAGCCTTTCCATTTTTTGCCTCTTTATTTTTGTTACAGTGATTAGAAGCATTTAATGTGATATTTACCATCTTAACAAATTTGGAAGAACAAATAACATGTTGTCAACTGTAGGCTTTATGTTTTTCAGCAGATCTCTAGAAGTTATTCACCTGAAATAACTGAAATACTATACCCACTGAAGAAAAACAAATCCTCATTACCCCATCTGCCAGGCTTTGGCAACCACTTCTGCTTCTTTGAGTCTAATTATTACAGATATCTTACGTAAATTGAATTACACAGTATTTGTATTTTATTATCTATATTTATTTAAACTAATAAAATTATTGGGGGTAACATGTCATCTCTTGGCACATATGTATGTAGCATAATGTTTAAATTTGACTAAAACCATCTCCTTAAGTATGTTTATTCCACATGGAGAAATCATACAAAATATTTTCTTCTACCTTTTGAAATATACTACTCATTATTATTAACTATAGTCAACCTGCTGTGGAATGGCACAGAAAAATATTTTTCTGATACAAACTGGGGAGTGAGGGTGGGCCATGGGAGGTGTTTGAGGCAGGTAGCAGGGAAGGGTTGGAAGGAGAAAAGGGAGAAGAAAACTTGTAATTCAATTACCAACATTTTTAAAAATTATAAAAATTCACATGATGTAAGGTAAAAGTCCAAAGTAATTTTTTTCTTTTGGAAAATGATAATGCTTTTGTTAAAAATAAGTTGATCACATATGCTTGGATTTGTTTCATGTTGTTCTATTTTATTCTTCCAGATGATATGTCATATCTTGAAAATAATACCATATTATTTTAATTATTATACTTTGTACTAAATTTTGAAATCAGGAACATATTCCCTACAATATGTATTTTTCTGTTTCACAATCACAGTGCCAAGATTGGAGAAATCTCCCTTCAAGTTTTTGATCAGAGGAGTTCAAGAGATTTCCATAAGAATATAGGCTGTTGCCATTACCCATGGTTGCCTCCCAATTCTCCTATTACTGAAGACATCAGACATAGGACTTGGAGAAATTGAAACTCACCTTGGGTCTCCATCCTAAGGACTAGTTCCCATAGTATAAGAAGATGCTATGCAATTAAGAAACTAGGGGAATTAGTAGCCCTATCCTTTTCTAATATCTACAAACCAGAATAATGACAAGAATGGAAAGATACTCCAGTAATGTGCTGTAGTGGCACTTATACCTTGGAGGTAACCAACAGCTGTATGCTTGGGCTTAAGGCTCACTCTATAGAAGAGAATCTATGCTTGTAACTGTGAAGTTAGACAGTTATCTGTTGCTTGTAAGGTCTTGGACCCTAAAGCAGAACCTATTATTTCCCTTTTTCAGAACCAATATACCTTCTAACTGTATTCTAAATATTCACATTCACAGATTAATGTAGTTTTCACTTCTCATCAAAGAAGCTCCTTTTTGTAGCTAAAACTGGTCAAAATGCAAAATCAACTGATCATGAGGTGCCCAGCCCCACTGATACAAGACAATTCTAGTACTTAAAGCTCAGGGAACATCAGTACCAGCTTTAAAGAGCAGGAAGGTAGTAAGAACAAGAGGAACAGAAATCATGCTCAAGACAGTGTCTTTCATATATGAAATATCAACAACAGAGTCACCTAAACAAAATCAGCACAATGACAAATACAGTTACTTTGCCAATGTAGAAGATAAAAATCTTACAAGGCACCTTCCCTAGATGAAGATCTTCAGAAAATTATTAATGGCAGGTAAGAGAGGGAGATTCCATTCATTTACTAATCCCAAGTAATTATCCCCTCTGCCCAAAATTATATATACACACACACACACACACACACACACACACATACACACACACACACACACACACACACATATATATATATATCACTGAATGGGCTCTGAAAGCTATATTTCTGTATATTTGTTCTTATGTATACACACATATGAATTTGTACATATATAAGCATATATACATGAAAGAGTAAAACTATAGTTTTTGTAGGTTTCTCCAGCCTGGTCTTGACCGCTTTGGGAGCCCATTCCACACAGAGGGATACTCCCTCAGCCTAGACACTTGAGGGATGGCCTGGTCCCTGCTCTAAAAGACTTCCCATGGAAGGACTCACTTCCCTGGCCAGCAGAAAGGGGATGGGATGGGGGTTGTTGGGGGAAATAGGGGAGGACAGAATGGTGTGGGAACTGTGACTGTCATGTAAAACAAGCTTGTTTCAAGTTTAAATTTAAAAATTATATAAAAAAAGGAAAACTATAAAAGAAAAGGTCATACATTTAAGAAGGTCTAGAGGGACAGAGGAGGAAATGGAGAGGTAGGGATAGAAATGATACAGCTATAGCATCCATATATGAAATTCTCAAATACATTTTAAATTTTTGTTAAAAATATCTTGATTTCAGTTAATCCATTATCTTTTGAAATGTTTAAATATCACTGTTTGGATAAATTTAATGGGAATTTTAATGTTTTAGTGGCAGTGTTAACTCTTAAAAACCTGAATATAAAATTTCAGAGCTAATCTTTTAACAATTTTAGTTGATCAGTTATATATAAAATAAAATGTCACACTAAAATATCCAAAAATAAAGATCATATTAATTATTTTGTATTGTTTGTAGATCTACATTAATTTTAATTTTTTATTTCTACAGAAAATAACAATGAGATTCTTATAGATAGGGATGGATGTGAATATATATATATATATACATATACATATATATATGTATATATACACACACACATATATATGTATAGATAATAAACTTGTATACTACTTGTATACTTGTAAACATTTTAAAGATTGTTGTCTAAGGTATGAATATTAGCTATGTTTCATTTGTATGTTTTTATAATCTCTTATATTCATTATTTATGTCTTTTAGTATTTAAAATTTGCATTTCTTTTGATTACTAATGTTATAAATGTATTTATTTTATAATTTCATACCTTTATGTAATAGGGGTTTTGTTGTTGTTGTTGTTTTCAAGACAGGGTTTATCTGTTTAACAGTCCTGGCCGTCCTGGAAATTGCTTTGTTGACCATGCTGGCCTCGAATTCACAGAAAACCACCAGTCCATGCCTCTGCTGGGATTAAATATGTGTAATACCAACACCCTGCTCTTCTGTTATTTTTATCCTATCCCCTACAATTCAATACTTCTTTATTCTTAACAGTATCCTTTTTCTTCATGTGTTTTTTGGGACCTACTACATTTTATTAGTGTTGTTTGCATGATTATGAGTGGAAGGTTATTTAACCCAACAAGGGCAACTTACTAGTGGCCACCCCACTATGCAATATGACTCCTTCTCCCCTAGCAAGAATTAATTACCTATAGGTTCCCAGTGAAGCGTGAGAGCCTCATTAATCCATCTCCCAACCACAACAAAATATTGATGGGTCCCGTCTTCTACAGAAACTACAATTGCTATGAGTTCATGGGTGCATATCCAAGAGAAAGCTTTTCCAAGCATTCCTGTCAATCTTCCAACCCGTTGGGTTTTGGGTTTTGTTTGTTTGTTTTTATTTGGTGTTTTTGTTTGTTTTCTGGTTGTTTTTGTTTGTTTATTTTGTTTTGTTTTAGATAGGGTTTCTTTGTGTACCCTTAGCTGCTCTAGACTTTGTTTTGTAGACTGGTGTGGCCTTGAACTCAGAGACCTACACGCTCTGCTTCCTGAGTGCTGGGATTAAAGGTATGTGGTGCTATCTCTTAGAAAGCTCTCCAACTCTTTGGCCCAGAAGCCAGGCACACACCTTTAATCCCAGGAGCCAGAAGCTAGGAGGTGGTGGTACACACCTTTAATTCTAGGACTCTGGATTAAGAGACAGACAGATCTCTGTGAGTCCAAGGCCACCCAGTTCTACACAAGAGTGCATCAGTCTAAAAGAAAATTTTGGCTCATACCTTCAGTCCCAACATTAGGGAAGTATGTAAAGAAGCAAGGTTTCAGATGGTGCACTTTTTCTCCAGCCACACTGAGGAGAGGCAGTTTGATGAAGAGCTCATGCATAAATCAGAGCTTTCAGCCTGAGCTAGAGGTGAGAGTTAGTGGCCAGCTGCTCTGCTTTTCTGATATCCAGCCTGAAGTTTGAACCCCATTATTAGTCTCTGGGTCTTTTATTTTTTGAGTGTTTATTTGATGTCCTGAAATATGACTAACTTTACTAGTTCTAACAGATTTTACAGATGTCTTTACAGTCATTAATGTATACGATCATGTCAGCAAACATAAATAATCACTAGTCTTTCTTTCCTTTCTATTTCTTTCTCATTTTTTATTGTTCTGAGTAGGTCTTCTACGCTAACCAAAAGCTGACCAAGTGATAATCTTTAGTAGCTCCATGCTTTAACTTAGTCAAACAGCTATTAGTGATTTGAGTATCACATTAGTTGCTGACTTCTCAAGTGCAGCCCTTATTGTATAGAAATTAATTACTTCTCTGTTGATTTTTTTCTACTGCCATTTAGTATGTCATCTATTCTTGAGAATGTTTTATATGTAATGTGTATTCCATTCCTGTTGGATTTTTCAAATCTGCCATTTTGTTATTGATAGATTTGTCTAGATCTGTGGAGGATAGTGTACACATATGTGTATGCACATGGGTGTAGGAATACTCTTCTATGTATGCATGCATAACTGGAGGCCAAAGATCAAAATCAGTTGTGAAGTTATATTACTTTCTACTTTATATTTGGGATAGGGTCTCTAAATAGGCTCTGAATTCACATTTTGGTTAGACTTGCTTACCTATGAGCATCTGGTATCTGTCCTATCCCTCTGACATAAGAGCTATTTTTCCAGATGTATACTGCCATATCTGGCTTTTATGTGAACACTGAGGATCAACTGTTGGTCCTTGTGTTGGCATAGCAAGCAGTTTACCAGCAAGCAAACCTTTCCAACCCTGTATCTACATTTTATTTCTGTTTTTGAAAGTAGGATATTAAAATTTTCTATATGATTTCATAACCACCTATGTCCCCTTCAGTTACTGTAATATTTCCTTCTACATTTAAATATCATCATGTTGTATGTACATGTTTATAATTTTATACCTTTCTGATAAAAGTAATTTTATCATTAACCCTTGAAAAATGTTAATTTCTGCTGTCGTTATGGAAAACAATATAGAGAATCGACAAATAATGTTCTCCTTTGACCTTTCTGACATTTTACTTAAAGTATATTCATCTAATGTAAATATAGTCACTTTGCTCTCCTTTGTATGCTTGGTATTTGCCCATTCTTTGTCTGTGAATTTATATGTATCCTTAAATTTATACCACTTCTTCTATACACAGTACATATTTTGGTTGTACTTTATTGTTTATTCAGTCAAACTAGATCTTTTTAGCCTTTATATTTAAAATAAAGGTTAACAGTCACTGAATTACTACTGATTTTATGTGAATTATGTCCTGTTCATTTTCTAGATTTCTTTTTTCTTATTTGCCTCTCTTGGTGTTTCTTGAATTTTTATTACAATATTCTTTGACTTACTTCCATCTTTTGTCATTATAGGATTTTTTTTTGTATTTGGTTACCATGAGGTATATAAAAGTACCTTACACTGTCATATTCTCTAACAGACATTTTATGCTATTGATTGACATTACACTTAACATATTTTAATATTGTGAATCATTACCAGTTGTTTACAGTCATGGCACTTCTACCATTTTGTCTGTTAACTTTTCCACTAGAGTTATCCCTTGGTATCAGAGAATCACTGATAGTACTGCCTCATCACACGAGTATGACAAAATGTGTGAATACTTTAGAACAATATATAAAATGTCATAGTATTTGCTTAAAACCTGTGCAATGCTCCAATATGATACTACATTACTTATAGTAATACAATGTAGGTGCTGTGTATATAGTTGTTATGCTGTAATTTTAACTGATAATTACATGAAAAAAATGGTCTTTTAATATTCATTTAAGTGGTATTTCTTGGGTACTATTATAAAGTTCTAGACATGATATAAACACATTCTAAGAAAAAAATCATTTTACTTCATTTAAAAATTGAATTTGTGGATCAGCAGGGAAAACATTTTACTTAAATTCAGGATATAACTAATGTAGTAAGAAAAATGACATTGTATTAGTCATTTTCAATTTATGTCATAAGAGGATTAAATGAATGAACTAGTGCATACAAAAAAAGAGAAATTACATGTAGGTTTCTCTAGCTAAAGTGATCTTTATTGTAAGGGTAAAGTGAGTGTTATGGTTCAAATGGTAAGGTTATGAATACTGAAGAAATGTCTTAGTTGTGGTTGTTATAGCTATGAAGAAATATTATGACCCAAAGTAACTTGAGGAGGAAAAGGTTTATTTCATCTTACAACTTGTAGTCCATCAGTAAGGAAAGTCAGGACAGGAAATCAAAGGAGAAGCATGGATGCAGAAGGTGATGCAGAGTCAATTGAAGAATTCTGCTTACTGCCTGATCACTCTGTTTTATATCATCAAGACCACCCACCCAGGGGTGGCACCACCCAAAATTATCTGGGCATTCCAATAAGAATAATCAATCAAGAACATGCTCCCACAGATGTGCCTGATAGGGACATTTTCCCAGTTGAAGTTTCTTCTTCCAAAATGACTATAGCTTGTGTCAAATTGACATAAAAAAAAAAGCACAAGAAGTATAAGATGGTTTGCAGTTGAGTAAGGGATAGACTGATCAGATAAGAGTAAGCCCGGGGCTCCGAGAAAGCATCAAATTTGGTCTTTGTAGGCTCTGGCTGACTCCAGTGAAGTCTTCCCCACTACCCAGCTTCAACTCAAGACCATACCTAAAGCACCCTTGAACTCTGTCTTAGTAAACGTCTCAGCTCTACAAATAGTAAAACCTTCATACATATTATTTCAACTAATTGCAACAGAATGGATTGAGAGAATTGCTTCTAAGAAAGCTATTGTCTATTCTAGGATGGAGACCACTTCAGACTTCCCCAAAGCTGGAAAAAGGAAAGAGAAAGAGTACACAAGCACTTATAAATCCAGGTATTAGAGGTAGCCCTGTGCTCTAATTGCTCAGCTCAGTCTACTCTCTTTTATGGAACATACACTTACTTTGTGTTTTTGCTTTCTCTCCTGCTGAAATAAACATTAACTACTTGTCACTGTACTGTACTCCTATGTGAATTCTTTGGACACACGCGTGCAAAGACTACTGCTGCAGGTAGGATAAAAATAAAATACAAAGGCAGTGTCTCTTCCCATCCACCACATTATTCAGGGCAAAATCAGCATTTCCTTGATGCATATAATGAAGTAGAATGAGCTATATGACAGTAACAATGCCTAACTCTCCTTTGCTTCTGACAACAATAGCTTATTTATTTTTCACACATACAAAATGCATGATAGGTTCGAGTGACTCTACATGGCTGCTGTTTTCCACATGATGGCTAATTACCAGGCTTCCATATCCACACCTGACTTCACAGTCTTGTTAGAAGCAGAACAAAGGGCTGGAAAGAGATTTAACAACTAAATAAATTCATGCTGAAGAGACACATGTCACACATGCTCACTTGTTATTGTCTAAGTATGACAGAGATGTCTGACTTTAAGGAAAAGTACCATCTATCCATGGGTTCAAAACTAGATTACAATGACAATTCGTCATTATGATGACACTGTCCATCTATGTAATAATATAAATGATTAGTTAATAAACATACCCTGAACTATTTGGAGTCATTTCATCTTTCGAAGTGGCCAGGAAAAGTGAATCCTTATGAGTATGAGTTTTGTTTTCAGGCCTCATGTATTCTTTATAACAGAGCTAATTATCATGACACTTGGCTTATAAACATTCGTTTATTTTTGGATTTTTGTTTTTTGTTATTAATCCTGAAAGCTCAACCTTAGCTTAAGGTTCTTTTATTTAAATATCTTTTCATTTATTGTATAGTTCATGTACATTCTTAAAAACTGGAACACAAGAATCTTTTCTTCAAACAAAATTTCCCGCCATCCTTAGTCTACATACTCTGTCATATTTCATACTTATCCATTTCAATTTTGACTGCATAGCAACATATTAACAATTTTCTGTTAATCTTCAGAGATTCGCCTGTCCATCCAATGTACCACTTCTGGGGTGCACATTCTTCTTTGCATGGCTTTTTAAAAATTAGTTTTCAGTCTTTGAAATTTTCATACATGCATAAAATATATCTGGGTCATATGCACCTCTATTTTCATCCTACAAACTCTCCTGTGTAGTAAGATATTCACTTTGTCCACACCTGTGGCACTGACCATGCCCATTGGGGGTGGGGACAGAGGCAGACATTACCTGTGGGAACTAGGTCTGAGGAGGGTACCATGGGAGCTCTCTCTGGCTTACAGCACAGGGACAGAAGTACATCAGGAGGCATCAATGGGATCAGGGACCTGCTAGTATTTATCTGTCTATGTTGTAAGTTATTTCTCCCTGAATAAACATTTATTCGGCCTATTTCTATTTGTTTCTCCTAATCCTTATTAAACTACGATACTCCTGGGATATGACCGTCAATACAAGTCCTACATCTCCCTCTCACTTACACGGCTCCTTTTTAGTATAAATAACTCTCTGAGTCCAATCAGTGCTACTCATATGCAGGCAAGTACAGAATTATCCACTGGGGCATGGACAATCTATCTTGCAATGAATGATTAGATAACCTTCAAAAACTGGCTATCTGTTACAAGTAGGCTTTCCCCTGCCAGTCTTGACCCACAGCTGTGCCATCCCCAAATAACACACAGAGATTCTGTATTAGATATAAAGCTGTAAGCCAGTTACTAGTTTCTTATCGACTAGCTCTGTCTTAATTATTAACCCATTTCTATTAATCTAAGAATTTCCATGTGGTCTCATCTAACCAGAGAGAGGGGCTGGCATTCTTCTCTCTCTGTCCTCCATCTTGGATCTCCTCCCAACTACTTCTTCTCTCTTCCTTGACTCCTACTCCCACCTATCTTGCTTTCCTATTGGCCAACAGTGCTTTATTCATTAACCAATTAGAGAAACATATTTACAGAATGACATCTCCCATCAGCTATCCCTCCTTCATCAGCCACTAATTGAAAATAGTTCCTAATATGGGCTCAATCTTCATGGGTTCTTTCCTATCTCCATGGTTGAACTTTTAGCTTGTTTGATCATCTGCATGCCTGGCTTTTACAAATGGTGCTAAGGAAGCAAATTCAGGTCCTCATGCCCAGGAAATTGGCACTTTACCATTTAAGTGATCTCTTAATCTCTTTAGTCCAGACATATACAATTTTTGATTTACTAGTTGTTGTAAGATAAATGGTCAGCTTCTCATCTAAGTCCTGTGAACATACATCTTGTACCAACAAATGATCTATTACTGAAAGTTCCAATAATTCTTTACCTGTCCCCACCCCCCAGTCTTCTAGAAGGTCCCAAGAGTTAATTGTCTCAAAAGCAGACCTCGGACACAACTGAACAGAAATTTAAATTAAAGAGAAAATACTCTATATTCTTCAAATAGGATGTTTTTGAAGAATGATTAATAGAGCCTTGGAGGTTCACAGTTGCCCTGAATCCTTGTCATCTGTCTCATTTTCATGCATATACTGTGTTGTCTTCCTTCCTTTTTGTCTTTCAAGTCTATATTGCTCTATATATTTATGCCAACATCAATACTCAAATAAACTCTCTTCACTCAAATCCTTAAGTCAGATTCTGACACCAAGGAGAAACATCAAGCCTTAAAGTGACCTTAGTCTAAGGAAGTTCCAAATATATGGACCTACTTTAGGTATTTCTTCTCCAAGACTATAATATTCAGCACCAAGAGATCAGAGTGGCTTACTCATCATTACAGGGGTCATCAGGATGTGTCACTGGCTTTTGTTCTATGCTTGAAAATACAAAATATATGATATTTTCAATCTTTTCTGAACTGGAATTAGAAGTCTTCAGGACAGAAACTATGGCATATTAACCATTTAATGGATGAACTATAAACCTACAATGTAATTTTACTTTTCTGGGTATTCTGAGAATCAGAGAAGTCTCTACTTCAAATCAAAGTTCACTATTTGAAAAAAAAAACATAGAATAGCAGAGTATATACTGTTTGTCCTGCCCCACCAGTTTTATGTAAAATGTTTGAAATTGGAAATTTACCTGCACTGAAAATAAATGCTGAGAAACCTTAACAATGGTATATCACAATGCCTTTTGTTCTCCAATCAAGTCTTAAACTCAAAGGAATATTTTGTGTTGGGGATAGAAAGATATTAAAGTATTCAAATGTGTACATCTAAGTGAAAAATTAAAGGATCACTATAGATTTTCTTAACAGCAACTGCAAACTCTGATCAAGCTTTTTTTCTCTCTTTAACAATAATCCACAGACACATACCCTTCTCTCAAAAAAATAAATATCAAAGTTCTGAAAGGACAGAAAAAAAATGCCTTTCCTTTCTAAAAATGTTAAACATAATAGTAAAGAAGATAAGAGATATCTGATGTGAATTTTGATAATGTTTTGTTAATGATATAAAAAATTACAGTGTAAGCTAATGATGGCACATTGTGTCACAATACTTCAATATAGAAAGCCAAATGTGGACACACACACACACACACACACACACACACACACACCTCTCTATAAACTTGGCATGTCTTTCTGTCTTTAACAATCTAATTGGGAAAATCATTACTACAAAGATGGATGAGTTCACCTTGCCAGGAAGGCTTTTATAAAAAGGTTCTAAATCAATCATCAACTATTCAAGTACTGGCTCCAGCTAGAAAATTTGTAACATTGTCTTCCTTCATTCATTCCCTTTTCCCCATTATCAGTTTTCATTATGGAAGCTTTTATGATTGCACATTTACCCCAAACTCCCCATTGTAACCTAGAGTGTTGACTAGGTTCTGTTGTGGTGTCACTCCCACTGTATGTGTGAGTGTGGGTGTTTTATTGTTTTTAATAAATTTTATTTTATTTTGTATATTTTGAGTCTTTTCTTGCAAGGAGATTTGTATACTGCATATATGCCTTGTAGCATCAGAGGCTAAATGATGGCATAAAATCTCCTGGGACTGAAATTATTGGTGATGGTGAATAGCCAGATGGATGCAGGAACTGAACCCAGGTTCACTGCAAGAGCAGCCAAAGATTTAGAAGTGAAATTAGGAAAACTTTAATGACGAAATGTTGTGATATGAAGTCAAATCATAAAGCCATTTTGTGTGTATAAATACAAAATGCCAGCAAAGTAAACCTAACAGTGGCTTTTAATCTATCATGAAATTAGATGGGTAAAAAATGAACTCAATAGCTCTAATGACAGATACATAAACTTAACAGAGAAGAGCAATGACGTTTTGCAGGTTGGGATCTCTTACCTATTAGTTTTTCATTTTCAATGAACAATTTATTTATACTACTTTCTCCCCGGTTAACATTACACATTAAACAGTTAACAAGGACAGAAAAAAATATAACGATTTTAGATAGAAATCTCAAGAATTGTTGAAGAGTGTAGGTATTTCCTATTTCATCCCTTAATAAATAAGTCTTCTTCCCAAGCATGTGTGGATTTGTCACTATAGTAATGTCATTGCCTTTTCCTCCAGTAGGGAAGGATGGAGAGAGCTCAGGACTAGCTTACCAAATGGTACATCAGGAAGCCTCCTATGTCCATGCTGGAGAGAGAGGAGACAGACATACAGAGGCAGAGAGAGAGGGGGGGTACATATAGAGAGAGACAGAGATAGAGACAAAGAGAGAGAGAGCTCCCATCACCTCTGTTCTCAACAGATCACACATCAAAGAAAACATACCCATATGGCAGTGAGGAAAACTAAGGAATTTTGGTCCTGTGGCATAGCTTTCCCATTTCCAAGTACCTACCAACAACACTGACTGGACCAGGGATTGTAAACAAAAAAGTCACCTAAAAACCTTCAGCTGTTCCCTAGAGAGCATGAGAGAGATAATTAGGAGTTACATAACATCTGCAAACACCCAGTTTATATCCTTGGCCAACTTACCCCCTGGAGACAGGAAATCAATTTTAAATACTTCTTGCAATCCACTCCTCAAACTTCACTACCAGCTTCTGAACATGTTCCTTAACATAATGAGCAAATCTTGGATAATCTTCACATCCATAAGGGGCCATGGAAGCCAAAGCACAGAAGCTGTAGAAGTTTCTCAGTGTGTTACTGGGGCTCTTTCAAGTTTGCACTTTCATGCAACAGTCCTTTCTATCTTCTATCCAATTTACTCATTTATTAGAAAATGCCAAATGAGACCAATGGAAGTGGATGATCTGGTCTAGAGTAAATATACTGGACAAAGCAATGGAGAATACAGGAGGATCTTACTAGTAGATGCTTCACATCAGGTAAAATTTCTGTGAAAATTTCTGTTCTTCTGGTATGAAACTGGTTAACTGCAAGAGGGTAGGTGGAGGAACATGTTCCCCTAAGTTGGAACGCTGACACTGGGCCACATTCTCTTTTCTCTAGATTTTATAATCCCATCAAGTTGAGTTTGGAAAATAATGTCACACTATATTCATGTTTGTACATGCATGCATGTATGTGAATGAGTGCTTATGCACATTAGAACAAGTATGGCAATGCTAGTAGGTGTTTGGAACATGCAGCAAAGAAATAAAGGGCAAGGCATCACTCTGAGATCAATTTGGCTTCAGTTTTCTCAAATCCTGATGCCAAACTTGAGCTTAAATGGTCCATATGCATTCTAAGCTTATTTTTTTTTGTAACGAAACTGCTCAGCAGATGGTCTCAAACAGAGTAATATGCATAACCTTTCACTTGGCTGTTATCTGCTAAAAACACTGGCTGTTACCATTGTGGATGGGTCATACAGTCACCTGGCATCATATTCCCAGATTTCACATTTGATCAAAAAAACCAAACCAAAACAAAACAAAAAAAACCCAAAAAACTTTATCTCATCATTCAGAGCAATAACAACAAAAAGAAAATGAATACCAATTTTCCATTATCTCCTCCAAAAATCAATGTTTTCCTGTACAGTAATAAGGCAGTAATAAGAAAAAAAAAGCGTATAATATCTGTTGAAGGTGAAATGCCATGGAAATAAATTTTGCTTATAATCCATTCCCCCAGTTTGATTGATAGTACTCCCATCCATTCTTAAAATTATTCCAGTTTGAACTAAGAATAATATGGTTACAGGACATCAAGTGATTCCTTCAGTCAGCTGTTTGTCTGAGGTTTTGTAATGTAATCAATATTTGGACTTCAGTTGGTGTATCCACCACTAGATATTTTCAAGGCCACACAACGTCAAATGAAAGTGAGTTGTGATTTTAAGTGTGTAAAACTGCATTAAACATCAGCAGGGCACCTCTATAGCTTGAAATTTGTCCCTTTAGTGATTATCAGTTTTTCACATCTCATTAGGCATGTTTTGCACATGACCTTGGAAGCCAAGAAGGTGTGTTCTAAAATAATCAGTATTCCACCATAACTGTATACCAGCAACCTTTACCCATTACACCTGGAAACTGAAATAAATTTGCCTTTCCCAGCCCTGCCTTTAGGGCCAGGTGTTTTTGCGGTAATTTTGGTTTAAGTGTGGACCTGATGAACTGGGATGTAGAAAACCAGCCTAATGAAAATCCCATGCACCTGAGTTTGAAATGAGGGACATGCTGTTAGTGAATGGGTTAGAGGCTGGCATTCAAATGTACTTATAGGGCCATCCTGTGCATAGGGAGGCACTGTCCACTCATTTTCCTCTTAACTGCCCTTGTACTCCTCAGGGCATGGGTGATATACATTTGCTTTAATTACCTTGATAGCTTCGGAGTATTTCTCTTAAATGGCTAGCAGTTAACTCCTGGGCACATAAAAGATCCTCTCAAGCATCTCCCGGAGACACTAAACAGCTCTGGAAGTAGGAAACAATAAGATCAAAGAGGACTCAAGTGCCTGCCTGGAATGGAGGAAGGAAAACAATTAAAACAAGGAGGGTTCTCTAAAGTCATTGTGATCGGAATGCAGATCTCAAAGGCTGGTGGTTTGGGATTCCAATCCCTTAAGCTTGAGATGACACATACGATTTTTGAGCGATTCTAATGTAGTCATCTCAGAACCTCTCCTAAAGGTGAGCTATACTACTGATAGAGTTTTTGTTCAGAAAACTAAGCAAAAGAAGAGAGTGGTTCAGGCCACTTTTAAGGGAGCCTAAACTACCTGGGAAAGCCGCAATCCATGACGCTTCCGGAGGAGAATTAGCAGCCTTTGCAATGGTGGCCCAAATTTGGCAGACAAAACAACCAAAGGAAGCTGGCAAAAGCTTCACATATCACATTAAATATCTCTAAAGGACTACTCTGGGAGAGATTAATGCCCTACTCTAATCTCACCACCTGCAGTGCAGCAGTAAAGGCAGCAATCACAAAGACAAAGTGCAGCCCACAGTCAGTACTAGACAAACTGGTATGTAGAGCTCACACGGGGAGGGGCATTAAGAGACATCTCAGGGCAGGAAGAGGGTACGATTCAGGCTTTATGACTACGAGAGTCTCCAGCTTTGAATGGGGCCACTAGGAAAGAACAGGAAATAAGTGCACCACTAGTACACATCCCTACTTTGTTCATTTTGAAGGCTGTTATTTTTGGAAATTGCATTGATTATTTTTTTCCCCATTTTCTGGCACCTCACTCAAATCCTTTACTTTCTTTTCTTTACCTACTTATTACACACACAGTGCAAGTGGGCAGAATACATTTTGTAAGTCAAGTATTTGTCTCACATACAAAGCTGCATTGGCACTGACACCACAGAGATGAAATAAGTTGCACTAAATGCATTCCGTAAGAAAGAAAGTTGTTCTGACCGAGGGTACACATGGAAAAAACAATCTTTTAGAGGCCCCAGAAACGCTGAAGAATTATGAAGTAGAAAAACACACTAAAACAAGGAAAGTGAGGTTCCAAGAAACAAAACTGATGGGCATATGATCTGAAATTTAAAAGATCTCACCATGTTGAAGCTGCTAGAGTATACTGAAGACATTCAGTTCGCCTAATTTGACAAGTATATAAATTAATGATGGGCCTGGATGCTCACAACTACTTGTACCTCCTGTTCCAAGAGATCCAAAAATCCTCTCCCCACCTGGGCTCTTGTATATATATGGTGCACATAATCATACACACACACACACATACACACACACACACACACACACACACACACACACTTTAAAACAGATGGCAATAATATTTCTCTTTTGTAATAGATGTATTCTGAGGATTGATGAAAATAGCTTCACATGGATAAAGTAACTTAATGTCTGGCACATAACAACTTTCAAATACAAAAAAAATGGTCCCCAGGCACAAAGAGATGAATTTGGGGGTTAGGGGACTTGCTTCCAGTCCTGACAACCCGAGTTCAGTCCCTAGATCCACCTAAGAGGAGGAGAGAACTCATTCTCACAAGTTATTTTATGACATCCACATGGATGCTGTAGTACATGCACATACACACAAAATAAATGAACAAGGTGCATTCATTTTTTGAAAACTCATGACTATATTCATCAATTCAAAATTCATAGTAATATGAGGAGCTCATATTTGCAAGGATAAAGAGAAAAAGCGTAACCTCTACCCTTCCCATGTTGCCTTGGTGACAGAGAAAGGTAGCTAGGAAATTCTGTACTGATGCTAATTATATATAAATATCTCAAGAGGTTTTTTTTCATTATTGTTGCCAGCTGCTAAAAGCTCTGATTGCTATTTCCTCCTATTTTCCCCAGGTGCTGCCTCTTCAATTATCTAGTACCAATGGAAAGACTCGGCTTCCTAGAATATGGCATTATTTTTCTCAGTATCCAGTACCCACTGACTTTTGCCAAAATATAAAAGCTAACCCAAATCAATATAATCACATGTAGTAACTGTCATAATTAATAAGTGAAGGTTATGAGCAAGCTTTGCTTCCACATTAAATTTTCTCATAATCTGAGTTTATATATTTTGTAGGTATTGTCTTCATTCCACACTATCATCAATTCAAAAGTCAGTTTTTAAAGCCTGTTAATGGGTGTTATATTCATTGGTTTGTTTTGTTTTGTTGTTGTTTTTTTTTAAATTACTTTTGAGCATTTGGTATCATTTTCAGAACTGATAGAAATAGAACTTTATATGTGTATGCTGATAGTGATTGGTAAAACATTTTTACAGATAAAGTCCTCATAGTTACTCTTATTTATAAAAGACAAATAATTTGACTTACATAATAATTGAGAAAGTCAAAAGTAATGAAAGAAAATGGGTGTTCATGGTACATCTAACATCTTCCAGATAGAAGAAATTCATATATATATGGAAAGTAGGTATACTGCAGAAGAGGAAGTAAAATGGCCAGTCACATTGCTTATAAGTGGTAGATAAACAGTTTCAAGACAATAGCATTTAAATTCAAGGTATGTATTTGCTTCATAAATGCATACTTTATAGCCGAGAAAGATATATCATTAGGTATGAGAAGAGTATCTTCTAACATTAGTGTTTCCACAAGATTGACTTACAGATAAACCACCCAGGGATCTTATTGAAATGTACATTGTGATTCATTAGGGTACAAATGAGGTCATTATTGTATTTATAGTGGGATCCTTTAGGATTTCTATGAGGTTTGCAGACCCCAGTTTGGACAACAAATCCTAAATCACAACAGCTATCAGATAAAAGAGTAAGACAATACTCTCTCCCAATTTTCACCAAAGAGGAAAATAAAAATTATAGTCATATATAAACCAGGAGTATTTTTGTATTCATGGATACAAACATTGTATTAGTTACTCTGCTGTTGCTATGACAAAACGCCATGACCAAGGAAACTTACAGAAGATATTTCCAGGAACTCAACAGAGATGACCACACAGACAAGGTTTGCAGCCAATTAAATGTCTTTATTCCAGTCAGCTGGAACCTCACCCAAGTTGTGGAGATCCTAGGTGTGGCCCTGAGTGCCCAGAACATGAGGTTTTTAAAGGCAGAAACCATGTTCTGGCATCTCACCGGTTGCTGCAAGGGGACTTTGCAGAAATAAGCACTTTGAAGCAAGCAGTTTTAACCAAAGCTAAGGAGTCAGCCAGAGGGTGCTCCATACATCTGAACAAGCAGGCAGTTTAACAGGAGCTAAGATAAGTTGGCTAGGACATCCTGATCTTTGGTTCCTAGAATAGAGTTGGGTAATTTTCCATGGGATTCCCCATCAAGCCCTGAGTAATACTTCCTAAAGCAAGGCCATAAGTCCTAAGCCCTCTACCTCTAAAAAGTGCCATCAACTTGTGACAAAGTATTCAAATGTTCAAGACTTATGGAGGCTATCTCATTCTAACCACCAGGAAGGCAAAACGATGAATAACAGCTACAAACAAACCTCCTAATTCCTTCTCATATCTAGTAATATGCTGGAAATGATCAGAAGCTTGTAGGAAGTTTTTTTTTTCTAAAAATGCATATGTCAAAAAGTGATAAAGACACACAGAAATGATACACAAGAAGACAAAATGTTAGAACAAAATATTGAGAACAAATTAGGAGATGATTGAGCAGTTAAGGGTGTTTGATAGTCTTCCAGGGTTAAATTCCAGGAGACAAACAGACTTAAATCCCCGGAACCCAGAAACCCATAGCAGTGTACAATGGCTGTAGCACCAGTTCTAAATAATGTGAAACCCTCTTCTAGCGCCAACATGGACATGGTGTCCCCATATACATGCAGCAAACACTCACACACTTTAAAAAATTAATTTCAAAATTAAAATACAGAGACAGAAGACATTGAAGAGAACAAATGAGACAAGTTTGTCCACAATAAGACACATACAGGTAACCTAAAGTCACCAAAGACACAAAAACACAGAAATCAACAGCTATCAAGAACAATGAAGTAGACAGAGACAACCACAGCTGTAAGAAAGATGTGTGAAGCGACAATGCAATGGGAGAAAAATAACCCCCTAATGAGTGAATAAACTTTGCGTCCTGCTCTTAAAGGGGACCAGATACACTATCAGACAAGGCACTTCTTGGTTTTCCTGCACAGGATCTAGGTCAACTCAAAATGTCACCAGAGGGGAATAGTTTGCGCAGGGGGCAGGGGTCTATAAAGATAAACAGTTTTTTTTTTTCAGAGTTTTTAACTCCTAGCCATTTCTGATAGACACATGCTAGAGCTTGTGTAACACAAAATAATAAAAGACCCAGACACAGATATTGGGATTCAAGATTTAAGCTAAAGATCAGAAAGCAAAATCTCGGGCCACTAGCTCTTACCACTACCTCAGGCTGAATGGGCTGCCTCTCCTCAGCATGGCTGGAGAACCCTAAGACTGAATGTCTTCCTATCCTCAATGTGACTGGAGATAAATCTTCTTTTCCTCAGTGTGAATATTGATACTGACTCCTTGCTCCTGTCTTATTATATACTTCCCTAATTGTAGGATTAAAGGTGCTGGGATCAAAGGCATGAGCTGTTTATCTTTAGGATTGGATATATCTTGTGTAGATCTGGGTGGCCTTGAACTCACAGAAATCCATCTACCTCTTAATCCTGGCATTAAAGGTGTATGCTTTTATTCTCCATTAGACTGATTCACTCTAATGTGTCCCTAGGTGGCCTTGAACTCAGAGATAGCCATCTGTCTTTATCTCCTGAATCCTGGGATTAAAGGTATGTGCCACCACTGACGACCTCTATAGCTTGTGGCTGACTTTGCTTTCTGAATCCTCAGGCAAGCTTTAATACATCATAAATAATATAACACCACAAACTTGTCACTGTGTTACAGGCATTCCTCATAGGAAGGCTTGGCATTTAGGGATCTGAGAACCATTCATGTAAGTGAACTATTTTGTGTCCTACTGATTTCTGCCAAAGAAATATTTTCCATATTTTACTTTGTTGCAATATTGAATAATTTCTAGTTAAACCACCCATGACCCTCTCCCTATCCCAATGGATTCTATATTTTCACCACTTCCCATGATTACTCATTCTCCGAAATACACACAAAAGTACAAATTTTCCCCGAACTAGGCCTACACACAAATGCCCCAGGAGGTGTGAGGTCCATCCCATAAAGAAGGACCAAGCTCTAAGTGGGAAGAATGCTGTTTTTCCACCAATATCAGAGCCTGGCAATGGTTCATTTCCTGTAAGGGCATCATCCATCTTTTTGGGATGGCCTCTTTCACAAGCTGTTTCTTCTGCCATCCATATTCCTGGTCACAGATATTAAGTACTACTGTGGCAGACGATGTAACAAAGTAGATTTGATGTCTCTTTTAAGGTTCTGAGGTTCTGACCTTAATGTTGAACTGAATGCAAGAAGACACTGTTATTACTTCATAAAAATGAAGCAACATGCACAATTCAGTCCATCCTCAGTAGGTGAAGAGGTCCACTAACATGCAAATTCAGTTTTTCTAGAGCCAAAGGGAAGTCATTTCAAACAGATGTAGGAGGCAAGCAAAGACAAGTTTCCAGCTGATCTGAGTTCCCTTGCTGATAAACTGGGCAATCATTTTGGACTGTGGCTTGGGAAAGTTCTTGGTCCTTAGTGACCTGAGGTAGGGGGTAAAAAGAATGTGGAGAGGCCAGTTTCCAGCAGGCAGGTAAGTGGCTGGGATGCCCTACCTTTGCCTTATCTCACTGTACCAACAGGGATTCACTGGCTGCTGTGTGGAAAGGAAATGAAACAAGTTCATTTCACTGCACGCTTCACACAGGGAAAGAAGTAGCAGGGAACTCAAATACATGGCAGCAGGTGGGAGCAGGAAAAACTGCATTGAGTAAGTTGAATTGCATTGCAAATGGCACTAAGACCAGAAAATTGAAGTCCCTGCTGCCTTGCCTGGAACTGGCTAGTTAAAGGACAGTGCAATTAAAGTAAGGGTATAATCCCTCTGTGAGAGAATGAGTTTGGCTTATCTTCATCACTGCCTCAGACCTTAACCTTGGAAAAGAGTGGTATACTAAAGCCCGATCACAGCCAAAGCCTTGAATTTTGACCAAGTGGTTTAGTGGTTTTTGTTTGTTTGTTTGTTTTGGTTTGGTTTTTTTGTTTTTTGTTTTTTTTTTTTAATGCACCAGGGATGACATAAAACCGAAAAGCACCAGTTCTCACTTCCCCTACAGCAAGAGAACCAATTCAAAGTAACAGTTCAGGAGAGTGTGGAAGTTACCTTACATTTGTAGGAAGACAGTGAAGGACAAATTGTGATTCCATAAAGGAAAAAAAAAAAAGCATGCTTCAGTTATCTTTCAACAGGAGATTTCCCTACAGGGCCCAGATGTGAGGCTAACTCCCATTGTTGATTAATCACATACATAGATGGAATGGAATACAGCGCCCAGTCTATACCATCTGAGTAACAGAAGGGTGAGCTGCTGATGCTGCCACCTTGTTAGAAAGCTTCATTGCAAGGTAAAGCAAACCTTTACATGTTACTCTCATAAGCTCATCTCAGCACGACTCTGTGGTACAAGAACTTCAAGTTTTGGGGGTAACTATATCTGGAGGGACTTGAGTTCTCAAGTCCTGGCCATCCTATTTCCTAGTTACAATATCTTAGTGATAGTGTGTACATACTCTCAGCTTCATATTCCTCATCTGTAAGAAATAATTCTAAGGAATTCATTTCACAGAACTACTATGATAGTTAAATGAGATAATAGATGGAAAGTACTTATCAAGGGTCATAGCCCAGGACAATGGCAATTATTGTATTTACATTATTATTATTATTATTTGCTTTTTTGGAGGCAGGGTTTTTCTATGCAACAGTCCTGGCTGTCCTAGAACTCACATTTTAGACCAGGCTAGTCTCAAACTCACAGAGATCCATCTATCTCTGTCTCCCAAGTGTTGGGATTAAAGGAGTGTGCCACCACTACCACTCTATTTTTATTATTACTGTTACTGTAAGTCAGTTATCACCAATCCCACCAAATATTATAGCGTAAGCCATTACTATGAGGCCATATTTGGTATCCAGACTTGACATTCCATATGTCTTCCATCACTGATTGTTGCCTTTGGACCAGCCACTTACCCTCCTGCTAAATCTTTCTGTGTTTTTTGTTGTTGTTGTTTGTTTGTTTTGGTTTTGTTTTGTTTTTTTGTTTTTTTTTTGTTTTTGTCTATAACACTGGCTTTGCTTGCTTCACAACATTGTGAAGATGAAGTAAATTAGCATATGTGAAACACTTAGAAATGTTACCTGGTACAGAGGAAGGGATGTGTAAATATAAGCTACTATTATTAGTATTTAGGCATACATCCTGAGATCTTGGCTCACAGGTCCCAATGGTGCCTTCCGTACACATCAGGTTCTCAGCCTGTGTTATAAAACCTACTATCTCACAAAAAGCCCAAATCCTGTCACTGAAGTTTCAGGCCACAAATGAGGGCATGAAATCACATCTAGTCATTAAGATTCTATCAGCAAAGGCATGCGCCACCACACTTCTTCAAAATCTGACTCTCTGTCAGATTTTTCAAGTCACTAAGATACCATGGTTGCATCTGTCACAGAAGATTATGTTATGCCAACAGCACAATGCAACAAACAGACACAACCAGTTGTAGCATGTAAGAAAATGACAAATAAGTCCCAGAAATTTGAAAGGACAGTTTTCTGAAAGGAGAACAAATACTACACCTTAGAGTAAAATAAAAACTGCTTATAAATTGAAAGATAGAAAGACAGGGTCCTTTCATCCCAGCCTTGGCTTCTAGCCAATATGTGGATGATGCAAATGTATATTTATAGTCTCCCTTTTATTTTCTTATAGCACCCAGTATCTGAATTGTGTACTGTGGCACCTCACCAATACCCATCTTTGCCCCCAAAGGACACTTTTTCTAGAATTCTCTCTCTCAGCTGCCTCCTATATTATTTCCAACCCCAAATTCTTGCTGACATTGTATATGACTCAAGGCTGACAAACTTTAAGACATCATTCTTCTCAGAAGCATATTCTGTATTCCATTTTTAAAACGGCTAAAAGGAAGTTATGACTTTAACCTGTTTTTTTTTTTAAGTCTCTTTCTGAGAAAAAATTCAGAGACTTTTAATGGATGGAGTAAAATAAAGGAACTATATTTGAAAGAGACCTTTGATAGTGACTACTGGATTCAGCCACCTTCATGCAAATATGTATTGATATTATATGTTAATTCCTTCACTTCAAAAAGTGAGAGAGAGAGCTAATGTCCCAGCTCTTTGTTTCCATTCTTATGGATAACAATATAACTTTGAAAATACAGTTTTAGATTATATGAACAACATGAAGGGAATTTGCTTAGCAAGGTAATAGGTAAGGGCTATAGGGAGTATGATGATTAAAAATATAAACAGAATGATCGAGTGTGATTTATTTTAGGTAATACCAATTGGCCTGAAATTTAAGTGATGAGAAGGAGATTGTGAGGCAGGCAGAATTAAGGATCATGGTGAAAATAATTTCAAGTTCAAACGCAAATTCAAAGGCCATCTAAAGGAAATTAATTTGAAGTTTTAAAGAAATAGAAACAAACACAGGGTGAATTATCACCATTAGACAGGTATAAAGTGCTCGACACATGAGATTTGTTGAGCACATACCATATGTCAATCATAACAGGATTTCTTAATTTCAAAAGGTTCTACACTAAAGAAAATCCTAGAAATTATAATCATTTATTTTGTGCATACTGTATGAAAGTCTAAGAGAATTTTACCAGGGTTCTCTGCATAGAAACACTTTGAAGGTCATACCCACCTTATGGCTATTCTTTGTGTATGCTGTTGGTCCCAATGTCTAACTGATTTAGATTATCTCATGATACAGCCCAAGATTTAATGGTGGATGATACTGCTTTATTATATTCATACCATTATTAGAATAAGCTATAAAAGGGAAAATTAAAATTGTATATACTAAAAAGTTACCAAATGAGAATGCATAGGACAATATTTCAAAGAAAATGGAAGTACAGGGTGATAACATGAGAGGAGAGCTGAACTCAGTTTCTTTTCGGCTGGGAAGTTAGCAAGAGGCCTCAGGTGTAGAATTCTGGCCCGGCCAGATCCACCTATCCCTGTGGGACCATGCTGAATCCCTGTCTGCCCGACATTTGACTCCCATCACCCAGCCTCTGCTAGAGGTGAGTCTGGGACCAGTTCAGACTGAATCAACAAGTTCTGTTTGAGCACTGGAGCGGAAGACAGATCCCCGAAGGAAGGGAAAGGGGGACATAACAATGGACAATGAGGAAATCCAGACATTTTTCAGGCATACTTTGAAAACCTGTACTCCACAAAATTTGAAAATTCAAAGGAAATGGACACATTTCTGGATAACTATCACTTACCAAAATTAAATCAAGAACAGACAAACAACTTAAATAGACCTATAACTCCTAATGAAATAGAAATAGAAGCAGTCATCAAAAGCCTTACAACCAAAAAAAAAAAAAAAAACAAAAAACAAAAATAGCCCAAGGCCAGGTGGCTTCAGTGCAGAATTCTACCAGAAATTCAAGGAAGAGCTAATACTGATACTCCTTAAATTGTTCCACACAATAGAAACATAAGGTTCCTTACCAAACTCTTTTTATGAGGCCACAATCACATTGGTACCCAAGCCACACAAAGACACAACTAAAAAAGAAAATTACTGACCAATACCCCTCATGAAAAATCTATCAACGTGATCCACCATATAAACAAAATGAAAAAGAAAAACCACATGATCATCTCCCTAATGCTGAAAAAGCCTTTGACAAAATTGAACACCATTTCATGATAAAGGACTTGGAGAGATCAGGAATAACAGGAAAATAACCTAAACATAATAAAAGCAATATACAGTAAACAACAGCCAACATCAAACTTAATGGAGAGAAGCTTAAGGGGATTCCTCTAAAATTAGGAACAAGATAAGGCTGCCCTCTCTCTCCATATCTCTTCAGTATTGTACTTGAAGTTCTAGCTAAAGGTATAAGACAACAAAAGGAGATTAAGGGGATACAAATTGGAAAGGAAGAAGTCAAACTGTCACTATTTGCAGATGATATGATAGTTTACATAAGCGACCCAAAAACTCTACAAGGGATCTCCTACAGCTGATAAACACCTTCCGCAAACTAGCAGGATACAAGATAAACTAAAAAAAAAAAAAAAATCAGTAGCCCTACTTTATTCAGATGACAAAGAGGCTGAGAAAGAAATCAGAGAAGCATCACCTTTTACAATATCCACAAACAACATGAAGTATCTTGTGGTAACGCTTACCAAACAAGTGAAAGATGTATAAAGCAAGAACTTTGTGTCTTTAAAGAAAGAAATTAAAGAAGATACCAGAAAATGGAAAGATCTCCCATGCTCTTGGATAGGTAGGATAAACATAGTAAAAATGGCAATCTTTCCAAAAGCAATCTACAGATTCAATACAATCCCCATTACAATTCCAGCACAATTCTTCACCGAACTTGACAGGATAATCATCAAATATATATATATATATATATATATATATATATATATATATATATTAATTAAGACCCAGGATAGCCAAAACAACTCTGTACAATAAAGGAACGTCAGGAGTCATTGCCATCCCTGACTTTAAGCTCCACTACAGAGCTACAGTCCTAAAAACAGCCTGGTATTGACACAAAATTAGACAAGTAGATCAATGGAACTGAATCGAAAATCCTGATAGTAACCCACACACCTAGGAACACCTGATTTTTGACAAAAATGATAAAAGTATACAATGGGAGGAGGAAAGCATCTTCAACAAATGGTGCTGGCACAACTGGATAATGGTGTGTAGAAGACTGCAGATAGACCCATGTCTATCCCCATGCACAAAACTCAAGTTCAAATGGATCAATGACCTCAACATAAAAAATCCAGCCACACTGAAACTCTTGGAAGAGAAAGTGGGAGATACTCTTGAACAAATTGGTAGGGAAGACTGCTTCCTGAACATAACTCCAGTAGCACAGACACTGAGATCAACAATTAATATATGGGACCTGGTCAAACTGAGAAACTTCTGTAAGGCAAAGGACACACTTGACAAGAACAAACGGCAGCCCACAGACTGGGAAAAGATCTTCACCAATCCTACATCTGACAGAGAGCCAATTTCCAAAATATACAAAGAACCCAAGAAACTAGTCAACAAAACATCAAATAGCCCTATTAAAAATGGGGTACAGAACTGATTAGAAAACTCTCAATAGAGAAAATCAAAAAGGCTGAAACACACTTAAGAAAGTGCTCAACATCCTTAACTACCAGGGAAATACAAATCAAAAAAACTTTGAGATACCATCTTACTCCTGCCAGAATGGCTAAAATTCGAAACACCAATGGCAACTTATGCTGGAGAGGATGTGGAGAAAGGGGAACACTCCTCCACTGCTGGTGGGAGTGCAAACTTGTACAGCCATTTTGGAGATCAGTATGGCAATTCCTCAGGAAAATGGGTATCAGTCTACCACAGGACCTGGCAATCCCCCTTTAGGCATATTCCCAAATTATCCACATCCATGCAAGAAAGACATGTGTTGAACTATGTTCATAGCAGCATTATTTGTAATAGCAAGAACCTGGAAGTAACCTAGATGCCCCTCATCTGAATAATGGATAAAGAAGTTGTGGCACATTTACACAATGGGATACTACTCTGCAGAAAAAAAAAATAAAAACAATAGAATCTTGAAATTCACAGGCAAGTGGATGGAACTTGAAGAAATCATCCTTAATGACGTAACTCAGTCACAAAAAGAGGAAGATGGTATATACTTGTTCATATATTGATTTTAGACATAGAGCAAAACCTCACCAGCCTACAATTCACACCGCCAGAGAAACTAATCTACAAGGAGAATTCTAAGAGTTTCATATAAGTTACCTCTCAGAAGGGGAAAGGGACAAGATCTCCAGAGCATATGGGGAGTGGGGTGGGGTCTGCGTCAGTGAGTGGAGATGGAACTAGGAGAAATGGAGGGGAGGAGAGGAAATCACGTGGGACTAGCAAGATTGAGTCTGGGGAGGAATAGACGAGAGAACAAAGAGAGAGAGGGGGACCATATAAGAGAGAGAATAGATGAGAGAAAGAAAGAGATAGAGAGAGAGAGACCATAAGTGAGGGAGCCATTAAACTGAACCTAGAGAAATGTCCAGAGACCTACAAGACTGACCCCAACTAATAATTTGAGCAACAATGGAAAGGTTATCGTAAGTACACTTCCCTGATAATGAGATCAACGAATAACTTATCCACCATCATGCAGCCCTTATCTAGTAGCTGATGGAAACAGAAGGAAACCCCCACAGCTAAACACTGAGCTGAGCTGGAATCCAAATGCATACAGGGAAGACAAGACAGGATGCAGAAACACATAGGGAACAATGACTTGAACAAAGAGGAGCTAATGGGCCCCAGACTGATAGCTGGGAATCTAGCATGGAACTGAATCAGACCTCCTGAACATGGGTCACAACTACAAGGCTTGAGCAGTGTAAAAGACCTGGTACAGTGGAACCAGGATGTATTCCTGGTGCACAAAAGGACTTTGGGGGCACATCCCCCATGGTGGGATACTCCCCTTAACCTGGAGACAGGAGATAAGGCCTAGTCCCTACTCCAAATGACTTGACAGATGTCTCCTCCTGGAGGGCATCAACATACATGCAGAATTAGGGGAGATGGGAGGGGAGGGTGGTCAGGGGCATGAGAGGGTGGGAGAGAGGGAAAAAAGGGAGGGAGGAATGATAAGGAACTGGAATTGATATGTAAAATAAAAATAAATTTTAAAAAAAGGAAAAAGAAAAAGGAAGTACAGATAAACTTCTACATAGTAAAGGATGGTTATGAAAAAGCATAGCCACCTTGTACCAAACAGAGAAAAAAATGATAAGCAGTTATCTGTATATAGTAGGAATCCTGTAAACTAATTGTTTAGGCATATATATCACATGCAAACCAGTTGAAACTAAAAGGACAAAATGGTAAAAATATGATCAAGAAAATGCTGCCAAAGCAAAGAGCTATATAAAAGGAGGACATGACCACTCCAAGGTGTAGTTGAGAGGAAGAGTATTATTGAAGATATCTGGGAGAGTACAACCAGAAGCATCTGGAACAGAGAGAGAAAGTAGTAGACAAAACAGGACGGGACCATGAAAGGCACGAGCAAGGTGAAAGCGAGAGAACAGGACCAAGAGAGGGAGGATCAAGAGAACACGTGGTTGAAATTGCAAGGTATTATTGGAAAGAAAAACTGGAAAAAACAGAAACCCATGTCCTGGAAAAGTTTAGGGTAGGGTATGGGTGAGACATGCTGGGAATGCCAGCATATGTTATGGGATGTTTAGAGTTTCTTTTGAACCTGATGGAAGAAGCTACATTTGTAAGAGTAGTGAAATTGGAATTGGAGAGATCGACCAGCAGTTAAGAGAATGTGACCCTCTTATAGAGGCCCTGGGTTAAGGTGCAAGCACACAACCATGTATAGCTTTGGAAGCTCACAACTATCAATAACTCCAGGTTCAGGGGACTCAAGCACTTCTGGTTTACTGAAATGCATGCAAGTGTGCACACAAACACACCCTCTCTCTCTCTCTCTCTCTTTCTCTCTCTCTCTCTCTCTCTCTCTCACACACACACACACACACACACACATACAAATAAAAATAAATTTTAAATAAAGAGCAGTGAAATTGATCATAATAATCACAAGTTAGAATCAGGAAAGAGTAGCCAGGAGTGCACAAGAGGTAACTCTAACTATTCCAGGCATTTAAAGGAAATAAGGATATCGTGAAAGTTATTTTTTTTCCCAATAAGTTAGAAAATGTAGACAAAATTAAAACAAAAATATGTTAAGAATTGGGTCATGATCATAATATGTATGTTTGCTCATGATCACTCAAGGCCATTTTTTTATGCCTGGGTCAGAGTCATTTCATGTTGCACTGGACCAACTAACAATTGATTGGCTGATTTAGACACTTCCTCTAATGTCTTGCTCTCTATTATATTACATTTTACTAATGAGAGACACGATTAAGGGAGGACATAGTACTCCTCATCTGTAAATATTGGAACATCCATATCCATTTCATAATGAGAATTCTGATATCATACAGGATTATACTCTAAAAATTGAAAAGGGTGCAATGAGTTCTGTATCCTGATTTTTTTCCTCATATATATTTTTTTGTATGAGCTTTGTTTCTTTATGTACATTAACACCAACATGCTAATCAGCATCACCATCCCTAGACCTACTCTACTTCCCTAAGTCACAATGTTAACTAGCATCATTGGTTTCTCACTCACCAAATCGTTTAAACTGTTGAAGTCATAAATGATAGTACATGGCTTTTAAGCCCATGAGAGGAAGAATTAAATTGTTTTTTAATTCTCGTTCAGTGATTCCTACAATCTTTAATGTGAAGGTGTATATCAAAATGTTATCAATTCAGTTGAGTACAGTACTACAGATTTGAACAGTGATGGCTGAAGCCCTCGGTGTGACTTACAGTACTGAAAGAATTACCATAGGTAAATCAGCTGCATGAAGTTTGCATGGAAAATTACTCATTTAGCCTAAACATTTTCCTTATTATTATTGTGTTATCATGCTACATATACCTTAATTCTGGATATATATATTTTCAAGGAAGAAAAAAATCTATATAATTTACCAGATATTATAATAAATACTTATTTTTTGACAAATGTACACTTGGATCTGATTTTTCTTATAATAAAATAACACTGCAACATACTCAGGGAACTAGGGATTTAAAAGAACCCCATGGTGAATCCTTCTGTAAAGTGAAAAAAATTCTCTTGAATTATTTGTTGAATAAATCCAGATTTTCATATTGGAATTCACCTGCTGGGAAGAAATATTCTCCCCATTGTCTAGGTCCTCTTGGATAGCCTTCTGTTCAATATGTGACCTTCTCACAAGTGTGTGATTTACGTGAAACTATTTAGAGAAGTAAACAACTAGCATTGCTTGCTAACTGGAGGTGGTTAGATTGAAGGGATGCCAGCATCCAGCAGGACAAAAGATAAAAGCAGCTTAAACCTCTATGTAGAAGAAAATCAAAGTACAATAGAGGAGATTAAAAGCGAAAAGATTCCATAGCAGTGAGAGCTATACAGACGTATACCTATGAAGGGCAAGAGGCCTAGACTTGAGATGTTCTTTATTTCCAAATTAAAGAAAGAATTAACAGGTGAGATAGGGTCAATAATTCCTTCAATGGAAAGGTGAGTTCAGGCAAGTTTATAGTCTGAGCTGAAGAATGAAAGCAGAATTAGGAAATGAAGACCCTTTTTATGCCCAAGAATAGTTAACCAAAGCAAATAAAATAAATCATAATACCTAGTAGCATATAATATGAAACACTGGTATTTAAGGACAATATGTTTGTCAACACAAATGAGATACCACAGACAATGTAGGGCACATCATAAATCAATAATCTTAGCATTCATTTTTTCTGTGTTTCCTGCTAATCTTAATTTATTTTTAATACAAAACTCTTAAAATTCACAAAATGGAGCAGGGGAGATGGCTCAGTATGTGAAGTGCTTGCTTTCCATACAAGCATGATGACCTCCATTCAGATCCCTGGGACCCACATAAAACTGGATATGGTACAGACAAGACAATCCCTGAAAGTTCGAGGCCATGTAGCCTGGCCTGCATTGTGGCAAATAACAATAAATCTTGTTTCAAATGAGGTTGAATGTGAGGAATAACACCCAAGTTTGTCTTCTGACATCTACATGTACACAGTAGTACATGCACACATCATGTGTCATACATTTTACACACACAAACACACAAATGGAAAATCCCACAAAATACAATAGCAGGCCATGAACATGTTTTTAGCATAAATTCAATTCTACAAATTATTTTTGTGTACCTTCTACATGCCCAGAACTAAAGAAGATAAAAAGATGAATCAAACATAACCTCCCAATGTAGATAAGATAACAATTCATAAATTAATAGTGTGTGCACAAATGACCTCAATTTGAAGAACAAGCCAAAATACAATAGATTTCAAAGTTCCCAGGAAAACCCACCAGTTATTTTTAATTAACAACAACAGTTCATCAGAAAAAGAATGCATAATACATAGAATTTTAATTTTCTTAAATGACAGGATTATATATCAAACCAATCCATCTGAGAGACAGCTGGAGTCCAGTCTCACACTGTCAGGCATACTCAAGATCAGGGGAATACATGAAGCAGAGAAAGGTGTTAAAATAATCTAGGTTCAAAAGTAAAACAACTCATCAACTAACACCTGGTAGACAACTAACACCTGGGTTAGTCAAGTATAGCATCCTTTTAAAAATCCCCCTTGAAAGGTTTCCCTGCCCCAAATAGTCATGACATAACAATAATCAAAGTCCTGTAGGGATAAGAAGGGATTTTCTTCTAAATAATAAAATCACATGTTCCCATCTATTTTACTAAGAATTAATATCAGATGAGGGTGAACTTAATTTTAAAAAGAAGAATAAAAAAGATAATTTCCATGACTCCCAAATCATTTTTATTTTCCTTGACTCATTTTCCAATGAATATTACACACCTGACATTTTTGTTGCTCTATTCATCCATCTGCAACATATTTATACCACCATTTATAGGTGATAAAGTTCACTTGTTAAAAGAGAACATTTTTTTTTTCTAATGCTATTTGAGGGATGGAAATTATTATTATTTTTTACCCCAAATAACCTAGAAACTAAATTGGTAAGACAAACTATTGTGATGCTGATCTGGTATGAGAGGGTTGTGTGCACAAAGTTCTTCTGACTATGTCTCCCCATTCTTTCAATGCCTTAGTGGCTCCTGGAAAAGGTTTACAAAATTTAAAGGCAAAAGGTTATCTTTACAACTATTATTATGTCAAAGTAAGTGAATTATTTTAATAACTAGAGAAAATCCCCCAGAGAAAGAACAGTACATTTTTAAAAATTGATGGTCAATTGAGAATGAAAAGTAGAGGCAACATATTCTGGATTAGAAAAAAATGTTAAACATACTCAGTTATATTTAGTATATAAGAATTAAATACAAATCCATAGAAATTATTTATTTCATTTTGGTGTAGCTTTCATTTGACACATTTTTCTAGAAATTCATCCACTTCTCTTAGAACATGTCTTTAAATGTTTAATGAGCATAAAATTATTTTATACATAATTTTCCAAGAAATTACAGATATTCATTGTTTCTTATAAATTACCATGGTAGCATGTAGCTATTTAAAAATTACCTTTCTTCAATACTTTTAAAACTTTGTATTATCCCTAACTCCTTTCTGATTCAGTCTTTCTACCTTCAACTCCCTACTCACCCAACTTTGTGGTGATATATTATTTATGATCTAACAAAGCCACTTCAGATCAGAAAAGCAAATTAGTCAAGCCACCAGAGAATTCTTACCTCTACCAAGGCTGGAGGATGGATATTGCTCTCATTGTGGCTAGAGACTAATTACCCTGAGAACCTTTACTTCTTCCTTATACAGCTCTCTAGTGCTGGGATTAAATGTGTGAGCTCTGTTTCTACTTTAGACTGATTTGCTGTTGTGTAGCCCTGAGTAGCCTTGAACTCACAGAGATCCATCTGCCTCTGTGTCCTGAGTCCTGGAATTAAAGGTGTTTGACACTACTACCCAGCTTCTATGGTTTCAGCTAGCTTTGCCCTCTGATCTTCAGTGATTTTATTAGATCATAAACAATATATCACCACACAATTTTGAGATTTTTTCCCATTTGTTTGTAAACAAAATGAACCCACTTCGTTTTTTCTGACTACTCTTAGGAGTAGGGGCTGCCTTGGAATGTAGTCAACCTCCCAGGGAGTCACATTATAAGAACACTCATTTTCCCTCCCCTAAAACCAATAATGCTCTTCTAGTGGTGGGATTTTGTGCCTACCTTCCCACTCTTCCATGCTTGAATTTTGTCTGACTTTAGTTAGTGCAGGTCTTGTATGTAGTGAGGTAGTCCTTCTGTAGCACTGACCACGCCCATTGGGGGGTGGAGCGATGGGCGGAGAGGACCTGAGAAAGGAGGTCGGAGGGGGCCAGGAAGGCGCTCTCTCTGGCTGGCGTGACTCGGACAGGAGAGGATCGGGTTGAATTTCCTGGTGTTCATCTGTCTAGGTTGTAAGTTATTTCTCCCTGAATAAACATCTATTCGGCCTATTTGTTTATCCTGATCCTTATTTACCGCAATACTTGTACATGTTGTCTAAACTTCTTTGATGAGATAATGGTGATCCATGGGGGTAACAATAAGTTGTTAAGAGTCATTTTAATATTATTCCAATTTCACAGAATAATAATATTAGATTATCCCCTAAAGACAAGAGACAATCGTTAGATTCAATCAGAAAGTGGTTGGTTACTCATGCTAGTATTGTAATAATGGTCATAAGTCCACAACTGGTAACACTGATGATTACTTTTCTCCTTCAGTAAGGTGCATATAGCCAGCAGGGATGAAGCTTCCAGATGAGTACCATCTTGATTTCTCTGAGTTCTATAATTAAAATATGCAATGATTTCAGTTATAGGATTTTACCATCAAGTTCTAGAGGATACCCGATAGAATTGGCAATATCATATTTTGGGGGAGATCTATGGGCCCTCATTGGCCAATAACTCAAAATGAGGTGACCCATTCCTGGTATTTGAACTTATTTGATAGAATGTAGAATCTAGTTGGGGTACTATCTACTTACAATAGTATAACTTCATATAAACTCTTTATAGGTGTGTATATTTTAGGAAGAGTCAACACTAATATGTATATATTATAAACACATATATAAACATATATATATACACATTATATGACTTTTTCAAACAATCTTCAGTGTTAGTTATTCCTCTCATTATTTCCTCTCCTATCCTGCCTTCTTACCCCCCAAGTTTTAAATGATGTCCTTAAAAGTCTCTGACTTTCTTCAATATGTATTGTCATGTCTCCATATTCATCTCTAATTTTATTAATGTGGATCCACTCTATCTTTCTATCTTTCTTTAGGTTAATTTGGCTAAAAAGTTGTCCCTCCTGTTAAATCATTTGTAGAACCAAAACTTTATTTAATTGATTCTTTGTAATTTTTTCATTGCTATTTCATTATTTTCAGCTCTGATTTCGATTATCTTATCAAGTTTGAGGATCAGATTTTTTTGTGTGTGTGTGCCAAGGCCTTTAGATAAATCATTAAATCATTAACTTGATATCTCTCAGCTTTTGTGATGGAGGCACTTAGTGCTATAAACAAGCCTGTTAAGTTCTTCACATCTTGGCGTATAATATTTTCATTTTCATTCACTTCTAGGAATTTTAAAACTTCCTTCTTAATTTTTATCTTTGATGGCTATCATTCAAATATTGTGTTGTTTACTTCCTATAAGCTTGTAGAGTTTCCATAATATTTGTTGCTATTAATGCACAGATTTATTCCATAGTGGTGAAAACAAATGCAATATGTTAATTCAATTTTACTGTATTTGTTGAAACTTGCTGTGTGGCCCAATATGAGAGTGATGTTTGGATAAAGCTCCCTGTTCTGCTGAAAGCAATATAGAAGCAGATAGAAGCAGTATTTAAAATCTCCCCACTTTACGTTAAAGAAAAACTCCTGGGCCACATAGATTAAGTGAAGAAATCTCTCAGACCTCCAAAAAAGAATTAATGCTAACACCCCTCATTATTCTATAAAATAGAAAAGGAGGGAATATTTACAAATTCTATTTCCAAAAAACATTAATACCATGATACCCCAACCAAAGGCCCAACAAATCAAGAAATTTATGGCAATATACTTGATAAACATGAACACAAATATACTCAATAAATTGCTTTCAAACTGAGTTCAAGAACACATCAAAAAGATTATCAACTATAATCAAGGAATATTTATGCCAGGGATACAGGAATGCTTTAAGGAACATAAATAAATAAATGCCATCCACCACATAACAAACTAAAAGACAGAAACCATGCAATCATTTCATTAGAAGCAGAGACTATCCCTTAATAATGAAAGTCCTGGAGTAAAGGGAGACTATTTCAACATAAGAAAGGCAATATAGAGCAAACCCACAGCTAACATTCTTTTAAGAAAGAAAAACTCAAAGCATTTCTGCTAAAGTCAGGAAGAAAAGGATGTCCACAATAGTTCAGTATATTTGAAGTCTTTGAGCAATATGACAAGTGAAAGGAATAAAGGGGATTCAAACAAAAAAAGAAGCCAAAATATCTTCTTTATTTTTGCAGGTATGTGTGTGTGTGTGTGTGTGTGTGTGTGTGTGTGTGTGTGTGTGTGTGTGTGTGTGTTTCTGTGTGTTAAGGAATACACAGGAAAACTCCTTAAGGTGATGATAAACACATTCAGAAAAATACCAGGCGACAAAACCACACAAAATCAGTAGAGTTCCTATGCACATAAATGACTAACATACTGAAAAAGAAAGAAATCCCCAGCACTCATAAACAATGTGCTGTGGAACTCCTCCAATTCCAGCACTTGAGACTGAAGAGACAAAACGAGTAGAAGAAAGACTGAAGTTTTGAGTCATGTAAGAACATCTGAAAAATCAACTGCCTACTCACCCAAATTATAACTGGAAAAGTCCATTGGTCTGAAAAGGAATGGCTGGCTTATCCTAATTCTGAATTCCCTTTATCTGTCATTTGGAAAAGAAATAGGAATTCTCACTCTGTCTTCCTTTGAGCATGTCTCTATGAGCCTGGGAAAGAATACCTTAAGAGGAAATATTGGGAACAAAGTAACTTACCTAAAAAATACCTGAGTCTTAGCATTGGCCTATCATTTACCTCTCCAAATTATTTTCCCATTTCTCTGTGCCTGGGTATATGTGCCTTCTCTACTGTTTGTGGAAGACTTACATCTTTTCCTTCATCTCCCAGAAAATATTATCAATTGATATAAACAAAGATCCTCTTTTTCCTCTTTCTTTTCTTTTTTCTTTCTTTCTTTCTTTTTTTTTTTTTTTTTTTTTTTTTTTTTTTTTTTTTGAGATCGGGTTTCTCTGTAGCTTTGGAACCTGTTCTAACCTGTTCTGGAACTAGCTCTGTAAACCAGGCTGGCCTTGAACTCATGGAGATCCTACTGCCTCTGCCTCCTGAGTGCTGGGATTAAAGTAATGCACCACCAACACCCCGCTCTATTTTTTTCTTTTTTGTTATCTTAATGTTAGGGCGATCCTGAAAATTACTCCCTAAGACAGGTTTTCTATGACTTCCTAACTATGCTACTATACTACAACATTTTACAGCATGTTGTTTTAGCAGGTCAGTGTTAAGCAAAGAACCTGTCTACTGAACAGTCACACAAAAGAAACATTGCTTTTCTATTTCCTTAAACCCTGTGGATCCCACAACTAACCAATGAGCCAAGATCCCAGAGACCAGTTGAAGAGAGGGAGGACTGATAACATGACCAAAGCGGTCAAGACCATGAAGAGGAAACCCACCAAAACAGCTGACTCTGAACTGATAGCTGAGGGACCCTATGAAGATAGGATCAAACTAGACCCTCTGAATGTGGGTAACAATAGTGCAGCATGGGCAATCTGTGGAGTCAATGGCAGTAGGACCAGAATTTATTCCTAGTGCTTGAACTGACCTTTTGGAGCCCAGTATCTATTGAGGGATAATACCTTGCTCAGCCTAGATTTATAGGCTGGGGAGGGGGGTATGTCTTGGCCCTGCCTCAAAGTAAGTTGCCAGAGTTTGTTGACTCTACATGGGAAGTCTTACGCTCTCTGATAAGTGGATGGGGGATGGGATGGGGGATGGAGGATGGGGGATGGGGAAGGAGTTGGTATCAGGAGGAGAGGGAGAGGGAATTGGGATTGGTATGTAAAATGAGAAAAGATTGTTTTTAAAATAAAAAAAAAGATTTAAAAAAGTGTGGATCGGAAAATTTTAGAGCCTCTTTGTAAAGCAATGTTTGTGGAACTGTTCTCTGCCCCAGCATACGAGTTCGCTAAGAATATGTACATTGAGAAATAGCAGTTTAATTGTGTAATATTTTTCAATAACCTATACTATATCAATAACATCAAGGGAATTTATTTATTTAATCAATCTTAACACATAGGGTTCAGTGGTAGATCATTTGCCTAACATGCATAATGCCCTAGTTTTGAACTCTAGCAAAAAAATAGATGAAAAATTAGGAAATTAGGGACAGTGAAATGTTTTAAAAAGTAAAGGCACTTTCCATGAAGACTGATAACTTAATTCCTCTCAGAAATTTCTAAGTTGGTCCTCCCCTGACAACACTTCTCTCAGCCTTGAAAAGATTCTGTCACAATGGCCCATCACACTCTGTGAGTAGCACTCTAGGCTTTTGGTTCACCACAGCTGCAACCTCTTCTAAACTCATTCTCCAAACTAGTTCCAAAGACCTGTGAGCCACATAGTCAAGTTTATCTCTGCTTATCGCAGCAACGATTCGGTACCAATTTCCTATATTAGTCGTTTGTCTCTTTGCTGTGACAAAATACTTGACTAAATCAACTTAAAGAAGGATGTAATTGTGCTCACAATTTAAGGAGACAGTTCATTGTGGTAGAGAAGTTGTAGCTGCAGGAACTTGAGGCAGATGATTACACTGCATTCACAGTACAGAAGCAAAACAAGAGCAAAGAATTGTGCTCTGCTTGCCTTCCTCTTTCTATTCAGTCTGAGACCCCATCCCAAATTGCCTACATTTATGGTGGGTCTTCCTTCTTCAATCTAATGCATAATATCTCTCACTGGAATTCCCAGAGACTGTTAATTGCCATGGTGATGCTTAATCTTAACAAGTTAACAGTCAAGATTAACCCTTTTACCATACTAACTACATTAGCAAAGAGTTGGGCTAGACAGAAGTGTCCCATTAATACTAGCTCACAATATTGAAAACTAATATTTAGAAGAATGTCAGTCAGTGGCTTTGAGTAAAGTGCAGACATGGCTTCACTGGAGCCCATTAAACTTCCATCCACTAGTCTTCCAAAGGCATTCCCTAGTCAGGAAGCAGAATTAGATCACTGCTAGCAAATTGGGAAAGGAATATATAATATTCCACTGCATTTTCAGAGCTTTACTAATGCTGACCAGTGTCACCAGGTTTATTCCACATTTAGTACCATCTTTTTTATAGGCCTAAAAGCAAATGAACAGTTAGTTCATTATCCAAAGGTTGGCTCCCTAAGGAGAAGTAAGGAGATGCAACTAAATACATGTATATGAATGATGCTCATAATAGTTTGAATTATCTTCATTTTGTAAAAGGAATTAATGAACCTTCGAAAAATAATAAGTTAGGCTAAGAGTGAACATCAACAGTGATAGAATTATTACTAAAGGAAGCCAATGCATGCAGATGGCCTGACAAATGGTAAGTAGAGGGAGGTGTAAGCAGCCTGGAGTGACTTGGAAGTCAGCAAACAAGGAAAGGGCTAATTGGAAAGGGGCCATTTCAAGGATTTACTCTGCTGGCAGGAAGCCACAAAGCATGGCACTAACCTCATTTTTTTTTTTTTTTTTTGTTCTTTCTGATCACATTCACTGGGTGGGTGGAAATCAGAGAATGTATAAACTGTCTCTGTTCAGATAAATTTGAACAGACATGGAGCTCCAGGTCAGGAGCTGGTATTTTTTTTTCCTGAACAGTCAAACAGGAAAGATTTTATTCATTGCAGAGTATGTAGTCGCTTTCAAAACATCTTTGCCTTTGTGATGCAAAACCATACACGAATAGTAAGACACAAATAGATGTGATTATGTTCTACAAAAACTTTATTTACAAAAAAGCACTTTGCTAATTGAAGTTGACTAGTGGAATATAATTTGGTTTTTCTACTCCAAAAGGATTCATATATCTGCGCCACAAAGTGAATACATAGAGTATGTGTGTGAAAAAAATAGAAATTTATCAGAACCAAAATCATGGGATTATGGTTATTCTGACTATATTACCTTAAAGAAACTGTAAACTGTTCATGTTTCAGATTACTTACCTGTGAAATGAGTTGGATATTAAAACTTTATAAAACTCACATGTTAAAACAGTGATTGCCAAATGTGTAAGCCTAAAATGAATCTGCTGATATATTACATGTTAGCATAAATTGCACAATGATTGAAATAGAGTTTATTTTAGAATGTGGAAAATAATTCAATTCCTACCATTCCTACTACTGGTCTATGTTACCGACCTTGATTATTATCTCTATTTTTAGTATCCTAAATTTATACTAAGGAGGTTGATGAATGGTGACCTCATTATAAAAACAATCTTACCTCCTATAAACTTTTAATCTCTTCCACAAATAAGTCCTACAAACTAAACTTTTCCAAGATAGTATATGTATACTTTACAGTAAAATAAAGGAATATGTTTGGAAATTTCAGAAGATGTGTCAAAATAGAAATGAGGTTATTTCAACAACTGTGTGTGTGTGTGTGTGTGTGTAGGAGAACCATTTTTTCCCTAAGATCATAAAGATAGAAGAACAATACTACTAACATTTTATCAAATATTTGAATATGTTTGACAAGGTCATTTAGAATTTTGAATGACTGTAACACATAACTAAATAATTGCTCTGTCAGACTGTTCTGAATAACTTTCAGAAATTATTGAGACTGTCAATATTTAAGGAGGTAGCATGTTGCCTTGATATACACAGGGAATTAATTATTGAATTAAAACCATTAGCATATTCATATCTCCTCATTGACACTGATTCTGGATGTGGTAATAGAACATAAAGTTTACTATTTAAAGATCATAAATATATAATACTTTATGAATATTTGTAGATTTGATATTGTATATTCTCTAGGACTATTTCATTGTACAAAAGAATAACATTACTTTTGAATTAACATTTTCCAATCCCTTCTCTCCCCTTGTTCCTCATAATCACCATTATTCCATGTGATCTTTTTAAGTTTGACTGTTTTACATTCCACACAGAAGGGAGGTCATGTAATTATTTTTTTCTTTCATTGTCTCGGTTAATTTAGCACAATAACAACCTGGTTAATGCAAATGTCTACCATGTAGTTCAGTCTGCAAACAGAAGGCAGGGAGTTGAGCTTCCCTGTTTCACCAAGGATGAACTGAGGACTATTTAGTTCTCATATGATTCTTTGGTTTGTCTCTTTATTTATAACATAGAAAAGGATAGAACAGGAGAGAAAGATATGTGTCACTTGCCAAGAAAAAAAAAAGAGATGACATTTCATTAGGGAAAAGCAGAATCATAATAGCATCTGCAGTCTCACTGGAGTCAAATGCAGCAAAAATCAAATCTAAACTAGGATTTGAAAACCCTTCTATTATCTCATGTATTATTCTGAAAACCTTCAAAAATGGATAATATCATGGCTAGCTGGCATCAAGGGGGCAATTTCATTCAAGCCAGCTGGTTTTTCCTAACAGCACCTGCAAAATCAGACTGAATTAACTAAAAGACTATCCCAAAGTATTGGCATTGCCCCTGGGGACACAAATAGTGCTACAGGATGGTTTCAAATACAAAAGTAAAAGATAATCTGATCAAGTATCCTATTTCAGTTAATTTCACCATTCATGATGGCTAAGTGCCAAATGAAAGGCTGTATCTTTTAGTTGGAATTTCTGTCCTTTATGAAATCCTATAATCAGAAGCAAATAATATTGTGCCATACTACTGGCTGTGCTTCAAATATAAAGACAGCATATCATGTATGTTGAGTATGAGTGTTGAACTGAAAGCAAAAAGGAGTTATTAATTAGAAATGATATGACATGATTAGAAGAACAGACAACAACAAGGACCAAACAGGCCAGGAATCAACATAGTTTCAGAAATTATGATACAGGGTAGGAATTGTCCTCTCAGAGTTAGTTAATGGATGGCACTAGAATGGTGGTTTGTTCTATTCTTTGACATGGGCAAGTGATGTCAATACAGTGTACTAACACAGCCATCAAACTTAATGACCATATTTAAACCCCATGTAAACTTACATCAAAGCTTGAAAGACCTCTCAAAATAATTTTTTTCTCTTTCTTTGTACTGCTTAGGACAAGAAAGTTTTATGACAGAGACCTACTCAAGGAGAGAAAGTAAAGACTGAGTAAGAATTAGTTGCCTTGGTTCTTAGGCGGGTTAGGGCTCCCTAACTATTAGTCCCAGCACATTGTTTGTATTTGGGAGGAAGAACGTCCAAAGCCTTAAGGAAAACTGGGAGCTATATTTTTGAAGAAGAGTAAATAAAACCATATAGGCTAAAAATAAAAATAAATTAAGAATAAACTACACATATAAAATTAAAGGTTATAAATCCTCTATATGAGCAAGAAATACATCAATAACAAGGAACTTATTCCACAAAGTCATCCTTCGGAAAACCCAACATAATATTTTTATTGATTATTTGGGTATTTCACATTATGCACCCTAAATTCACTGTCCAGTCCTCCCAGAGCTGCCTTCCCACCCTTGTGATCCCCCCAAATGGAGGAAGATGAAGAATAGGAGTAGGACAATGAGGAGGAAGAGGATGGAGAAGGAGGAAGCGGAAGGAGAAGGAGGAAGAAGAGGAGGTCCAATTTGTTTTGCCCATATACTCACTAGTGCATGGTCAAACTCCAAGTGCCCAGCCCCTTAAAGAAAACTGAGTCTTTCTTCACTTGTACTCTCACACACACACCAGAAGCCATCAATTGTGGAGAGCTAACTTCAGTATCCTTTTCATATTTTTTAAGAGTTCTTTTCAATGGCTTTTCTGTCTAGGTTGTTACTTTTGTGTATGTGTGGTAGGGGTTTTGGGGGTGGGGTGGGGTAGGAATTGTCAAAAAAAAAAGCCATCCATTTCCTTGTTTCTCAACTGAGTCCACAATCATCCATCCATACCACTGCAAAAGTAGCTTCTATGTCCTTTAGACTCAGTGGGAGCTCAGATCATGGACTTTTACATGGTTTCTGGTGACATGAACCACAGAAATCAATATATACCACTATAGTCTCAGGGGTAACCTGCCAACAGATATCAGCATAGCCCCAGGTAGCACAGACCACAGGCATCCACCTGGTCCTTGGTGGCAATACAAAGCAGGAACATTAACATGACCCCCAACTGTGTCAGGACCATAGACTCCACTGTGGTCCTCTGCAATAACCCCCTAATTCTTTCTTTTTTTATTTTTTTTATTTTTTTTTAATTTAAACTGCAATTTATTTATTTTTATTTATTTTTTATGCATATAGAGTATTTTTTATTTAATTTTATATAACAAAGTCCAATTAAATGAAAACAAACATTTATACACAATATTTGGGAATTTGGGCGTCGTTCTTTCCAAACTACTTCCTGCTGGTAAGGGGCGCTGTCTTGGGGGATTCGAAGAAGATTCAGATATCCTAGCTGTAGTCTGTAGGGCTGTTTTGTCCAGCTGTTTGGAATGTAGGATCAGCTTGTACTCATTTGGAACAAGGTTGTTTTACATGTCAATTTCAGTTCCCTCATCCTCCCATCCTCACCTATCACCCCCACCAAACCCCAGCACATCCCCTTTCTGCTCCCCAGGGAGGGTGAGGCCTTCCATGGAGAGACTTCAAAATCTGTCATATCATTTGGGGGCAGGGCCTAATCCCTTCCCTCAGTCCAGGCTGAGAAAGTGTCCCTCTTTGTAGAAAGTCCATTTGTACACTAGGGATAACTAGTGATCCATTGCTAGAGGTCCCATAGGCAGTCCAATCCTCCTAACTAACACCTGAATTCAGGGGGTCTGGATCAGTCCTATGCTGGTTTCCCAGCTATCATACTGGGGTGCATGAGCTCCCACTTGTTCAGGTCAGCTGATTCTGTGGGTTTCTCCAGGCTGGTCTTGGCCCCTTTGCTTATGACCCCTCCCTCTCTGTAACTGGATTCCAGGAGTTTGGCTAGTGTTTAGCTGTGAGTGTCTTCTTCTGCTTCCATCAGCTACTAGATGAAGGCTCTAGGATGGCATATAAGGTAGTCATCAATCTCTTTATCGTAGAAGGGCATTAAAGGTAGCCTCTCCACTATTGCTCAGATTCTTAGTTTGGTTCATCCTTGTAGATCTCTGGGCATTTCCCTACTGCCAGATTTCTCCTTAAATCTATAATGGTTCCATTTATTATGGTACCTCTTCCCTAATTCTTACAAAAATCTTCTTTGGCTTATACTGAGGCACCTCCTTATAAAATTTTCCCTTTGGTCTTACACTTGTGCTCCTCTCCTATAGAGTAAATCTTTCTTGTGTGTGTGTGTGTGTGTGTGTGTGTGTGTGTGTGTGTGTGTGTGTGTTTGTATGGGACATATTTTTTGATGATGTTGTTGCTACTTTTCAGCAACAATAATGAAACCAAATCATTTAAAGGAAGAAGGATACCTTTGTCTTAGTTTCACAGATGTGGTGAGATATTTATGAATTATTAAATCTTGCCTGGACGTTTAGAAAGTAAAGTCAGGCACAAGCCTAGAAGCCAAGCATACTCCTTTATTCCCAGCAGCCATAAACTAGGAGGTGGTGATACACACCTTTAATCCTAGGATTCAGGATTAAGAGGTACATGGATCTCTCTGAGTTCAAGGCCACACAGGGATACATGACATTGAATCAGTCTTAAAGAGTAACAGATCACATGCCTTTAATCTCAGCACTAGAAAGGTATAAAAGATAGAAACAGGATCTTCAGTATTGAGTAGGTCTTCATTCTCCAGCCACACTGAAGATGAGGCATTGATTCTCCAGCCACACTGAAGACAGGAAAGCTCACTATCAAGGAGGACAGGAAGACATTGAAATCTCAGGATTCTTCAGCCACACTGATGAGAGGTAGCAGAATCAGCCTGAGGTAGTGGTCAGAACTAGTATTTCACTGCTTTGCTTTTCTCACCTTCAGGGTAAAGTTTGTACCCCCAAATCAGTCTCTGGGTCTTTTATTTATTGTGCAATACATAGGTTTCAGTTCATGTTCACTTGGTTTCAGTTTCAGGACCCATAATCAAGGAGGCAGAAAATTACTGTGATTTTAATATAAAATATCCAACATAGTCTGCTCCCCAGCAGATCGTACTGTTTGGGAAGGTTGTAAACCTTTTGGGAAATAGAGCCTTAATGGAAGAAGTTGGTCACTGGGACAGGCACTGAGGTTTTATATCTTAACCTCCACATCATGTGCTCTCTGTACTGGCTCTTATGACAGTGGAATACATTTTCTTGATTGCTAAGTGAGAAGAAACCCTTCTTTCCTAACTTGCTTTATACAACATGGAGGCACATAATGAAGGAATATAATAATATTGTGGAACAAGTCTCTATACTTTATGTGGACTGGGCACTGGGAGACTAGGCATGGAAAAGTTTGGGGAGAACATGGTTTTTCGAAGATGTGCCCTTGGGTAAGCCACTTTTGTCAAATAAACCCTACCTTCCAGTTTTTACCACCTATACCTAGTCCACTTGATAACATATTAACAAATTGATTTGGTAAGAATTCAATCACTTTCCCAAATCCTGACTTGTAAATAATGCATAAGAGACCAAGGCTCCAACACATCAGCTTTAAGGATATGTCATTGCATAAATTCACCATGTGTTATTTGCTGTTCTCCTGTGAATACATGTTTATGTTGCTTCCAGGTGCTTGTAATTAAAAATGACACTGTTAGAGGAAAGAATGATGAACTGGCAGAGCATCGAACATTAAGGCAATGAATCTAATCCATATAATACTTTAGCCATGGATACATGTCATTGTATAGTTGTCAAAAACCATAGCATATATCACAGCGATAGTTAGTCTTATTGTAACTTCGATAAATAATGAAGTTTTATGAAAATTTAACAATGGTAAGACATGTCCCACTATTAATTCCTGGGAAGGCAATGAACACATATGTGTATCCATTTCATATAAACAATTTAGAATTGGTTCCACCACTCTGTGAACCTAAAAATGTTCTCTGGAGTACTTTATTTATAAAGCAATGCTGCTATGAACATCTACACACTCTCTTAACAGTCATTGAATCGAGGGACTAATCTAGGTCTATATGGTTCTGTAGTTAAAAAAAAAAGAAAAAGAAAAACCCTACAGCTGTACAGTTCATAGCAGTTCACTTTCTTCTACAAGGAATTAGTTTTTTGACGTGCCACTAGTTCTCAATAACTCTGCTAGTTGGTGACCAAACATGGAGCAATGAAACTCTGAGGTACTTTTCAGACCCAAAATACAGTGACAGGTTGTATGTAATTTTTAAACAAAGATGTCAAGAAAAGGCTTGCTGAGGTGACAGAGGAGTAAAAATTTCCCCCTCCAAATACAGGTGAAAGTCATTCTCATCTGGATGAAGAGATGAAGAGGGTTTTAGAGATAACAACTGCATAAGCCCTAGGACAGGTACATTCCTGCAATATTAAGTAAACATCAAGAAGATTTTGAGATTAGAAATGAGTGAGAAGGGAAGAGAATGAAAAGCTATCAAATCAGATAGGTGTTGAGAAGGTGAGCACTGCATGCTGCACTTATCCTTTTAGATACTTGCTTGAACTTGACTTTGGGGCTTTGGTTCAAAAAGAGGTGAAATGCTACTGAGAACATATTGCTAGGGTACATAAATTAAAAACTCTATAGTATAATGTATATGCATTCTTAATTTCAAAAATAAAAGCCAAATTTCTTTTCAAATGTAGTTATATCAATATACAAAAATATCATTGTATTTCTATCCATCTATCTATCTATCTATATCTACCATCTATTCAAAACAGTAATGTGTACATGATTGCTAAAGCTCTCCCAAATTTGCAAACAATATTATTAGTATTTAAAGATTTTTGTATTAAGAGAATTATGATATATCACTAAGGTTATAGAATCACTTCCCCTGAGAAAAAAATAAACCAAAATTTCACTTTACTATATGAGATGATTTTACTACAAAATTTCTATCAATATAAGGGTTTCAAGAAAAATAGAGCATAATTTAGAATCACATTGTATTTTCTTCTAAAATTTTAAGGAAGATTTTTTAAGTGTTTGTACATGATGCTTTTTAAAAATTATATCCTAAGCCTTAACTACATATATATATATATATATATATATATATATATATACATATATATATATTTTAAAAATAGTGTTCACAACAAAATCACCTTCAGTACTTTTAAGACATTTTTAAATTGAGTAATCATTTACATGCAGTGAAACACATACATTTTTAGTGTAGGATGCATTCATTTTGGGGAAATTGTGTGCAAGGGTGTAACTCAGATCCCTATGCATAGAAAAAGCAGCAGAATGCATCAGAAATTATTCTTGTCCTTTATTAGTTCACACTACATTTCCTGAGCCTAAACTAAAATTATCACTAATCTGATCTCAGTCACAGGAGGTTACTGTTTCCTATGTAGAAATTAACTTTAGTAGTCGTGGGAAGAAACCAGAGGGGTAGATTAGTCTCTCTTGTGCAGGGTTGTATTATCAATCCCCACACATATGTGTGTGTGTATTTATGTACATGTATATGTACATATATATATGTGTGTGTGTGCTTTTTGCCTGCCTTTTCACTCATTAAAATTTTTGCACTCATCCTCATGTTAAATAAATTAGCAAGAAGCTGTCCCTTATATTAAGCAGTATTTCAGAAAGTTTGAAAGCATAATTTGTTCATCTAGTCTACTAATATGCTTCTAGATTATCTATAGTTGAATGTTAATTGTTATTACTTAATGAAGTGATTGACTATGTATCATTGAAATTGATTTTGAAATCCCATCTCCAGAGTGATAGCAGGAGATGAGCCATTTGAGAAGCATTTGGAGCATGACAACAAGGTAATCATAAGTGGGATCAACAAGCTTATGAAATAAGCTCCACAGAACACTTTAGAGCTCTTGAAAAACGAATGTCTTATATTTCACTCCAATAGTCTGGGGCAGCTTGTCATAGCATCACCAAAAGACAAAACAGTTTAGAAATACATTATTTTAAACTTATAATTAAAAAAATTATCCAATATATTTTGATCGTGTTCTTTCATGCCCCTAACTTCTTCAAGATCTTTTGGACAAATCTTTTCAATATGCTTGGATAAGTATTTCAGTATATAATAGCTGAATAATGACTGAGCACCTGAAAGACAAGTATCTAAACAGGTTTTATATATCTACATCCCAAATAGCTATGGAAAACTTATAGGTGCTCCAAAGCATTACCACTTCAGTCTATTCCACTTCAGGAATTTAACAAGATATATAATTGGGAAGTAACTTCCTCCAGGTTGTCCATGTATCTTTTCCTTTTTTAATTTAAATTAGAAACAATCTTATTTTATATATCAATCCCAGTTCCCTCTCCCTCCCATTCTCCCATGGCCCCCATTCCATCCCTCTTCTGCTCTATAGAAAGGGTCAGGCCTTCTATGGGGGTCATCAAAACCTTTCACATCATTTGGGGCAGGGTCTAGGTTCTCTTCCATGTGTCTAGGCTAAGAATATCCCTCTATGGGGAGTGCACTCCCAATGTTCATTTGTAACCTGGGGATAGATACTTGTTTCACTGCCAGAGGCCCCATAGAATTCCCAGGCTTCCCAAATGACACCCATGATCAGGGCGCCTGGTTTTGTCTTATGCTGGTTCCCCAGCTGACAGTCTGGGGTCCATGAGCTCCCCCTTGCTCAGGTTTCTGTAGGTTTCCCCAGCAGGTCTTGGCCCCTTTGCTCAACACTTCTTCCTCTCTACAACTGGATTCCGAAATTTGGCTCAGTGCTTCTGTTTCCACCAGCTACTAGATCAAGGCTCTGTGATGGCATTTAAGTTAGTCATCATTTTCATTATAGGAGAAGAGCATTAAGATAGCCTCTCCCCTGTTGCTCAGATTCTTAGTTGGGGTCATCCTACTATATCTCTGGACATTTCCCTAGTGCTAGAAGATATCCCTAATATTCTCAGGTTTGTTCTTTTCATGGCATTTCAGATTTCCTGAATGTTTTGTGTTAAGAACTGGTTTTTGACTGATTATTTCCTCTATCATATATTCAACACTTGAGATTCTGTATTCCATCTCTTGTATTATGTTGGTAATAGTTCCTGTTTGCTTTCCCAGATTTTCCATTTCCAGAATGCCTTCAGTTTCTGTTTTCCTTATTGTTTCAATTTCAATTTTCAATTATTGAACTATTTCCTTCACATACTTGATTGTTTTTCTTGGCTTTCTTTGAGGGATTTATTGATTTCTTCCCCTTTTTTTCTTTGTCTTTCCCTCTATTTCTTTAAGGGAATTTTCATGTCTTCTTTAATTGCCTCTATCATCTTCATAAAGTAATTTTTAAGTTTATTTTCTTCTGCTTCATCTGTGTTGGGATGTTTAGGTATTGCTGTTGTAGGACTATTGGGTTCTGGTGGTGCCATATTGCCCTTTATGTTATTGTATGTACTTTTAGAGCCATTCCCCACTAAGCACATTTAAAATCTACCATTATGGCGAATTTCAAATAAACAACTGTATTAACTATAAATCACTATTACATGCTAAATTCCCAGAAGTTACCATATAAAACATAAGCTTTGTATTCTTAAACCAATACCTTTTCTTATTCTTGCCTTTGAGAACTGGTAATCAACACTCCAATCTCTTCTTTGTAATATTGACTTTTTCTTATTTCATATATAAATAACTTCATGTAGTATTTGTCTTTCTAGGTCTGGCTTATTTCACTGAATATATTTGCTCCATGTTCATTCATGTCATTTCAAATGTCTTCTTTAAAACCAACAGATGAAGTTACATAGTATTAGGTTTCATTATGTTATTTTGAAATATAAGTGTTTTGTTACTCCATCTTCTCTACTCTTGCTAAGTACAAGTTCTTCTCTATCCACAGTAGCTTTCTTCCTGCTTATATATCATATGTGCTCTCTTCCTCATTTCCCTACTTTCTTTGAAATGATATTCCTCTCTTAGTTCCCTTTCTTATTTCATGACCTATATGTACATTCACATCCCCCCTCTCTCAGACCTTACAGGTAAGAGAATATGTAGGATTTATCTGGTACTTGCTATTTTGATCCTGGATCACCCCATGTAATGTAATGATTTCTAGATCCATCCATTTTCCTACACATTATATATGTTAATTTTTCTTCAGAGACAAATAAAATTATATTGTGTACACATACCACATTTTATTTTCCATTCATCTGCTGATGCACTTCTATAATGGTGTCATTTTCTTCCTATTGTGACTAGAGTGGCAATATACAAGTTTGTGCAACTACATCAGTGGTAGCACATAGAGTCCTGTGACTACATCCCAAGAGTGCTATAGTTAAACCACATGGGAGTTCTACTCTTAGATTTTGAGAAGTCTCCCCGATAATTTCCACAGCAGTTTACCCAATTTGCTCACCTACCAAGAGTAAACATTTGCTGTTGTTTAATTTGTTATAACTGGCGTCAAATAGAATCTCAGAATACTTTTAGTTTCCATTTTCCCCAATAGTTAAGAATGTGGAACACTTTAAATAATTTATCTTTATATTTGTTCTTTTCAAAACTTTTTGTTCTCATTAGCCCATTTATTTCTACATTAGGAAAGAAGTAGTTGCTGTTAAATAATTGAAGTACTTTATATGTTCTAAATAATAAAAGAGGTCTAAAGCATACCTAGGAAAGACCTTCTTTCTACTTATAGTTTACTCTCATATAAGGAACATTTTTAATTTCATGTAATCCTATTTCACAATTTGGGGGCATGTTTCCTGACCTATCAGAGTAATATCCAGACAGTTCCTGCCTACGCTTGATTCTTAAGATGCCTTCCCTATGTTTTCCTCTAGCAATTTCAGCACTTCATTTTTTAAGGTCCTTGATCGATTTTGAATTATGCTCAGGGTGATAGATACAGATCTAATTTCATTTTTCTGTAGGTGGATATCCAATTTTGCCAAGACATTTGTTGAGTAGGCTGTCTTTTTGCAGTATGTGATTCAATTTATTTACTTATTTAATATGCTTTTAAAAAATGTTACGTAGCCTTAGAAGTATGAGAAGGTAGAGAGACTATTTTAGATTAGAAATGCAGACTTTATTTTTACAGTTGAAGAAAAGAGATAGTCATCAAGTCTTTACAGTGATGTAGCAGGTACAACAAAATAGCTTAACAATAAAAGTGCATAAGTTGTAAATACTAATAAAAATTGTAAAAAAAACTAACTAAACATTTAAAAGATTTTTTTATAAAACGAATAACAACAATAACAAGAAAATAGTATTAAACTACGAACCCACAGCAATGTAATGATTTCTTCATCCCTTTACATTTCTATTTCTATCAGTGTGTACATGTGGAGGATGGACTGCTAGCCTCAGTAGTTGAGAACAATTAAGATATGTAACTGTCCAGACAATAAGGGTTTCTATCAACACAGACCACTTCTGCCAGCATTTTCTGACCAAAGTACCTTCTGCTCTCCCTCCATCTATTAAAGCAGGTTAACAAAGTAACAAACTTAACACAGTGAGCCAGAGAATCAAACTCTGCATAGGCAGGGCTTTCTAGGAGTCAGTCTTAGGGATATAGAGTGCCTCTGACCTGAGTATATCCATGCATTGGCAAAGCATTGTATGCATCACCCTCCTGGCAGTAGGTGGAGGTTAGAGTCCTTTTCTCTGGCTGTGTCTATTTTGAGATTCTCTGGCAAAAGACAGGCCCTACTCCTGTCTTTTCTACCAGCCATTTCATTTTATCTTTGAAATTTTAGTACCACTAATACATGCAGTTCACCATTATAAACAGTTAATACGGATCAGCAGGGTAGCTGAGATGGCTGTCAGCATAGCAAATGTCCACCAATGCATGCAGTGATGGTGGTCCTTGGATTCTATCGGTGGGAGAAGTTCAATAGTGACCCCATTCTTGCAAGTATCTCACAAGCAGATATATTTAAAACTAAGCAGGATGGCTACACAGCAACAGCAGTAGCAGTTTCATTAATTTATTTGTGGGAGTTCACTGAGATATACAGAAAATACCCATCTAAAAGTCCAATTATTGGTAGAAGTGGTTGGGTGGATGGGACCAATGGTACAACATTCCTAGTCTTTCCCCTTACCTTAACAATGTACCTCCATCTGATGACATACATTAGCTTAACTAGCTTGTCTATTGGTATGATAAATATCATGACTAAAGCAACTTGGAGAGGAAGGGATTTATTTCATCTTACAACTGTCAGGTCATAGTTCATCATTGAGGGAAGTTGGGCAGGAACTCAAGCAGTAACATGGACACAAGAACTGAAGCAGAGACTGCAGGTCTTAGCCAAACCATGGAAGGCTGATCTGTGTCTGAGGAAGTGTGCAACTCTCCAGGGTAAGTGTGCAGCTCGCCTGTTCACCAACCTCCCAGGATCCTGGAGACAATAATACCCATCCAGGTATATAGTCAAGCAGGAACTCCTTGCTTATTGCCCCATATAGAGCATCTTTTAAAGCAAAGAACTGCAGGGCAGGAAAACATCCAGCCAATGGTTTTAAAGGACAACCTATCAGGCGCCAAGATGCCTTATTCTTTACCTAGTGAACACCATCTCTTCATGCAGTGACCTCATCTGGTTTGGTCTTGGCAACCAATCTCTTGCTTTTGTAAACATCTCAGGACTGGCCTTCTTCACTTCCCCTCAGCACCATCTTTGACTAGCTCATGTACCCTTCAGAGACCATGAAAGAACACTACTTACTTAATGTCTCAGCCTTTATTTTTTATATACCACCTTAAACCAAATGCTTAGGAGTGGCACTATTTCCCACTATGGATTGATCCCTTCAACAACAATCATTAATAAAAGAAATGCAATCACAGACTTGCCTAAAAGGACCCTGATGGAGACATTTTCTCAGTTGAAGTTCCAACTTACCAGATGACTTTCGCTTGTGTCAAGTAGACCAACTATCCAGCATGCACAGGCTACAATGTGCTATGTTACTTAGCAGTTTTACATGCCAACCTCTTATCAGATGCCTAGCTCAAAAAAATTTCTGCCATTAAATGGTTTGACTCTTTAGTATGTTCAATTGCTGTCCAGAAGCTTTTAATTTTGATGTGACGTCATATATCAAGTTCAACTTTTATTTCCCATGCTGTTGGGGATGTAGTGATACATGATTACTCATACTGAAGTTAAGAAGCTTTCCTGAGATGTAGCTCTTTGGTGTTATTTAAAAGTCTATCAATTATGGCTTAATATTTGTAAAACATTTTAAATATTTGTTATGGAATAATTTTATACATCCAGTAGATATCCAGTTTTACCAATAGCACGTCCTGCAGAGATTATCCTCTTTCTATTGTGTGCATGCTTCACAATTCTATGGAAGCTCATTCGCGTGTGAGTGGATATATTTCATGACTCTATTCCGTTCATCTATTTGTTTTTATGCCAATAACTTTTTATTCCAGTTTTAACACAAATGCTATGCAATTTGGATTGCTATTGCTTCATAGAAATTTTTGCTTCTGTTGCAGATCTTTTCTTTTTTTTCTTCTTATCATATATTACATTCTGAACACAGGTTCTCATCCCTCCTCTCCTCCAGACTCACTCCTCATCCATTTTCCTTTATAAAAGGGAGGGCCTCCTAGGGATATCAATGAAATATGGCAGGGAATAGCAAGTTTCAATTAAGACTAGGTATGGGGACTAATAAAATTTACTCCATTCCATTTTGACTTAAGATCAGAGAGGTTTTTACCTGCCTTTGCACCTCCAAGGTGAAACAGCAAAAAATGTCTGGCCTAAGATGTCAATGCAACAGGATACTTGGCCTAAGGTGTGGTCCCTGTATGTCCTACCTAAACAACAGAATACTTAACTCAGGATATAGTTACTTGATGTTTTGGGTATTGAAGAGGAAATTACTCTATTTGTTCCTTGTATTGTTGGAAAGGAAGTCTTTTGCGTTTCCCCCCTCTCTTAATAGGGTTATAAAAATGCTTGAGCATTAAAAGTTGGGCAGATTCAGTATATATTCAATGCCTTCCTGACTCTATCTCTCTCTTTTTACTTCTTTCCTCAATTTGCATCCCTCTTTTCAGGTACAAATCAGAATTAGCTGGACAACTAGGACCCTCTCCTCAAACGGCTGGATGAGGCAACCAAATAGGAGGAAAAGGCTTGCCAAAGCAGGCAAGAATAAGGGACAGCCACTTGTTGTGGGATATCCAATCACACTGTGATCCCCAAGTATGCACTTGCACTAATTAAATAAAATAAACTTGGATCAGGCGGTGAAACCAGCATATAGCTGACAGAAAGCAATCATTAGAATTCAGAGGGATTCTGGAAGATGGATAGAGAGATGCACACAAAGTAGTAAGGAGGGGCTTTGTGTGTGGTAGTCTTTTTTTGGTTTGGTGGAACATGAGGATGCTCTTTCCCTGAGATACTGGCAAGGAGGGAAAGTTAGCTAGTTGCTCCTCAACCTCTCAGAGCTAGCAAGGTTTCACCCCATTCTCTGACTCCCAAGTCTTATTGATGAATAGAATAACAGAGGTTGAGTTTAAAAGTACATTTAGAGGCAGCAGCAGGAAGTGGGTCTTGTAGAGCATAAAAACCCTACCAGGCTGCTGACTTGGAATCTGGCCAGTTAACTGTGGTAAGATTGCTGGCTGAAACATTGGTAGATTCAGGTGTAGCCACTATGCCAACAGAAAAAATAAGTGTCATTGTTAGGAAATGGCAGTCCAAAAAAAGAGCTGCTATAGCCACTGCCACTACCAGGAATATATATATATATATATATATATATATATATATATGTATGTATGTATGTATGTATGTATGTATGTATGTATCTATGTATGTATATCTATATACATAGATACATACATACATATATTCTCCTAGGTCAGATCCATGATGGCTCTCTCTTTATAAATTTCGTCTCTGTGGGCCCTTATGAGGCCGGGTTAATTGGTTCTATGGGTTTTCTTATAGTCTCTTTGACTCCTCTGATTCCTACAATCTTTTCTCCCTCTCTTCTTCAGGATTCCTCAAGCTCTGCCTAATATTTGGCTGTAGGTCTATAAATTTGCTCCCATCAGTTGCTAGATGAAGCTTTTCTGATGATGATTATACTATGCGGAGTTTCTGTCTACAATTATAGTGGAGTATCATTAGGAATAATTTCATTGCTTGTTTTTTGCAAGTTGTATTTGGTTCAACCCTAAGTCTCTGGGATATCCAGGATCTGGTTTCTGGCTTCCCAGGCAGTATCATAGGTGGGCTCCCTCTTATGGCATGGGTCTCAACCAGTCATTGGTTGGCCACTCCCCCAACTCTGCATGATCTTTCCCCCAGCACATCTTGCAAGCAGGACAAATTATAAGTCAAAGGTTTTGTGTCTGGGCTGGTGTTCCAATCCCTCCCCTGGGAGCCTTGCGTGGTTGTAGAAGATGTCCAGTTCAGGCTCTGTATCTCCCATTCCTAGAAGTCTTAGCTAGGGTCACCCTCATAGATTCTTGGGAACTTCCATGGCACTAATTTAAATTTTGGTGATATGATGTCTATATGTATATTCAACACCAATACAGATATTTGGAATCTTTTGTAATTCACTATATTTTTTTAGGAATTTTTTTATATTTCAGTAAAAATAATCTTTGGAATTTGAATAAAGTTTATATAGTCTGTAGATTACCCAGTATAATATCCTTATGAATATCAAATAGTTTTCTATTTATTTGTCATTTTCAACTATTTTCAGCTTTTTCACTGCCTTGCTTAAATTAATTCCTAGTATTTTTTCATGTTAATAAAAATATTTTTTTATAAATAAATGTCATTGGAGGACCATTTGCCCTCTCAATTATATAAATATAACTAATTCTGTGGATTGCCCTGTACCTTACTGATAACTTGTATTCAGGTTTACCCACAGTCCATGTCACATCATAGAAGATACCATTATCAATATGCTGTCCAAATTTGGGCATTCTTCATTTTTTGTTATCATTCATTTTTCCTTGACTTAAGACTTTATTGATGGACAAGCCTTCTAGTACCTTGCTGAACACAGGTGGGGACAGTGGGTATCTTTATATTCCTATTATTAGATGAAAGCTGTTCATGTTTAAAGCATCGTGTGTGGTAATGGGTATAGGATAGTCATCTCTGGCATGTAATATTTATCCTTCTACAAGTTTTTGCCAAAAAGTTTTATCATGAAAGAGCATTGAATTTGACTAAAGTTCTTTTTCTACATTTATTGAGATGATCATCTGATTTCATTCCTCATTCTGTTAGTGTGTTAAATTACATTTACTAACATTCACATCAAATTACTACAAGAAAATTATCCCAGGTGACCAGTGTAGAATTTTTTAGTAGGTTGTTGAACTTGTTTTGCTAGTGTTTTACTAAGCATTTTGAATAAATGTTCATCAGAGATCTTAAATAAGTTTCTTTGATTTTGATGTACATACATGACTTTGGTAACAAGATAATGCCAGATTTGAAAAATAAATATGAAAGTGTTTCTCTTCTTCTTCTTCTTATTTTTTTTTTTTTTGCATGAGCTTGAAAATGATCACCACATGAGGGGGCAGGAAGATTGACTCAGGGGAAGAACAGAGGAGAGCAAGAAAATAGATACCTTAGTAGAGAGAGCCATTTTAGATTTAAAGAGAAATATGGCACTAGGGAAAAGTCCAGAGATCTACAAGAATCACCCCAACTAAGAGTCTAAGCAATAGTGGAGAGGCTAGCTTTAATTCCCTTCCCTGATAATGAGATTGATGGCCTCCTTAAATGCCATCCTAGAGCCTTCATTCAGTAGTTGATAGAAGCAGAAACAAAGACCCACAACTAAGCACTGAACCAAATTCCTGGAATCCAGTTGTAGAGAGGGAGGAGTGATGAGCAAAGGGGTCAAGATCAAGCTACACAAACCCACAGAACAAGGGGAAGCTCATGGTCTACAGACTGACACCTTAGAAGGAACCAGACCTGCTGCATGTGGGTGTCAGTTAGGATGCCTGGGAAGTCTATGGGACCCCTGGGAATGGAACAGCATTTATACCTAGTGGGTGAGTAGACACTTGGAGCCCACTCCCCATAAAGGAATACTCTCTCAGCCTAGACACATGGGGGAGGGCCTAGGACCTGCCCCAAATGATGTGACAAACTTTGATGATCCCCCACAGAAGGCATTACCCTTTCTATGGAGCAGAAGATGGATGGGATGAGGGACAATGGGAGCTATAGGAGAATGAGAGGGAGGGATTGGATTGATATAAAGAGTAAGATTGTTTCTAATTTAAATAATAAACAGAAAAAATAATAAAACACACACACAAAAACTTTAAGTATTTGAATTTTCCTGAGAAGCTATACATCCTGGGATTTTCTACATTATTTGATTTTAATTACTGATTCTATCTCATCACTCATCATCAATTGAGTAAGATAATTTATTTCTTCATGATTTAATATCAATAGGTTATATGTTTCTAAAAAATGAATCCCTTTCTTTTATGGTATCAAAATTTTTATATAAGTGTACATAGAAGTATCTCATGACCCTAATTTGCTCATCCTTGACATTTTTTGATGGTGAAGTTTTTTTTTCCACACACTATACAATTCTCCTTTCATGTTTTTGCTTGATCCATTGATATTTCCATATATCCATATACTGTAATTTGCATACATCATAGAAAACTGCTTTTCTAACCAAATATTTATCATTTACTTACAATACAAATACTCAAAATTGTAGTTCTTGTTTATTATAATAATATACAGTAGATTGATTTTTTTATCAGTAGTCACCAAACTGTTTCTCTATAGTTTAAAACCCATCGATGAACTTTTCCTTCTCTATGTTCACTAGCTTCTGATAACTACTCTTCTACTGTCTGTAGAATATCATACTGTCAACTTCCATAGATTTCAGATAAGCATGGAATTATGTAGTATATGTCTTTCTTTGCCTTTCTCTTGACATAATGACTTACACATATATCCATATTATCATAAATGATAGAATTTTATCTTTTATTGTTAATGATTTTCAATATTGTATATTGGACATTTTTAAAATGGTTCATCCATTCATGCTTTCATTTTATGAAACTGTTCAGATGATCTACACAATTTTGAATGTAGGGTTGAAACCTAGGTACTGTTATATTGTTAATTCCCTCTTTATTATATGTTTATTCTAAGTGAATATATATTGCAATTTATTATTTTCTGGATTGATATTTATTAATTATGAAATGACTTTTCCTTTCTGACTTCTTTCCTTAAAATCTAATTTATGTGACATACATATAGCCAAGATTTTTTGCTCTTGGATACCAAGGAATAGCCTTTACTTCCTTCAGCCAATGCAAATTTAGAGCTAATGTGCTTTTATTTTGAGGCAACATGTAGTGACAAATTTATTCATCTTTTCAACAGTGATATTTTATTTGGTAAATTGATCCACTCATACTATTTATCACTATGAGATTTATTGTCTTTTCATTTACCTTTATCTATTTTCTTCTTCTTCCCTTCCACTCCTAGGACAATAATGGTCCATCTGGTGGTAGATGGCCCCAAAGCCTGGGTATGAATGAGTTAGCTTGGAATCAAGAATCATTGTCATTGGCCTGGTGCTAGAGTCCTTGGAAAAGTATGATGCACACTGACCTTTACTTCAATTACAAGAAAATTCCTGTTTCATATGGTCAAATTTGAGATAACTGGAGCTAGGTATAAAACTAGTAGGAGATTTTAACATTTTCCCTCTGACAACATAAATCAGATCAATCATCCATGGGAAAAATACCACCATGAACACTAAGGAAGCCATGAAAGAAACAAAAATACATAGGTAGAATGCAGAGATAAGGAGAAAATGCAATGAATAGTGTAGGAAAATCAGCTCCACATTATCCACATCACCCTGTATCATAAAATTGACTATATGAAAGTGGGATTTTTATTTAAAAACTGTTTTCATTTTATGTACAAACTCCAGCTCCTCCTCCCTCCCATTCTCCCACCTCCCACCCTTCTCAACCCCAACATCCTCTTCTCAGAGGGGGTAAGCTTTTCCTTGGGGAGTCAACAAAGTCCGGCATACCAAGTTGAGGTAGGACCAAGTCCCTTTCCCCTGTATCAAGGCTGAGAAAGGTTGGCCACCTTAGGGAGTAGGCTACAAAAAAAGTCAGTTCATGCCCCTGAGAAAGGTCCTGATGCTACTGCCAGTAATCTCCCCTCCCCCAACTCTGAACAGATCAAGGCACATAACTGTAACTCACATTTAGAAGGTCTAATTAAATCCCATGAAGGTTCCCTAGTTGTCAGTCCATAGTCCATGAGCTCCCACTAGCTCAGGTCAGCTGTCTCTGTGGTTTTCCCCATCATGCTCTTGACCCCCACCTTGTTCATATGATCCCTCCTCCCTCTCTTCAACTGAACTTCAGGAGCTCAGCCCAGTGCTTGGCTGTGGGTCAGTGCATCTGCTTCCATGTTCTATGATGACAAAAAAAGGAGAAGGGCTCATTCTGACAGCCTCTCCACTATTGCTAGCAGATTTAGTAGGAGTAATCCCTCCACTCCTCCTTTCCTGTTCACCTCAATTTTCTCCCAGATCCACTGCTCTTCTGTATTCCTTCAAAAATGGGCAGGCCTCCCATGGTTATCAACCAAACATGGCATAACAACTTACAATAAGACTAGGCACAGACTTTCATATCAAGGCTGGAAAGGCAATCTAGAAGGAGGAAAAGGATCTCAGGAGTAGGCAAAAGAATCAGATATGCCCCCACTCACACTGCATAGTCATGATATTAAATCATAAAAATATTGGTGTTTTCTTTGTGGAAATATATTAAAATAGTAATTAATAATTTTTAATTTTTCATAAGCCTGCCTTGGTAAGTTTTGTACTCACAGAAAATTTCCTTTCAGGCCGGGCAGGGTTGGAACATGCCTTTAATCCCAGCACTCAGCAGGCAGAAGTAGGCAGATCTCTGTGATTTCCAGGCCAGCCTGTTCCAAAGCTTCACAGAGAAATCCTGTCTAAAAAAAAGAAAAAAGAAAAAAACAGTTCTGCTTTCGTCTGCAGTTCTTTTTCATAAGGTCATCATAATGTTATTTAATTTCATTTGAGTATTTGCTAAATTTGTATTTTGGTCTAACATTTCTCATCAAATATATCTGATGTTAATCATCACTTTAGAAATTTTAGTAATATTTTTAGTCATCTTGAAAATACAGCCAAGATTTCTGCTGTTTCTTAGGATCCCCATGACAGCGCCCCCTACTTGCAGGAAGCAGTTTGGAAAGAATGATGCCCAAATTCCCAAATATATGCACTTTGTTTTGGAATGGATTTTCATTTATTGATAAAAATTTAAGGTTAATTTTGTGACATGTATACTCCTCTTCTTTAGGTATTGTGTTTATATAGCTCATTTAAAAACGTAATGTATAATTTAGTACAGATTATAATTACCTATGAGAGTCAAAACTTAGAGTTAAGGTAGGTTTTCAAGATATACAGAGATATTTTGAGATGAATAAATATTCTTCAAACCTTTCAAAGACCTACAGAATATGGCATTTAAAATTGTGTAGGGTTTTTCTTGACAGTGAGACATAACTGCTCCTGGCAATACCACCTGCATGAGAAAGGAAGACACACATTTGAAGAAACTCATTATGCAGTTTGCTTTCAATATGGTGAGACTAACCATTTGGACAAGATACTGTTCTTGTCTGGACTGTTCAATTTTATGCTGTATAAACTGGACAATCAGGACCCACAGAAAAGTGACTGCTGATATAAGATGGACATTTGCTACAGGGTTCCTGCTTCATGGAAGAATCTGCCAGACATTCTACAGGACAGAGAAAAGTGACTGACAAACTGTCAATACAGTTGGACAGTTGAAAGTTTCCTGATTTGCTGAGGAGTTTGCCAGACACACTATGGCCTAGGGGCTGAAGATGGAACATTACCAAAGAACTTCGGGTGACTGACTTGGCAAGTTGTCTCTATCATTTCTCGAGTTTATATATTATCCTTCTGTGGTCTTTGAAGGAGTTGAAGACATAGTTATGTTTATAGTTTTCCTTATTTTGGATTAAAGAAAAGTTATATATAGGACTTTAGACTCAAAAAGATAGAATAGATGATGGAATATTTTCTTTACATCTTTCTAAATGTTAATGGACTAAATATTGTTAACTGTGATTCTTATTTGATAAATATAGTGTGATATATTTTGCTATGATAAGGTTAAAACCTTTTTTATTTTAGACATAAAAGAGGAGATGATGGGAGATGTCATTCTGTAAATATGTTTCTCTTATTGGTTAGTGAATAAGGCACTGTTGGTCAATAGGAAAGCAAGATAGGCAGGACTAGGAAACTAGGAGGAGAGAGGAGGAAGTAGGGAGGAGAATCAACATGGAGGACGGAGAGAGAAGAATTCCGGACCCTCTCTCCAGTAAGATGAGACCATGTGGAAATACTTAGATTAATAGAAATGGGTTAATATTTAAGACAAAGCTAGCTGATAATAAATACTAGTAACTGACCAACAACAGCTTTATATCAAAAAGAAAGAAAGACAGACAGACAGACAGGAAGAAAGGAAGAAAGAAAGAAAGGAAGGAAGAAAGCTTAGTTAGACAAAAGCAGGAAATTTTTTAACATCTGAGCCATCTCTCCAGGACTCAAAAGCAGGACATTTTAATACCAAGAATACATTAATGGCCCGAGTTATTATCTTTACAAATAGCACCTGTAATGTGCATTTTTATAAAATAGTCTACTGATGCACCAGTATCTTCAGGAGAAGAATGACCAGGGAATATCCAACATAGATACTACCAAGAGGTGTCATGGTTAGCAAAATATAACTACATTTATAACAATTAGTAACAGCAATGTATGGGATATGCTCTCAGTATCTCCACATTAACCATCTGGCCTTTGACTCTCAAGGACTAAATCCTGAGCTGAATGTATCTGAAAGATCTTTAGCAGTAGTTATGTGGAGCCAGACTTGAGAGTCATGATTTCAGCTTATGGGTCCTATTTTTAGAACTGTGTATAAACTCCAAAGGTGTTGTAGATTACCACTAGATGAGAACTAAAGAGGTGTATACAATCTAAGACATTTTGATTTATGTGTGTAGAAGAGATATGAGTTAGACAGAAGTCAAATTAAAGAATAGCAAAACACATTTTAGAGTTCTTATTGTTATTCTGTTAGAAACCATAGATAATTTAATGTTTTTCTATGTAATAATTGCTTCTCATTATTTTACTTCTAAGAAGATGTAGAAAGACCCTTAAAACAAGTGATGAATAAACATTGTGAATGAAAAAAAAAAAAAGAAAATACTGGTCTGAGAGATGGAGAGATGGCTGAGTGGGTAAAATCTCTTGCAGAGGACCAAGGGTTGGTTCTCAGCACTCACACAATGACTCCCAATCTTCCATTCTGAACTACGTTGGTACCAGGCATGCATGTGGAGCATATGAAAGAAACACTCAGGCAAAACATTAATACACAGAAAATAAAATAAATCTAAAACAATACCACTTTGCTTGCCTTGCTTATTTGGTGGTCCTTAACTCATCCTATGCCAGAATTCATCCAGGAAACTTTAAAAAAGTGAGACCTGAGGATATACTCCCATTAATTGATAATCTACATGGCTCAAGATAAGACGTTTTTGAAACTCTAAAAGTAACATGAAATTCAATAAGTAGTGAAAACTATGGGTTCACACAATATGCCATAATATCAATATTTTTCTTATGCGTATTATTACTCTATATAAACCAATTATTATGACATATTGTTGCTTTTAATAACTCACTACTTTTCAGGCTTTTTAATGATTTCTGGTAGAAGTTTTGAGCCCACATAATTCACTTAAACTATCATTTTACCCAGGGTCCCACAATGCATCTATGTAAGGTGTTTTATTCCTTGCTTTCTTGCTTCTTTTATCTTTATACAATAGGGTCTTGTTGTATAGCTCTTGCTGACCTGGATATTTTGTAGTCCAGGCTGACCTGGAATTTGCAGAGTTCCACCTACCTGTGCCTCCTGAGTGCTGAGATTGAAGTTGAACATCACTATACCTTTCTAGTATTTTCTTTATTATCTAATTATATATTCTAATTTCTATAATTCTTTTCTATAACCTGGAACATATAAATATCAATATGCCTTTAAATTTCAAAATATGTGACATCTGTTCATTATTTCTTACCTAAATGCATTCAGAAAAAAAAATGTTTGTTTGCTTGCTTTGGTTTTTCAAGACAAGGTTTCTCTGTGGGTTTGGACACTGTCCTAGAACTCTGAAGACCAGGATGGTCTCAAAATCACAGAGATAGATCTGCCTACCTATGTCTCCCAAGTGTTGGGATTAAAAGCATGTGACCATCACCACCTGGCTAGAAAACAATCTTTATGATACAAGTTCTTAGGGATTCAGCAGAGGTTGTTTTATGGAATAGAATATGTTCCATTGGTTATATGATTGAAAAGAATATTCTCTTATAGTTGAAATGACTTATGCTATTTGCACATGCCCAAAGACTAACTTTTGCTGCATTACATGCTTTATCTACTAACTTCCTGAAGATATATAAAATTGTACTGCTTATGATGGTGCATAGGGAAATTCATCTTGGTATCATCTGTAAGACTTTCTCTTTCCCAATCATTTCCCTTTTGTGTTTCCATATATAGAGCTCAGATGAGAACCTCTAAAACATGGAATATGGGATCATCCTTTGTGTAGGAATAATGTATTTTAAATTTATATAACAAAGAGTTATGAAAGCCCATATTGAGTGTATGATACAGAAAGTAGGCAATGAAGACATTGTATCAGATTCACAGAAGCTATAGAAAGAATTACTAGCCATCTGTATCTCTAGATATGAAAATCTATGACCTGGGCCAAAATGAAACCCCAGAGTACTTAGTCAGGGCTATTTAAAGTGAGGAAAATAAAGAATCTCCTTCCTTTTGGATTATACAAACAACAAAAGAAATAAAAATAGAGCAAGATGAAACCAGAGAAACCAAAGTGACACCAATGTAGAAAACTAAAAATACATCAAGACCAAAATAACCAGGGTGATTGGTTATTTCCATAAAGCAAAGATAGAAATCCTTCTGCACGTGTGTGTCAACACATCAGCTCAAACATCAGGCACCTCACTTCTGATGATAGATTTAGCGACTGGCAGTCTCTAGTTAATTACAAGCTGCTCATCTCAAAGTATGCCTTTCAATTTTAAAGGACATGTTTCAAAATTCATAGCCAACCATAGAATATGGACTTTGACTGCTTTCTCATGTTGGTGCTTATGTGTGTGCATGTGTGAGCGTGTGTGTGTGTTTGGGGGTGTGTGTGCAAATTAACATATGCACAATTTATTTTATCATTCATTCATGTACCTCAGCCTGAATTTCCCTCATTCCCTAGATCTATCTTTTGATCTCAAGGTGCTGAGTCATGTATATTGAGGTTTCAAGGCTAGGCATAGAAAATCATATTTTAGATTCCATATCCCCTGATACTAAGTCTAAAGTCAAGATGATTATCATTAATTATTTTCCCTAGAGTAAAATCACTTTTATTCAGCAACATCCCCCCCATAGTTCAGCCACTGCTGTTAGAAATAATAAATGGAATGCACTTATGGACCATTTAGCACCTCTGAAAACCCACATAATATATCAGAAAGTGTCCCTTTACTTTTCTAGAAAAAAAATTAGCGTTGACAAATAAATGTGCAGAAACTAGAGGCTGGACTGTTTAATACTCAAAAGACTTGATTTCAGCTCCCTTTGGGGTAAAGAAAAAAAGCAAGGAATGAAATATATAAGGAATAAATGGTGTGGCAACAGAAAAGGAACAGTCTATAAACCTGTGAGTCTCACTAATAGAGCTCTTAAGCTAGTATGTGTCATTCTTCTGTTGGAAGTTTAATCAATGGGGATCAGTTCCTCTTAATATCTTAGTTACACAAATTGCCAAATGCCCTAATTAGAACCAACCCTCACTAGACTCCTTGTAGATTGCTCTGACTCCAAAATACAGATGAGAATCTGAAAATAGCAAAACAGTAACTGTTAAAGTTATCACTGTCTCTCATTTACATAGCTCTTGTTTTTCACTCAATGGAAGTAACTTATATGCAGAGACTCTGTGAGGTTATTAGGCAATACATCAGACATGAACTCTGCCCTCAGGGAGTTTAATAAGGAACAGATAAATAAAAGAATATGAAAATTCAGAAGAGAAAGATAAGAGGAAATATGCTCAAATGAAGAAGAAAAACTTAACATTTTATATTAGTGACTTTCTTTTCTGGGGTTATCACACGAAAACAGAGTACTCAGCCAAATAAGAAGTCCAAATGAGCACTTTTCACACACAGATATCATGAGAATTATTTAGCATAATTTATGTCTACTCCCTACCATCTGTGTAATAGTTACTAAAGAAAAAGCATAAAGTGTGTAAGAAATAGACATAGCATTAAAGCAATTCCTATGACTTATTGTTGCATCCATAGATTAGTGCATCTCTAAGCCCTTATCAAAGAAGCTTCTTATTAGAGTATATGAAGATTAACACAGAGACCCACAACTGGCCAAGGTACAGAGAATGAGATACTATGGACTGCTCAATCGTAAATGGGACATCTATAGTACACACCCACCTCATGAGGCTCAGGAATGCAGATAGAAAGAGTATAAGAGGCAGAGGTGGTGGATGACTACAAAGCAGTGTTTGGCAGATACACCAGGCAAGTTGCACATACAAAATCATAGAAGCTATGACCCAATGCACAAGATCTGTATAAACTCAAGCCATATACAAAGTGTAGAGAGAGGAAGTGGGCAGGAAGTCTCAATATCTAGATGTAGACCTAATAGGTCTTTGGGGATTCTGCATTGATTTGCATAATAGCTGCACCAGCTGGCAATACCATCAAGAATAAGGTTTTCCTTTTCCCCAAATCCCATCCAACATCTGTTGTCAGTTATTTTGTTGATACTTGTCATTCTGACTTAGGTATGATAAAATCTGAAAATTGTTTTAACATATATTTCCTTAGCTACTTGGGACAATGAACAAGTGTTCAGTTCCCAGCCTTCTGTCTGGTAGCTCACAATTACCTGTATCTCCCGCTCCTGGGGGTCTGAGATCCTCTTCTCAAAGATACCTGAACACATACATGAATTTTTAAAATTCTTATTTTTCGAAAGATAACTTCTGACCAAGTGTTCAAAAACTATATATTTATTCTATATATGTACATGTGTATACTCATATATAGGCAAGTGTATAAAATGAAAATCATCAAAGATATAAATTGTCCTTTTGTCAGAATTTTTCCTCTAAGGTTTAAAAAAAAAAAAAAGACCAGAAATGAGGAAGCAGGTTCAACAGGGCCTTTCCTATTTTTACACTGAACTTAATCAAAGATTTTTAAAGCTAAAATGCATTTGTGGTTTTCTTGTATGATTCAAATGATTATTTAAAATAATAAACATGCAGGCTTATATATGCCAGAATTCTTCGGTGAAAAGAAAAGTACAAATGCCTTTTATTTCTTTTCCTTTTTAAAAGGAGTATCTTATCTTGAGAGGAAAATTTTCTCTAAGAGCTTTAGAAACCTTGACAGACACATGAGGGGGAAACCACCATGTAAACAATACAAGGCATTTTCTTCCTCTCACATAGTAAAAACTCAAATCACCCCTGGGGCAGCCTGTTCTTTTATCTTGGGGAAGGTGACCCTAATAGCCTTTATTGCATAAATAAAAGATGTCTCTTTTTCTTGGAGAAAACTATAACATAATATGAATATAGATACGTGGACTCAGAAATAACTATTCTCTTTGGGATAATGCAAATTATTTGATATGATTGAGTTAGGGCTGTATTCACAAGTCTTTATGCTTAGGGTACCAGGGGTGGCTTTCTATGAACTGAGACTGCATTGTGTGAATTAGTCATTGTTCACTTGAAATATGAAAAGCATTTTGCAATATTTCACTGAATAGTTTTAGCCAAGAATTAAGGAGCTTTATAATTCAGGAAAGATATTTCCCTGCTACAGAACCCTGTTTCTTTATAAAAAAAAAAAAAGTTTTAAAGGGGGGAGTGAAAGAAATTGTGGATATGCTTAGGTTCAGGTTGTATTGGTAATACTTTGATACCAAATGAGAGAAACCTTAGAAAACACATTGATGCTGAATAAAATTACCTTCTTGTGTGATTATTAGTGCAAAAGAATAAGGGTGCAAGTTGACAAGGCTATAAAATCCAGAGGAGTTGGCAACTGACACCTCAGAGGAATTGGCATTCTTATTAGCAGTTGTCCTTAAGTGTGATGGGACTTCAGTAAGAAATTAAGAATGTGAGATCTGGTACTCGTTTTGGTATTAGAGGTCAGTTTTCTGCTGTCCTAAATATATCTGAACATTGATCTGGAACTCAGAGAACAATTGTATTCTTACAATTTGCTGGTTGTGGTGGACACTGGCAGTAAGCTAGCTTCTGGGCAAACAGAAGCGAGCCAAGAGCTAACATATGACATGTATTTTTATAAAAAGTCTTAGTGATGGATTTGGTCCCATGGGCGGTTTAAACAGCTTCATTTAATACTGATGGCAGCAGTAAGCTACCTTCTACATTGTTTTTCCTTACTGTGATCCCCAAACTTTTGAGTAAAGCATTCTGAAAAAGAGGATGGGCACAGGGCCTCACACTTGCGGTTCTTCTGGGGGTGGGGGTCTCTCCAGTATGTGTTCTTTTTTCCCTTATTTTATTTATCAATCCCACTTCCCACTCCCTTCCATCCTACCATGCCCTCCCAGTCTCCCAAAAATGATTACACTTGGGTTTTACAAAGGTATTAATACCCTGTGTTCAGAACCTTGTGATTCTTAATGCTTTGAAAAATTTACTATACTTTTTTATTGATCACACAAATAATGTACTGAAAAGTTTGAGGCATTTGTCATCTATGAAGCACATCATCACCTCTCTGGGTCTTTACTCCATTGTTGAAATAATGGTAGCTATGATGAATGAGATCTGGAAAATAGAACAGGGAAAAGTTTGGAATGCCTATGTATTTAAACATGAAGTAGGAATATTTTTTGTAAGACCCAGGAAAGCCAAGATTTCAGAATTTTCATAATTTAATTCAAAATTATTCAACAAAGTAAATATGACTTCACGGAAAGTACATTTTTTTTTTTTTTTTGCAACAATTGGTTGTGCCGCAATCATTCTTGTAAAAAGTTGTAAAATCACAATCATCAATGGTAAAAATAAAGAGGAATTACGATGTATATTTAGTTCAACAGGATTGTATGTTTTGTAGCCTCCTAAGGTAGTTTGTTGTTACCAGAATGAAGATGCAAAATAATATTTTATAATTAAGAAAATATACTTTGCTATCTCCTTTGCTTGAAATTCATTTTACCTTCCCTTTCCTTTGCCATATTATATCCACTTAATGGTTTGACCCTTAGATAAGATACAAGCTTCAATGGAAAGCCCCCTTTAGTGTCATCAGGCTATATTATTTATGGTTCCTCTTAACTGTCCAAGTTCCTTTATTCCCCCTGACTCCTACACACTCCCTGCCTCCATAGGTTAAGCACAAGGATGGGACAAGCTGATGAGTAAGTAGGTTGAGTCTATGTTTGGAAAGGCACGTCTCAGGCAGAGAAAACAGTCTTTTGTGTAACACAGGGTCTGGCAACACCAAAAGTTGTGCTGAGTGGTGAAGTACATGAAACATCTGCAACTTCTAGTTCAGTGATATAGCCTTAGTGTCCAGCATAATCTCCTGGAACATGGATGCTTCTTAATACTTATATTATGGCCAACAAAAAGGAGAGGTATGGTTCTTTAGATGTAGAAGAAAATGATGCAAAGGCTACACACATGACCACGCCATAGAGACATACAAACATGGTTCTAAATGGATACTCTATGGTCTCTGAATTTACTCTCTGAATTATAAGATCAGGGCACTCTAGACAACGAAGAGACTGTTAGGTGTCAGTATAACTTATTCCCAAACCCCAAGGAAGATGATGGATTCTACTTTGATGCTCAACTTAGAAGCCCACAAGCATGATGGATATAAGAGTCAACATCTCCCCAACGTGAAGTGATTGTTCTTACATCCTGAAATGACACCACAAGGATGTCAAGACTTTATTTCCTTTTTAACCTTAAGTTTTATATTTATTTATGGGTAAGGGACCAAAAATAAGGGGGTTGAGGGAGTTCTTACACTATATTCCATTGTAGCTCAAAACTCACTGTGTGTGTAGTTCAGGATAGACTGAAACTTATGACAATCACTCTGTTTCATCCTGCTGAGTTATGTGATTATACACCTGAACCACCGCATCTGGCTTATAGTATTTTCCTGACAATCTAGTTATTTTAAATAAATCCAGAAAATTAGATCAGCAAAATATGATAAGTAGATAGTGTGACTATCCCTTGGCCTCATAAACCTCAGGGGAGGGCTTAATGATTCATACACCTAAAGGAAAAAAAGATTGTTTCAATACACTTTACATACCCCAAAATAGGGTTGGGGACCCTGAGGTTTTCAAACAATTATTTCAATTTTTCACTTTCCGTTGCTTGTTTAGACAAAGATTTAGTGGCCACTTCAAGGTATTTGTTTTCTGATCTCTTCTACCTGCCTGGATGCCATATTGCCATGTCTTTTTATGCAAGTTTTTATGTCATTAATCCCCTCTTTAATTCTGCTAGGAGTCAGTGTCCTTTAATGTCATCCATTGAATTTCCCAAGAGTGAACACTTTTTTCCCGTCTTGCAAAC